>NW_027480423.1:29375000-30000000 GCF_051401765.1 Calliopsis andreniformis
GTTCCGGGCAGCATAGGCTTCCCTCTAGGGCGTTGCGCCGCCAGATCGAATAGTTAGGGCCTTAGAAGTCAACGCCCGAAGCACAAAATACAAAATAACTAAAACAGTTTTTCCATCGTATAAAACGAATAATTGCAACCAGTATGAAAGTCAGCGTCATTTCTACTTTCCGGGCAACCTAGGCTTCACTCGAGGGCGTTGCGCCACCAGATCGAATAGTTAGGGCCTTAGAAGTCAACGCCCGAAGCATAAAATACAAAATAAATAAAACAGTTTTTCCATCGTATAAAACGAATAATTGCTACCAGTGTGAACGTTATGGTCATTTCTACGTTCCGCGCAACCTAGGCTTCACTCTAGGGCGTTTCTCCACCAGATCGAATAGTTAGGTCCTTAGAAGTCAACGCCAGAAGCATAAAATACGATATAAATACAACAGCATTTCCATCGTACAAAACGAATAACTGCAACCAGTGTAGAAGTTATGGTCATTTCTACGTTCCGGGCAACCTAGGCTTCACTCTAGGGCGTTGCTCGACCAGATAGAATAGTTAGGGCCTTAGAAGGCAACGCCCGAAGCACAAAATACAAAATAAATAAAACAGTTTTTCCATCGTATAAAACGAATAATTGCAACCAGTATGAAAGTTAACGTCATTTCTACTTTCCGGGCAACATAGGCTTCACCCTTGGTCGTTGCACCAACAGACTGAATAGTTAGGGCCTTAGAAATCAACGCCCGAAGCATAAAATACAAAATAAATAGAACAGTTTTTCCATCGTATAAAACGAATAATTGCTACCGGTGTGAAAGTTATGGTCATTTCTCCGTTCCGGGCAACCTAGGCTTCACTCTAGGGCGCTGCTCGACCAGATGGAATAGTGGGGCCTTAGAAGTCAACGCCAGAAGCATTAAATACAAAATAAATAAAACTGTTTTTCCATCGTATAAAACGAATATTTGCTACCAGTGTGAAAGTTATGGTCATTGCTACGTTCCGCGCAACCTAGGCTTCACCCAAGGGCGTTGTTCGACCAGATGGAATAGTTAGGGCCTAAGAAGTCAACGCCAGAAGCATAAAATACGATATAAATACAACAGCTTTTCCATCGTATAAGACGAATAATTGCAACCAGTGTGAAAGTAATGGTCATTTCTACGTTCCGGCCAACCTAGGCGTCACTCTAGGGCGTTGCTCCACCACATCTAATAGCTACGGCATTAGAAGTCAACCGCAGATGAATGAAATACAATAAAGGTGCCACAGCTTTTCCATCGTATAAAACGAATAATTGCAACCAGTGTGAAAGTTATGGTCATTTCTACTTTCCGGGCAACCTAGGCTTCACCCTAGGGCGTTGTTCCACCAGATCGAACAGTTAGGGCCTAAGAAGTCAACGCCAGAAGCATCAAATACAATATAAATATAACAGTTTTTCCATCGTCTAAAACGAATAATTGCTACCGGTGTGAAGGTTATGGTCATTTCTACGTTCCGCGCAACCTAGGCTTCACTCTAGGGCGTTTCTCCACCAGATCGAATAGTTAGGTCCTTAGAAGTCAACGCCAGAAGCATAAAATACGATATAAATACAACAGCTTTTCCATCGTATAAAACGAATAATTGCAACCAGTGTACAAGTTATGGTCATTTCTACATTCCTGGCAACCTAGATTTCGCTCTAGGGCGTTGCTCCACCACATCGAATAGTTAGGGCCTTAGAAGTCAATGCACGAAGTATAAAATACAAAATAAATACAACAGTTATTCCATTGTATAAAACGGATAATTGAAACTGGTTTGAAAGATAGGGTCATTTCTACGTTCCGGGCTACCTAGGCTTCACTCTAGGGCGTTGCTCCACCAGATCGAATAGTTAGGGCCTTAGAAGGCTACGCACGAAGCATATAATAAGATAAAAATGCAACAGTTTTTCCATCGTATAACACGATTAATTGCAACCAGTGTGAAAGAGGTAGTCACTTCTACGTTCCGGGCAACCTAGGCTTCAGTGAAGGGCGCAGCTCCACCAGATCGAATAGCTAGGGCCTTAGAAATCTACGCCCGGGGCATAAAATACAATAAAAATACAACAGTTTTTCCATCGTATAAAATGAATAATTGCAAGCAGTGTGATGGTAATGGTCATTTCTACGTTCCGGGAAACCTAGGCTTCACTCAAGGGCGCTGCTCCACCAGATCGAATAGCTAGGGACTTAGAAGTCAACGCCAGAAGCATAAAATACGGTATAAACACAACAGTCTTTTCATCGCGTAACAGGAATAATTGCAACCAGTGTGCAGGTAATGGTCATTTCTACGTTCCGGGCAACCTAGGCTTCCCTTTAGGGCGTTGCTCCGCCACATCGAATAGCTACGCCCTTAGAAGACAACGCCTGAAGCATAAAATACAATAAAAATCCAACAGTTTTTCTATCGTATAACAGGAATGATTGCAACCAGTGTGAAAGTGATGCAATTTCTACGAGCCGGGCAACGTCTGCCTCGCTCGGGGGCGTTGTTTCACCAGATCTAATAGTTAGGGCCTAGGAAGTCAACGCCAGAAGCACCAAATACAAAATAAATACAACAGTTTTAACACCGAATAAAACGAATAATTGCAACCAGTGTGAAAGTAATGGCCATTTCTACGTTCCGGGCTACATAGGCTTCACTCTAGGGCGTTACTCCACCACATCGAATAGTTTGGGCCTTAGAAGCCAACGCCGGAAGCTTAAAATACAATATAAATACAACAGTTTTCCATCGTATAACAGGAATAACTGCAGCCAGTGTGAAAGTTATGGTCATTTCTGCGATCCGGGCAACCTAGGCTACACTCTATGGCGTTGCTCCACCAGATCCAATAGTTAGGGCCTAAGAAGTCAACGCCAGAGGCATAAAATACAATAAAAATACAACAGTTTTTCCATCGTGTAACAGGAATAATTGCAACCAGTGTGAAGGATATGGTCATTTCTACGTTCCGGGCAACCTAGGCTTCACTCTAGGGCGTTGCTCCACCAGATCGAATAGGTGTGGCCTTAGAAGTCAACGCCCGAAGCATAAAATACAAAATAAAAAGAACAGTTTTTCCATTGTATAAAACGAATAATTGCAACCAGTGTGAATGTGATGGTCATTTCTACGTTCTGGGCAACCTAGGCTTCACTCTAGGGCGTTGTTCCACCAAATCGAATAGTTAGGGCGTAAGAAGTCAACGCCAGAAACATAAAAAACAATATAAATACAACAGCTTTTCCATCGTATAAAACGAATAATTGCAACCAGTGTGAAAGTTATGGTCATTTCTACGTCCCGGGCAACCTAGGCTTCACTCTAGGGCGTTGCTCCACCAGATCAAACAGTTAGGGCCTTAGAAGTCAACGCCCGTAGCATAAAACGCAAAATAAATAGAACGGTTTTTCCATTGTATAAAACGAATAATTGCTACCAGTGTAAAAGTTATGGTCATTTCTACGTTCCGGGCAACCTAGGCTTCACCCTAGGGCGTTGTTCCACCATATCGAATACCTAGGGCCTTAGAAGTCAACGCCAGAAGCATAAAATACAATATAAGTAAAAAAGTTTTTCCATCGTATAGAATGTATATTTGCAAACAGTGTGAAAATAATGGACATTTCTACATCCTGAGCAAGCTATGCTTCACTCTAGGGCGTTTCTCCACCAGATCGAGTAGTTTGGTCCTACGAAGACAACGCTAGAAGCATAAAATACAATAAAAATGCAACAGTTTTTCCATCGTATAACTGCAATAACTGCAACCAGTGTGAAAGTACTGGTCATTTCTACGTTCCGGGTAACCTAGGCTTCACTCTAAGGCGTAGCTCCACCTGATCGAATAGCTAGGGCCTTAGAAGTCAGCGCCAGGAGCATAAAGTACAATAAAGATGCAACAGTTTTTCCATCGTATAACAGGAATAATTGCAACCAGTGTGAAGGTAATGGTCATTTCTACGTTCCGCGCAACCTAGGCTTCACCCTAGGGCGTTGTTCCACCAGATCGAATAGTTAGGGCCTTAGAAGTCAACGCCCGAAGCATAAAATACAAAATAAATGGAACAGTTTTTCCATCGTATAAAACGAATAGTAGCAACCAGTGTGAACGTTATGGTCATTTCTACGTCCCGGGCAACGTAGGCTTCACTCTAGGGCGCTGCTCCACCAGATCGAATAGTTAGTGCCTAAGAAGTCAACGGCAGAAGCATAAAATACAATATAAATACAACAGCTTTTCCTTCGCATAAAACGTCTAATTGCTCCCAGTGTGAAAGTTATGGTTATTTCTACGTTCCGGGCAACCTAGGCTTCACTGTAGGGCGTTGCTCCACCAGATCAAATAGTTAAGGCCTTAGAAGTCAACGCCAGAAGCAGAAATATAATATAAATACAACAGTTTTTCCAGCAGATAACAGGAATAATTGCAACAAGTCTGAAAGATATGGTCAGTTCTACGTTCCGGGGCACCGAGGCTTCACTCTAGGGCGTTCGTCCGCCAGATCCAATAGCTAGGGCCTAAGAAGTCAACGCCAGAAGCACCACATAGAAAACAAATACAACAGTTTTTCCATCGTATAAAATGAATAATTGTAACCAGTGTGAAAGTAATGGTCATTTCTACGTTCCGGGCAGCCTAGGTTTCGCTCTAGACCGTTGCTCCACCACATCAAATAGTTAAGGCCTTAGAAGTCAACGCCAGAAGCAGAAAATACAATCTAAATAAACAGCATTTCCATCGTATAAAACGAATAATTGCAAACCGTTTGGAGGTAATGGTCATTTCTACGTTCCGGGCAACCTAGGCTACACTCTATGGCGTTGCTCCACCAGATCGAATAGTTAGGGCCTAAGAAGTCAACTCCAGAGGCATAAAACACAATATAAATACAACAGGTTTTCCATCTTATATAACGAATATTTGCAACCGGTGTGAAAGTTATAGTCATTTCTATGTTCCGGGCAAACCTAAGCTTCACTCTAGGGCGTTGCTCCACCAGATCGAATAGTTAGGGCCTAAGGAGTCAACGCCAGAAGCATAAAGTACAATAAAAATCTAACAGTTTGTCCACCGTATAACAGGAATAATTGCAACCAGTGTGAAAGTAATGGTCATTTCTACATTCCTGGCAACCTAGATTTCGCTCTAGGGCGTTGCTCCACCACATCGAATAGTTAGGGCCTTAGAAGTCAATGCACGAAGCATAAAATACAAAATAAATACAACAGTTATTCCATTGTATAAAACGGATAATTGAAACTGGTTTGAAAGATAGGGTCATTTCTACGTTCCGGGCTACCTAGGCTTCACTCTAGGGCGTTGCTCCACCAGATCGAATAGTTAGGGCCTTAGAAGGCTACGCACGAAGCATATAATAAGATAAAAATGCAACAATTTTTCCATCGTATAACACGATTAATTGCAACCAGTGTGAAAGAGGTAGTCACTTCTACGTTCCGGGCAACCTAGGCTTCAGTGAAGGGCGCAGCTCCACCAGATCGAATAGCTAGGGCCTTAGAAATCTACGCCCGGGGCATAAAATACAATAAAAATACAACAGTTTTTCCATCGTATAAAATGAATAATTGCAAGCAGTGTGATGGTAATGGTCATTTCTACGTTCCGGGAAACCTAGGCTTCACTCAAGGGCGCTGCTCCACCAGATCGAATAGCTAGGGACTTAGAAGTCAACGCCAGAAGCATAAAATACGGTATAAACACATCAGTCTTTTCATCGCGTAACAGGAATAATTGCAACCAGTGTGCAGGTAATGGTCATTTCTACGTTCCGGGCAACCTAGGCTTCCCTTTAGGGCGTTGCTCCACCACATCGAATAGCTACGCCCTTAGAAGACAACGCCTGAAGCATAAAATACAATAAAAATCCAACAGTTTTTCTATCGTATAAAACGAATAATAGCAGCCAGTGTGAAAGTTATGGTCATTTCTACGATCCGGGCAACCTAGGCTACACTCTATGGCGTTGCTCCACCAGATCCAATAGTTAGGGCCTAAGAAGTCAACGCCAGAGGCATAAAATACAATAAAAATACAACAGTTTTTACATCGTGTAACAGGAATAATTGCAACCAGTGTGAAGGATATGGTCATTTCTACGTTCCGGGCAACCTAGGCTTCACTCTAGGGCGTTGCTCCACCAGATCGAATAGGTGTGGCCTTAGAAGTCAACGCCCGAAGCATAAAATACAAAATAAAAAGAACAGTTTTTCCATTGTATAAAACGAATAATTGCAACCCGTGTGAAAGTGATAGTCATTTCTACGTTCCAGGCAACCTAGGCTTCACTCTAGGGCGTTGTTCCACCAGATCGAATAGTTAGGGCCTAAGAAGTCAACGCCGGAAGCATAAAATACAATATAAATATAACAGTTTTTCCATCGTATAAAACGAATAATAGCAGCCAGTGTGAAAGTTATGGTCATTTCTACGTTCCGGACAACCTAGGCTTCACTCTAGGGCGTTGCTCCACCAGATCAAACAGTTAGGGCCTTAGAAGCCAACGCCCGAAGTATTAAATACAAAATAAATAGAACAGTTTTTCGATTGTATAAAACGATTAATTGCTACCAGTGAAAAGGTTATGGTCATTTCTCCTTTCCGGGCAACCTAGGCTTCACTCTAGGGCGTTGCTCCACTAGATCGAATAGCTAGGGCCTTAGAAGTCGACGCCAGAAGCATAAAATACAATATAAGTACAACAGCTTTTCCATCGTCTAAAACGAATAATTGCAAGCGGTATGAAACTTATGGTCATTTCTACTTTCCGGGCAACCTAGGCTTCACCCTAGGGCGTTGTTCCACCAGATCGAATAGTTAGGGCCTAAGAAGTGAACGCCAGAAGCATAAAATGCAATAAAAATACAACAGTTCTTCCATCGTATAACTGGATTAATTGCAACCAGTTTGAAACTGATGGCCAATTCTACGTTCCGGGCAACCTAGGATTCACTCTAGGGCGTTGCTCCACCAGATCAAACAGTTAGGGCCTTAGAAGCCAACGCCCGAAGCATTAAATACAAAATAAATAGAACAGTTTTTCGATTGTATAAAACGATTAATTGCTACCAGTGAAAAGGTTATGGTCATTTCTCCTTTCCGGGCAACCTAGGCTTCACTCTAGGGCGTTGCTCCACTAGATCGAATAGCTCGGGCCTTAGAAGTCGACGCCAGAAGCATAAAATACAATATAAGTACAACAGCTTTTCCATCGTCTAAAACGAATAATTGCAAGCGGTATGAAACTTATGGTCATTTCTACTTTCCGGGCAACCTAGGCTTCACCCTAGGGCGTTGTTCCACCAGATCGAATAGTTAGGGCCTAAGAAGTGAACGCCAGAAGCATAAAATGCAATAAAAATACAACAGTTCTTCCATCGTATAAAATGAATAATTGCAACCAGTCCGAAAGTAATGGTCATTTCTACGTGCCGGGCAACCTAGGCTTCACTCTAGGGCGTTGCTCCACCAGACCAAATAGTTAGGCCCATAGAAGTCAACGCCGGAAGCATAAAATACAACATAAATACAACAGCTCTTCCATCGCATATAATGTATATTTGCAAACAGTGTGAAAGTAATAGTCATTTCTACGATCCGCGCAACCTAGGCTTCACTCTCGGGCGTAGCTCCACCATTTCGAATAGCTCCGGCCTTAGAAGTCAACGCCTGAAGCATAAAATACAATAAAGGTACAACAGCTTTTCCATCGTATACCAGGAATAATTGCAACCAGTGTGAAAGTTATGGTCATTTCTACGTTGCGGGCAACGTAGGCTTCACTCTAGGGCGTTGCTCCACCAGATCGAATAGATAGGGCCTTAGAAGTCAACGCCAGAAGCATAAAATACAATCAAGATGCAACAGTTTTTCCATCGTATAACAGGAATAATTGCAACCAGTGTGAAGGTAATGGTGATTTCTACGTTCCGTGCAATCTAGGCTTCACTCTAGGGCGTTGCTCCACCAGATCGAATAGCTAGGGCCTAAGAAGTCAACGCCAGAAGCATAAAATACAATATAAATACAACGGTTTTTCCATCGTATATAATGTATATTTGCAAACAGAGTGAAAGTAACGGTCGTTTCTACGTTCCGGGCAACCTAGGCTTCACTCTAGGGCGTAGCTCCACCACTTCGAATAGCTCCGGCCTTAGAATTCAACGCCTGAAGCATAAAATACAATAAAGGTACAACAGCTTTTCCATCGTGTATCAGAAGTAATTGCAACCAGTGTGAAAGTAATGGCCATTTCTACTTTCCGGGCAACCTAGGCGTCACTCTAGGGCGTTGCTCCACCACATCTAATAACTGCGGCCTTAGAAGTCAACGCCAGGAGCATAAAATACAATATAAATACAACAGCTTTGCCATCGTATAAAATGAATAATTGCAAACACTGTGAAAGTAATGGTCATTTCTACGTTCCGAGCAACCTAGGTTTCACTCTAGGGCGTTGCTCCACCAGATCGAATAGCCAGGGCCTTAGAATTCAACGCCAGAAGCATAAAATACGATAAAGATGCAACAGTTTTTCCATTGTATAAAACGAATAATTGCAACCAGTGTGAAAGTTATGGTCATTTCTTCATTCCGAGCAATCTAGGCTTCACTCTAAGGCGTTGCTCCAACAGATCGAATAGTTAGGGCATTAGAAGTCAACGCCAGAAGCATAAAATGCAATGAAGATGCAACAGTTTTTCCATCGTATAGCACGGCTAATTGCAACCTGTGTGAAGGTTATGGTCATTTCTACGTTCCGGGCAACCTAGGCTTCACTGTAGGGCGTTGCTCCACCAGGTCGAATAGTTAGGGCCTTAGAAGTCAACGCCAGAAGCTTAAATACAATGAAGATGAAACAGTTGTTCCATCGTATACCAGGAATAATTGCAACCAGTGTGAAGGTAATGGTATGTTCTACGTTCCGGGCAACCTAGGCTTCACTATAGGGCGGTGCTCCACCAGATAAAATAGTTAGGGCCTAAGAAGTCGACGCCAGAAGCATAAAATACAATATAAATACAACAGCTTTTCCATCGTATATAATGTATATTTGCAAACAGTGTGAAAGTAATGGTCATTTCTACGTTTCGGGCAACCTAGGCTTCACTCTACGGCGTTGCTCCACGAGATCGAATAATGAGGGACTTAGAATTCAACGCCAGAAGAATAAAATACAATTAAAATGCCACAGTTTCTCCATCGTATAACAGGAATAACTGCAACCAGTGTGAAAGTAATGGTCATTTCACCGTTCCGGGCAACATAGGCTTCACTCTAGGGCGTTGCTCCACCAGATCGAATAGCTAGGGCCTAAGGAGTCAACGCCAGAAGCACAAAATACAATATAAATACAACGGTTTTTCCATCGTATATAATGTATATTTGCAAACAGTGTGAAAGTAAATGTCATTTCTGCGTTCCGGGCAACCTAGGCTTCACTCTAGGGCGTAGCTCCACCACATCGAATAGCTCCGGCCTTAGAAGTCAACGCCTGAAGCATAAAATACAATAAAGGTACAACAGCTTTTCCATCGTGTATCAGAAGTAATTGCAACCAGTGTGAAAGTAATGGCCATTTCTACTTTCCGGGCAACCTAGGCGTCACTCTAGGGCGTTGCTCCACCACATCTAATAACTGCGGCCTTAGAAGTCAACGCCAGGAGCATAAAATACAATACAAATACTACAGCTTTGCCATCGTATAAAATGAATAATTGCAAACAGTGTGAAAGTAATGGTCATTTCTACGTTCCGAGCACCCTATGCGTCACTCTGGGGCGTTGGTCCACCACATCTAATAGCTACGGCCTTTGAAGTCAACCCCAGATGAATAAAATACAGTAAAGGTGCTACAGCTTTTCCATCGTACAAAACGAATAATTGCAACCAGTGTGAAAGTTATGGTCATTTCTACTTTCCGGGCAACCTAGGCTTCACCCTAGGGCGTCGCTCCAACAGATTGAATAGTTAGGAGCTTAGAAGTCAATGCCCGAAGCATAAAATGCAATAAAAATACAACAGTTTTTCCATCATATAACAGGAATATTTGCAAACCGATTGAAAGTGATGGTCATTTCTACGTTCCGGGCAACCTAGGCTTCACTCTAGGGCGTTTTTCCACCAGATCGAACAGTTAGGGTCTAAGAAGTCAACGCCGGAAGCATAAATTACAATATAAATGTAACAGCTTTTCCATCGTATAAAACGAATGATAGCAACCAGTGTGAAAGTTATGGTCATTTCTACGTTCCGGCAACCTAGGCTTCACTCTAGGGCGTTGCTCCACCAGATCGATTAGTTAGGGCCTTAGAAGTCAACGACCGAAGCATAAAATACAAAATAAGTAAAACAGTTTTTCCATCGTATAAAACGAATAATTGCTACCAGTGTGACAGTTATGGGCATTTCTACGTTCCGTGCAACCTGGGCTTTACCCTACGGCGTTGTTCCACCAGATAGAATAGTCAGGGCCTAAGAATTCAGCGCCAGAAGCATAAAATACGATATAAATACAACAGCTTTTCCATCGTATAAAACGAATAATTGTAACCAGTGTGGAAGTTATGGTCATTTCTACGTTCCGGGTAACCTTGGTTTCACTCTAGGGCGTTGGTCCACCAGACCGAATAGTTAGGGCCTTAGAAAGCAACGCCAGAAGCATAAAATGCAATATAAATACAACAGTTGTTCCATCGTGTAACAGGAATAATTGCAACCAGTGTGAACGATATGGTCATTTCTACGGTCCGGGCAACCTAGGATTCACTCTAGGGCGTTGGTCCACCAGATCCAATAGTTAGGGCCTTAGAAGTCAACGCGCGAAGCATAAAGTACAATAAAGATGAAACAGCTATTCCATCGTATAACAGGGATAACTGCAACCAGTGTGAAGGTAATGGTCATTTCTACGTTCCGAGCATCCTAGGCTTCACTCCAGGACGTTGTTCAACCAGATCGAATAGTTAGGGCCGAAGAAATCAAGGCCAGAAGCATAATATAGAATATAAATATAACAGTCTTTCCATCGTATAAAACGAATAATTGCAACCACTGTGAAAGTTATGGTCACCTCCACTTTCCGGTCAACCTGCGCTTCACTCTAGGGCGTTGCTCCGCCAGCTCGAATAGTTAGGGCCTTAGAAGTCAACGCGAGAAGAATAAGATACAATTTAAATACAACAGTTTTTCCATCGTATAACAGGAATAATTGCATCCAGTGTGAAAGTTATGGTCATTTCTACGTTCCGGGCAACCTAGGCTTCATCCTATGGCGTTCCACCACCAAACCGAATAGCTAGGGCGTTAGAAGTCAACGCCAGAAGCATAAAATACAATAAAGATGCAACAGTTTTGCCATTGTATAACAGGAATAACTGCAAACAGTGGGAAAGTTATGGTCATTTCAACGTTCCGGTCAATCTAGGCTTCACTCTAGGGCGATGCTCCACCAGATCAATCAGTTAGGGCCTTACAAGTCAACGCCCGAAGCATAAAACGAGAAATAAATAGAACAGTTTTTCCATTGTATACAACGAATAATTGCTACCAGTGCGAAAGTTATGGTCATTTCTAGGTTCAGGGCAACCTAGGCTTCACGATAGGGCGTTGCTCCACCAGATGGAATAGTTAGGGCCTAAGAAGTCAACGCCCGAAGCATAAAATGCACTAAAAATACAACAGTTTTTCCATCATATAACAGGAATAATTGCAAGCAGTTTGAAAGTGATGGTAATTTCTACGTACCGGGCACCCTAGGCTTCACCCTAGGGCGTTGCTCCACCAGATCAAACAGTCAGGGCATTAGAAGCCAACGCCCGAAGCATTAAATACAAAATAAATAGAACAGTTTTTCCATTGTATAAAACGAATAATTGCTACCAGTGTAAAAGTTATGGTCATTTCTACGTTCCGGGCAACCTAGGCTTCACCCTAGGCCGTTGTTCCACCAGATCGAATAGTTAGGGCCTAAGAAGTGATCGCCAGACGCATAAAATACAATATAAATATAACAGTTTTTCCATCATATAAAACGAATAATAGCAACCAGTGTGAAAGTTATGGTCATTTCTACGTTCCGGGCAACCTAGGTTTCACTCTAGGGCGTTGCTCCACCAGATCAAACAGTTAGGGCCTTAGAAGTCAACGCCCGAAGCATAAAATACAAAATAAATAGAACAGTTTTTCCATTGTATAAAACGAATAATTGCAACCAGTGTGAAAGTGGTGGTCATTTCTACGTACCGTGCAACCTAGGCTTCACTCCAGGCCGTTGTTCCACCAGATCGAATAGTTCGGGCCTAAGAAGTGAACGCCAGAAGCATAAAATACAATATAAATACAACAGTTTTTCCATCATATAAAACGAATAATTGCAACCAGTATGAAAGTTATGGTCATTTCTACTTTCCGGGCAACCTAGGCTTCACCCTAGGGCGTTGCTCCAACAGTTTGAATAGTTAGGGCCTTAGAAGTCAAGGCCCGAAGCATAAAATGCAATAAAAATACAACAGCTTTTCCATCATATAAAACGAATAATTGCAACCAGTATGAAAGTTATGGTCATTTCTACGTTCCGAGCACCCTAGGCGTCACTCTAGGGCGTTGCTCCACCACATATAATAGCTACGGCCTTAGAAGTCAACGCCAGAGGCATAAAATACAATATAAATACAACAGCTTTTCCATCGTATAAAACGAATGATTGCAACCAGTGTGAAAGTAATGGTCATTTCTACATTACGAGAAACCTAGGCTTCACTCTAGGGCGCTGCTCCACCGGATCGAATAGTTAGGTCCTTAGATGTCAACGCCAGAAGCATAAAATACGATATAAATACAACAGCTTTTCCATTGTGTAAAAGGAATAATAGCAAACAGTGTGAAAGTAATGGTCATTTCTACGTTCCAGGCAACCTAGGCTTCACTCTACGGTGTTGTTCCTCCAGATCGAATAGTTATGGCCTATGAAGTGAACGCCAGAAGCATAAAATACAATATAAGTATAACAGCTTTTCCATCGTATAAAACGAATAATAGCAAAAAGTGTTAATGTTATTGTCATTTCTACGTTCCGGGCAAGCTAGGCTACACTCTACGGCGTTGCTCCACCAGATCAAACAGTTAGGGCCTTAGAAGTCAACGCCCGAACCATAAAATGCAAAAAAAATACAACAGTGTTTCCATCATATAACAGGAATAATTGCAACCTGTTTGAAAGTGATGGTCACTTCTCCGTTCCGGGCAACCTAGGCTTCACTCTAGGGCGTTGCTCCACTAGATCGAATAGCTAGGGCCTTAGAAGTCAACGCCAGAAGCATGAAATACAATATAAATACAACAGCTTTTCCATCGTATAAAACGAATAATTGCAACCAGTATGAAACTTATGGTCATTTCTACTTTCCGAGCAACCTAGGCTTCAACCCTATGGCGTTGCACCAACAGATTGAATAGTTAGGGCCTTAGAAGTCAACGCCCGAAGCATAAAATGCAATAAAAATACAACAGTGTTTCCATCATATAACAGGAATAATTGCAACCAGTTTGAAACTGATTGCCAATTCTACGTTCCGGGCAACCTAGGCTTCACTCTATTGCGTTGCTCCGCCAGATCGTATAGTTAGTGCCTTAGAAGTCGACGCCAGAAGCTTAAAATACATTATAAATACCACAGTTTTTCCATCGTATAAAACGAATAATTGCAACCAGTATGAAACTTATGGTCATTTCTACTTACCGAGCAAGCTAGGCTTCACCCTAGGGCGTTGCTCCAACAGATTGAATAGTTAGGGCAGTAGAAGTCAACGCCCGAACCATAAAATGAAAAAAAATACAACAGTGTTACCATCATATAACAGGAATAATTGCAACCAGTTTGAAAGTGATGGACAATTCTACGTTCCGGGCAACCTAGGCATCACTCTATTGCGTTGTTCCACCAGATCGAATAGTTAGGGGCTAAGAAGTCAACGCCAGAAGCATTAAATACAATATAAATATAACAGTTTTTCCATCGTATTAAACGAATAATTGCACCCAGTGTGAAAGTTATTGTCATTTCTACTTTCCGCGCAACGTAGGCTTCACCCTAGGGCGTTGCTCCAACAGATTGAATAGTTAGGACCTTAGAAGTCAATGCCCGTAGCATAAAATGCAATAAAAATACAACAGTTTTTCCATCATATAACAGGAATAATTGCAACCAGTTTGAAAGTGATGGTCATTTCTACGTTCCGGGCAACCTATGCTTCACTCTAGGGCGTTGCTCCACCAAATCGCGTAGTTAGGGCCTTAGAAGTCCACGGCCGGAGCATAAAATACAAAATAAATAGAACAGTTTTTCCATTGTAAGAAGCGAATAATTGCTGCCAGTGTGAAAGTTATGTTTATTTCTACGTTCCGGGCAACCTAGGTTTAACTGTAGGGTGTTGCTCCAACAGATCGAATAGGTAGGGCCATAGAAGTCAACGCCCGGAGCATAAAATACATTAAAGATGCAACAGTTTTTCCATCGTATAACAGGAACAATTGCAACCAGTGTGAAAGTAATGGTCAGTTCTACGTTCCGGGCAAACTAGGTTTCACTCTAGGGCGTTGCTCCACCAGATCGAATAGTTAGGGCCTAAGAAGTCAACGCCAGAAACATAAAATACGAAATAAATACCACAGCTTTTCCGTCGTATAAAACGAATAATTGCAACCAGTGTGAAAGTTATGGTCATTTCTACGTTCCGGGCAACCTAGGCTTCACTCTAGGGCGTTGCTCCACCAGATCGTATAGTTAGGGCCTTAGAACTCAACGCCAGAAGCATAAAATGCAATAAATATACAAGAGTTTTTCCATCGTATAACAGGAATAATTGCAACCAGTATGAAAGTAAACGTCATTTCTACGTTCCGGGCAACCTAGGCTTCACCCAAGGGCGTTGTTCCACCAGATCGAATAGTTAGTACCTAAGAAGTGAACGCCAGAAGCATAAAATACAATATAAATACAACAGATATTCCATCATATGAAACGAATAATTGCAACCAGTATGAAAGCTATGGTCATTTCTACGTTACGGGCAACCTAGACTTCACTCTAGTGCGTTGCTCCACCAGATCGAATAGTTAGGGACTTAGAAGTCAACGCCAGAAGCATAAAATACAATAAAGATGCAACAGTTTTTCCATCGTATAACAGGAATAATTGCAACCAGTGTGAAAGTAATGGTCAGTTCTCCGTTCCGGGCAAACTAGGTTTCACTCTAGGGCGTTGCTCCACCAGATCGAATAGTTAGGGCCTTAGAAGTCAACGCACGAAGCATAAACTACAAAATAAATAGAACAGTTTTTCCATTGTATAAAACGAATAATTGCTACCAGTGTGAAAGTTATGTTCATTTCTACGTTCCTGACAACCTAGGCTTCACTGTAGGGCGTTGTTCCACCAGATCGAAAAGTTAGGGCCTTAGAAGTCAACGCCAGAGGCATAAAATACAATATAAATACAACAGCTTTTCCATCGTATAAAACGAATGATTGCAACCAGTGTGAAAGTAATGGTCATTTCTACATTACGAGAAACCTAGGCTTCACTCTAGGGCGCTGCTCCACCGGATCGAATAGTTAGGTCCTTGGATGTCAACGCCAGAAGCATAAAATACGATATAAATACAACAGCTTTTCCATTGTGTAAAAGGAATAATTGCAAACAGTGTGAAAGTAATGGTCATTTCTACGTTCCCGGCAACCTAGGCTTCACTCTACGGTGTTGTTCCACCAGATCGAGTAGTTAGGGCCTAAGAAGTGAACGCCAGAAGCATAAAATACAATATAAATATAACAGTTTTTCCATCGTATAAAACGAATTTATAGAAACCAGTGTTAAAGTTATGGTCATTTCTACGTTCCGGGCAAGCTAGGCTTCACTCTAGGGCGTTGCTCCACGAGATCAAACAGTTAGGGCCTTAGAAGTCAACGCCCGAACCATAAAATACAAAAAAAATGCAACAGTGTTTCCATCATATAACAGGAATAATTGCAACCAGTTTGAAAGTGATGGTCATTTCTCCTTTCCGGGCAACCTAGGCTTCACTCTAGCGCGTTGCTGCACTAGATCGAATAGCTAGGGCCTTAGAAGTCAACGCCAGAAGCATAAAATACAATATAAATACAACAGCTTTTCCATCGTATAAAACGAATAATTGCAACCAGTGTGAAAGTAATGGTCATTTCTACGTTCCGAGCACCCTGGGCGTCACTCTAGGGCGTTGCTCCACCACATCTAATAGCTACGGCCTTAGAAGTCAACGCCAGAGGCATAAAATACAATATAAATACAACAGCTTTTCCATCGTATAAAACGAATAATTGCAACCAATATGAAAATTATGGTCATTTCTACATTCCGAGCAGCCTAGGCTTCACTCTAGGGCGTTGCTCCACCAGATCGAATAGTTAGGTCCTTAGAAGGCAACGCCAGAAGCATAAAATACGATATAAATACAACAGCTTTTCCATCGTATATAAGGAATAATTGCAAACAGTGTGAAAGTAATGGTCATTTCTACGTTCCGGGCAACCTAGGCTTCACTCTACGGCGTTGTTCCACCAGATCGGATAGTTAGGGCCTAAGAAGTCAACACCAGAAGAATAAAATACAAAATAAATACAACAGCCTTTTCACCGTATAAAACGAATAATTGCAACCTGTGTGAAGGTTATGGTCATATCTACGTTCCGGGCAACCTTGGCTTCACTGTAGGGCGTTGCTCCACCAGATCGAAATGTTAGGGCCTAAGAAGTCAACGCCCGAAGCATAAAATACGATATAAATACAACAGCTTTTCCGTCGTATTAAATGAATAATAGCAAAAAGTGTTAATGTTATTGTCATTTCTACGTTCCGGGCAAGCTAGGCTACACTCTACGGCGTTGCTCCACCAGATCAAACAGTTAGGGCCTTAGAAGTCAACGCCCGAACCATAAAATGCAAAAAAAATACAACAGTGTTTCCATCATATAACAGGAATAATTGCAACCTGTTTGAAAGTGATGGTCACTTCTCCGTTCCGGGCAACCTAGGCTTCACTCTAGGGCGTTGCTCCACTAGATCGAATAGCTAGGGCCTTAGAAGTCAACGCCAGAAGCATGAAATACAATATAAATACAACAGCTTTTCCATCGTATAAAACGAATAATTGCAACCAGTGTGAAAGTAATGGTCATTTCTACGTGCCGAGCACCCTAGGCGTCACTCTAGGGCGTTGCTCCACCATATCTAATAGCTACGGCCTTAGAAGTCAACGCCAGAGGCATAAAATACAATATAAATACAACAGCTTTTCCATCGTATAAAACGAATGATTGCACCCAGTGTGAAAGTTATTGTCATTTCTACTTTCCGCGCAACGTAGGCTTCACCCTAGGGCGTTGCTCCAACAGATTGAATAGTTAGGACCTTAGAAGTCAATGCCCGTAGCATAAAATGCAATAAAAATACAACAGTTTTTCCATCATATAACAGGAATAATTGCAACCAGTTTGAAAGTGATGGTCATTTCTACGTTCCGGGCAACCTATGCTTCACTCTAGGGCGTTGCTCCACCAAATCGCGTAGTTAGGGCCTTAGAAGTCCACGGCCGGAGCATAAAATACAAAATAAATAGAACAGTTTTTCCATTGTAAGAAGCGAATAATTGCTGCCAGTGTGAAAGTTATGTTTATTTCTACGTTCCGGGCAACCTAGGTTTAACTGTAGGGTGTTGCTCCAACAGATCGAATAGGTAGGGCCATAGAAGTCAACGCCCGGAGCATAAAATACATTAAAGATGCAACAGTTTTTCCATCGTATAACAGGAACAATTGCAACCAGTGTGAAAGTAATGGTCAGTTCTACGTTCCGGGCAAACTAGGTTTCACTCTAGGGCGTTGCTCCACCAGATCGAATAGTTAGGGCCTAAGAAGTCAACGCCAGAAACATAAAATACGAAATAAATACCACAGCTTTTCCGTCGTATAAAACGAATAATTGCAACCAGTGTGAAAGTTATGGTCATTTCTACGTTCCGGGCAACCTAGGCTTCACTCTAGGGCGTTGCTCCACCAGATCGTATAGTTAGGGCCTTAGAACTCAACGCCAGAAGCATAAAATGCAATAAATATACAAGAGTTTTTCCATCGTATAACAGGAATAATTGCAACCAGTATGAAAGTAAACGTCATTTCTACGTTCCGGGCAACCTAGGCTTCACCCAAGGGCGTTGTTCCACCAGATCGAATAGTTAGTACCTAAGAAGTGAACGCCAGAAGCATAAAATACAATATAAATACAACAGATATTCCATCATATGAAACGAATAATTGCAACCAGTATGAAAGCTATGGTCATTTCTACGTTACGGGCAACCTAGACTTCACTCTAGTGCGTTGCTCCACCAGATCGAATAGTTAGGGACTTAGAAGTCAACGCCAGAAGCATAAAATACAATAAAGATGCAACAGTTTTTCCATCGTATAACAGGAATAATTGCAACCAGTGTGAAAGTAATGGTCAGTTCTCCGTTCCGGGCAAACTAGGTTTCACTCTAGGGCGTTGCTCCACCAGATCGAATAGTTAGGGCCTTAGAAGTCAACGCACGAAGCATAAACTACAAAATAAATAGAACAGTTTTTCCATTGTATAAAACGAATAATTGCTACCAGTGTGAAAGTTATGTTCATTTCTACGTTCCTGACAACCTAGGCTTCACTGTAGGGCGTTGTTCCACCAGATCGAAAAGTTAGGGCCTTAGAAGTCAACGCCAGAGGCATAAAATACAATATAAATACAACAGCTTTTCCATCGTATAAAACGAATGATTGCAACCAGTGTGAAAGTAATGGTCATTTCTACATTACGAGAAACCTAGGCTTCACTCTAGGGCGCTGCTCCACCGGATCGAATAGTTAGGTCCTTAGATGTCAACGCCAGAAGCATAAAATACGATATAAATACAACAGCTTTTCCATTGTGTAAAAGGAATAATTGCAAACAGTGTGAAAGTAATGGTCATTTCTACGTTCCCGGCAACCTAGGCTTCACTCTACGGTGTTGTTCCACCAGATCGAGTAGTTAGGGCCTAAGAAGTGAACGCCAGAAGCATAAAATACAATATAAATATAACAGTTTTTCCATCGTATAAAACGAATTTATAGAAACCAGTGTTAAAGTTATGGTCATTTCTACGTTCCGGGCAAGCTAGGCTTCACTCTAGGGCGTTGCTCCACGAGATCAAACAGTTAGGGCCTTAGAAGTCAACGCCCGAACCATAAAATACAAAAAAAATGCAACAGTGTTTCCATCATATAACAGGAATAATTGCAACCAGTTTGAAAGTGATGGTCATTTCTCCTTTCCGGGCAACCTAGGCTTCACTCTAGCGCGTTGCTGCACTAGATCGAATAGCTAGGGCCTTAGAAGTCAACGCCAGAAGCATAAAATACAATATAAATACAACAGCTTTTCCATCGTATAAAACGAATAATTGCAACCAGTGTGAAAGTAATGGTCATTTCTACGTTCCGAGCACCCTAGGCGTCACTCTAGGGCGTTGCTCCACCACATCTAATAGCTACGGCCTTAGAAGTCAACGCCAGAGGCATAAAATACAATATAAATACAACAGCTTTTCCATCGTATAAAACGAATAATTGCAACCAATATGAAAATTATGGTCATTTCTACATTCCGAGCAGCCTAGGCTTCACTCTAGGGCGTTGCTCCACCAGATCGAATAGTTAGGTCCTTAGAAGGCAACGCCAGAAGCATAAAATACGATATAAATACAACAGCTTTTCCATCGTATAAAAGGAATAATTGCAAACAGTGTGAAAGTAATGGTCATTTCTACGTTCCGGGCAACCTAGGCTTCACTCTACGGCGTTGTTCCACCAGATCGGATAGTTAGGGCCTAAGAAGTCAACACCAGAAGAATAAAATACAAAATAAATACAACAGCCTTTACACCGTATAAAACGAATAATTGCAACCTGTGTGAAGGTTATGGTCATATCTACGTTCCGGGCAACCTGGGCGTCACTCTACGGCGTTGCTCCTCCACATCTAATAGCTACGGCCTTAGAAGTCAACGCCAGAAGCATAAAATACAATAAAGATGCAACAGTTTTTCCATCGAATAACAGGAATAACTGCAAACATTGTGAAAGTACTGGTCATTTCTACGTTCCGGGTAACCTAGGTTTCATTCTAGGCCGTAGCTCCACCAGATCGAATAGCTAGGGACATAGAATTCAACGCCAGAAGAATAAAATACAATATAAGTACAACAGTTTTTCTATCGTATAAAATGAATAATTGCAAACATTGTGAAAGTAATGGTCATTTCTAAGTTCCGGCAACCTAGGCGTCACTCTAGGGCGGTGCTCCACCACAACTAATTGCTACGGCCTTAGAAGTCAACGACAGAAGCATAAAATACAATATAAATACAACAGCTTTTCCATCGTATAACAGGAATAATTGCAACCAGTGTGAAAGTAAAGGTCATTTCTACGTTCCGGGCAACCTAGGCTTCACTCTAGGGCGTTGCTCCACCAGATCGTATAGCTAGGGCCTTAGAAGTCAACGCCAGAAGCATAAAATACAATAAAGATGCAACAGTTTTTCCATCGTATAACAGGAATAATTGCAACAAGTGTGAAGGTAATGGCATGTCCTACGTTCCGAGCAAGCTTGGCTTCACCCTAGTGTGTTGCTAAACCAGATCGAATAATTAGGGCCTTAGAAGTCAACGCCCGAAGCATAAACTACAAAATAAATGGAACAGTTTTTCCATTGTATAAAACGAATAATTGCTACCAGTGTGAATGTTATGGTCATTTCTACGTGCCGGGCAAGCTAGGCTTCACTCTAGGGCGTTGATCCACCAGATCGTATAGTTAGGGCCTTAGAAGTCAACGCCAGGGGCATAAAATAAAATAAAGATGCAACAGTTTTTCCATCGTATAAAACGAATAATTGAAACCAGTGGAAAACTAATGGTCATTTCTACGTTCCGGGCAACCTAGGCTTCACCCTAGGGCGCTGCTCCACCAGATCGAATAGGTAGTGCCCTAGAAGTCAGCGCCAGAAGCATAAAATACAATATAAATCTAACAGTTTTTCCATCGTATAAAACGAATAATTGCAACCAGTATGAAAGTTATGGTCATTTCTACTTTCCGGGCAACCTAGGCTTCACCCTAGGGCGTTGCTCCACCACATCTAATAGCTACGGCCTTATAAGTCAACGCCAGAAGCATAAAATACAACATAAATACAACACCTTTTCCATCGTATAACAGGAATAATTGCAACCAGTGTGAAAGTAATTGTCATTTCTACGTTCCGGGCAACCTAGGCTTCACTCTGGGCCGTTGCTCCACCAGATCGAATAGTTAGGGCCTTAGAAGTTAACGCCCGAAGCATAAAATAATATATAAATATAACAGTTTTTCCATCGTATAAAACGAATAATAGCAACCAGTGTGAAAGTTATGGTCATTTCTACGTTCCGTGCAACCTAGGCTTCACCCTAGGGCGTTGTTCCACCAGATCGAATAGTTAGGGCCAAAGAAGTGAACGCCAGAAGCAAAAAATACAATATAAATACAACAGTTTTTCCATCATATAAAACGTATAATTGCAACCAGGATAAATTTATGGTCATTTCTACTTTCCGGGCAACCTAGGCTTCACCCTAGGGCGTTGCTCCAACAGATTGAATACTTAGGGCCTTAGAAGTCAACGCCCGAAGCATTAAATACAAAATAAATAGAACAGTTGTTCCATCGTATAAAACCTATAATTGCTACCAGTGTGAAAGTAATGTTCATTTCTACGTTCCTGACAACCTAGGCTTCACTGTAGGGCGTTGTTCCACCAGATCGAAAAGTTAGGGCCTTAGAAGTCAACGCCAGAGGCATAAAATACAATATAAATACAACAGCTTTTCCATCGTATAAAACGAATGATTGCAACCAGTGTGAAAGTAATGGTCATTTCTACATTACGAGAAACCTAGGCTTCACTCTAGGGCGCTGCTCCACCGGATCGAATAGTTAGGTCCTTAGATGTCAACGCCAGAAGCATAAAATACGATATAAATACAACAGCTTTTCCATTGTGTAAAACAAATAATTGCAACCAGTGTGAAAGTAATGTTCATTTCTACGTTCCGATTACCCTAGGCGTCACTCTAGGGCGTTGCTCCACCACATCTAATAGCTACGGCCTTAGAAGTCAACGCCAGTGGCATAAAATACGATATAAATACAACAGCTCTTCCATCGTATAAAACGAATAATTGCTACCAGTGTAAAAGTTATGGTCATTTCTATGTTCCGGGCAACCTAGGCCTCACTCTAGGGCGTTGCACCACCAGATCGAATAGTTAGGGCCTTAGAAGTCAACGCCCGAAGCATAAACTACAAAATAAATAGAACAGTTTTTCCATTGTATAAAACGAATAATTGCTACCAGTGTGAAAGTTATGGTCATTTCTACGTGCCGGGCAACCTAGGCTTCACTCTAGGGCGTTGCTCCACCAGATCGAATAGTTAGGGCCTTAGAAGTCAACGCCAGGGGCATAAAATAAAATAAAGATGCAACAGTTTTTCCATCGTATAAAACGAATAATTGAAGCCAGGGGAAAGGTAATGGTCATTTCTACGTTCCGGGCAACCTAGGCTTCACCATAGGGCGCTGCTCCACCACATCGAATAGGTAGTGCCCTAGAAGTCAGCGCCAGAAGCATAAAATACAATATAAATACAACAGTTTTTCCATCGTATAAAACGAATAATTGCAACCAGTATGAAAGTTATGGTCATTTCTACTTTCCGGGCAACCTAGGCTTCACCCTAGGGCGTTGCTCCAACAGATTGAATAGTTAGGGCCTTAGAAGTCAACGCCCGAAGCATTAAATACAAAATAAATAGAACAGTTGTTCCATCGTATAAAACCTATAATTGCTACCAGTGTGAAAGTAATGTTCATTTCTACGTTCCGATTACCCTAGGCGTCACTCTAGGGCGTTGCTCCACCACATCTAATAGCTACGGCCTTAGAAGTCAACGCCAGAGGCATAAAATACAATATAAATACAACAGCTCTTCCATCGTATAAAATGAATAATTGCAAACATTGTGAAAGTAATGGTCATTTCTACGATTCCGGCAACCTAGGCTTCACTCTAGGGCGTTGCTCCACCAGATCGAATAGTTAGATCCTTAGAAGTCAACGCCAGGAGCTTAAAATACGATATAAGTACAACAGTTTTTCCATCGTATAAAACGAATAATTGCAACCAGTATGAAACTTATGGTCATTTCTACGTTCCGGGCAACCTGGGCGTCACTCTACGGCGTTGCTCCTCCACATCTAATAGCTACGGCCTTAGAAGTCAACGCCAGAAGCATAAAATACAATAAAGATGCAACAGTTTTTCCATCGAATAACAGGAATAACTGCAAACATTGTGCAAGTACTGGTCATTTCTACGTTCCGGGTAACCTAGGTTTCATTCTAGGCCGTAGCTCCACCAGATCGAATAGCTAGGGACATAGAATTCAACGCCAGAAGAATAAAATACAATATAAGTACAACAGTTTTTCTATCGTATAAAATGAATAATTGCAAACATTGTGAAAGTAATGGTCATTTCTAAGTTCCGGCAACCTAGGCGTCACTCTAGGGCGTTGTTCCACCACAACTAATTGCTACGGCCTTAGAAGTCAACGACAGAAGCATAAAATACAATATAAATACAACAGCTTTTCCATCGTATAACAGGAATAATTGCAACCAGTGTGAAAGTAAAGGTCATTTCTACGTTCCGGGCAACCTAGGCTTCACTCTAGGGCGTTGCTCCACCAGATCGTATAGCTAGGGCCTTAGAAGTCAACGCCAGGGGCATAAAATAAAATAAAGATGCAACAGTTTTTCCATCGTATAACAGGAATAATTGCAACAAGTGTGAAGGTAATGGCATGTCCTACGTTCCGAGCAAGCTTGGCTTCACCCTAGGGTGTTGCTAAACCAGATCGAATAGTTAGGGCCTTAGAAGTCAACGCCCGAAGCATAAACTACAAAATAAATGGAACAGTTTTTCCATTGTATAAAACGAATAATTGCAACCAGTATGAAAGTTATGGTCATTTCTACTTTCCGGGCAACCTAGGCTTTACCCTAGGGCGTTGCTCCACCACATCTAATAGCTACGGCCTTATAAGTCAACGCCAGAAGCATAAAATACAACATAAATACAACACCTTTTCCATCGTATAACAGGAATAATTGCAAACATTGTGAAAGTAATGGTCATTTCTAAGTTCCGGCAACCTAGGCGTCACTCTAGGGCGTTGCTCCACCAGATCGAATAGATAGGGCCTTAGAAGTCAACGCCAGAAGCATAAAATACAATAAAGATGCAACAGTTTTTCCATCGTATAACAGGAATAATTGCAACAAGTGTGAAGGTAATGGCATGTCCTACGTTCCGAGCAAGCTTGGCTTCACCCTAGGGTGTTGCTAAACCAGATCGAATAGTTAGGGCCTTAGAAGTCAACGCCCGAAGCATAAACTACAAAATAAATGGAACAGTTTTTCCATTGTATAAAACGAATAATTGCTACCAGTGTGAATGTTATGGTCATTTCTACGTGCCGGGCAACCTAGGCTTCACTCTAGGGCGTTGATCCACCAGATCGTATAGTTAGGGCCTTAGAAGTCAACGCCAGGGGCATAAAATAAAATAAAGATGCAACAGTTTTTCCATCGTATAAAACGAATAATTGAAACCAGTGGAAAACTAATGGTCATTTCTACGTTCCGGGCAACATAGGCTTCACCCTAGGGCGCTGCTCCACCAGATCGAATAGGTAGTGCCCTAGAAGTCAGCGCCAGAAGCATAAAATACAATATAAATCTAACAGTTTTTCCATCGTATAAAACGAATAATTGCAACCAGTATGAAAGTTATGGTCATTTCTACTTTCCGGGCAACCTAGGCTTCACCCTAGGGCGTTGCTCCACCACATCTAATAGCTACGGCCTTATAAGTCAACGCCAGAAGCATAAAATACAACATAAATACAACACCTTTTCCATCGTATAACAGGAATAATTGCAACCAGTGTGAAAGTAACTGTCATTTCTACGTTCCGGGCAACCTAGGCTTCACTCTGGGCCGTTGCTCCACCAGATCGAATAGTTAGGGCCTTAGAAGTTAACGCCCGAAGCATAAAATAATATATAAATATAACAGTTTTTCCATCGTATAAAACGAATAATAGCAACCAGTGTGAAAGTTATGGTCATTTCTACGTTCCGTGCAACCTAGGCTTCACCCTAGGGCGTTGTTCCACCAGATCGAATAGTTAGGGCCAAAGAAGTGAACGCCAGAAGCAAAAAATACAATATAAATACAACAGTTTTTCCATCATATAAAACGTATATTTGCAACCAGGATAAATTTATGGTCATTTCTACTTTCCGGGCAACCTAGGCTTCACCCTAGGGCGTTGCTCCAACAGATTGAATAGTTAGGGCCTTAGAAGTCAACGCCCGAAGCATTAAATACAAAATAAATAGAACAGTTGTTCCATCGTATAAAACCTATAATTGCTACCAGTGTGAAAGTAATGTTCATTTCTACGTTCCTGACAACCTAGGCTTCACTGTAGGGCGTTGTTCCACCAGATCGAAAAGTTAGGGCCTTAGAAGTCAACGCCAGAGGCATAAAATACAATATAAATACAACAGCTTTTCCATCGTATAAAACGAATGATTGCAACCAGTGTGAAAGTAATGGTCATTTCTACATTACGAGAAACCTAGGCTTCACTCTAGGGCGCTGCTCCACCGGATCGAATAGTTAGGTCCTTAGATGTCAACGCCAGAAGCATAAAATACGATATAAATACAACAGCTTTTCCATTGTGTAAAAGGAATAATTGCAGACAGTGTGAAAGTAATGGTCATTTCTACGTTCCCGGCAACCTAGGCTTCACTCTACGGTGTTGTTCCACCAGATCGAGTAGTTAGGGCCTAAGAAGTGAACGCCAGAAGCATAAAATACAATATAAATATAACAGTTTTTCCATCGTATAAAACGAATTTATAGAAACCAGTGTTAAAGTTATGGTCATTTCTACGTTCCGGGCAAGCTAGGCTTCACTCTAGGGCGTTGCTCCACGAGATCAAACAGTTAGGGCCTTAGAAGTCAACGCCCGAACCATAAAATACAAAAAAAATGCAACAGTGTTTCCATCATATAACAGGAATAATTGCAACCAGTTTGAAAGTGATGGTCATTTCTCCTTTCCGGGCCACCTTGGCTTCACTCTAGCGTGTTGCTGCACTAGATCGAATAGCTAGGGCCTTAGAAGTCAACGCCAGAAGCATAAAATACAATATAAATACAACAGCTTTTCCATCGTATAAAACGAATAATTGCAACCAGTGTGAAAGTAATGGTCATTTCTACGTTCCGAGCACCCTAGGCTTCACTCTAGGGCGTTGTTCCACCAGATCGAATAGTTCGGGCCTAAGAAGTGATCGCCAGAAGCATAAAATACGATATAAATACAACAGCTTTTCCATCGTATAAAACAAATAATTGCAACCAGTGTGAAAGTAATGTTCATTTCTACGTTCCGATTACCCTAGGCGTCACTCTAGGGCGTTGCTCCACCACATCTAATAGCTACGGCCTTAGAAGTCAACGCCAGTGGCATAAAATACGATATAAATACAACAGCTCTTCCATCGTATAAAACGAATAATTGCTACCAGTGTAAAAGTTATGGTCATTTCTATGTTCCGGGCAACCTAGGCCTCACTCTAGGGCGTTGCACCACCAGATCGAATAGTTAGGGCCTTAGAAGTCAACGCCCGAAGCATAAACTACAAAATAAATAGAACAGTTTTTCCATTGTATAAAACGAATAATTGCTACCAGTGTGAAAGTTATGGTCATTTCTACGTGCCGGGCAACCTAGGCTTCACTCTAGGGCGTTGCTCCACCAGATCGAATAGTTAGGGCCTTAGAAGTCAACGCCAGGGGCATAAAATAAAATAAAGATGCAACAGTTTTTCCATCGTATAAAACGAATAATTGAAGCCAGGGGAAAAGTAATGGTCATTTCTACGTTCCGGGCAACCTAGGCTTCACCATAGGGCGCTGCTCCACCACATCGAATAGGTAGTGCCCTAGAAGTCAGCGCCAGAAGCATAAAATACAATATAAATACAACAGTTTTTCCATCGTATAAAACGAATAATTGCAACCAGTATGAAAGTTATGGTCATTTCTACTTTCCGGGCAACCTAGGCTTCACCCTAGGGCGTTGCTCCAACAGATTGAATAGTTAGGGCCTTAGAAGTCAACGCCCGAAGCATTAAATACAAAATAAATAGAACAGTTGTTCCATCGTATAAAACCTATAATTGCTACCAGTGTGAAAGTAATGTTCATTTCTACGTTCCGATTACCCTAGGCGTCACTCTAGGGCGTTGCTCCACCACATCGAATAGCTACGGCCTTAGAAGTCAACGCCAGAGGCATAAAATACAATATAAATACAACAGCTCTTCCATCGTATAAAATGAATAATTGCAAACATTGTGAAAGTAATGGTCATTTCTACGATTCCGGCAACCTAGGCTTCACTCTAGGGCGTTGCTCCACCAGATCGAATAGTTAGATCCTTAGAAGTCAACGCCAGGAGCTTAAAATACGATATAAGTACAACAGTTTTTCCATCGTATAAAACGAATAATTGCAACCAGTATGAAACTTATGGTCATTTCTACGTTCCGGGCAACCTGGGCGTCACTCTACGGCGTTGCTCCTCCACATCTAATAGCTACGGCCTTAGAAGTCAACGCCAGAAGCATAAAATACAATAAAGATGCAACAGTTTTTCCATCGAATAACAGGAATAACTGCAAACATTGTGAAAGTACTGGTCATTTCTACGTTCCGGGTAACCTAGGTTTCATTCTAGGCCGTAGCTCCACCAGATCGAATAGCTAGGGACATAGAATTCAACGCCAGAAGAATAAAATACAATATAAGTACAACAGTTTTTCTATCGTATAAAATGAATAATTGCAAACATTGTGAAAGTAATGGTCATTTCTAAGTTCCGGCAACCTAGGCGTCACTCTAGGGCGTTGCTCCACCACAACTAATTGCTACGGCCTTAGAAGTCAACGACAGAAGCATAAAATACAATATAAATACAACAGCTTTTCCATCGTATAACAGGAATAATTGCAACCAGTGTGAAAGTAAAGGTCATTTCTACGTTCCGGGCAACCTAGGCTTCACTCTAGGGCGTTGCTCCACCAGATCGTATAGCTAGGGCCTTAGAAGTCAACGCCAGAAGAATAAAATACAATAAATATACAAGAGTTTTTCCATCGTATAACAGGAATAATTGCAACCAGTGTGAATGTGGTGGACATTTCTACGTTCCGGGCAACCTAGGCTTCACTCTAGGGCGTTGCTCCACCACAACTAATTGCTACGGCCTTAGAAGTCAACGACAGAAGCATAAAATACAATATAAATACAACAGCTTTTCCATCGTATAACAGGAATAATTGCAACCAGTGTGAAAGTAAAGGTCATTTCTACGTTCCGGGCAACCTATACTTCGCTCTAGGGCGTTGCTCCACAAGATCGAGTAGTTAGGGCCTTAGAAGTCCACGGCCAAAGCATAAAATACAAAATAAATAGAATAGTTTTTCCATTGTATAAAGCGAATAATCGCTGCCAGTGTGAAAGTTATGTTTATTTCTACGTTCCGGGCAACCTAGGCTTAACTGTAGGGTGTTGCTCCAACAGATCGAATAGGTAGGGCCATAGAAGTCAACGCCCGGAGCATAAAATACCATAAATATGCAAGAGTTTTTCCATCGTATAACAGGAATAATTGCAACCAGTGTGAATGTGGTGGTCATTTCTACGTTCCGGGCAACCTAGGCTTCACTCTAGGGCGTTGTTCCAACAGATAGAATAGTTAGGGCTTAAGAAGTCAACGCCAGAAGCTTAAAATACAATAAAATATAACAGGTTTTCCATCGTATAAAACGAATAATAGCAACCAGTGTGAAAGTTATGGTTATTTCTCCGTTCCAGGCAACCTAGGCTTCACTCTAGTGCGTTGCACCACCAGATCGAATAGTTAGGGGCTTAGAAGTCAACGCCCGAAGCATAAAATACAAAATAAATAGAACAGCTTTTCCATCGTATAAAATGAGTAATTGCAAACAGTGTGATAGTAATGGTCATTTCTACGTTCCGAGCACCCTAGGCGTCACTCTAGGGCGATGCTCCACCAGATCGCATAGCTAGGGACTTAGAATTCAACGCCATAAGTATAAAATACAATATAAGTACAACAGTTTTTCCATCGTATAAAATGAATAATTGGAAACATTGTGAAAGTAATGGGCATTTCTACGTTCCAGGCAACCTAGGCGTCACTCTAGGGCGTTGCTCCACCACATCGGATAGTTAGATCCATAGAAGTCAACGCCAGGAGCATAAAATACGATATAAATACAACAGTTTTTCCATCGTATAAAACGAATAATTGCAACCAGTATGAAACTTATGGTCATTTCTACGTTCCGGGCAACCTGGGCGTCACTCTACGGCGTTGCTCCTCCACATCTAATAGCTACGGCTTTAAAAGTCAACGCCAGAAGCATAAAATACAATAAAGATGCAACAGTTTTTCCATCGAATAACAGGAATAACTGCAATCAGTGTGAAAGTACTGGTCATTTCTACGTTCCGGGTGACCTAGGTTTCATTCTAGGGCGTAGCTCCACCAGATCGAATAGCTAGGGACATAGAATTCAACGCCAGAAGAATAAAATACAATATAAGTACAACAGTTTTTCCATCGTATAAAATGAATAATTGCAAACATTGTGAAAGTAATGGTCATTTCTAAGTTCCGGCAACCTTGGCGTCACTCTAGGGCGTTGCTCCACCAGATCGAATAGATAGGGCCTTAGAAGTCAACGCCAGAAGCATAAAATACAATAAAGATGCAACAGTTTTTCCATCGTATAACAGGAATAATTGCAACAAGTGTGAAGGTAATGGCATGTCCTACGTTCCGAGCAAGCTTGGCTTCACCCTAGGGTGTTGCTAAACCAGATCGAATAGTTAGGGCCTTAGAAGTCAACGCCCGAAGCATAAACTACAAAATAAATGGAACAGTTTTTCCATTGTATAAAACGAATAATTGCTACCAGTGTGAATGTTATGGTCATTTCTACGTGCCGGGCAACCTAGGCTTCACTCTAGGGCGTTGATCCACCAGATCGTATAGTTAGGGCCTTGGAAGTCAACGCCAGGGGCATAAAATAAAATAAAGATGCAACAGTTTTTCCATCGTATAAAACGAATAATTGAAACCAGTGGAAAACTAATGGTCATTTCTACGTTCCGGGCAACCTAGGCTTCACCCTAGGGCGCTGCTCCACCAGATCGAATAGGTAGTGCCCTAGAAGTCAGCGCCAGAAGCATAAAATACAATATAAATCTAACAGTTTTTCCATCGTATAAAACGAATAATTGCAACCAGTATGAAAGTTATGGTCATTTCTACTTTCCGGGCAACCTAGGCTTCACCCTAGGGCGTTGCTCCACCACATCTAATAGCTACGGCCTTATAAGTCAACGCCAGAAGCATAAAATACAATATAAATACAACACCTTTTCCATCGTATAACAGGAATAATTGCAACCAGTGTGAATGTGGTGGTCATTTCTACGTTCCGGGCAACCTAGGCTTCACTCTAGGGCGTTGTTCCAACAGATAGAATAGTTAGGGCTTAAGAAGTCAACGCCAGAAGCTTAAAATACAATAAAATATAACAGGTTTTCCATCGTATAAAACGAATAATAGCAACCAGTGTGAAAGTTATGGTTATTTCTCCGTTCCAGGCAACCTAGGCTTCACTCTAGTGCGTTGCACCACCAGATCGAATAGTTAGGGGCTTAGAAGTCAACGCCCGAAGCATAAAATACAAAATAAATAGAACAGCTTTTCCATCGTATAAAATGAGTAATTGCAAACAGTGTGATAGTAATGGTCATTTCTACGTTCCGAGCACCCTAGGCGTCACTCTAGGGCGATGCTCCACCAGATCGCATAGCTAGGGACTTAGAATTCAACGCCATAAGTATAAAATACAATATAAGTACAACAGTTTTTCCATCGTATAAAATGAATAATTGGAAACATTGTGAAAGTAATGGTCATTTCTACGTTCCAGGCAACCTAGGCGTCACTCTAGGGCGTTGCTCCACCACATCGGATAGTTAGATCCATAGAAGTCAACGCCAGGAGCATAAAATACGATATAAATACAACAGTTTTTCCATCGTATAAAACGAATAATTGCAACCAGTATGAAACTTATGGTCATTTCTACGTTCCGGGCAACCTGGGCGTCACTCTACGGCGTTGCTCCTCCACATCTAATAGCTACGGCTTTAAAAGTCAACGCCAGAAGCATAAAATACAATAAAGATGCAACAGTTTTTCCATCGAATAACAGGAATAACTGCAATCAGTGTGAAAGTACTGGTCATTTCTACGTTCCGGGTAACCTAGGTTTCATTCTAGGGCGTAGCTCCACCAGATCGAATAGCTAGGGACATAGAATTCAACGCCAGAAGAATAAAATACAATATAAGTACAACAGTTTTTCCATCGTATAAAATGAATAATTGCAAACATTGTGAAAGTAATGGTCATTTCTAAGTTCCGGCAACCTAGGCGTCACTCTAGGGCGTTGCTCACCAGATCGAATAGATAGGGCCTTAGAAGTCAACGCCAGAAGCATAAAATACAATAAAGATGCAACAGTTTTTCCATCGTATAACAGGAATAATTGCAACAAGTGTGAAGGTAATGGCATGTCCTACGTTCCGAGCAAGCTTGGCTTCACCCTAGGGTGTTGCTAAACCAGATCGAATAGTTAGGGCCTTAGAAGTCAACGCCCGAAGCATAAACTACAAAATAAATGGAACAGTTTTTCCATTGTATAAAACGAATAATTGCTACCAGTGTGAATGTTATGGTCATTTCTACGTGCCGGGCAACCTAGGCTTCACTCTAGGGCGTTGATCCACCAGATCGTATAGTTAGGGCCTTAGAAGTCAACGCCAGGGGCATAAAATAAAATAAAGATGCAACAGTTTTTCCATCGTATAAAACGAATAATTGAAACCAGTGGAAAACTAATGGTCATTTCTACGTTCCGGGCAACCTAGGCTTCACCCTAGGGCGCTGCTCCACCAGATCGAATAGGTAGTGCCCTAGAAGTCAGCGCCAGAAGCATAAAATACAATATAAATCTAACAGTTTTTCCATCGTATAAAACGAATAATTGCAACCAGTATGAAAGTTATGGTCATTTCTACTTTCCGGGCAACCTAGGCTTCACTCTAGGGCGTTGCTCCACCAGATCAAACAGTTAGGGTCTTAGAAGCCAACGCCCGAAGCATTAAATGCAAAATAAATCGAACAGTTTTTCCATCGTATAAAACGAGTAATTGCAACCAGTATGAAAGTTAACGTCATTTCTACTTCCCGGGCAACCTAGGCTTCACCCTATTGCGTTGCTCCAACAGATTGAATAGTTGGGGCCTTAGAAGTCAACGCCCGAAGCATAAACGGCAATAAAAATACAACAGTTTTTCCATCGTATAACAGGATTAATTGCAACCGGTTTGAAAGTGATGGCCAATTCTACGTTCCGGGCAACCTAGGCTTCACTCTAGGGCGTTGCTCCACCAGATCGAATGGTTAGTGCCTTAGAAGTCAACGACAGAAGCAAAAAATGCAATAAAAATGCAACAGTTTTTTCATCGTATAACAGGAATAATTGCAACAAGCGTGAAGGTAATGGTCATTTCTACGTTCCGGGCACACTAGGCATCACTCTTGGGCGTTGTTCCACCAAATGGAATGGTTAGGGCCTAAGAAGTCAGCGCCAGAAGCATAAAATACGATACAAATACAACAGCTTTTCCATCGTATAAAACGAATAATGGTAACCAGTGTGAATGTTATGGTCATTTCTACGTTCCGGGCAACCTAGTCTTCACTCCAGGACGATGCTCCACCAGATCGCATAGTTAGGGCCTTAGAAGTCAACGCCCGAAGCATAAAATACAAAATAAATAGAACAGTTTTTCCATCGTATAAAACGAATAATTAATACCAGTGTGAAAGTTATGGTCATTTCTACTTTCCGGGCAACCTACGCCTCTCCCTAGGGCGTTGTTCCACCAGATGGAATAGTTAGGGCCTAAGAAGTCAACGCCAGAAGCATAAAATACGATATAAATACAACAGCTTTTCCATCGTATAAAACGAATAATTGCAACCAGTGTGAAAGTTATGGTCATTTCTATGTTCCGGGCAACCTAGGCTTCACCCTAGGACGTTGCTCCTACAGATTGAATAGTTAGGGCCTTAGAAGTCCATGCCCGAAGCATAAAATGCAATAAAAATACAACAGTTTTTCCATCGTATAGCAGGAATAATTTGCAACGAGTGTGATAGTAGTGGTCATTTCTGCGTTCCGGGCAACCTAGGTTTCACTCCAGGGCGTTGCTCCACCAGATCGAATAGTTACGGACTAAGAAGTCAACGTCAGAAGCATAAAATACGATAGAGATGCAACAGTTTTTCCATCGTATAAAACGAATAATTGCAACCAGTGTGAAAGTTATGGTCATTTCTACATTCCGAGCAACCTAGGCCTCACTCTAGGGCGTTGCACCACCAGATCGAATAGTTAGGGCCTTAGAAGTCAATGCCCGAAGCATAAAATGCAATAAAAATGCAACAGTTTTTCCATCGTATAACAGGAATAATTGCTACCAGTGTGAAAGTGATGGTCATTTCTACGTTCCGGGTAACCCAGGTTTCACTCTAGAGCATTACTCCACCACATCGAATAGCTACGGTCGTAGAAGTCAACGACTGAAGCATAAAATGCAATAAAAGTACAACAGTTTTTTCACCGTATAACAGGAATAATTGCTGCAAGCGTGAAGGTAATGGTCATTTCTACGTTCCGGGCACCCTAGGAATCACTCTTTGGCATTGTTCCACCAGATGGAATAGTTAGGGCCTAAGAAGTCAACGCCAGAAGCATAAAATACGATACAAATGCAACAGCTTTTCCATCGTATAAAACGAATAATGGTAACCAGTGTGAAAGTTATGGTCATTTCTACGTTCCGGGCAACCTAGGCTTCACTCTAGGACGATGGTCCACGAGATCGAATAGTTAGGGCCTAAGAAGTCAGCGCCAGAAGCATAAAATACAATAAAGATGCAACAGTTGTTCCATCGTATAACAGGAATAACTGCAAACAGTGTGAAAGTACAGGTCATTTCTACGTTCCGGGCAACCTAGGCTTCACTCTAGGGCGGTCCTCCACCAGGTTAAATAGTTAGGGCCTAAGAAGTCAACGCCAGAAGCATAAAACACAATATAAATACAACAGCCTTTCCATCGTATATAATGTATATTTGCAAACAGTGTGAAAGTAATTGTCATTTCTACGTTCCTGTTAACCTAGGCTTCACTCTATGGCGTTGTCCCACCAGATCGAATAGTTAGGGCCTAAGAAGTCAACGCCAGAAGAATAAAATGCAATATAAGTACAACAGTTTACCATCGTGTAAAATGAATAATTACAAACATTGTGAAAGTAATGGTCATTTCTACGTGCCGGGCAACATAGGCGTCACTCTAGGGCGTTGCTCCACCACAGCTAAAAGCTACGGCCTTAGAAGTCAACGCCAGAAGCATAAAATACAATAAATATGCAACAGATTTTCCATCGTATAGCATTACTAATTGCAACCAGTGCGAAAGTAATGACCATTTCGACGTTCCGGGCATCCTAGGATTAACTCTGTGGCGTTGCTCCACCAAATCGAAGAGATAGGGCCTTAGAAGTCAACGCCAGAAGCATAAAATACAATATAAATACAACAGCTTTGCCATCGTATAAAATGAATTATTGCAAACAGTGTGAAGGTAATGGTCATTTCTACGTTCCGAGCAACCTAGGCTTCACTGTAGGCTGTTGCTCCGCCAGATCGAATAGTTAGGGCCTAAGAAGTCAACACCAGAAGAATAAAATACAAAATAAACACAACAGCCTTTACACCGTATAAAACGAATAATTGCAACCTGTGTGAAGGTTATGGTCATATCTACGTTCCGGGCAACATAGGCTTCACTGTAGGGCGTTGCTCCACCAGATCGAAATGTTAGGGCCTAAGAAGTCAACGCCCGAAGCATAAAATACGATATAAATACAACAGCTTTTCCACCATATTAAATGAATAATTGCAAACAGTGTGAAAGAAGTGGTCATTTCTACGTTCCGAGCAACCTAGGCTTCACTCTAGGGCGGTGCTCCACCATATCGCATAGCTACGGCCTTAGAAGCCTACGCCTGAAGCACAAAATACAATAAAAATACAACAGTCTTTTCATGGTATAACAGGAATAATTGCAACAAGCGTGAAAGTAATGATCATTTCGGCGTTTCGGGCATCCTAGACTTAACTCTGAGGCATTGCTCCACCAGATCGAATAGTTAGGGCCTAAGAAGTCAACGCCAGAAGCATAAAATACAATATAAATATAACAGTTTTTCCATCGTATAAAACGAATAATAGCAACCAGTGTGAAAGTTATGGTCATTTTTACATTCCGGGCAACCTAGGCTTCACTCTAGGGCGTTGCTCCTCCAGATCAAACAGTTAGGGCCTTAGATGTCAACGCCAGAAGCATAAAATACAATAAAGGTGCAACAGTTTTTCAATCGTAAAACAGGTATAACTGCAACCAGTGTGAAAGTACTGGTCATTTCTACGTTCCGGGTAACCTAGGTTTCACTCTAGGCCGTTGCTCCACGAGATCGAAAAGCTAGGGACTTAGAATTCAACGACAGAAGAATAAAATACAATATAAGTACAACAGTTTTTCCATCGTATAAAATGAATATTTGCAAACATTGTGAAAGTAATGGTCATTTCTACGTTCCGGGCAACCTAAGCTTCACTCTAGGGCGTTGCTCCACCACATCAAACAGTTAGGGCCTTAGAAGTCAACGCCCGAAGCATAAAATACAAAATAAATATAACAGTTTTTCCACCGTATAAAACGAATAATAGCAACCAGTGTGAAAGTTATGGTCACTTCTACGTTCCGGGCAACCTAGGCTTCACTCTAGGGCGTTGCTCCACCAGATCAAACAGTTAGGGTCTTAGAAGCCAACGCCCGAAGCATTAAATGCAAAATAAATCGAACAGTTTTTCCATCGTATAAAACGAGTAATTGCAACCAGTATGAAAGTTAACGTCATTTCTACTTCCCGGGCAACCTAGGCTTCACCCTATTGCGTTGCTCCAACAGATTGAATAGTTGGGGCCTTAGAAGTCAACGCCCGAAGCATAAACGGCAATAAAAATACAACAGTTTTTCCATCGTATAACAGGATTAATTGCAACCGGTTTGAAAGTGATGGCCAATTCTACGTTCCGGGCAACCTAGGCTTCACTCTAGGGCGTTGCTCCACCAGATCGAATGGTTAGTGCCTTAGAAGTCAACGACAGAAGCAAAAAATGCAATAAAAATGCAACAGTTTTTTCATCGTATAACAGGAATAATTGCAACAAGCGTGAAGGTAATGGTCATTTCTACGTTCCGGGCACACTAGGCATCACTCTTGGGCGTTGTTCCACCAAATGGAATGGTTAGGGCCTAAGAAGTCAGCGCCAGAAGCATAAAATACGATACAAATACAACAGCTTTTCCATCGTATAAAACGAATAATGGTAACCAGTGTGAATGTTATGGTCATTTCTACGTTCCGGGCAACCTAGTCTTCACTCCAGGACGATGCTCCACCAGATCGCATAGTTAGGGCCTTAGAAGTCAACGCCCGAAGCATAAAATACAAAATAAATAGAACAGTTTTTCCATCGTATAAAACGAATAATTAATACCAGTGTGAAAGTTATGGTCATTTCTACTTTCCGGGCAACCTACGCCTCTCCCTAGGGCGTTGTTCCACCAGATGGAATAGTTAGGGCCTAAGAAGTCAACGCCAGAAGCATAAAATACGATATAAATACAACAGCTTTTCCATCGTATAAAACGAATAATTGCAACCAGTGTGAAAGTTATGGTCATTTCTATGTTCCGGGCAACCTAGGCTTCACCCTAGGACGTTGCTCCTACAGATTGAATAGTTAGGGCCTTAGAAGTCCATGCCCGAAGCATAAAATGCAATAAAAATACAACAGTTTTTCCATCGTATAGCAGGAATAATTTGCAACGAGTGTGATAGTAGTGGTCATTTCTGCGTTCCGGGCAACCTAGGTTTCACTCCAGGGCGTTGCTCCACCAGATCGAATAGTTACGGACTAAGAAGTCAACGTCAGAAGCATAAAATACGATAGAGATGCAACAGTTTTTCCATCGTATAAAACGAATAATGGTAACCAGTGTGAAAGTTATGGTCATTTCTACGTTCCGGGCAACCTAGGCTTCACTCTAGGACGATGGTCCACGAGATCGAATAGTTAGGGCCTAAGAAGTCAGCGCCAGAAGCATAAAATACAATAAAGATGCAACAGTTGTTCCATCGTATAACAGGAATAACTGCAAACAGTGTGAAAGTACAGGTCATTTCTACGTTCCGGGCAACCTAGGCTTCACTCTAGGGCGGTCCTCCACCAGGTTAAATAGTTAGGGCCTAAGAAGTCAACGCCAGAAGCATAAAACACAATATAAATACAACAGCCTTTCCATCGTATATAATGTATATTTGCAAACAGTGTGAAAGTAATTGTCATTTCTACGTTCCTGTTAACCTAGGCTTCACTCTATGGCGTTGTCCCACCAGATCGAATAGTTAGGGCCTAAGAAGTCAACGCCAGAAGAATAAAATGCAATATAAGTACAACAGTTTACCATCGTGTAAAATGAATAATTACAAACATTGTGAAAGTAATGGTCATTTCTACGTGCCGGGCAACATAGGCGTCACTCTAGGGCGTTGCTCCACCACAGCTAAAAGCTACGGCCTTAGAAGTCAACGCCAGAAGCATAAAATACAATAAATATGCAACAGATTTTCCATCGTATAGCATTACTAATTGCAACCAGTGCGAAAGTAATGACCATTTCGACGTTCCGGGCATCCTAGGATTAACTCTGTGGCGTTGCTCCACCAAATCGAAGAGATAGGGCCTTAGAAGTCAACGCCAGAAGCATAAAATACAATATAAATACAACAGCTTTGCCATCGTATAAAATGAATTATTGCAAACAGTGTGAAGGTAATGGTCATTTCTACGTTCCGAGCAACCTAGGCTTCACTGTAGGCTGTTGCTCCGCCAGATCGAATAGTTAGGGCCTAAGAAGTCAACACCAGAAGAATAAAATACAAAATAAACACAACAGCCTTTACACCGTATAAAACGAATAATTGCAACCTGTGTGAAGGTTATGGTCATATCTACGTTCCGGGCAACATAGGCTTCACTGTAGGGCGTTGCTCCACCAGATCGAAATGTTAGGGCCTAAGAAGTCAACGCCCGAAGCATAAAATACGATATAAATACAACAGCTTTTCCACCATATTAAATGAATAATTGCAAACAGTGTGAAAGAAGTGGTCATTTCTACGTTCCGAGCAACCTAGGCTTCACTCTAGGGCGGTGCTCCACCATATCGCATAGCTACGGCCTTAGAAGCCTACGCCTGAAGCACAAAATACAATAAAAATACAACAGTCTTTTCATGGTATAACAGGAATAATTGCAACAAGCGTGAAAGTAATGATCATTTCGGCGTTTCGGGCATCCTAGACTTAACTCTGAGGCATTGCTCCACCAGATCGAATAGTTAGGGCCTAAGAAGTCAACGCCAGAAGCATAAAATACAATATAAATATAACAGTTTTTCCATCGTATAAAACGAATAATAGCAACCAGTGTGAAAGTTATGGTCATTTTTACATTCCGGGCAACCTAGGCTTCACTCTAGGGCGTTGCTCCTCCAGATCAAACAGTTAGGGCCTTAGATGTCAACGCCAGAAGCATAAAATACAATAAAGGTGCAACAGTTTTTCAATCGTAAAACAGGTATAACTGCAACCAGTGTGAAAGTACTGGTCATTTCTACGTTCCGGGTAACCTAGGTTTCACTCTAGGCCGTTGCTCCACGAGATCGAAAAGCTAGGGACTTAGAATTCAACGACAGAAGAATAAAATACAATATAAGTACAACAGTTTTTCCATCGTATAAAATGAATATTTGCAAACATTGTGAAAGTAATGGTCATTTCTACGTTCCGGGCAACCTAAGCTTCACTCTAGGGCGTTGCTCCACCACATCAAACAGTTAGGGCCTTAGAAGTCAACGCCCGAAGCATAAAATACAAAATAAATATAACAGTTTTTCCACCGTATAAAACGAATAATAGCAACCAGTGTGAAAGTTATGGTCACTTCTACGTTCCGGGCAACCTAGGCTTCACTCTAGGGCGTTGCTCCACCAGATCAAACAGTTAGGGTCTTAGAAGCCAACGCCCGAAGCATTAAATGCAAAATAAATCGAACAGTTTTTCCATCGTATAAAACGAGTAATTGCAACCAGTATGAAAGTTAACGTCATTTCTACTTCCCGGGCAACCTAGGCTTCACCCTATTGCGTTGCTCCAACAGATTGAATAGTTGGGGCCTTAGAAGTCAACGCCCGAAGCATAAACGGCAATAAAAATACAACAGTTTTTCCATCGTATAACAGGATTAATTGCAACCGGTTTGAAAGTGATGGCCAATTCTACGTTCCGGGCAACCTAGGCTTCACTCTAGGGCGTTGCTCCACCAGATCGAATGGTTAGTGCCTTAGAAGTCAACGACAGAAGCAAAAAATGCAATAAAAATGCAACAGTTTTTTCATCGTATAACAGGAATAATTGCAACAAGCGTGAAGGTAATGGTCATTTCTACGTTCCGGGCACACTAGGCATCACTCTTGGGCGTTGTTCCACCAAATGGAATGGTTAGGGCCTAAGAAGTCAGCGCCAGAAGCATAAAATACGATACAAATACAACAGCTTTTCCATCGTATAAAACGAATAATGGTAACCAGTGTGAATGTTATGGTCATTTCTACGTTCCGGGCAACCTAGTCTTCACTCCAGGACGATGCTCCACCAGATCGCATAGTTAGGGCCTTAGAAGTCAACGCCCGAAGCATAAAATACAAAATAAATAGAACAGTTTTTCCATCGTATAAAACGAATAATTAATACCAGTGTGAAAGTTATGGTCATTTCTACTTTCCGGGCAACCTACGCCTCTCCCTAGGGCGTTGTTCCACCAGATGGAATAGTTAGGGCCTAAGAAGTCAACGCCAGAAGCATAAAATACGATATAAATACAACAGCTTTTCCATCGTATAAAACGAATAATTGCAACCAGTGTGAAAGTTATGGTCATTTCTATGTTCCGGGCAACCTAGGCTTCACCCTAGGACGTTGCTCCTACAGATTGAATAGTTAGGGCCTTAGAAGTCCATGCCCGAAGCATAAAATACAATAAAGATGCAACAGTTGTTCCATCGTATAACAGGAATAACTGCAAACAGTGTGAAAGTACAGGTCATTTCTACGTTCCGGGCAACCTAGGCTTCACTCTAGGGCGGTGCTCCACCAGGTTAAATAGTTAGGGCCTAAGAAGTCAACGCCAGAAGCATAAAACACAATATAAATACAACAGCCTTTCCATCGTATATAATGTATATTTGCAAACAGTGTGAAAGTAATTGTCATTTCTACGTTCCTGTTAACCTAGGCTTCACTCTATGGCGTTGTCCCACCAGATCGAATAGTTAGGGCCTAAGAAGTCAACGCCAGAAGAATAAAATGCAATATAAGTACAACAGTTTACCATCGTGTAAAATGAATAATTGCAAACATTGTGAAAGTAATGGTCATTTCTACGTGCCGGGCAACATAGGCGTCACTCTAGGGCGTTGCTCCACCACAGCTAAAAGCTACGGCCTTAGAAGACAACGCCAGAAGCATAAAATACAATAAATATGCAACAGCTTTTCCATCGTATAGCATTACTAATTGCAACCAGTGCGAAAGTAATGACCATTTCGACGTTCCGGGCATCCTAGGATTAACTCTGTGGCGTTGCTCCACCAAATCGAAGAGATAGGGCCTTAGAAGTCAACGCCAGAAGCATAAAATACAATATAAATACAACAGCTTTGCCATCGTATAAAATGAATTATTGCAAACAGTGTGAAGGTAATGGTCATTTCTACGTTCCGAGCAACCTAGGCTTCACTGTAGGCTGTTGCTCCGCCAGATCGAATAGTTAGGGCCTAAGAAGTCAACACCAGAAGAATAAAATACAAAATAAACACAACAGCCTTTACACCGTATAAAACGAATAATTGCAACCTGTGTGAAGGTTATGGTCATATCTACGTTCCGGGCAACATAGGCTTCACTGTAGGGCGTTGCTCCACCAGATCGAAATGTTAGGGCCTAAGAAGTCAACGCCCGAAGCATAAAATACGATATAAATACAACAGCTTTTCCACCATATTAAATGAATAATTGCAAACAGTGTGAAAGAAGTGGTCATTTCTACGTTCCGAGCAACCTAGGCTTCACTCTAGGGCGGTGCTCCACCATATCGCATAGCTACGGCCTTAGAAGCCTACGCCTGAAGCACAAAATACAATAAAAATACAACAGTCTTTTCATGGTATAACAGGAATAATTGCAACAAGCGTGAAAGTAATGATCATTTCGGCGTTTCGGGCATCCTAGACTTAACTCTGAGGCATTGCTCCACCAGATCGAATAGTTAGGGCCTAAGAAGTCAACGCCAGAAGCATAAAATACAATATAAATATAACAGTTTTTCCATCGTATAAAACGAATAATAGCAACCAGTGTGAAAGTTATGGTCATTTTTACATTCCGGGCAACCTAGGCTTCACTCTAGGGCGTTGCTCCTCCAGATCAAACAGTTAGGGCCTTAGATGTCAACGCCAGAAGCATAAAATACAATAAAGGTGCAACAGTTTTTCAATCGTAAAACAGGTATAACTGCAACCAGTGTGAAAGTACTGGTCATTTCTACGTTCCGGGTAACCTAGGTTTCACTCTAGGCCGTTGCTCCACGAGATCGAAAAGCTAGGGACTTAGAATTCAACGACAGAAGAATAAAATACAATATAAGTACAACAGTTTTTCCATCGTATAAAATGAATATTTGCAAACATTGTGAAAGTAATGGTCATTTCTACGTTCCGGGCAACCTAAGCTTCACTCTAGGGCGTTGCTCCACCACATCAAACAGTTAGGGCCTTAGAAGTCAACGCCCGAAGCATAAAATACAAAATAAATATAACAGTTTTTCCATCGTATAAAACGAATATTAGCAACCAGTGTGAAAGTTATGGTCACTTCTACGTTCCGGGCAACCCAGGCTTCACTCTAGGCGTTGCTCCACCAGATCAAACAGTTAGGGTCTTAGAAGCCAACGCCCGAAGCATTAAATACAAAATAAATCGAACAGTTTTTCCATCGTATAAAACGAGTAATTGCAACCAGTATGAAAGTTAACGTCATTTCTACTTCCCGGGCAACCTAGGCTTCACCCTATTGCGTTGCTCCAACAGATTGAATAGTTGGGGCCTTAGAAGTCAACGCCCGAAGCATAAACGGCAATAAAAATACAACAGTTTTTCCATCGTATAACAGGATTAATTGCAACCGGTTTGAAAGTGATGGCCAATTCTACGTTCCGGGCAACCTAGGCTTCACTCTAGGGCGTTGCTCCACCAGATCGAATGGTTAGTGCCTAAGAAGTCAACGCCAGAAGCATAAAATACGATATAAATACAACAGCTTTTCCATCGTATAAAACGAATAATTGCAACCAGTGTGAAAGTTATGGTTATTTCTATGTTCCGGGCAACCTAGGCTTCACCCTAGGACGTTGCTCCTACAGATTGAATAGTTAGGGCCTTAGAAGTCAATGCCCGAAGCATAAAATGCAATAAAAATACAACAGTTTTTCCATCGTATAGCAGGAATAATTTGCAACGAGTGTGATAGTTATGGTCATTTTTACATTCCGGGCAACCTAGGCTTCACTCTAGGGCGTTGCTCCTCCAGATCAAACAGTTAGGGCCTTAGATGTCAACGCCAGAAGCATAAAATACAATAAAGGTGCAACAGTTTTTCAATCGTAAAACAGGTATAACTGCAACCAGTGTGAAAGTACTGCTCATTTCTACGTTCCGGGTAACCTAGGTTTCACTCTAGGCCGTTGCTCCACGAGATCGAAAAGCTAGGGACTTAGAATTCAACGACAGAAGAATAAAATACAATATAAGTACAACAGTTTTTCCATCGTATAAAATGAATATTTGCAAACATTGTGAAAGTAATGGTCATTTCTACGTTCCGGGCAACCTAAGCTTCACTCTAGGGCGTTGCTCCACCACATCAAACAGTTAGGGCCTTAGAAGTCAACGCCCGAAGCATAAAATACAAAATAAATATAACAGTTTTTCCATCGTATAAAACGAATATTAGCAACCAGTGTGAAAGTTATGGTCACTTCTACGTTCCGGGCAACCTAGGCTTCACTCTAGGCGTTGCTCCACCAGATCAAACAGTTAGGGTCTTAGAAGCCAACGCCCGAAGCATTAAATACAAAATAAATCGAACAGTTTTTCCATCGTATAAAACGAGTAATTGCAACCAGTATGAAAGTTAACGTCATTTCTACTTCCCGGGCAACCTAGGCTTCACCCTATTGCGTTGCTCCAACAGATTGAATAGTTGGGGCCTTAGAAGTCAACGCCCGAAGCATAAACGGCAATAAAAATACAACAGTTTTTCCATCGTATAACAGGATTAATTGCAACCGGTTTGAAAGTGATGGCCAATTCTACGTTCCGGGCAACCTAGGCTTCACTCTAGGGCGTTGCTCCACCAGATCGAATGGTTAGTGCCTAAGAAGTCAACGCCAGAAGCATAAAATACGATATAAATACAACAGCTTTTCCATCGTATAAAACGAATAATTGCAACCAGTGTGAAAGTTATGGTTATTTCTATGTTCCGGGCAACCTAGGCTTCACCCTAGGACGTTGCTCCTACAGATTGAATAGTTAGGGCCTTAGAAGTCAATGCCCGAAGCATAAAATGCAATAAAAATACAACAGTTTTTCCATCGTATAGCAGGAATAATTTGCAACGAGTGTGATAGTTATGGTCATTTTTACATTCCGGGCAACCTAGGCTTCACTCTAGGGCGTTGCTCCTCCAGATCAAACAGTTAGGGCCTTAGATGTCAACGCCAGAAGCATAAAATACAATAAAGGTGCAACAGTTTTTCAATCGTAAAACAGGTATAACTGCAACCAGTGTGAAAGTACTGGTCATTTCTACGTTCCGGGTAACCTAGGTTTCACTCTAGGCCGTTGCTCCACGAGATCGAAAAGCTAGGGACTTAGAATTCAACGACAGAAGAATAAAATACAATATAAGTACGACAGTTTTTCCATCGTATAAAATGAATATTTGCAAACATTGTGAAAGTAATGGTCATTTCTACGTTCCGGGCAACCTAAGCTTCACTCTAGGGCGTTGCTCCACTACATCAAACAGTTAGGGCCTTAGAAGTCAACGCCCGAAGCATAAAATACAAAATAAATATAACAGTTTTTCCATCGTATAAAACGAATAATAGCAACCAGTGTGAAAGTTATGGTCACTTCTACGTTCCGGGCAACCTAGGCTTCACTCTAGGGCGTTGCTCCACCAGATCAAACAGTTAGGGTCTTAGAAGCCAACGCCCGAAGCATTAAATACAAAATAAATCGAACAGTTTTTCCATCGTATAAAACGAGTAATTGCAACCAGTATGAAAGTTAACGTCATTTCTACTTCCCGGGCAACCTAGGCTTCACCCTATTGCGTTGCTCCAACAGATTGAATAGTTGGGGCCTTAGAAGTCAACGCCCGAAGCATAAACGGCAATAAAAATACAACAGTTTTTCCATCGTATAACAGGATTAATTGCAACCGGTTTGAAAGTGATGGCCAATTCTACGTTCCGGGCAACCTAGGCTTCACTCTAGGGCGTTGCTCCACCAGATCGAATGGTTAGTGCCTTAGAAGTCAACGACAGAAGCATAAAATACAATATAAATACAACAGTTTTTCCATCGTATAAAACGAATAATTGCAACCAGTATGAAACTTATGGTCAACGACTGAAGCATAAAATGCAATAAAAGTACAACAGTTTTTTCATCGTATAACAGGAATAATTGCAGCAAGCGTGAAGGTAATGGTCATTTCTACGTTCCGGGCACCCTAGGCATCGCTCTTGGGCGTTGTTCCACCAGATGGAATAGTTAGGGCCTAAGAAGTCAACGCCAGAAGCATAAAATACGATACAAATGCAACAGCTTTTCCATCGTATAAAACGAATAATGGTAACCAGTGTGAAAGTTATGGTCATTTCTACGTTCCTGGCAACCTAGGCTTCACTCTAGGACGATGGTCCACGAGATCGAATAGTTAGGGCCTAAGAAGTCAACGCCAGAAGCATAAAATACAAAATAAATAGAACAGTTTTTCCATCGTATAAAACGAATAATTAATACCAGTGTGAAAGTTATGGTCATTTCTACTTTCCGGGCAACCTACGCTTCTCCCTAGGGCGTTGTTCCACCAGATGGAATAGTTAGGGCCTAAGAAGTCAACGCCAGAAGCATAAAATACGATATAAATACAACAGTTTTTCCATCGTATAGCAGGAATAATTTGCAACGAGTGTGATAGTAGTGGTCATTTCTGCGTTCCGGGCAACCTAGGCTTCACCCTAGTGCGTTGCTACACCAGATCGAATAGTTAGGGCCTTAGAAGTCATCGCCTGAAGCATACAATACAATAAAGACGCAACAGTTTTTCCATCGTATAGCATGAATAGTTGCAACCAGTGAGAAATTAATGATCATTTCGACGTGTCGGGCATCCTAGACTTAACTCTGATGCATTGCTCCACAAGACCGAATGGTTAGGGCCTAAGAAGTCAACGCCAGAAGCATAAAATACAATATAAATACAATAGCTTTTCCATCGTATAAAACGAATAATTGCACCCAGTGTGAAAGTTATGGTCATTTCTACGTTCCGGGCAACATAGGCTTCACTCTTGGACGTTGCCCCACCAGATCGAATAGCTAGGACCTTAGAATTCAAATACAGAAGCAGTAAATACAATAAAAATGCAACAGTTCTTCAACCGTATAGCATGAATAATTGCAACCAGTGTGAAAGTAACGATCATTTCGACGTTTCGGGCAACCCAGACTTAACTCTGAGGCATTGCTCCACCAGGTCGAAATGTTAGGGCCTTGGAATTCAACGCCAGAAGCATAAACTACAAAATAAATACAACAGCCTTTCAAACGTATAAAACGAATAATTACAATCTGTGTGAAGGTTATGGTCATATCTACGTTCCGCACAAACTAGGCTTCACTGTAGGGTGTTGCTCCACCAGATCGAATAGGTAGGGCCATAGAAGTCAACGCCCGCAGCATAAAATACGAAATAAATAGAACAGTTCTTCCATGTATAAAACGAATAATTGCTACCAGTGTGAAAGTTATGGTCATTTCTACGTTCCGGGCAACCTAGGCTTCACCGTAGTGCGTTGTTCCACCAGATGGAATAGTTAGGGCCTAAGAAGTCAACGCCAGAAACATAAAATACGATATAAATACAGCAGCTTTTCCATCATATAAAACGAATAATGGTAACCAGTGTGAAAGTTATGGTCATTTCTACGTTCCGGGCAACCTAGGCTTCACTCTAGGACGTTGCTCCACCTGATCGAATAGTTAGGGCCTAAGAAGTCAACGCCAGAAGCATAAAATACAATAAAGATGCAACAGTTTTTCCATCGTATAACAGGAATAATTGCAACCAGTGTGAAAGTTATGGTCATTTCCACGTTCCGGGCAACCTAGGCTTCACCCTAGTGCGTTGCTACACCAGATCGAATAGTTAGGGCCTTAGAAGTCATCGCCTGAAGCATACAATACAATAAAAATACAATAGTTTTACCATCGTATAACAGGAATAATTGCAGCGATTGTGAAAGATATGGTCATAACCACGTTCCGGGCAACCTAGGCTTCACTCTTGGACGTTGCCCCACCAGATCGAATACCTAGGACCTTAGAATTCAAATACAGAAGGAGAAAATACAATAAAAATGCAACAGTTCTTCAATCGTACAGCATGAATAATTGCAACCAGTGTGAAAGTAACGATCATTTCGACGTTTCGGGCATCCTAGACTTAAGTCTGAGGTATTGCTCCACAAGATCGAATAGTTAGTGCCTAAGAAGTCAACGCCAGAAGCATAAAATACAATATAAATACAATAGCATTTCCATCGTATAACAGGAATAATTGCAACCAGTGTGAAAGTAATTGTCATTTCTACGTTCCGGGCAACCTAGGCTTCACTCTGGGGCGTTGCTCCACCAGATCGAATAGCTACGGCCTAAGAAGTCAACGCCAGAAGTATAAAATACGATATCAATACAACAGCTTTTCCATCGTATAAAACAAATAATTGCAACCAGTGTGAAAGTAATGTTCATTTCTACGTTCCGATTACCCTAGGCGTCACTCTAGGGCGTTGCTCCACCACATCTAATAGCTACGGCCTTAGAAGTCAACGCCAGAGGCATAAAATACAATAAAAATACAACAGCTCTTCCACCGTATAAAACGAATAATTGCTACCAGTGTAAAAGTTATGGTCATTTCTACGTTCCGGGCAACCTAGGCTTGACCCCAGGGCGTTGTTCCACCAGATCGAATAGTTAGAGCCTAAGAAGTGAACGCCAGAAGCATAAAATATAATATAAATACAACAGTTTTTCCATCGTATAAAACGAATAATTGCAACCAGTATGAAACTTATGGTCATTTCTACATTCCGGGCAACCTGAGCGTCACTCTACGGCGTTGCTCCACCACATCTAATAGCTACGGCCTTAGAAGTCAACGCCAGAAGCATAAAATACAATAAAGATGCAACAGCTTTTCCATCGAGTAACAGGAATAACTGCAAACAGTGTGAAAGTACTGGTCATTTCTACGTTCCGGGTAACCTAAGTTTCATTCTAGGGCGTAGCTCCACCAGATCGAATAGCTACGGCCTAAGAAGTCAACGCCAGAGGCATAAAATACAATATAAATACAACAGCTCTTCCATCGTATAAAACGAATAATTGCTGCCAGTGTAAAAGTTATGGTCATTTCTACTTTCCGGGCAACCTAAGCCTCACTCTACGGCGTTGCTCCACCACATAAAACAGTTAGGGCCTTAGAAGTCAACGCCCGAAGCATAAAATACAAAATAAATACAACAGCTTTTCCATCGTATAAATTGAATAATTGCAACCAGTGTGAAAGTAATGGTCATTTCTACGATCCGGGCAACCTAGGCTTCACTCTAGGGCATTGCTCCACCATATCGAATAGCTAGGGACTTAGAATTAAACGCCAGAAGCATAAAATACAATAAAAATACAACAGTTTTTCCATTATATAAAAGGAATAATTGCAACGAGTGTGAAACTAATGGTTATTTCTACGTTCCGGGCAACCTAGGTTTCACTCTCGGGCGTTGCTCCACCAGCTCGAGTAGCTAGGGCCTCAGAAGTCTACGCTTGAAGCATAGAATACGATATAAATACAACAGTTCTTCCATCGTATAACAGGAATAATTGCAACCAGTGTGAAGGTAAAGGTATGTCCTACGCTCCGGGCAACCTAGGCTTCACTCCAGGGCGTTGCTCCACCAGATCGTATAGTTAGGGCCTTAGAAGTCAACGCCAGAAGCATAAAATACAATAAATAAACAAGAGTTTTTCCATCGTATAACAGGAATAATTGCAACCAGTGTGAATGTGGTGGTCATTTCTACGTTCCGGGCAACCTAGGCTTCACTCTAGGGCGTTGCTCCACCACAACCAATTGCTACGGCCATAGAAGTCAACGACAGAAGCATAAAATACGATATAAGTACAACTGCTTTTCCATCGTATAACAGGAATAATTGCTGCCAGTGTGGAAGTTATGTTTATTTCTACGTTCCGGGCAACCTAGGCTTAACTGTAGGGTGTTGCTCGAACAGATCGAATAGGTAGGGCCATAGAAGTCAACGCCCGGAGAATAAAATACAACAAATATACAAGAGTTTTTCCATCGTATAACAGAAATAATTGCAACCAGTGTGAAAGTGATGATCATTTCTACGTTCCGGGCAACCTAGGCTTCACTCTAGGGCGTTGCTCCACCAGATCGAATAGCTAGGGCCTAAGAAGTGAACGCCAGAAGCATAAAATGCAATATAAATACAACAGTTTTTCCATCGTATAAAACGAATAATTGCTGCCAGTGTGAAAGTTATGGTCATTTCTACTTTCCGGGCAACCTAGGCTTCACCCTAGGGCGTTGTTCCACCAGATGGAATAGTTAGGGCCTAAGAAGTCAACGCCAGAAGCATAAAATACGATATAAATACAACAGGTTTTCCATTGCATAAAGCGAATAATTGCTGCCAGTGTGAAAGTTATGTTTATTTCTACGTTCCGGGCAACCGAGGCTTCACTCTAGGGCGTTGCTCCATCAGATCGTATAGTTAGGGCCTTAGAAGTCGACGCCAGAAGCATAAAGTGCAATAAATATACAAGAGTTTTTCCATCGTATAACAGGAATAATTGCAACCAGTGTGAAAGTTATGGTTATTTCTCCGTTCCAGGCAACCTAGGCTTCACTCTAGTGCGTTGCACCGCCAGATCGAATAGTTAGGGGCTTAGAAGTCAACGCCCGAAGCATAAAATACAAAATAAATAGAACAGCTTTTCCATCGTATAAAATGAATAATTGCAAACAGTGTGAAAGTAATGGTCATTTCTACGTTCCGAGCACCCTAGGCGTCACTCTAGGGCGTTGCTCCACCACATCTAATAGCTACGGCCTTAGAAGTCAACGCCAGAGGCATAAAATACAATATAAATACAACAGCTCTTCCATCGTATAAAACGAATAATTGCTACCAGTGTAAAAGTTATGGTCATTTCTACGTTCCGAGCATCCTAGGCTTCACTCTAGGGCGTTACTCCACCAGATCGAATAGTTAGGGCCTTAGAAGTCAACGCCCGAAGCATAAAATATAAAATAAATAGAACAGTTTTTCCATCGTCTAAAACGAATAATTGCTACCAGTGTGAAAGTTATGGTCATTTCTACTTTCCGGGCAACCTAGGCTTCACCCTAGGGCATTGTTCCACCAGATGGAATAGTTAGGGCCTAAGAAGTCAACGCCAGAAGCATAAAATACGATATAAATACAACAGGTTTTCTATCGTATAAAACGAATAATTGCAACCAGTTTGAAAATGATGGTCATTTCTACGTACCGGGCAACCTAGGCTTCACTCTAGGGCGTTGCTCCACCTGATCGAATAGTTAGGGCCTAAGAAGTCAACGCCAGAAGCATAAAATACAATATAAATACAATAGCTTTTCCATCGTATAAAACGAATAATTGCACCCAGTGTGAAAGTTATGGTCATTTCTACGTTCCGGGCAACATAGGCTTCACTCTTGGACGTTGCCCCACCAGATCGAATAGCTAGGACCTTAGAATTCAAATACAGAAGCAGTAAATACAATAAAAATGCAACAGTTCTTCAACCGTATAGCATGAATAATTGCAACCAGTGTGAAAGTAACGATCATTTCGACGTTTCGGGCAACCCAGACTTAACTCTGAGGCATTGCTCCACCAGGTCGAAATGTTAGGGCCTTGGAATTCAACGCCAGAAGCATAAACTACAAAATAAATACAACAGCCTTTCAAACGTATAAAACGAATAATTACAATCTGTGTGAAGGTTATGGTCATATCTACGTTCCGCACAAGCTAGGCTTCACTGTAGGGTGTTGCTCCACCAGATCGAATAGGTAGGGCCATAGAAGTCAACGCCCGAAGCATAAAATACGAAATAAATAGAACAGTTCTTCCATGTATAAAACGAATAATTGCTACCAGTGTGAAAGTTATGGTCATTTCTACGTTCCGGGCAACCTAGGCTTCACCGTAGTGCGTTGTTCCACCAGATGGAATAGTTAGGGCCTAAGAAGTCAACGCCAGAAACATAAAATACGATATAAATACAGCAGCTTTTCCATCATATAAAACGAATAATGGTAACCAGTGTGAAAGTTATGGTCATTTCTACGTTCCGGGCAACCTAGGCTTCACTCTAGGACGTTGCTCCACCTGATCGAATAGTTAGGGCCTAAGAAGTCAACGCCAGAAGCATAAAATACAATAAAGATGCAACAGTTTTTCCATCGTATAACAGGAATAATTGCAACCAGTGTGAAAGTTATGGTCATTTCCACGTTCCGGGCAACCTAGGCTTCACCCTAGTGCGTTGCTACACCAGATCGAATAGTTAGGGCCTTAGAAGTCATCGCCTGAAGCATACAATACAATAAAAATACAATAGTTTTACCATCGTATAACAGGAATAATTGCAGCAATTGTGAAAGATATGGTCATAACCACGTTCCGGGCAACCTAGGCTTCACTCTTGGACGTTGCCCCACCAGATCGAATAGCTAGGACCTTAGAATTCAAATACAGAAGGAGAAAATACAATAAAAATGCAACAGTTCTTCAATCGTACAGCATGAATAATTGCAACCAGTGTGAAAGTAACGATCATTTCGACGTTTCGGGCATCCTAGACTTAAGTCTGAGGTATTGCTCCACAAGATCGAATAGTTAGGGCCTAAGAAGTCAACGCCAGAAGCATAAAATACAATATAAATACAATAGCATTTCCATCGTATAACAGGAATAATTGCAACCAGTGTGAAAGTAATTGTCATTTCTACGTTCCGGGCAACCTAGGCTTCACTCTGGGGCGTTGCTCCACCAGATCGAATAGCTACGGCCTAAGAAGTCAACGCCAGAAGTATAAAATACGATATCAATACAACAGCTTTTCCATCGTATAAAACAAATAATTGCAACCAGTGTGAAAGTAATGTTCATTTCTACGTTCCGATTACCCTAGGCGTCACTCTAGGGCGTTGCTCCACCACATCTAATAGCTACGGCCTTAGAAGTCAACGCCAGAGGCATAAAATACAATAAAAATACAACAGCTCTTCCACCGTATAAAACGAATAATTGCTACCAGTGTAAAAGTTATGGTCATTTCTACGTTCCGGGCAACCTAGGCTTGACCCCAGGGCGTTGTTCCACCAGATCGAATAGTTAGAGCCTAAGAAGTGAACGCCAGAAGCATAAAATATAATATAAATACAACAGTTTTTCCATCGTATAAAACGAATAATTGCAACCAGTATGAAACTTATGGTCATTTCTACATTCCGGGCAACCTGAGCGTCACTCTACGGCGTTGCTCCACCACATCTAATAGCTACGGCCTTAGAAGTCAACGCCAGAAGCATAAAATACAATAAAGATGCAACAGCTTTTCCATCGAGTAACAGGAATAACTGCAAACAGTGTGAAAGTACTGGTCATTTCTACGTTCCGGGTAACCTAAGTTTCATTCTAGGGCGTAGCTCCACCAGATCGAATAGCTACGGCCTAAGAAGTCAACGCCAGAGGCATAAAATACAATATAAATACAACAGCTCTTCCATCGTATAAAACGAATAATTGCTGCCAGTGTAAAAGTTATGGTCATTTCTACTTTCCGGGCAACCTAAGCCTCACTCTACGGCGTTGCTCCACCACATAAAACAGTTAGGGCCTTAGAAGTCAACGCCCGAAGCATAAAATACAAAATAAATACAACAGCTTTTCCATCGTATAAATTGAATAATTGCAACCAGTGTGAAAGTAATGGTCATTTCTACGATCCGGGCAACCTAGGCTTCACTCTAGGGCATTGCTCCACCATATCGAATAGCTAGGGACTTAGAATTAAACGCCAGAAGCATAAAATACAATAAAAATACAACAGTTTTTCCATTGTATAAAAGGAATAATTGCAACGAGTGTGAAAGTAATGGTTATTTCTACGTTCCGGGCAACCTAGGTTTCACTCTCGGGCGTTGCTCCACCAGCTCGAGTAGCTAGGGCCTCAGAAGTCTACGCTTGAAGCATAGAATACGATATAAATACAACAGTTCTTCCATCGTATAACAGGAATAATTGCAACCAGTGTGAAGGTAAAGGTATGTCCTACGCTCCGGGCAACCTAGGCTTCACTCCAGGGCGTTGCTCCACCAGATCGTATAGTTAGGGCCTTAGAAGTCAACGCCAGAAGCATAAAATACAATAAATAAACAAGAGTTTTTCCATCGTATAACAGGAATAATTGCAACCAGTGTGAATGTGGTGGTCATTTCTACGTTCCGGGCAACCTAGGCTTCACTCTAGGGCGTTGCTCCACCACAACCAATTGCTACGGCCATAGAAGTCAACGACAGAAGCATAAAATACGATATAAGTACAACTGCTTTTCCATCGTATAACAGGAATAATTGCTGCCAGTGTGGAAGTTATGTTTATTTCTACGTTCCGGGCAACCTAGGCTTAACTGTAGGGTGTTGCTCGAACAGATCGAATAGGTAGGGCCATAGAAGTCAACGCCCGGAGAATAAAATACAACAAATATACAAGAGTTTTTCCATCGTATAACAGAAATAATTGCAACCAGTGTGAAAGTGATGATCATTTCTACGTTCCGGGCAACCTAGGCTTCACTCTAGGGCGTTGCTCCACCAGATCGAATAGCTAGGGCCTAAGAAGTGAACGCCAGAAGCATAAAATGCAATATAAATACAACAGTTTTTCCATCGTATAAAACGAATAATTGCTGCCAGTGTGAAAGTTATGGTCATTTCTACTTTCCGGGCAACCTAGGCTTCACCCTAGGGCGTTGTTCCACCAGATGGAATAGTTAGGGCCTAAGAAGTCAACGCCAGAAGCATAAAATACGATATAAATACAACAGGTTTTCCATTGCATAAAGCGAATAATTGCTGCCAGTGTGAAAGTTATGTTTATTTCTACGTTCCGGGCAACCGAGGCTTCACTCTAGGGCGTTGCTCCATCAGATCGTATAGTTAGGGCCTTAGAAGTCGACGCCAGAAGCATAAAGTGCAATAAATATACAAGAGTTTTTCCATCGTATAACAGGAATAATTGCAACCAGTGTGAAAGTTATGGTTATTTCTCCGTTCCAGGCAACCTAGGCTTCACTCTAGTGCGTTGCACCGCCAGATCGAATAGTTAGGGGCTTAGAAGTCAACGCCCGAAGCATAAAATACAAAATAAATAGAACAGCTTTTCCATCGTATAAAATGAATAATTGCAAACAGTGTGAAAGTAATGGTCATTTCTACGTTCCGAGCACCCTAGGCGTCACTCTAGGGCGTTGCTCCACCACATCTAATAGCTACGGCCTTAGAAGTCAACGCCAGAGGCATAAAATACAATATAAATACAACAGCTCTTCCATCGTATAAAACGAATAATTGCTACCAGTGTAAAAGTTATGGTCATTTCTACGTTCCGAGCATCCTAGGCTTCACTCTAGGGCGTTACTCCACCAGATCGAATAGTTAGGGCCTTAGAAGTCAACGCCCGAAGCATAAAATATAAAATAAATAGAACAGTTTTTCCATCGTCTAAAACGAATAATTGCTACCAGTGTGAAAGTTATGGTCATTTCTACTTTCCGGGCAACCTAGGCTTCACCCTAGGGCATTGTTCCACCAGATGGAATAGTTAGGGCCTAAGAAGTCAACGCCAGAAGCATAAAATACGATATAAATACAACAGGTTTTCTATCGTATAAAACGAATAATTGCAACCAGTTTGAAAATGATGGTCATTTCTACGTACCGGGCAACCTAGGCTTCACTCTAGGGCGTTGCTCCACCTGATCGAATAGTTAGGGCCTTAGAAGTCAACGCCCGAAGCATAAAATACAAAATAAATAGAACAGTTTTTCCATTGTATAAAGCGAACAATTGCTGCCAGTGTGAAAGTTATGTTTATTTCTACGTTACGGGCAACCTAGGCTTAACTGTAGGGTGTTGCTCGAACAGATCGAATAGGTACGGCCATAGAAGTCAACGCCCGGAGAATAAAATACAACAAATATAAAAGAGTTTTTCCATCGTATAACAGGAATAATTGCAACCAGTGTGAAAGTGATGATCATTTCTACGTTCCGGGCAACCGAGGCTTCACTCTAGGGCGTAGCTCCATCAGATCCTATAGTTAGGGCCTTAGAAGTCAACGCCAGAAGCATAAAGTGCAATAAATATACAAGAGTTTTTCCATCGTATAACAGGAATAATTGCAACCAGTGTGAAAGTTATGGTTATTTCTCCGTTCCAGGCAACCTAGGCTTCACTCTAGTGCGTTGCACCGCCAGATCGAATAGTTAGGGGCTTAGAAGTCAACGCCCGAAGCATAAAATACAAAATAAATAGAACAGCTTTTCCATCGTATAAAATGAATAATTGCAAACAGTGTGAAAGTAATGGTCATTTCTACGTTCCGAGCACCCTAGGCGTCACTCTAGGGCGTTGCCCCACCACATCTAATAGCTACGGCCTTAGAAGTCAACGCCAGAGGCATAAAATACAATATAAATACAACAGCTCTTCCATCGTATAAAACGAATAATTGCTACCAGTGTAAAAGTTATGGTCATTTCTACGTTCCGGGCAACCTAGGCTTCACCCTAGGGCGTTGTTCCACCAGATCGAATAGTTAGGGCCTAAGAAGTGAACGCCAGAAGCATAAAATGCAATATAAATACAACAGTTTTTCCATCGTATAAAACGAATAATTGCAACCAGTATGAAACTTATGGTCATTTCTACGTTCCGGGCAACCTAGGCTTCACTCTATGGCGTTCTTCCACCACATCGAATAGCTACAGCCTCAGAAGTCGACGCCTGAAGTATAAAATACCATAAAAATACAACAGCCTTTCCATCCTATAACAGGAATAATGGCAACCCGTGTGAAAGTGAGGGTCATTTCTACGTTCCGGGCAACCTAGGCTTCACTCTAGGACGTTGCTCCACCAGATCGAATAGTTAGGGCCTAAGAAGTCAACTACAGAAGCATAAAATACAATAAAGATGCAACAGTTTTTCCATCGTATAGCAGGAATAATTGCAACCAGTGTGAAGGTAATGGTATGTTCTACGTTCTGGGCAACCTAGGCTTCACTCTAGGGCGGTGCTCCACCAGCTTAAATAGTTAGGGCCTAAGAAGTCAACGCCAGAAGCATAAAATACAATATAAATACAACAGCCTTTCCATCGTATAAAATGAATAGTTGCAAACATTGTGAAAGTAATGGTAATTTCTACGTGCCGGACAACCTAGGCGTCACTCTAGGGCGTTGCTCCACCACAGCTAAAAGCTACGGCCTTAGAAGTCAGCGCCAGAAGCATAAAATACAATAAATATGCAACAGATTTTCCATCGTATAGCATGACTAATTGCAACCAGTGCGAAAGTAATGACCATTTCGACGTTCCGCGCATCCTAGGCTTCACTCCAGGGCGTTGTTCCACCAGATGGAATAGTTACGGCCTAAGTAGACAGCGCCAGAAGCATAAAACACGATATAAATACAACAGCTTTTCCATCGTATAAAATGAATAATTGCAACCTGTGTGAAGGTTATGGTCATATCTTCGGTCCGTGCAACCTAGGCTTCACTGTAGGGTGTTGCTCTACCAGATCGAATAGGTAGGGCCATAGAAGTCAACGCGCAAGCATAAAATACAATAAATATACAAGAGTTTTTCCATCGTATAACAGGAATTATTGCAACCAGTGTGAAAGTGATGGTCATTTCTACGTTCCGGGCAACCTAGGCTTCACTCTGGGGCGTTGTTCCAACAGATCGAATAGTTAGGGCCTAAGAAGTCAACGCCAGAAGCATAAAATACAATATAAATATAACAGTTTTTCCATCGTATAAAACGAATAATGGCAACCAGTGTGAAAGTTATGGTCATTTCTACGTTCCGGGCAACCTAGGCTTCACCCTAGTGCGTTGCTACACCAGATCGAATAGCTAGGGCCTAAGAAGTCAACGCCAGAAGCATAAAATACAATATAAATACAACAGCTCTTCCATCGTATAAAACGAATAATGGTAACCAGTGTGAAAGTTATGGTCATTTGTACGTTCCGGGCAACCTAGGCTTCACTGTAGGACGTTGCTCCACCAGATCGAATAGTTGGGGCCTAAGAAGTCAACGCCAGAAGCATAAAATACAATCTAAGTACATCAGTTTTTCCACCGAATAAAATGAATAATTGCATACATTGTGAAAGCAATGGTCATATCTACGTTCCGGGCAACCTAGGCTTCACTCTAGGGCGTTGCTCCACCAGATCGAATAGCTAGGGACTTAGAATTCAATGTCAGAAGCATAAAATGCAATATATATAAAACAGCTTTTCCATGTATAAAACGAATAATTGTTACCAGTGTGAAAGAGTTGGTCATTTCTACGTTCCGGGCAACCTAGGCTTCTCCCTAGGGAGTTGTTCCACCAGATGGAATAGTTAGGGCCTAAGAAGTCAACGCCAGAAACATAAAATGCAAAATAAATAGAACAGCTTTTCCATCGTATAAAATGAATAATTGCAAACAGTGTGAAAGTAATGGTCATTTCTACGTACCGAGCACCCTAGGCGTCACTCTAGGGCGTTGCTCCACCACATCTAATAGCTACGGCCTTAGAAGTCAACGCCAGAGGCATAAAATACAATATAAATACAACAGCTCTTCCATCGTATAAAACGAATAATTGCTACCAGTGTAAAAGTTATGGTCATTTCTACGTTCCGGGCAACCTAGGCTTCACTCTATGGCGTTCTTCCACCACATCGAATAGCTACAGCCTCAGAAGTCGACGCCTGAAGTATAAAATACCATAAAAATACAACAGTCTTTCCATCCTATAACAGGAATAATGGCATCCCGTGTGAAAGTGATGGTCATTTCTACGTTCCAGGATACCTAGGCTTCACTCTAGGGCGTTGTTCCAACAGATCGAATAGTTAGGGCCTAAGAAGTCAACGCCAGAAGCATAAAATACAATATAAATATAACAGTTTTTCCATCGTATAAAACGAACAATAGCACCCAGTGTTAAAGTTATGGTCATTTCTACGTTCCGGGCAACCTAGGCTTCACTCTAGGGCGTTCTTCAACCAGATCAAACAGTTAGGGCCTTAGAAGCCAACGCCCGAAGCACTACATACAACATAAATAGAACAGTTTTTCCATTGTATAAAACGAATAATTGCTACCAGTGTTAAAGTTATGGTCATTTCTACGTTCAGGGCGTCCTAGGCTTCACTCTAGGGCGTTGCTCCACTAGATCGAATAGCTAGGGCCTTAGAAGTCTACGTCAGAAACATAAAACACAATATAAATCCAAAGGTTTTTCCATCGTATAAAACGAATAATTGCAACCAGTATGAAACTTATGGTCATTTCTACTTTCCGAGCAACCTAGGCTTCACTCTAGGGCATTGCTCCAACAGATTCAATAGTTAGGGCCTTAGAAGTCAACGCCCGAAGCATAAAATGCAATAAAAATACAACAGTGTTTCCATCATATAACAGGAATAATTGCAACCAGTTTGAAAGTGATGGCCAATTCTACGTTCCGGGCAACCTAGGTTTCACCCTAGGCCGTTGTTCCACCAGATCGAATAGTTAGTGCCTTAGAAGTCAACGCCAGAAGCATAAAATACAATATAAATACAACAGTTTTTCCATCGTATAAAACGAATAATTGCAACCAGTATGAAACTTATGGTCATTTCTACTTTCCGAGCATCCTAGGCTTCACTCTAGGGCGTTGCTCCACCAGATCGAATAGTTAGGGCCTTAGATGTCAACGCCCGAAGCATAAAATATAAAATAAATAGAACAGTTTTTCCATCGTCTAAAACGAATAATTGCTACCAGTGTGAAAGTTATGGTCATTTCTACGTTCCGGGCAACCTAGGTTTCACCCTAGGCCGTTGTTCCACCAGATCGAATAGTTAGTGCCTTAGAAGTCAACGCCAGAAGCATAAAATACAATATAAATACAACAGTTTTTCCATCGTATAAAACGAATAATTGCAACCAGTATGAAACTTATGGTCATTTCTACTTTCCGAGCATCCTAGGCTTCACTCTAGGGCGTTGCTCCACCAGATCGAATAGTTAGGGCCTTAGATGTCAACGCCCGAAGCATAAAATATAAAATAAATAGAACAGTTTTTCCATCGTCTAAAACGTATAATTGCTACCAGTGTGAAAGTTATGGTCATTTCTACTTTCCGGGCAACCTAGGCTTCACCCTAGGGCGTTGTTCCACCAGATGGAATAGTTAGGGCCTAAGAAGTCAACGCCAGAAGCATAAAATACGATATAAATACAACAGGTTTTCCATCGTATAAAACGAATAATTGCAACCAGTTTGAAAATGATGGTCATTTCTACGTACCGGGCAACCTAGGCTTCACTCTAGGGCGTTGCTCCACCTGATCGAATAGTTAGGGCCTTAGAAGTCAACGCCCGAAGCATAAAATACAAAATAAATAAAACAGTTTTTCCATTGTATAAAGCGAATAATTGCTGCCAGTGTGAAAGTTATGTTTATTTCTACCTTCCGGGCAACCTAGGCTTAACTGTAGGGTGTTGCTCGAACAGATGGAATAGGTACGGCCATAGAAGTCAACGCCCGGAGAATAAAATACAACAAATATACAAGAGTTTTTCCATCGTATAACAGGAATAATTGCAACCAGTGTGAAAGTGATGATCCTTTCTACGTTCCGGGCAACCGAGGCTTCACTCTAGGGCGTTGCTCCATCAGATCGTATAGTTAGGGCCTTAGAAGTCAACGCCAGAAGCATAAAGTGCAATAAATATACAGGAGTTTTTCCATCGTATAACAGGAATAATTGCAACCAGTGTGAAAGTTATGGTTATTTCTCCGTTCCAGGCAACCTAGGCTTCACTCTAGTGCGTTGCACCGCCAGATCGAATAGTTAGGGGCTTAGAAGTCAACGCCCGAAGCATAAAATACAAAATAAATAGAACAGCTTTTCCATCGTATAAAATGAATAATTGCAAACAGTGTGAAAGTAATGGTCATTTCTACGTTCCGAGCACCCTAGGCGTCACTCTAGGGCGTTGCTCCACCACATCTAATAGCTACGGCCTTAGAAGTCAACGCCAGAGGCATAAAATACAATATAAATACAACAGCTCTTCCATCGTATAAAACGAATAATTGCTACCAGTGTAAAAGTTATGGTCATTTCTACGTTCCGGGCAACCTAGGCTTCACCCTAGGGCGTTGTTCCACCAGATCGAATAGTTAGGGCCTAAGAAGTGAACGCCAGAAGCATAAAATGCAATATAAATACAACAGTTTTTCCATCGTATAAAACGAATAATTGCAACCAGTATGAAACTTATGGTCATTTCTACGTTCCGGGCAACCTAGGCTTCACTCTATGGCGTTCTTCCACCACATCGAATAGCTACAGCCTCAGAAGTCGACGCCTGAAGTATAAAATACCATAAAAATACAACAGTCTTTCCATCCTATAACAGGAATAATGGCAACCCGTGTGAAAGTGATGGTCATTTCTACGTTCCAGGATACCTAGGCTTCACTCTAGGGCGTTGTTCCAACAGATCGAATAGTTAGGGCCTAAGAAGTCAACGCCAGAAGCATAAAATACAATATAAATATAACAGTTTTTCCATCGTATAAAACGAACAATAGCAGCCAGTGTGAAAGTTATGGTCATTTCTACGTTCCGGGCAACCTAGGCTTCACTCTAGGGCGTTGTTCCAGCAGATCAAACAGTTAGGGCCTTAGAAGCCAACGCCCGAAGCACTACATACAAGATAAATAGAACAGTTTTTCCATTGTATAAAACGAATAATTGCTACCAGTGTAAAAGTGATGGTCATTTCTACGATCCGGGTAACCCAGGTTTCACTCTAGGGCAATACACGACCACATCGAATAGCTACGGCCGTAGAAGTCAACGACTGAAGCAAAAAATGCAATAAAAATGCAACAGTTTTTTCATCGTATAACAGGAATAATTGCAACAAGCGTGAAGGTAATGGTCATTTCTACGTTCCGGGCACCCTAGGCATCACTCTTGGGCGTTGTTCCACCAAATGGAATAGTTAGGGCCTAAGAAGTCAACGCCAGAAGAATAAAATACAAAATAAACACTACAGCCTTTACACCGTATAAAACGAATAATTGCAACCTGTGTGAAGGTTAAGGTCATTTCTACATTCCGGGCAACCTAGGCTTCACTCTAGGGCGTTGCTCCACCAGATCAAACAGTTAGGGCCTCAGACGTCAACGCCAGAAGCATAAAATACAATAAAGGTGCAACAGTTTTTCCATCGTATAACAGGTATAACTGCAACCTGTGTGAAAGTACTGGTCATTTCTACGTTCCGGGTAACCTAGGTTTCACTCTAGGGCGTTGCTGCACGAGATCGAAAAGCTAGGGACTTAGAATTCAACGACAGAAGAATAAAATACAATATAAGTACAACAGTTTTTCCATCGTATAACAGGAATAACTGCAACCAGTGTGAATGTAATGGTCATTTGTACGTTCCGGGCAACCTAGGCTACACTCTAGGGCGTTGCTCCACCAGATCGAATAGTTAGTGCCTTAGAAGTCAACGCCCGAAGCATAAAATACAAAATAAATAGAACAGATTTTCCATGTATAAAACGAATAATTGCTACCAGTGAGAAAGAGTTGGTCATTTCTACGTTCCGGGCAACCCAGGCTTCACCCTAGGGCCTCGTTCCACCAGATCGAATAGGTAGGGCCATAGAAGTCAACGCCCCAAGCATTAAATACAATAAATATACAAGAGTTTTTCCATCGTATAACAGGAATTATTGCAACCAGTGTGAAAGTGATGGTCATTTCTACGTTCCGGGCAACCTAGGCTTCACTCTGGGGCGTTGTTCCACCAGATGGAATAGTTAGGACCTAAGAAGTCAACGCCGGAAGCATAAAATACAATAAAGATGCAACAGTTTTTCCATCGTATAACAGGAATAATTGCAACCAGTGTGAAGGTAATGGTATGTTCTACGTTCCGGGCAACCTAGGCTTCACTCTAGGGCGGTGCTCCACCAGCTTAAATAGTTAGGGCCTAAGAAGTCAACGCCAGAAACATAAAATACAATATAAATACAACAGCATTTCCATCGTATATAATGTATATTTGCAAACAGTGTGAAAGTAATGGTCATTTCTACGTTCCTGGTAACCTAGGCTTCACTCTAGGGCGTTGTTTCACCAGATCGAATAGTTAGGGCCTAAGAAGTCAACGCCAGAAGAATAAAATGCAATATAAGTACAACAGTTTACCATCGTATAAAATGAATAGTTGCAAACATTGTGAAAGAAATGGTCATTTCTACGTGCCGGGCAACCTAGGCGTCACTTTAGGGCGTTGCTCCACCACAGCTAAAAGCTACGGCCTTAGAAGTCAGCGCCAGAAGCATAAAATACAATAAATATGCAACAGATTTTCCATCGTATAGCATGACTAATTGCAACCTGTGCGAAAGTAATGACCATTTCGACGTTCCGGGCATCCTAGGCTTAACTCTGTGGCGTTGCTCCACCAAATCGAAGAGATAGGGCCTTAGAAGTCAAAGCCAGAAGCATAAAATACAATATAAATACAACAGCTTTGCCATCGTATAAAATGAATTATTGCAAACAGTGTGAAGGTAATGGTCATTTCTACGTTCCGAGCAACCTAGGCTTCACTGTAGACTGTTGCTCCGCCAGATCGAATAGGTAGGGCCTTAGAAGTCAACGCCAGAAGCATAAAATACAAAATAAATAGAACAGTGTTTCCATGTATAAAACGAATAATTGCTACCAGTGTGAAAGTTATGGTCATTTCTACGTTCCGGGCAACCTAGGCTTCACTCCAGGGCGTTGTTCCACCAGATGGAATAGTTAGGGCCTAAGAAGTCAACGCCAGAAGCATAAAATACGGTATAAATACTACAGCTTTTCCATCGTATAAAACGAATAATTGCTACCAGTGTGAAAGTTATGGTCATTTCTACGTTCCGGGCAACCGAGGCTTCACCCTAGGGCGTTGTTCCACCAGATGGAATAGTTACGGCCTAAGAAGTCAGCGCCAGAAGCATAAAATACGATATAAATACAACAGCTTTTCCATCGTATAAAATGAATAATTGCAACCTGTGTGAAGGTTATGGTCATATCTTCGGTCCGTGCAACCTAGGCTTCACTGTAGGGTGTTGCTCTACCAGATCGAATAGGTAGGGCCATAGAAGTCAACGCGCAAGCATAAAATACAATAAATATACAAGAGTTTTTCCATCGTATAACATGAATTATTGCAACCAGTGTGAAAGTGATGGTCATTTCTACGTTCCGGGCAACCTAGGCTTCACTCTGGGGCGTTGTTCCAACGGATCGAATAGTTAGGGCCTTAGAAGTCAACGCCAGAAGCATAAAATACATAATAAATATAACAGTTTTTCCATCGTATAAAACGAATAATGGCAACCAGTGTGAAAGTTATGGTCATTTCTACGTTCCGGGCAACCTAGTCTTCACCCTAGTGCGTTGCTACACCAGATCGAATAGCTAGGGCCTAAGAAGTCAACGCCAGAAGCATAAAATACAATATAAATACAATAGCTTTTCCATCATATAAAACGAATAATTTCACCCAGTGTGAAAGTTATGGTCATTTCTACGTTCCGGGCAACCTCTGCTTCACCTTAGGGCGTTGTTCCACCAGATGGAACGGCTGGGCCCTAAGATGTCAACGCCAGAAGCATAAAATACGATATAAATACAACAGCTCTTCCATCGTATAAAACGAATAATGGTAACCAGTGTGAAAGTTATGGTCATTTGTACGTTCCGGGCAACCTAGGCTTCACTCTAGGACGTTGCTCCACCAGATCGAATAGTTGGGGCCTAAGAAGTCAACGCCAGAAGCATAAAATACAATCTAAGTACATCAGTTTTTCCACCGAATAAAATGAATAATTGCATACATTGTGAAAGCAATGGTCATATCTACGTTCCGGGCAACCTAGGCTTCACTCTAGGGCGTTGCTCCACCAGATCGAATAGCTAGGGACTTAGAATTCAATGCCAGAAGAATAAAATGCAATATAAATACAACAGCTTTTCCATCGTATAAAATGAATAATTGCAAACAGTATGAAAGTACTGGTCATTTCTACATTTCGAGCAACCTAGGCTTCACTCTAGGGCGTTGCTTCATCTGATCGAATAGTTAGGGCCTTAGAAGTCAACGCCAGAAGCAAAATATACAATAAAGATGCAACAGTTTTTCCATCGTATAACAGGAATAACTGCAAACAGTGTGAAAGTACTGGTCATTTCTACGTTCCGGGTAACCTAGGTTTCACTCTAGGGCGTTGCTCTACCAGATCGAATAGCTAGGGACTCAGAATTCAACGCCATAAGAATAAAATACAATATAAATACAACAGTTTATCCATCATATAAAACGAATAATTGCTGCCAGTGTGAAAGTTATGTTCATTTCTACATTCCGAGGAACCTAGGCGTCACTCTACGGCGTTGCTCCACCACAACTAATTGCTACGGCCTTAGAAGTCTACGACAGAAGCATAAAATACAATATAAATACAACAGCTTTTCCATCGTATAACAGGAATAATTGCAACCAGTGTGAAAGTAAAGGTCATTTCTACGTTCCGGGCAACCTATGCTTCACTCTAGGGCGTTGCTCCACCAGATCGAGTAGTTAGGGCCTTAGAAGTCCACGGCCGAAGCATAAAATACAAAATAAATAGAACAGTTTTTCCATTGTAAAAAGCGAGTAATTGCTGCCAGTGTGAAAGTTATGGTCATTTCTACGTTCCGGGCAACCTAGGCTTCACTCTAGGGCGTTGCTCCACCAGCTCAAATAGTTAGGGCCTTAGAAGCCAACGCCCGAAGCACTAAATTCAAGATAAATAGAACAGTATTTCCATTGTATAAAACGAATAATTGCTACCAGTGTGAAAGTTATGTTCATTTCTACGTTCCTGACAACCTAGGCTTCACTGTAGGGTGCTGCTCCACCAAATCGAATAGGTAGGGCCATAGAAGTCAACGCCCGAAGCATAAAATACAATAAATCTACAAGAGGTTTTCCACCGTATAACAGGAATAATTGCAACCAGTGTGAAAGGTATGGTAATTTCTACGTTCCGGGCAACCTAGGTTTCACACTAGGGCGTTGCTCCACCAGATCGCATAGCTAGGGACTTAGAATTCAACGCCATAAGAATAAAATACAATATAAATATAACAGTTTTTCCATCGTATAAAACGAATATTAGCAACTAGAGTGAAAGTTATGGTCATTTCAACGTTACGGGCAATCTAGGCTTCACACTAGGGCGTTGCTCCTCCAGATCAATCAGTTAGGGCCTTAGAAGTCAACGCCCGAAGCATAAAATGCAAAATAAATAGAACAGTTTTTCCATTGTGTAAAACGAATAATTGCTACCAGTGTAAAAGTTATGGTCATATCTACGTTCCGGGCAACCTATGCTTCACCCTAGGGCGTTGTTCCACCAGATCGAAAAGTTAGGGCCTAAGAAGTGAACGCCAGAAGCATAAAATACAAAATAAATAGAACAGTTTTTCTATTGTATAAAACGAATAATTGCTGCCAGTGTGAAAGTTATGTTCATTTCTACATTCCGAGGAACCTAGGCGTCACTCTAGGGCGTTGCTCCAGCAGATCGAATAGCTAGGGCCTTAGAAGTCAACGCCAGAAGCATAAAATACAATAAAGATGCAAAAGTTTTTCCATCGTATAACAGGAATAAATGCAAACAGTATGAAAGTACTGGTCATTTCTACGTTCCGGGTAACCTAGGTTTCACCCTAGGGCGTTGTTCCACCAGATCGAATTGTTAGGGCCTAAGAAGTCAACGCCAGAAACATAAAATACAATATAAATACAACAGCCTTTCCATCGTATATAATGTATATTTGCAAACAGTGTGAAAGTATTGGTCATATCTACGTTCCTGGTAACATAGGCTTCACTCTAGGGCGTTGTTTCACCAGATCGAATAGTTAGGGCCTAAGAAGTCAACGCCAGAAGAATAAAATGCAATATAAGTACAACAGTTTACCATCGTATAAAATGAATAGTTGCAAACATTGTGAAAGTAATGGTCATTTCTACGTGCCGGGCAACCTAGGCGTCACTTTAGGGCGTTGCTCCACCACAGCTAAAAGCTACGGCCTTAGAAGTCAGCGCCAGAAGCATAAAATACAATAAATATGCAACAGATTTTCCATCGTATAGCATGACTAATTGCAACCAGTGCGAAAGTAATGACCATTTCGACGTTCCGGGCATCCTAGGCTTAACTCTGTGGCGTTGCTCCACCAAATCGAAGAGATAGGGCCTTAGAAGTCAACGCCAGAAGCATAAAATACAATATAAATACAACAGCTTTGCCATCGTATAAAATGAATTATTGCAAACAGTGTGAAGGTAATGGTCATTTCTACGTTCCGAGCAACCTAGGCTTCACTGTAGACTGTTGCACCGCCAGATCGAATAGGTAGGGCCTTAGAAGTCAACGCCAGAAGCATAAAATACAAAATAAATAGAACAGTGTTTCCATGTATAAAACGAATAATTGCTACCAGTGTGAAAGTTATGGTCATTTCTACGTTCCGGGCAACCTAGGCTTCACTCCAGGGCGTTGTTCCACCAGATGGAATAGTTAGGGCCTAAGAAGTCAACGCCAGAAGCATAAAATACGGTATAAATACTACAGCTTTTCCATCGTATAAAACGAATAATTGCTACCAGTGTGAAAGTTATGGTCATTTCTACGTTCCGGGCAACCGAGGCTTCACCCTAGGGCGTTGTTCCACCAGATTCAATAGTTACGGCCTAAGAAGTCAGCGCCAGAAGCATAAAATACGATATAAATACAACAGCTTTTCCATCGTATAAAATGAATAATTGCAACCTGTGTGAAGGTTATGGTCATATCTTCGGTCCGTGCAACCTAGGCTTCACTGTAGGGTGTTGCTCTACCAGATCGAATAGGTAGGGCCATAGAAGTCAACGCGCAAGCATAAAATACAATAAGTATACAAGAGTTTTTCCATCGTATAACATGAATTATTGCAACCAGTGTGAAAGTGATGGTCATTTCTACGTTCCGGGCAACCTAGGCTTCACTCTGGGGCGTTGTTCCAACAGATCGAATAGTTAGGGCCTAAGAAGTCAACGCCAGAAGCATAAAATACAATATAAATATAACTGTTTTTCCATCGTATAAAACGAATAATGGCAACCAGTGTGAAAGTTATGGTCATTTCTACGTTCCGGGCAACCTAGTCTTCACCCTAGTGCGTTGCTACAACAGATCGAATAGCTAGGGCCTAAGAAGTCAACGCCAGAAGCATAAAATACAATATAAATACAATAGCTTTTCCATCATATAAAACGAATAATTTCACCCAGTGTGAAAGTTATGGTCATTTCTACGTTCCGGGCAACCTCGGCTTCACCATAGGGCGTTGTTCCACCAGATGGAACGGCTGGGCCCTAAGATGTCAACGCCAGAAGCATAAAATACGATATAAATACAACAGCTCTTCCATCGTATAAAACGAATAATGGTAACCAGTGCGAAAGTTATGGTCATTTGTACGTTCCGGGCAACCTAGGCTTCACTCTAGGACGTTGCTCCACCAGGTCGAATAGTTGGGGCCTAAGAAGTCAACGCCAGAAGCATAAAATACAATCTAAGTACATCAGTTTTTCCACCGAATAAAATGAATAATTGCATACATTGTGAAAGCAATGGTCATATCTACGTTCCGGGCAACCTAGGCTTCACTCTAGGGCGTTGCTCCACCAGATCGAATAGCTAGGGACTTAGAATTCAATGCCAGAAGCATAAAATGCAATATATATATAACAGCTTCTCCATGTATAAAACGAATAATTGTTTCCAGTGTGAAAGAGTTGGTCATTTCTACGTTCCGAGCAACCTAGGCTTCACTCTAGGGCGGTGCTCCACCATAGCGAATAGCTACGGCCTTAGAAGCCTACGCCTGAGGCACAAAATACAATAAAAGTACAACAGTCTTTTCATGGTATAACAGGAATAATTGCAACAAGCGTGAAAGTAATGATCATTTCTACGTTCCGGGTAACCTAGGTTTCACTCTAGGGCGTTGCTCCACGAGATCGAAAAGCTAGGGACTTAGAATTCAACGATAGAAGAATAAAATACAATATAAGTACAACAGTTTTTCCATCGTATAAAATGAATATTTGCAAGCATTGTGAAAGTAATGGTCATTTCTACGTTCTGGGCAACCTATGCGACACTCTAGAGCGTTGCTCCACCACATCTAATAGCTACGGCCTTAAAAGTCAACGCCAGAAGAATAAAATGCAATATAAATACAACAGCTTTTCCATCGTATAAAATGAATAATTGCAAACAGTATGAAAGTACTGGTCATTTCTACATTTCGAGCAACCTAGGCTTCACTCTAGGGCGTTGCTTCATCTGATCGAATAGTTAGGGCCTTAGAAGTCAACGCCAGAAGCAAAATATACAATAAAGATGCAACAGTTTTTCCATCGTATAACAGGAATAACTGCAAACAGTGTGAAAGTAGTGGTCATTTCTACGTTCCGGGTAACCTAGGTTTCACTCTAGGACGTTGCTCTACCAGATCGAATAGCTAGGGACTCAGAATTCAACGCCATAAGAATAAAATACAATATAAATACAACAGCTTATCCATCATATAAAACGAATAATTGCTGCCAGTGTGAAAGTTATGTTCATTTCTACATTCCGAGGAACCTAGGCGTCACTCTAGGGCGTTGCTCCACCACAACTAATTGCTACGGCCTTAGAAGTCTACGACAGAAGCATAAAATACAATATAAATACAACAGCTTTTCCATCGTATAACAGGAATAATTGCAAGCAGTGTGAAAGTAAAGGTCATTTCTACGTTCCGGGCAACCTATGCTTCACTCTAGGGCGTTGCTCCAAGAGATTGAATAGTTAGGGCCTAAGAAGTCAACGCCAGAAGAATAAAATGCAATATAAGTACAACAGTTTACCATCATATAAAATGAATAATTGCAAACATTGTGAAACTAATGGTCATTTCTACGTGCCGGGCAACCTAGGCGTCACTCTAGGGCGTTGCTCCACCACAGCTAAAAGATACGGCCTTGGAAGTCAACGCCAGAAGCATAAAATACAATAAATATGCAACAGATTTTCCATCGTATAGCATGACTAATTGCAACCAGTGCGAAAGTAATGACCATTTCGACGTTCCGGGCATCCTAGGCTTAACTCTGTGGCGTTGCTCCACCAAATCGAAGAGATAGGGCCTTAGAAGTCAACGCCAGAAGCATAAAATACAATATAAATACAACAGCTTTGCCATCGTATAAAATGAATTATAGCAAACAGTGTGAAGGTTATGGTCATTTCTACGTTCCGGGCAACCGAGGCTTCACCCTAGGGCGTTCTTCCACCAGATGGAATAGTTAGGGCCTAAGAAGTCAGCGCAAGAAGCATAAAATACGATATAAATACAACAGCTTTTCCATCGTATAAAATGAATAATTGCAACCTGTGTGAAGGTTATGGTCATATCTTCGGTCCGCGCAACCTAGGCTTCACTGTAGGGTGTTGCTCTACCAGATCGAATAGGTAGGGCCATAGAAGTCAACGCCCAAGCATAAAATACAATAAATATACAATAGTTTTTCAATCGTATAACAGGAATTATTGCAACCAGTGTGAAAGTGATGGTCATTACTACGTTCCGGGCAACCTAGGCTTCACTCTGGGGCGTTGTTCCAACAGATCGAATAATTAGGGCCTAAGAAGTCAACGCCAGAAGCATAAAATACAATATAAATATAACAGTTTTTCATCGTATAGAATGAATAATCGCAACGAATGTGAAAGTTATGGCCATTTCTACATTTCGAGCAACCTAGGCTTCACTCTAGGGCGTTGTTCCACCAGATCGAATAGTTAGGGCCTGAGAAGTGAACGCCAGAAGCATAAAATACAATATAAATACAATAGTTTTTCCATCGCGTAAAACGAATAATTGCAACCAGTGTGAAAGTTATGGTCATTTCTGCGTTCCGGGCAACCTAGGCTTCTCCCAAGGGCGTTGCTCCAACAGATTGAATAGTTAGGGCCTTAGAAGTCAATGCCCGAAGCATAAAATGCAATAAATATACAACAGTTCATCCATCGTATAGCAGGAATAATTTGCAACCAGTGTGATAGTAGTGGTCATTTCTACGTTCCGGGCTACCTAGGTTTCTCTCCAGGGTGTTGCTCCACCAGATCCAATAGTTACGACCTAAGAAGTCAACGCCAGAAGCATAAAATACGATAAAGATGCAACAGTTTTCCCATCGTATAAAACGAATAATTGCAACCAGTGTGAAAGTTATGTTCATTTCTACATTCCGAGCAACCTAGGCGTCACTCTAGGGCGTTGCTCCAGCAGATCGAATAGTTAGGTCCTTAGAAGTCAACGCCAGAAGCATAATATACGATATAAATACAACAGCTTTTCCATAGTATAAAAGGAATAATTGCAAACAGTGTGAAAGTAATGGGCATTTCTACGTTCCGGGCAACCTAGGCTTCACTCTACGGCGTTGTTCCACCAGATCGAATAGTTAGGGCCTAAGAAGTCAACACCAGAAGAATAAAATGCAAAATAAACACAACAGCCTTTACACCGTATTAAACGAATAATTGCAACCTGTGTGAAGGTTATGGTCATATCTACGTTCCGGGCAACATAGGCTTCACTGTAGGGCGTTGCTCCACCAGATCGAAATGTTAGGGCCTAAGAAGTCAACGCCCGAAGCGTAAAATACGATATAAATACAACAGCTTTTCCATCATATTAAATGAATAATTGCAAACAGTGTGAAAGAAGTGGTCATTTCTACGTTCCGAGCAACCTAGGCTTCACTCTAGGGCGGTGCTCCACCATATCGAATAGCTACGGCCTTAGAAGTCAACGCCAGAAGCATAAAATGCAAAATAAATAGAACAGTTGTTCCATTGTATAAAACGAATAACTGCAACCAGTGTGAAAGTACTGGTCCTTTCTATGTTCCGGGCAACCTAGGCTTCACTCTAGGGCATTGCTCCACCAGATCGAATAGTTAGGGCCTTAGAAATAAACGCCAGAAGCATAAAATACAATAAAGATGCAACAGTTTTTCCATCGTACAACAGGAATAACAGCAACCAGTGTGAAAGTACTGGTCATTTCTACGTTCCGGGTAACCTAGGTTTCACACCAGGGCGTTGCTCCACCAGATAGAATAGCTAAGGACTTATAATTCAACGCCAGAACGCTAAAATACAATATAAGTACAACAGTTTTTCCATCGTATAAAATGAATAATTGCAGACATTGTGAAAGTAATGGTCATTTCTACGTTCCGGGCAACCTAGGTTTCACTCTAGGGCGTTGCTCCACCAGATCGAATAGTTAGGTCCTTAGAAGTCAACGCCAAAAGCATAAAATACGATATAAATACAACAGCTGTTCCATCGTATAAAACGAACAATAGCAGCCAGTGTGAAAGTTATGGTCATTCCTAAGTTCCATGCAACCTAGGCTTCACCCTACGGCGTTGTTCCACCAGGTCGAATAGTTAGGGCCTAAGAAGTCAACACCAGAAGAATAAAATACAAAATAAACACTACAGCCTTTACACCGTATAAAACGAATAATTGCAACCTGTGTGATGGTTAAGGTCATATCTACGTTCCGGGCAACATAGGCTTCACTGTAGGGCGTTGCTCCACCAGATCGAAATGTTAGGGCCTAAGAAGTCAACGCCCGAAGCATAAAATACGATATGAATACAACAGCTTTTCCATCATATTAAATGAATAATTGCAAACAGTGTGAAAGAAGTGGTCATTTCTACGTTCCGAGCAACCTAGGCTTCACTCTAGGGCGGTGCTCCACCATATCGAATAGCTACGGCCTTAGAAGCCTACGCCTGAGGCACAAAATACAATAAAAATACAACAGTCTTTTCATGGTATAACAGGAATAATTGCAACAAGCGTGAAAGTAATGATCATTTCTACGTTCCGGGTAACCTAGGTTTCACTCTAGGGCGTTGCTCCACGAGATCGAAAAGCTAGGGACTTAGAATTCAACGACAGAAGAATAAAATACAATATAAGTACAACAGTTTTTCCATCGTATAAAATGAATATTTGCAAGCATTGTGAAAGTAATGGTCATTTCTACGTTCCGGGCAACCTATGCGTCACTCTAGAGCGTTGCTCCACCACATCTAATAGCTACGGCCTTAAAAGTCAACGCCAGAAGAATAAAATGCAATATAAATACAACAGCTTTTCCATCGTATAAAATGTATAATTGCAAACAGTATGAAAGTACTGGTCATTTCTACATTTCGAGCAACCTAGGCTTCACTCTAGGGCGTTGCTTCATCTGATCGAATAGTTAGGGCCTTAGAAGTCAACGCCAGAAGCAAAATATACAATAAAGGTGCAACAGTTTTTCCATCGTATAACAGGAATAACTGCAAACAGTGTGAAAGTAGTGGTCATTTCTACGTTCCGGGTAACCTAGGTTTCACTCTAGGGCGTTGCTCTACCAGATCGAGTAGCTAGGGACTCAGAATTCAACGCCATAAGAATAAAATACAATATAAATATAACAGTTTTTCCATCGTATAAAACGAATATTAGCAGCTAGAGTGAAAGTTATGGTCATTTCAACGTTCCGGGCAATCTAGGCTTCAGACTAGGGCGTTTCTCCTCCAGATCAATCAGTTAGGGCCTTAGAAGTCAGCGCCCGAAGCATAAAATGCAAAATAAATAGAACAGTTTTTCCATTGTATAAAACGAATAATTGCTACCAGTGTAAAAGTTATGGTCATATCTACGTTCCGGGCAACCTAGGCTTCACCCTAGGGCGTTTTTCCACCAGATCGAAAAGTTAGGGCCTAAGAAGTGAACGCCAGAAGCATAAAATACAAAATAAATAGAACAGTTTTTCTATTGTGTAAAACGAATAATTGCTGCCAGTGTGAAAGTTATGTTCATTTCTACATTCCGAGGAACCTAGGCGTCACTATAGGGCGTTGCTCCAGCAGATCGAATAGCTAGGACCTTAGAAGTCAACGCCAGAAGCATAAAATACAATAAAGATGCAAAAGTTTTTCCATCGTATAACAGGAATAACTGCAAACAGTATGAAAGTACTGGTCATTTCTACGTTCCGGGTAACCTAGGTTTCACCCTAGGGCGTCGATCCACCAGATCGAGTTGATAGGGCCTAAGAAGTGAACGCCAGAAGCATAAAATACAATATAAATACAACAGTTTATCCATCATATAAAACGAATAATTGCAACCAGTATGAATGTTATGGTCATTTCTACTTTCCGGGCAACCTGGGATTCACCCTAGGGCGTTGCTCCACCACATCAAACAGTTAGGGCCTTAGAAGTCAACGCCCGAAGCATAAAATACAAAATAAATATAACAGTTTTTCCATCATATAAAACGAATAATAGCAACCAGTGTGGATGTTATGGTCACTTCTACGTTCCGGGCAACCTAGGCTTCACTCTAGGGCATTGCTCCACCATATCCAATAGCTAGGGACTTAGAATTAAACGCCAGAAGCATAAAATACAATAAAAATACAACAGTTTTTCCATTGTATAACAGGAATAATTGCAACCAGTGTGAAAGTAATGGTTATTTCTACGTTCCGGGTAACCTAGGTTTCACTCTAGGGCATTGCTCCACCACATCGAATAGCTACGGCCTTAGAAGTCAACGCCCGAATCATAAAATACATTAAATATACAAGAGCTTTTCCATCGTATAACAGGAATAATTGCAACCAGTGTGAAAGTGACGGTCATTTCTACGTTCCGGGCAACCTAGGCTTCACTGTAGGGCGTTGCTCCACCAGATCGAAATGTTAGGGCCTAAGAAGTCAACGCCCGAAGCATAAAATACGATATAAATACAACAGCTTTTCCATCACATTAAATGAATAATTGCAAACAGTGTGAGAGAAGTGGTCATTTCTACGTTGCGGGTAACCTAGGTTTCGCTCTAGGGCGTTGCTCCACCAGATTGAATAGCTAGGGACTTAGAATTCAACGCCATAAGAATAAAATACAATATAAGTACAACAGTTTTTCCATCGTATAAAATGAATAATTGCAACCAGTGTGAAAGTTATGTTCATTTCTGCATTCCGAGCAACCTAGGCGTCACTCTAGGGCGTTGCTCCAGCAGATCGAATAGCTAGGGCCTTAGAAGTCAACGCCAGAAGCATAAAATACAATAAACATGCAAAAGTTTTTCCATCGTATAACAGGAATAACTGCAAACAGTATGAAAGTACTGGTCACTTCTACGTTCCGGGTAACCTAGGTTTCACCCTAGGGCGTTGTTCCACCAGATCGAATTGTTAGGGCCTAAGAAGTCATCGCCTGAAGCATACAATACAATAAAAATACAACAGTTTTACCATCGTATAACAGGAATAATTGCAACCAGTGTGAAAGTGATGGTCACTTCTACGTTCTGGGTAACCCAGGATTCACTCTAGGACGTTGCACCACCAGATCGAATAGCTAGGACCTTAGAATTCAAATACAGAAGCAGAAAATACAATAAAAAAGCAACAGTTCTTCAACCGTATAGCATGAATAATTGCAACCAGTGTGAAAGAGTTGGTCATTTCTACGTTCCGGGCAACCCAGGCTTCACCCTAGGGCGTTGTTCCACCACATCAAACAGTTAGGGCCTTAGAAGTCAACGCCCGAAGCCTAAAATACAAAATAAATATAACAGTTTTTCCATCGTATAAAACGAATAATAGCAGCCAGTGCGAAAGTTATGGTCACTTCTACGTTCCGGGCAACCTAGGCTTCACTCTAGGGCGTTGCTCCACCAGATCAAACAGTTAAGTCCCTAGAAGCCAGCGCCCGAAGCATTAAATACAAAATAAATAGAACAGTTTTTCCATCGTATAAAACGAATAATTGCAACCAGTATGAAAGTTAACGTCATTTCTACTTCCCGGGCAACCTGGGCTTCACCCTAGGGCGTTGCTCCAACAGATTGAATAGTTAGGGCCTTAGAAGTCAACGCCGGAAGCATAAAAGGCAATAAAAATACAACAGTTTTTCCATCGTATAGCAGGATTAATTGCATCCAGTTTGAAAGTGATGGCCAATTCTACGTTCCGGGCAACCTAGGCTTCACTCTAGGGCGTTGCTCCACCAGATCGAATGGTTAGTGCCTTAAAAGTCAACGCCAGAAGCATAAAATACAATATAAATACAACAGTTTTTCCATCGTATAAAACGAATAATTGCAGCCAGTATGAAACTTATGGTCATTTCTACTTTCCGAGCAACCTAGGCTTCACCCTAGGGCGTTGCTCCAACAGATTGAATAGTTAGGGCCTTAGAAGTCAATGCCCGAAGCATAAAATGAAATAAAAATACAACAGCTTTTCCATTGTATAAGAGGAATAATTGCAACCAGTGTGAAAGTGATGGTCATTTCTACGATCCGGGTAACCCAGGTTTCACTCTAGGGCAATACTCCACCACATCGAATAGCTACGGCCGTAGAAGTCAACGACTGAAGCATAAAATGCAATAAAAGTACAACAGTTTTTTCATCGTATAACAGGAATAATTGCAGCAAGCGTGAAGGTAATGGTCATTTCTACGTTCCGGGCACCCTAGGCATCAGTCTTGGGCGTTGTTCCACCAGATCGAATAGTTAGGGCCTTAGAAGTCAACGCCAGGAGCATAAAATACAATATAAATACAACAGCCTTTCCATCGTATAAAACGAATAATTCCACCCAGTGTGAAAGTTATAGTCATTTCTACGTTCCGGGCAACCTAGGCTTCACTCTAGGACGATGGTCCACGAGATCGAATAGTTAGGGCCTAAGAAGTCAACGCCAGAAGCATAAAATACGATATAAAAACTACAGCTTATCCATCGTATAAAACGAATAATTGCACCCAGTGTGAAAGTTATGGTCATTTCTACGTTCCGGGCAACATAGGCTTCCCTCTTGGACGTTGCCTCACATGATCGAATAGGTAGCGCCTTAGAAGTCAAAGCCAGAAGCAGAAAAAACAATAAAATGCAACAGTTTTTCCATCGTATAGCATGAATAGTTGCAACCAGTGAGAAATTAATGATCATTTCGACGTTTCGGGCATCCTAGACTTAACTCTGAGGCATTGCTCCGCCAGGTCGAAGTGTTAGGGCCTTTGAATTCAACGCCAGAAGCATAAACTGCAAAACAAATTCAACAGTCTACCAATCGTGTAAAACGAATAATTGCAACCTTTGTGAAGGTTATGGTCATATCTACGTTCCGGACAACCTAGGCTTCACTGTAGGGTGTTGCTCCACCAGATCGAATAGTTAGGGCGTAAGAAGTCAACGCCAGAAACATAAAACACAATATAAATACAACAGCTTTTCCATCGTATAAAACGAATAATTGCAACCAGTGTGAAAGTTATGGTCATTTCTTCATTCCGGGCATCCTAGGCTTAACTCTGAGGCCTTGCTCCACCAAATCGAAGAGATAGGGCCTTAGAAGTCAACGCCAGGAGCATAAAATACAATATAAATACAACAGCCTTTCCATCGTGTAAAACGAATGATTGCACCCAGTGTGAAAGTTATTGTCATTTCTACGTTCCGGGCAACCTAGGCTTCACTCTAGGACGATGGTCCACGAGATCGAATAGTTAGGGCCTAAGAAGTCAACGCCAGAAGCATAAAATGAAATAAAAATACAACAGCTTTTCCATTGTATAACAGGAATAATTGCACCCAGTGTGAAAGTTATGGTCATTTCTACGTTCGCCAGAAGCAGAAAAAACAATAAAAATGCAACAGTTTTTCCATCGTACAGCATGAATAGTTGCAACCAGTGAGAAATTAATAATCATTTCGACGTTTCGGGCATCCTAGACTTAACTCTGAGGCATTGCTCCGCCAGGTCGAAGTGTTAGGGCCTTGGAATTCAACGCCAGAAGCATAAACTGCAAAACAAATTCAACAGTCTATCAATCGTGTATAACGAATAATTGCAACCTTTGTGAAGGTTATGGTCATATCTACGTTCCGGACAACCTAGGCTTCACTGTAGGGTGTTGCTCCACCAGATCGAATAGTTAGGGCGTAAGAAGTCAACGCCAGAAACATAAAACACAATATAAATACAACAGCTTTTCCATCGTATAAAACGAATAATTGCAACCAGTGTGAAAGTTATGGTCATTTCTTCATTCCGGGCATCCTAGGCTTAACTCTGAGGCCTTGCTCCACCAAATCGAAGAGATAGGGCCTTAGAAGTCAACGCCAGGAGCATAAAATACAATATAAATACAACAGCCTTTCCATCGTATAAAACGGATAATTGCACCCAGTGTGAAAGTTATAGTCATTTCTACGTTCCGGGCAACCTAGGCTTCAATCTAGGGCGGTGCTCCACCAGCTTAAATAGTTAGGGCCTAAGAAGTCAACGCCAGAAGCATAAAATACAATATAAATACAACAGCCTTTCCATCGTATATAATGTATATGTGCAAACAGTGTGAAAGTAATGGTCATTTCTACGTTCCTGGTAACCTAGGCTTCACTCTAGGGCGTTGTTCCACCAGATCGAATAGTTAGGGCCTAAGAAGTCAACGCCAGAAGAATAAAATGCAATATAAGTACAACAGTTTACCATCGTATAAAATGAATAATTGCAAACATTTTGAAAGTAATGGTCATTTCTACGTGTCGGGCAACCTAGGCGTCACTCTAGGGCGTTGCTCCACCGCAGCTAAAAGCTACGGCCTTAGAAGTCAACGCCAGAAGCATAAAATACAATAAATATGCAACAGATTTTCCATCGTATAGCATGACTAATTGCAACCAGTGCGAAAGTAATGACCATTTCGACGTTCCGGGCATTCTAGGCTTAACTCTGTGGCGTTGCTCCACCAAATCGAACAGATAGGGCCTTAGAAGTCAACGCCAGAAGCATAAAATACAATATAAATACAACAGCTTTGTCATCGTATAAAATGAATTATTGCAAACAGTGTGACGGTAATGGTCATTTCTACGTTCCGAGCAACCTAGGCTTCACTGTAGGCTGTTGCTCCGCCAGATCGAATAGGTAGGGCCTCAGAAGTCAACGCCAGAAGCATAAAATACAAAATAAATAGAACAGTTTTTCCATGTATAAAACGAATAATTGCTACCAGTGTGAAAGTTATGGTCATTTCTACGTTCCGGGCAACCTATGCTTCACTCCAGGGCGTTGTTCCACCAGATGGAATAGTTAGGGCCTAAGAAGTCAACGCCAGAAGCATAAAATACAATATAAATACAACAGCCTTTCCATCGTATATAATGTATATCTGCAAACAGTGTGAAAGTAATGGTCATTTCTACGTTCCCGGTAACATAGGCTTCACTCTAGGGCGTTGTTCCACCAGATCGAATAGTTAGGTCCTAAGAAGTCAACGCCAGAAGAATAAAATGCAATATAAGTACAACAGTTTACCATCGTATAAAATGATTAATTGCAAACATTGTGAAAGTAATGGTCATTTCTACGTGCGGGGCAACCTAGGCGTGACTCTAGGGCGTCGCTCCACCACAGCTAAAAGCTACGGCCTTAGAAGTCAACGCCAGAAGCATATAATACAAAATAAATAGAACAGTTTTTCCATGTATAAAACGAATAATTGCTACCAGTGTGAAAGTTATGGTCATTTCTACGTTCCGGGCAACCTATGCTTCACTCCTGGGCGTTGTTCCACCAGATGGAATAGTTAGGGCCTAAGAAGTCAACGCCAGAAGCATAAAATACAATATAAATAAAACAGCCTTTCCATCGTATATAATGTATATTTGCAAACAGTGTGAAAGTAATGGTCATTTCTACGTTCCTGGTAACCTAGGCTTCACTCTAGGGCGTTGTTCCACCAGATCGAATAGTTAGGGCCTAAGAAGTCAACGCCAGATGAATAAAATGCAATATAAGTACAACAGTTTACCATCGTATAAAATGAATAATTGCAAACATTGTGAAAGTAATGGTCATTTCTACGTGCCGGGCAACCTAGGCGTCACTCTAGGGCGTTGCTCCACCACAGCTAAAAGCTACGGCCTTAGAAGTCAACGCCAGAAGCATAAAATACAATAAATATGCAACAGATTTTCCATCGTATAGCATGACTAATTGCAACCAGTGCGAAAGTAATGACCATTTCGACGTTCCGGGCATCCTAGGCTTAACTCTGTGGCGTTGCTCCACCAAATCGAAGAGATAGGGCCTTAGAAGTCAACGCCAGAAGCATAAAATACGATATAAATACAACAGCTTTTCCATCGTATAAAATGAATAATTGCAACCTGTGTGAAGGTTATGGTCATATCTTCGGTCCGTGCAACCTAGGCTTCACTGTAGGGTGTTGCTCTATCAGATCGAATAGGTAGGGCCATAGAAGTCAACGCCCAAGCATAAAATACAATAAATATACAAGAGTTTTTCCATCGTATAACAGGAATTATTGCAACCAGTGTGAAAGTGATGGTCATTTCTACGTTCCGGGCAACCTAGGCTTCACTCTGGGGCGTTGTTCCAACAGATCGAATAGTTTGGGCCTAAGAAGTCAACGCCAGAAGCATAAAATACAATATAAATATAACAGTTTTTCCATCGTATAAAACGAATAATGGCAACCAGTGTGAAAGTTATGGTCATTTCTACGTTCCGGGCAACCTAGGCTTCACTCTGGGGCGTTGTTCCACCAGATCGAATAGTTAGGGCCTAAGAAGTCAACGCCAGAAGCATAAAATACAATATAAATATAACGGTTTTTCCATCGTATAAAACGAATAATAGCAACCAGTGTGAAAGCTATGGTCATTTCTACGTTCCGGGCAACCTAGGCTTCACTCTAGGCCGTTGCTCCACCCGATCGAATAGTTAGGGCCTTAGAAGTCAACGCCCGAAGCAGAAAATACAAAATAAATAGAAGAGCTGTTCCATGTATAAAATGAATAATTGTTTCCAGTGTGAAAGTTATGATCATTTCTACGTTCCGGGCAACCTGGGCTTCACCATAGGGCGTTGTTCCTCCAGATGGAATAGCTGGGGCCTAAGATGTCAACGCCAGAAGCATAAAATACGATATAAATACAACAGCTTTTCCATCGTATAAAACGAATAATGGCAAACAGTGTGAAAGTTATGGTCATTTCCACGTTCCGGGCAACCTAGGCTTCACCCTAGTGCGTTGCTACACCAGATCGAATAGTTAGGGCCTTAGAAGTCATCGCCTGAAACATACAATACAATAAAAATACAACAGTTTTACCATCGTATAACAGGAATAATTGCAACGATTGTGAAAGATATGGTCATAACCACGTTCCGGGCAACCTAGGCTTCACTCTAGGGCGTTGCTCCACCAGATCGAATAGGTAGGGACTTAGAATTCAATGCCCGAAGCATTAAATGCAATATATATGTAACAGCTTTTCCATGTATAAAACGAATAATTGCTACCAGAGTGGAATAGTTGGCCATTTCTACGTTCCGGGCAACCTAGGCTTCACCCTAGTGCGTTGCTACACCAGATCGAATAGCTAGGGCCTTAGAAGTCATCGCCTGAAGCATACAATACAATAAAAATACAACAGTTTTACCATCGTATAACAGGAATAATTGCAACCAGTGTGAAAGTGATGGTCATTTCTACGATCTGGGTAACCCAGGTTTCACTCTAGGGCGTTGCACCACTAGATCGAATAGCTAGGACCTTAGAATTCAAATACAGAAGCAAAAAATACAATAAAAAAGCAACAGTTCTTCAATCGTATAGCATGAATAATTGCAACCAGTGTGAAAGTAACGATCATTTCGACGTTTCGGGCATCCTACACTTAACTCTGAGGCATTGCTCCACAAGATCGAATAGTTAGGGCCTAAGAAGTCAACGGCAGAAGCATAAAATACAATATAAATACAATAGCTTTTCCATCGTATAAAACGAATAATTGCACCCAGTGTGAAAGTTATGGTCATTTCTACGTTCCGGACAACATAGGCTTCACTCTTGGACGTTGCCCCACCAGATCGGATAGCTAGGACCTTAGAATTCAAATACAGAAGCAGAAAATACAATAAAAAGGCAACAGTTCTTCAACCGTATAGCACGAATAATTACAACCAGTGTGAAAGTAACGATCATTTCGACGTTTCGGGCAACCTAGACTTAACTCTGAGGCATTGCTCCACCAGGTCGAAGTGTTAGGGCCTTGGAATTCAACGCCAGAAGCATAAACTACAAAATAAATACAACAGCCTTTCAATCGTATAAAACTAATAATTACAATCTGTGTGAAGGTTATGGTCATATCTACGTTCCGCACAAACTAGGCTTCACTGTAGGGTGTTGCTCCACCAGATCGAATAGGTAGGGCCATAGAAGTCAACGCCCGAAGCATAAAATCCAAAATAAATAGAGCAGCTCTTCCATGTATAAAACGAATAATTGCTAGCTGTGTGAAAGTTATGGTCATTTCTACGCTCCGGGCAACCTAGGCTTCACCCTAGTGCGTTGTTCCACCAGATCGAATAGTCAGGGCCTAAGAAGTCAACGCCAGAAACATAAAATACGATATAAATACAACAGCTTTTCCATCATATAAAACGAATAATGGTAACCAGTGTGAACGTTATGGTCATTTCTACGTTCCGGGCAACCTAGGCTTCACTCTAGGACGTTGCTCCACCAGATCGAATAGTTAGGGCCTAAGAAGTCAACGCCAGAAGCATAAAATACAATAAAGATGCAGCAGTTTTTCCATCGTATAACAGGAATAATTGCAACCAGTGTGAATGTAATGGTCATTTGTACGTTCCGGGCAACCTAGGTTACACTCTAGGGCGTTGCTCCACCAGATCGAATAGTTAGCGCCTTAGAAGTCAACGCCCGAGGCATAAAATACAATATAAATATAACAGTTTTTCCATCGTATAAAACGAATAATAGCATCCAGTGTGAAAGCTATGGTCATTTCTACGTTCCGGGCAACCTAGGCTTCACTCTAGGCCGTTGCTCCACCCGATCGAATAGTTAGGGCCTTAGAAGTCAATGCCCGAAGCATAAAATACAGAATAAATAGAACAGCTGTTCCATGTATAAAATGAATAATTGGTTCCAGTGTGAAAGTTATGATCATTTCTACGTTCCGGGCAACCTAGGCTTCACCATATTGCGTTGTTCCACCAGATGGAATAGCTGGGGCCTAAGATGTCAACGCCAGAAGCATAAAATACGATATAAATACAACAGCTTTTCCATCGTATAAAACGAATAATGGCAAACAGTGTGAAAGTTATGGTCATTTCCACGTTCCGGGCAACCTAGGCTTCACCCTAGTGCGTTGCTACACCAGATCGAATAGTTAGGGCCTTAGAAGTCATCGCCTGAAGCATACAATACAATAAAAATACAACAGTTTTACCATCGTATAACAGGAATAATTGCAACGATTGTGAAAGATATGGTCATAACCACGTTCCGGGCAACCTAGGCTTCACTCTAGGGCGTTGCTCCATCAGATCGAATAGGTAGGGACTTAGAATTCAATGCCAGAAGCATTAAATGCAATATATATATATAACAGCTTTTCCATCGTATAAAACGAATAATGGTAACCAGTGTGAAAGTTATGGTCATTTGTACGTTCCGGGCAACCTAGGCTTCACTCTAGCGCGTTGCTCCACCAGATCGAATAGTTGGGGCCTAAGAAGTCAACGCCAGAAGCATAAAATACAATCTAAGTACAACAGTTTTTCCACCGAATAAAATGAATAAATGCATACATTGTGAAAGCAATGGTCATATCTACGTTCCGGGCAACCTAGGCTTCACTCTAGGGCGTTGCTCCACCAGATCGAATAGCTAGGGACTTAGAATTCAATGCCAGAAGCATAAAATGCAATATATATGTAACAGCTTTTCCATGTATAAAACGAATAATTGTTACCAGTGTGAAAGTGTTGGTCATTTCTACGTTCCGGGCAGCATAGGCTTCACCCTAGGGCGTTGTTCCACCTGATGGAATAGTTAGGGCCTAAGAAGTCAACGCCAGAAGGATAAAATACAATAAAGATGCAACAGTTTTTCCATCGTATGACAGGAATAATTGCAACCAGTGTGAAGGTAATGGTATGTTCTACGTTCCGGGCAACCTAGGCTTCACTCTAGGGTGGTGCTCCGCCTGGTTAAATAGTTAGGGCCTAAGAAGTCAACGCCAGAAGCACAAAATACAATATAAATACAACAGCCTTTCCATCGTATATAATGTATATTTGCAAACAGTGTGAAAGTAATGGTCATTTCTACGTTCCTGGCAACCTAGGCTTCACTCTAGGGCGTTGTTCCACCAGATCGAATAGTTAGGGCCTAAGAAGTCAACGCCAGAAGAATAAAATGCAATATAAGTACAACAGTTTACCATCGTATAAAATGAATAATTGCAAACATTGTGAAAGTAATGGTCATTTCTACGTGCCGGGCAACCTAGGCGTCACTCTAGGGCGTTGCTCCACCACATCGAATAGCTACGGCCTTAGAAGTCAACGTCTGAAGCAAAAAATGCAATAAAAATGCAACAGTTTTTTCATCGTATAACAGGAATAATTGCAACAAGCGTGAAGGTAATGATCATTTCTACGTTCCGGGCAACCTAGGCTTCACTCTAGGGCGTTGTTCCACCAGATCGAATAGTTAGGGCCTAAGAAGTGAACGCCAGAAGCATAAAATACAATATAAATATAACTGATTTTCCATCGTTTATATCGAATAATAGGAACCAGTGTGAAAGTTATGGTCATTTCTACGTTCCGGGGAACCTGAGCTTCACTCTAGGGCGTTGCTCCACCACATCAAACAGTTAGGGCCTTAGAAGTCAACGCCCGAAGCATAAAATACAAAATAAATATAACAGTGTTTCCATCGTATAAAACGAATAATAGCAATCAGTGTGAAAGTTATGGTCACTTCTACGTTCCGGGCAACCTAGGCTTCACTCTAGGGCGTTGCTCCACCAGATCAAACAGTTAGGGTCTTAGAAGCCCACGCCCGAAGCATTAAATACAAAATAAATAGAACAGTTTTTCCATCGTATAAAACGAATAATTGCAACCAGTATGAAAGTTAACGTCATTTCTACTTCCCGGGCAACATAGGCTTCACCCTAGGGCGTTGCTCCAACAGATTGAATAGTTAGGTCCTTAGAAGTCAACGTCCGAAGCATAAAAGGCAATAAAAATACAACAGTTCTTCCATCGTATAACAGGATTAATTGCAACCAGTTTGAAAGTGATGGCCAATTCTACGTTCCGGGCAATCTAGGCTTCACTCTAGGGCGTTGCTCCACCAGATCGAATGGTTAGTGCCTTAGAAGTCAACGCCGGAAGCTTAAATACAATATAAATACAACAGTTATTCCATCGTATAAAACGAAAAATTGCAACCAGTACGAAACTTATGGTCATTTCTACTTTCCGAACAACCTAGACTTCACCCTAGGGCGTTGCTCCAACAGATTGAATAGTTAGGGCCTTAGAAGTCAATGCCCGAAGCATAAAATGAAATAAAAATACAATAGCTTTTCCATTGTATAGCAGGAATAATTGCAACAAGTGTGAAAGTGATGGTCATTTCTACGATCCGGGTAACCCAGGTTTCACTCTAGGGCATTACTCCACCACATCGAATAGCTACGGCCGTAGAAGTCAACGACTGAAGCATAAAATGCAATAAAAGTACAACAGCTTTTTCATCGTATAACAGGAATAATTGCAGCAAGCGTGAAGGTAATGGTCATTTCTACGTTCCGGGCAACCTAGGCTTCACTCTAGGGCGTTGCTCCACCAGATCGAATAGTTGGGGCCTAAGAAGTCAACGCCAGAAGCATAAAATACAATCTAAGTACAACAGTTTTTCCACCGAATAAAATGAATAATTGCATACATTGTGAAAGCAATGGTCATATCTACGTTCCGGGTAACCTAGGCTTCACTCTAGGGCGTTGCTCCACCAGATCGAATAGCTAGGGACTTAGAATTCAATGCCAGAAGCATAAAATGCAATATATATATAACAGCTTTTCCATGTATAAAACGAATAATTGTTACCAGTGTGAAAGTGTTGGTCATTTCTACGTTCCGGGCAACATAGGCTTCACCCTAGGGCGTTGTTCCACCTGATGGAATAGTTAGGGCCTAAGAAGTCAACGCCAGAAGCATAAAATACAATAAAGATGCAACAGTTTTTCCATCGTATAACAGGAATAATTGCAACCAGTTTGAAAGTGATGGCCAATTCTACGTTCCGGGCAATCTAGGCTTCACTCTAGGGCGTTGCTCCACCAGATCGAATGGTTAGTGCCCTAGAAGTCAACGCCGGAAGCTTAAATACAATATAAATACAACAGTTATTCCATCGTATAAAACGAATAATTGCAACCAGTACGAAACTTATGGTCATTTCTACTTTCCGAACAACCTAGACTTCACCCTAGGGCGTTGCTCCAACAGATTGAATAGTTAGGGCCTTAGAAGTCAATGCCCGAAGCATAAAATGAAATAAAAATACAATAGCTTTTCCATTGTATAGCAGGAATAATTGCAACAAGTGTGAAAGTGATGGTCATTTCTACGATCCGGGTAACCCAGGTTTCACTCTAGGGCATTACTCCACCACATCGAATAGCTACGGCCGTAGAAGTCAACGACTGAAGCATAAAATGCAATAAAAGTACAACAGCTTTTTCATCGTATAACAGGAATAATTGCAGCAAGCGTGAAGGTAATGGTCATTTCTACGTTCCGGGCACCCTAGGCATCACTCTTGGGCGTTGTTCCACCAAATGGAACAGTTAGGGCCTAAGAAGTCAACGCCAGAAGCATAAAATACAATAAAGATGCAACAGTTGTTCCATCGTATAACAGGAATAACTGCAAACAGTGTGAAAGTACAGGTCATTTCTACGTTCCTGGCAACCTAGGCTTCACTCTAGGGCATTGGTCCACCAGATCGAATAGTTAGGGCCTTAGAAGTCAACGCCAGAAGCATAAAATACAATATAAATACAACAGCCTTTCCATCGTATATAATGTATATCTGCAAACAGTGTGAAAGTAATGGTCATTTCTACGTTCCCGGTAACATAGGCTTCACTCTAGGGCGTTGTTCCACCAGATCGAATAGTTGGGGCCTAAGAAGTCAACGCCAGAAGCATAAAATACAATCTAAGTACAACAGTTTTTCCATCGTATAAAACGAATAATGGCAAACAGTGTGAAAGTTATGGTCATTTCCACGTTCCGGGCAACCTAGGCTTCACCCTCATGCGTTGCTACACCAGATCGAATAGTTAGGGCCTTAGAAGTCATCGCCTGAAGCATACAACACAATAAAAATACAACAGTTTTACCATCGTATAACAGGAATAATTGCAACGATTGTGAAAGATATGGTCATAACCACGTTCCGGGCAACCTAGGCTTCACTCTAGGGCGTTGCTCCACCAGATCGAATAGGTAGGGACTTAGAATTCAATACCAGAAGCATTAAATGCAATATATATATATAACAGCTTTTCCATGTATAAAACGAATAATTGCTACCAGTGTGGAATAGTTGGTCATTTCTACGTTCCGGGCAACCTAGGCTTCACCCTAGGGCGTTGTTCCACCAGATGGAATAGTTAGGGCCTAAGAAGTCAGGGCCAGAAGCATAAAATACGATATAAATACAACAGCTTTTCCATCGTATAAAACGAATAATGGTAACCAGTGTGAAAGATATGGTCATTTGTACGTTCCGGGCAACCTAGGCTTCACTCTAGGGCGTTGCTCCACCAGATCGAATAGTTGGGGCCTAAGAAGTCAACGCCAGAAGCATAAAATACAATCTAAGTACAACAGTTTTTCCACCGAATAAAATGAATAATTGCATACATTGTGAAAGCAATGGTCATATCTACGTTCCGGGCAACCTAGGCTTCACTCCAGGGCGCTGCTCCACCAGATCGAATAGCTAGGGACTTAGAATTCAATGCCAGAAGCATAAAATGCAATATATATATATAACAGCTTTTCCATGTATAAAACGAATAATTGTTACCAGTGTGGACGTGTTGGTCATTTCAACGTTCCGGGCAACATAGGCTTCACCCTAGGGCGTTGTTCCACCTGATGGAATAGTTAGGGCCTAAGAAGTCAACGCCAGAAGCATAAAATACAATAAAGATGCAACAGTTTTTCCATCGTATGACAGGAATAATTGCAACCAGTGTGAAGGTAATGGTATGTTCTACGTTCCGGGCAACCTAGGCTTCACTCTAGGGTGGTGCTCCGCCTGGTTAAATAGTTAGGGCCTAAGAAGTCAACGCCAGAAGCACAAAATACAATATAAATACAACAGCCTTTCCATCGTATATAATGTATATTTGCAAACAGTGTGAAAGTAATGGTCATTTCTACGTTCCTGGCAACCTAAGCTTCACTCTAGGGCGTTGTTCCACCAGATCGAATAGTTAGGGCCTAAGAAGTCAACGCCAGAAGAATAAAATGCAATATAAGTACAACAGTTTACCATCGTATAAAATGAATAATTGCAAACATTGTGAAAGTAATGGTCATTTCTACGTGCCGGGCAACCTAGGCGTCACTCTAGGGCGTTGCTCCACCACATCGAATAGCTACGGCCTTAGAAGTCAACGTCTGAAGCACAAAATGCAATAAAAATGCAACAATTTTTTCATTGTATAACAGGAATAATTGCAACAAGCGTGAAGGTAATGATCATTTCTACGTTCCGGGCAACCTAGGCTTCACTCTAGGGCGTTGTTCCACCAGATCGAATAGTTAGGGCCTAAGAAGTGAACGCCAGAAGCATAAAATACAATATAAATATAACTGATTTTCCATCGTTTATATCGAATAATAGGAACCAGTGTGAAAGTTATGGTCATTTCTACGTTCCGGGCAACCTGAGCTTCACTCTAGGGCGTTGCTCCACCACATCAAACAGTTAGGGCCTTAGAAGTCAACGCCCCAAGCATAAAATACAAAATAAATATAACAGTTTTTCCATCGTATAAAACGAATAATAGCAATCAGTGTGAAAGTTATGGTCACTTCTACGTTCCGGGCAACCTAGGCTTCACTCTAGGTCGTTGCTCCACCAGATCAAACAGTTAGGGTCTTAGAAGCCCACGCCCGAAGCATTAAATACAAAATAAATAGAACAGTTTTTCCATCGTATAAAACGAATAATTGCAACCAGTATGAAAGTTAACGTCATTTCTACTTCCCGGGCAACATAGGCTTCACCCTAGGGCGTTGCTCCAGCAGATTGAATAGTTAGGGCCTTAGAAGTCAACGCCCGAAGCATAAAAGGCAATAAAAATACAACAGTTCTTCCATCGTATAACAGGATTAATTGCAACCAGTTTGAAAGTGATGGCCAATTCTACGTTCCGGGCAATCTAGGCTTCACTCTAGGGCGTTGCTCCACCAGATCGAATGGTTAGTGCCCTAGAAGTCAACGCCGGAAGCTTAAATACAATATAAATACAACAGTTATTCCATCGTATAAAACGAATAATTGCAACCAGTACGAAACTTATGGTCATTTCTACTTTCCGAACAACCTAGACTTCACCCTAGGGCGTTGCTCCAACAGATTGAATAGTTAGGGCCTTAGAAGTCAATGCCCGAAGCATAAAATGAAATAAAAATACAATAGCTTTTCCATTGTATAGCAGGAATAATTGCAACAAGTGTGAAAGTGATGGTCATTTCTACGATCCGGGTAACCCAGGTTTCACTCTAGGGCATTACTCCACCACATCGAATAGCTACGGCCGTAGAAGTCAACGACTGAAACATAAAATGCAATAAAAGTACAACAGCTTTTTCATCGTATAACAGGAATAATTGCAGCAAGCGTGAAGGTAATGGTCATTTCTACGTTCCGGGCACCCTAGGCATCACTCTTGGGCGTTGTTCCACCAAATGGAACAGTTAGGGCCTAAGAAGTCAACGCCAGAAGCATAAAATACAATAAAGATGCAACAGTTGTTCCATCGTATAACAGGAATAACTGCAAACAGTGTGAAAGTACAGGTCATTTCTACGTTCCTGGCAACCTAGGCTTCACTCTAGGGCATTGGTCCACCAGATCGAATAGTTAGGGCCTTAGAAGTCAACGCCAGAAGCATAAAATACAATCTAAGTACAACAGTTTTTCCACCGAATAAAATGAATAATTGCATACATTGTGAAAGCAATGGTCATATCTACGTTCCGGGCAACCTAGGCTTCACTCTAGGGCGCTGCTCCACCAGATCGAATAGCTAGGGACTTAGAATTCAATGCCAGAAGCATAAAATGCAATATATATATAACAGCTTTTCCATGTATAAAACGAATAATTGTTACCAGTGTGGACGTGTTGGTCATTTCAACGTTCCGGGCAACATAGGCTTCACCCTAGGGCGTTGTTCCACCTGATGGAATAGTTAGGGCCTAAGAAGTCAACGCCAGAAGCATAAAATACAATAAAGATGCAACAGTTTTTCCATCGTATGACAGGAATAATTGCAACCAGTGTGAAGGTAATGGTATGTTCTACGTTCCGGGCAACCTAGGCTTCACTCTAGGGTGGTGCTCCGCCTGGTGAAATAGTTAGGGCCTAAGAAGTCAACGCCAGAAGCACAAAATACAATATAAATACAACAGCCTTTCCATCGTATATAATGTATATTTGCAAACAGTGTGAAAGTAATGGTCATTTCTACGTTCCTGGCAACCTAGGCTTCACTCTAGGGCGTTGTTCCACCAGATCGAATAGTTAGGGCCTAAGAAGTCAACGCCAGAAGAATAAAATGCAATATAAGTACAACAGTTTACCATCGTATAAAATGAATAATTGCAAACATTGTGAAAGTAATGGTCATTTCTACGTGCCGGGCAACCTAGGCGTCACTCTAGGGCGTTGCTCCACCACATCGAATAGCTACGGCCTTAGAAGTCAACGCCTGAAGCAAAAAATGCAATAAAAATGCAACAGTTTTTTCATCGTATAACAGGAATAATTGCAACAAGCGTGAAGGTAATGATCATTTCTACGTTCCGGGCAACCTAGGCTTCACTCTAGGGCGTTGTTCCACCAGATCGAATAGTTAGGGCCTAAGAAGTGAACGCCAGAAGCATAAAATACAATATAAATATAACTGATTTTCCATCGTTTATATCGAATAATAGGAACCAGTGTGAAAGTTATGGTCATTTCTGCGTTCCGGGCAACCTGAGCTTCACTCTAGGGCGTTGCTCCACCAAATCAAACAGTTAGGGCCTTAGAAGTCAACGCCCGAAGCATAAAATACAAAATAAATATAACAGTTTTTCCATCGTATAAAACGAATAATAGCAATCAGTGTGAAAGTTATGGTCACTTCTACGTTCCGGGCAACCTAGGCTTCACTCTAGGGCGTTGCTCCACCAGATCAAACAGTTAGGGTCTTAGAAGCCCACGCCCGAAGCATTAAATACAAAATAAATAGAACAGTTTTTCCATCGTATAAAACGAATAATTGCAACCAGTATGAAAGTTAACGTCATTTCTACTTCCCGGGCAACATAGGCTTCACCCTAGGGCGTTGCTCCAACAGATTGAATAGTTAGGTCCTTAGAAGTCAACGTCCGAAGCATAAAAGGCAATAAAAATACAACAGTTCTTCCATCGTATAACAGGATTAATTGCAACCAGTTTGAAAGTGATGGCCAATTCTACGTTCCGGGCAATCTAGGCTTCACTCTAGGGCGTTGCTCCACCAGATCGAATGGTTAGTGCCTTAGAAGTCAACGCCGGAAGCTTAAATACAATATAAATACAACAGTTATTCCATCGTATAAAACGAAAAATTGCAACCAGTACGAAACTTATGGTCATTTCTACTTTCCGAACAACCTAGACTTCACCCTAGGGCGTTGCTCCAACAGATTGAATAGTTAGGGCCTTAGAAGTCAATGCCCGAAGCATAAAATGAAATAAAAATACAATAGCTTTTCCATTGTATAGCAGGAATAATTGCAACAAGTGTGAAAGTGATGGTCATTTCTACGATCCGGGTAACCCAGGTTTCACTCTAGGGCATTACTCCACCACATCGAATAGCTACGGCCGTAGAAGTCAACGACTGAAGCATAAAATGCAATAAAAGTACAACAGCTTTTTCATCGTATAACAGGAATAATTGCAGCAAGCGTGAAGGTAATGGTCATTTCTACGTTCCGGGCAACCTAGGCTTCACTCTAGGGCGTTGCTCCACCAGATCGAATAGTTGGGGCCTAAGAAGTCAACGCCAGAAGCATAAAATACAATCTAAGTACAACAGTTTTTCCACCGAATAAAATGAATAATTGCATACATTGTGAAAGCAATGGTCATATCTACGTTCCGGGCAACCTAGGCTTCACTCTAGGGCGTTGCTCCACCAGATCGAATAGCTAGGGACTTAGAATTCAATGCCAGAAGCATAAAATGCAATATATATATAACAGCTTTTCCATGTATAAAACGAATAATTGTTACCAGTGTGAAAGTGTTGGTCATTTCTACGTTCCGGGCAACCTAGGCTTCACTCTAGGGCGTTGCTCCACCAGATCGAATAGTTGGGGCCTAAGAAGTCAACGCCAGAAGCATAAAATACAATCTAAGTACAACAGTTTTTCCACCGAATAAAATGAATAATTGCATACATTGTGAAAGCAATGGTCATATCTACGTTCCGGGCAACCTAGGCTTCACTCTAGGGCGCTGCTCCACCAGATCGAATAGCTAGGGACTTAGAATTCAATGCCAGAAGCATAAAATGCAATATATATATAACAGCTTTTCCATGTATAAAACGAATAATTGTTACCAGTGTGGACGTGTTGGTCATTTCAACGTTCCGGGCAACATAGGCTTCACCCTAGGGCGTTGTTCCACCTGATGGAATAGTTAGGGCCTAAGAAGTCAACGCCAGAAGCATAAAATACAATAAAGATGCAACAGTTTTTCCATCGTATGACAGGAATAATTGCAACCAGTGTGAAGGTAATGGTATGTTCTACGTTCCGGGCAACCTAGGCTTCACTCTAGGGTGGTGCTCCGCCTGGTGAAATAGTTAGGGCCTAAGAAGTCAACGCCAGAAGCACAAAATACAATATAAATACAACAGCCTTTCCATCGTATATAATGTATATTTGCAAACAGTGTGAAAGTAATGGTCATTTCTACGTTCCTGGCAACCTAGGCTTCACTCTAGGGCGTTGTTCCACCAGATCGAATAGTTAGGGCCTAAGAAGTCAACGCCAGAAGAATAAAATGCAATATAAGTACAACAGTTTACCATCGTATAAAATGAATAATTGCAAACATTGTGAAAGTAATGGTCATTTCTACGTGCCGGGCAACCTAGGCGTCACTCTAGGGCGTTGCTCCACCACATCGAATAGCTACGGCCTTAGAAGTCAACGCCTGAAGCAAAAAATGCAATAAAAATGCAACAGTTTTTTCATCGTATAACAGGAATAATTGCAACAAGCGTGAAGGTAATGATCATTTCTACGTTCCGGGCAACCTAGGCTTCACTCTAGGGCGTTGTTCCACCAGATCGAATAGTTAGGGCCTAAGAAGTGAACGCCAGAAGCATAAAATACAATATAAATATAACTGATTTTCCATCGTTTATATCGAATAATAGGAACCAGTGTGAAAGTTATGGTCATTTCTGCGTTCCGGGCAACCTGAGCTTCACTCTAGGGCGTTGCTCCACCAAATCAAACAGTTAGGGCCTTAGAAGTCAACGCCCGAAGCATAAAATACAAAATAAATATAACAGTTTTTCCATCGTATAAAACGAATAATAGCAATCAGTGTGAAAGTTATGGTCACTTCTACGTTCCGGGCAACCTAGGCTTCACTCTAGGGCGTTGCTCCACGAGATCAAACAGTTAGGGTCTTAGAAGCCCACGCCCGAAGCATTAAATACAAAATAAATAGAACAGTTTTTCCATCGTATAAAACGAATAATTGCAACCAGTATGAAAGTTAACGTCATTTCTACTTCCCGGGCAACATAGGCTTCACCCCAGGACGTTGCTCCAACAGATTGAATAGTTAGGGCCTTAGAAGTCAACGCCCGAAGCATAAAAGGCAATAAAAATACAACAGTTCTTCCATCGTATAACAGGATTAATTGCAACCAGTTTGAAAGTGATGGCCAATTCTACGTTCCGGGCAATCTAGGCTTCACTCTAGGGCGTTGCTCCACCAGATCGAATGGTTAGTGCCTTAGAAGTCAACGCCGGAAGCTTAAATACAATATAAATACAACAGTTATTCCATCGTATAAAACGAATAATTGCAACCAGTACGAAACTTATGGTCATTTCTACTTTCCGAACAACCTAGGCTTCACCCTAGGGCGTTGCTCCAACAGATTGAATAGTTAGGGCCTTAGAAGTCAATGCCCGAAGCATAAAATGAAATAAAAATACAATAGCTTTTCCATTGTATAGCAGGAATAATTGCAACAAGTGTGAAAGTGATGGTCATTTCTACGATCCGGGTAACCCAGGTTTCACTCTAGGGCATTACTCCACCACATCGAATAGCTACGGCCGTAGAAGTCAACGACTGAAGCATAAAATGCAATAAAAGTACAACAGCTTTTTCATCGTATAACAGGAATAATTGCAGCAAGCGTGAAGGTAATGGTCATTTCTACGTTCCGGGCACCCTAGGCATCACTCTTGGGCGTTGTTCCACCAAATGGAACAGTTAGGGCCTAAGAAGTCAACGCCGGAAGCATAAAATACAATAAAGATGCAACAGTTGTTCCATCGTATAACAGGAATAACTGCAAACAGTGTGAAAGTACAGGTCATTTCTACGTTCCTGGCAACCTAGGTTTCACTCTAGGGCGTTGCTCCACCAAATCGAATAGCTAGGGCCTTAGAAGTCAACGCCAGAAGCATAAAATACAATAAAGATGCAAAAGTTTTTCCATCGTATAACAGGAATAACTGCAAACAGTATGAAAGCACTTGTCATTTCTACGTACCGGGTAACCTAGGTTTCACCCTAGGGCGTTGTTCCACCAGATCGAATAGTTAGGGCCTAAGAAGTGGACGCCAGAAGCATAAAATACAATATAAATACAACAGCTTTTCCATTGTATAACAGGAATAATTGCAACCAGTGTGAAAGTGATGGTCATTTCTACGATCCGGGTAACCCAGGTTTCACTCTAGGGCATTACTCCACCACATCGAATAGCTACGGCCGTAGAAGTCAACGACTGAAGCATAAAATGCAATAAAAGTACAACAGTTTTTTCATCTTATAACAGGAACAATTGCAGCAAGCGTGAAGGTAAAGGTCATTTCTACGTTCCGGGCACCCTAGGCATCACTCTTGGGCGTTGTTCCACCAGATGGAATAGATAGGGCCTAAGAAGTCAACGCCAGAAGCATAAAATACGATATAAATGCAACAGCTTTTCCATCGTAGAAAACGAATAATGGCAACCAGTGTGAAAGTTATGGTCATTTCCACGTTCCGAGCAACTTAGGCTTCACTCTAGGGACTTGCTCCACCAGATCGAATGGTTAGTGCCTTAGATGTCAACGCCACATGCACAAAATACAATAATGGTGCAACAGTTTTTCCATCGTATAACAGGAATAATTGCAACCAGTGTGAAGGTAACGGTATGTTCTACGTTCCGGGCAACCTAGGCTTCACTCTAGAGCGTTGCTCCACCAGATCGAATAGTTAGGGCCTTAGAAGTCAACGCCCGAAGCATAGAATGCAAAATAGATAGAACAGTTGTTCCATTGTATAAAACGAATAACTGCAACCAGTGTGAAAGTACTGGTCATTTCTATGTTCCGGGCAACCTAGGCTTCACTCTAGGGCATTGCTCCACCAGATCGAATAGTTAGGGCCTTAGAAGTCAACGCCCGAAGCATAAAACGCAATAAAGGTGCAACAGTTTTTCCATCGTGTAACAGGAATAATTGCAAACAGTGCGAATGCAATGGTCATTTCTACGTTCCGGGTAACCTAGGCGTCACTCTAGGGCGTTACTCCACCAGATCGAATAGTTAGGGCCTTAGAAATCAACGCCAGAAGCATAAAATACAATAAAGATGCAACAGTTTTTCCATCGTTTAACAGGAATAACTGCAACCAGTTTGAATGTACTGGTCATTTCTACGTTCCGGATAACCTAGGTTTCACCCTAGGGCGTTGCTCTACCAGATCGAATAGCTAGGGATTTAGAATTCAACGCCAGAAGGATAAAATACAATATAAGTACAACAGTTATTCCATCGTATAAAATGAATAGTTGCAAACATTGTAAAAGTAATGGTCATTTCTACGTTCCGGGCCACCTAGGCGTCACTCTAGGGCGTTGCTCCACTACATCTAATAGCTACGGCCTTAGAAGTCAACGCCAGAGGCGTAAAATACAATATAAATACAACAGCTTTTCCATCGTACAAAATGAATAATAGCAAACAGTGTGAAAGTAATTGTCATTTCTACGTTCCGGGCAACCTAGGCTTAACTCTAGGGCGTTGCTCCACCAGTTCGAATAGTTAGGGCCTTAGAAGTCAACGCCCGAAGCATAAAATGCAAAATAAATAGAACAGTTGTTCCATTGTATAAAACGAATAACTGCAACCAGTGTGAAAGTACTGGTCATTTCTATGTTCCGGGCAACCTAGGCTTCACACTAGGGCATTGCTCCACCAGATCGAATAGTTAGGGCCTTAGAAGTCAACGCCCGAAGCGTAAAACGCAATAAAGGTGCAACAGTTTTTCCATCGTGTAACAGGAATAATTGCAAACAGTGTGAAAGTAATGGTCATTTCTACGTTCCGGGTATCCTAGGCGTCACTCTAGGGCGTTACTCCACCAGATCGAATAGTTAGGGCCTTAGAAATCAACGCCAGAAGCATAAAATACAATAAAGATGCAACAGTTTTTCCATTGTTTAACAGGAATAACTGCAACCAGTGTGAATGTACTGGTCATTTCTACGTTCCGGATAACCTAGGTTTCACTCTAGGGCGTTGCTCTACCAGATCGAATAGCTAGGGATTTAGAATTCAACGCCAGAAGGATAAAATACAATATAAGTACAACAGTTATTCCATCGTATAAAATGAATAGTTGCAAACATTGTAAAAGTAATGGTCATTTCTACGTTCCGGGCCACCTAGGCGTCACTCTAGGGCGTTGCTCCACTACATCTAATAGCTACGGCCTTAGAAGTCAACGCCAGAGGCGTAAAATACAATATAAATACAACAGCTTTTCCATCGTACAAAATGAATAATAGCAAACAGTGTGAAAGTAATTGTCATTTCTACGTTCCGGGCAACCTAGGCTTCACTCTAGGTCGTTGCTCCACCAGATCGAATAGTTAGGTCCTTAGAAGTCAACGCCCGAAGCATAAAATACAAAATAAATATAACAGTTTTTCCATCGTATAAAACGAATAATAGCAACCAGTGTGAAAGTTATGGTCACTTCTACGTTCCGGGCAACCTAGGCTTCACTCAAGGGCGTTGCTCCACCAGACCAAACAGTTAGGGTCTTAGAAGCCCACGCCCGAAGCATTAAATACAAAATAAACAGAACAGTTTTTCCATCGCATAAAACGAATAATTGCAACCAGTACGAAACTTATGGTCATTTCTACTTTCCGAACAACCTAGGCTTCACCCTAGGGCGTTGCTCCAGCAGATTGAATAGTTAGGGCCTTAGAAGTCAATGCCCGAAGCATAAATTGAAATAAAAATACAACAGCTTTTCCATTGTATAACAGGAATAATTGCAACCAGTGTGAAAGTGATGGTCATTTCTACGATCCGGGTAACCCAGGTTTCACTCTAGGGCATTACTCCACCACATCGAATAGCTACGGCCGTAGAAGTCAACGACTGAAGCATAAAATGCAATAAAAGTACAACAGTTTTTTCATCTTATAACAGGAACAATTGCAGCAAGCGTGAAGGTAATGGTCATTTCTACGTTCCGGGCACCCTAGGCATCACTCTTGGGCGTTGTTCCACCAGATGGAATAGTTAGGGCCTAAGAAGTCAACGCCAGAAGCATAAAATACGATATAAATGCTACAGCTTTTCCATCGTATAAAACGAATAATGGCAACCAGTGTGAAAGTTATGGTCATTTCCACGTTCCGAGCAAGTTAGGCTTCACTCTAGGGACTTGCTCCACCAGATCGAATGGTTAGTGCCTTAGATGTCAACGCCACATGCATAAAATAGAATAATGGTGCAACAGTTTTTCCATCGTATAACAGGAATAATTGCAACCAGTGTGAAGGTAACGGTATGTTCTACGTTCCGGGCAACCTAGGCTTAACTCTAGGGCGTTGCTCCACCAGTTCGAATCGTTAGGGCCTTAGAAGTCAACGCCCGAAGCATAAAATGCAAAATAAATAGAACAGTTGTTCCATTGTATAAAACGAATAACTGCAACCAGTGTGAAAGTACTGGTCATTTCTATGTTCCGGGCAACCTAGGCTTCACACTAGGGCATTGCTCCACCAGATCGAATAGTTAGGGCCTTAGAAGTCAACGCCCGAAGCATAAAACGCAATAAAGGTGCAACAGTTTTTCCATCGTGTAACAGGAATAATTGCAAACAGTGTGAAAGTAATGGTCATTTCTACGTTCCGGGTAACCTAGGCGTCACTCTAGGGCGTTACTCCACCAGATCGAATAGGTAGGGCCTTAGAAATCAACGCCAGAAGCATAAAATACAATAAAGATGCAACAGTTTTTCCATCGTTTAACAGGAATAACTGCAACCAGTGTGAATGTACTGGTCATTTCTACGTTCCGGATAACCTAGGTTTCACTCTAGGGCGTTGCTCTACCAGATCGAATAGCTAGGGATTTAGAATTCAACGCCAGAAGGATAAAATACAATATAAGTACAACAGTTATTCCATCGTATAAAATGAATAGTTGCAAACATTGTAAAAGTAATGGTCATTTCTACGTTCCGGGCAACCTAGGCGTCACTCTAGGGCGTTGCTCCACCACATCTAATAGCTACGGCCTTAGAAGTCAACGCCAGAGGCGTAAAATACAATATAAATACAACAGTTTTTCCATCGTATAAAACGAATAATTGTTACCATTGTGAAAGTTATGGTCATTGCTACGTTCCGCGCAACCTACCCTTCACCCTAGGGCGTTGCTCCACCAGATCGAATAGTTACGGCCTTAGAAGTCAGCGCCAGAAGCATAAAATACATTAAAGATGCAACAGTTTTTCCATCGTTTAACAGGAATAACTGCAACCAGTGTGAATGCACTGGTCATTTCTACGTTCCGGATAACCTAGGTTTCACTGTCGGGCGTTGCTCCACCAGATCGAAATGTTAGGGCCTAAGAAGTCAACGCCCGAAGCATAAAATACAAAATAAATAGAACGGTTTTACCATTGTATAAAACGAATAATTGCTACGAGTGTAAAAGCTATGGTCATTTCTACGTTCCGGGCAACCTAGGCATCACTCCAGGGCGTTGCTCCACCAGATCGAATAGTTAGGTCCTTAGAAGTCAACGCCAGAAGCATAAAATACGATATAAATACAACAGCTTTTCCATCGTATAAAAGGAATAATTGCAAACAGTGTGATAGTAGTGGTCATTTCTACGTTCCGGGTAACCTAGGTTTCACTCTAGGGCGTTGCTCCACCAGATCGAATAGTTACGGCCTAAGAAGTCAACGCCAGAAGCATAAAATACGATAAAGATGCAACAGTTTTTCCATCGTATAAAACGAATAATTGCAATCAGTGTGAAAGTTATGGTCATTTCTACATTCCGAGCAACCGAGGCTTCACTCTAGGGCGTTGCTCCACCAGATCGAATAGTTAGGTCCTTAGAAATCAACGCCAGAAGCATAAAATACGATATAAATACAACAGCTGTTCCATCGTATAAAAGGAATAATTGCAAACAGTGTGATAGTAGTGGTCATTTCTACGTTCCGGGCACCCTAGGCATCACTCTTGGGCGTTGTTCCAATAAATGGAATAGTTAGGGCCTAAGAAGTCAACGCCAGAAGCATAAAATACGGTATAAATGCAACAGCTTTTCCATCGTAGAAAACGAATAATGGCAACCAGTGCGAAAGTTATGGTCATTTCCACGTTCCGAGCAACTTAGGCTTCACTCTAGGGACTTGCTCCACCAGATCGAATGGTTAGTGCCTTAGATGTCAACGCCACATGCGTAAAATACAATAATGGTGCAACAGTTTTTCCATCGTATAACAGGAACAATTGCAACCAGTGTGAAGGTAACGGTATGTTCTACGTTCCGGGCAACCTAGGCTTCACTCTAGGGCGTTGCTCCACCAGATGGAATAGTTAGGGCCTTAGAAGTCAACGCCCGAAGCATAAAATGCAAAATAAATACAACAGTTGTTCCATTGTATAAAACGAATAACTGCAACCAGTGTGAAAGTACTGGTCATTTCTATGTTCCGGGCAACCCAGGCTTCACTCTAGGGCATTGCTCCACCAGATCGAATAGTTAGGGCCTTAGAAGTCAACGCCCGAAGCATAAAACTCAATAAAGGTGCAACAGTTTTTCTATCGTGTAACAGGAATAATTGCAAACAGTGTGAAAGTAATAGTCATTTCTACGTTCCGGGCAACCTAGGCTTCACCATAGGGCGTTGTTCCACCAGATGGAATAGCTGGGGCCTAAGATGTCAACGCCAGAAGCATAAAATACGATATAAATACAACAGCTTTTCCATCGTATAAAACGAATAATGGCAAACAGTGTGAAAGTTATGGTCATTTCCACGTTCCGGGCAACCTAGGCTTCACCCTAATGCGTTGCTACACCAGATCGAATAGTTAGGGCCTTAGAAGTCATCTCCTGAAGCATACAATACAATAAAAATACAACAGTTTTACCATCGTATAACAGGAATAATTGCAACGATTGTGAAAGATATGGTCATAACCACGTTCCGCGCAACCTAGGCTTCACTCTAGGGCGTTGCTCCACCAGATCGAATAGGTAGGGACTTAGAATTCAATGCCAGAAGCATTAAATGCAATATATATATATATAACAGCTTTTCCATGTATAAAACGAATAATTGCTACCAGTGTGGAATAGTTGGTCATTTCTACGTTCCGGGCAACCTAGGCTTCACCCTAGGGCGTTGTTCCACCAGATGGAATAGTTAGGGCCTAAGAAGTCAGGGCCAGAAGCATAAAATACGATATAAATACAACAGCTTTTCCATCGTATAAAACGAATAATGGTAACCAGTGTGAAAGTTATGGTCATTTGTACGTTCCGGGCAACCTAGGCTTCACTCTAGGGCGTTGCTCCACCAGATCGAATAGTTGGGGCCTAAGAAGTCAACGCCAGAAGCATAAAATACAATCTAAGTACAACAGTTTTTCCACCGAATAAAATGAATAATTGCATACATTGTGAAAGCAATGGTCATATCTACGTTCCGGGCAACCTAGGCTTCACTCTAGGGCGTTGCTCCACCAGATCGAATAGCTAGGGACTTAGAATTCAATGCCAGAAGCATAAAATCCAATATATATATAACAGCTTTTCCATGTATAAAACGAATAATTGTTACCAGTGTGAAAGTGTTGGTCATTTCTACGTTCCGGGCAACATAGGCTTCACCCTAGGGCGTTGTTCCACCTGATGGAATAGTTAGGGCCTAAGAAGTCAACGCCAGAAGCATAAAATACAATAAAGATGCAACAGTTTTTCCTTCGTATGACAGGAATAATTGCAACCAGTGTGAAGGTAATGGTATGTTCTACGTTCCGGGCAACCTAGGCTTCACTCTAGGGTGGTGCTCCGCCTGGTTAAATAGTTAGGGCCTAAGAAGTCAACGCCAGAAGCACAAAATACAATATAAATACAACTGCCTTTCCATCGTATAAAACAAGTAATTGCAACCAGTGTGAAAGTTATGGTCATTTCAACGTTCCGGGCTGCCTAGGCTTCACCCTAGGCCGTTGTTCCACCAGATCGAATAGTTAGGGCCTAAGAAGTGAACGCCAGAAGCATAAAATGCAATAAAAATACAACAGTGTTTCCATCGCATAGCAGGAATAATTTGCAACCAGTGTGATAGTAGTAGTCATTTCTGCGTTCCGGGCAAACCAGGTTTCACTCCAGGGCGTTGCTCCACCAGATCGAATAGCTACGGCCTAAGAAGTCAACGCCAGAAGCATAAAATACGATAAAGATGCAACAGTTTTTCCATCGTATAAAACGAATAATTGCAATCAGTGTGAAAGTTATGGTCATTTCTACATTCCGAGCAACCTAGGCTTCACTCTAGGGCGCTGCTCCACCAGATCGAATAGTTAGGTCCTTAGAAGTCAACGCCAGAGGCTAAAATACGATATAAATACAACAGCTTTTCCATCGTATAAAAGGAATAATTGCAAACAGTGTGAAAGTAATGTTCATTTCTACGTTCCAGGCAACCTAGGCTTCACTCTAGGGCGTTGCTCGACCAGATCGAATAGTTAGGGCCTTAGAAGTCAACGCCCGAAGCTTAAAATACAAAATAAATAAAACTGTTTTTCCATCGTATAAAACGAAAAATTGCTACCAGTGTGAAAGTTATGGTTATTTCTACGTTCCGCGCAATCTGGGCTTTACCCTAGGGCGTTGTTCCACCAGATGGAATAGCTAGGGCCTAAGAAGTCAACGCCAGAAGCATAAAGAACGATATAAATACAACAGCTTTTCCATCGTATAAAACGAATAATTGCAACCAGTGTGGAAGTTATGGTCATTTCTACGTTTTGGGCAACCTAGGCTTCACTCTAGGGCGGTGCTCCGCCAAATTGAATAGCTAGGGCCTTAGAGGTGAACGCCAGAAGCATAAAATAAAATAAAGATGCAAAAGTTTTTCCATCGTATAACAGGAATAACTGCAAACAGTATGAAAGTACTGGACATTTCTACGTTCCGGGTAACCTAGGTTTCACTCTAGGGCGTTGCTCCACCAGATCGAATAGCTAGCGACTTAGAATTCAACGCCATAAGAATAAAATACAATATACGTACCACAGTTTTTCCATCGTATAAAATGAAAAATTGCAACCAGTGTGAAAGTTATGGTCATTTCTGCATTCCGAGCAACCCAGGCTTCACTCTAGGGCGGTGCTCCACCAGATCAAATAGTTAGGGCCTAAGAAGTCAACGCCAGAAGCATAAAATACAACAAAAATAAAACAGATTTTCCATCGTATATAATGAATAATAACAAACATTGTGAAAGTAATGGTCATTTCTACGTTCCGGGCAACCTAGGCGTCACCCTAGGGCGTTGCTCCACCACATCTAATAGCTACGGCCTTAGAAGTCAGCCCCAGATGTATAAAATACAATAAAGATGCCATAGCTTTTCCATCGTATAAAACGAATAATTGCAACCAGTGTGAAAGTTATGGTCATTTCTACTTTCCCGGCAACCTAGGCTTCACCCTAGGGCGTTGTTCCACCAGATCGAATAGTTAGGGCCTAAGAAGTCAACACCAGAAGAATAAAATACAATAAAAATACAACAGACTTTCCATCCTATAAGAGGAATAATTGCAACCCGTGTGAAAGTGACGGTCATTTCTACGTTCCAGGCAACCTAGGCTTCACTCTAGGGCGTTGTTCCACAAGATCGAATAGTTAGTGCCTAAGTAGACAACGCCAGAAGCATAAAATACAATATAAATAGAACAGATTTTCCATTGTATAAAGCGAATAATTGCTACCAGTGTGAAAGTTATGGTCATTTCTACGTTCCGCGCAACCTGGGCTTTACTCTAGGGCGCTGTTCCACCAGATGGAATAGTTAGGGCCTAAGAAGTCAACCCTAGAAGCATAAAATACGATATAAATACAACAGCTGTTCCATTGTATAAAACAAGTAATTGCAACCAGTGTGAAAGTTATGGTCATTTCAACGTTCCGGACTACCTAGGCTTCACCCTAGGCCGTTGATCCACCAGATCGAATAGTTAGGGCCTAAGAAGTGAACGCCAGAAGCATAAAATGCAATAAAAATACAACAGTTTTTCCATCGTATAGCAGGAATAATTTGCAACCAGTGTGATAGTAGTGGTCATTTCTGCGTTCCGGGCAACCCAGGTTTCACTCCAGGGCGTTGCTCCACCAGATCGAATAGTTACGGCCTAAGAAGTCAACGCCAGAAGCATAAAATACGATAAAGATGCAACAGTTTTTCCATCGTATAAAACGTATAGTTGCAATCAGTGTGAAAGTTATGGTCATTTCTACATTCCGAGCAACCTAGGCTTCACTCTAGGGCGCTGCTCCACCAGATCGAATAGTTAGGTCCCTAGAAGTCAACGCCCGAAGCATAAAATACGATATAAATACAACAGCTTTTCCATCGTATAAAAGGAACAATTGCAAACAGTGTGAAAGTAATGGTCATTTCTACGTTCCGGGCAACCTAGGCTTCACTCTAGGGCGTTGCTCCACCAGATCGAATAGTTAGGGCCTTAGAAGTCAACGCCCGAAGCTTAAAATACAAAATAAATAAAACAGTTTTTCCATCGTATAAAACGAAAAATTGCTACCAGTGTGAAAGTTATGGTCATTTCTACGTTCCGCGCAATCTGGGCTTTACCCTAGGGCGTTGTTCCACCAGATGGAATAGTTAGGGCCTAAGAAGTCAACGCCAGAGGCATAAAGAACGATATAAATACAACAGCTTTTCCATCGTATAAAACGAATAATTGCAACCAGTGTGGAAGTTATGGTCATTTCTACGTTCTGGGCAACCTAGGCTTCACTCTAGGGCGGTGCTCCGCCAAATCGAATAGCTAGGGCCTTAGAAGTCAACGCCAGAAGCATAAAATACAATAAAGATGCAAAAGTTTTTCCATCGTATAAAAGGAATAACTGCAAACAGTAAGAAAGTACTGGACATTTCTACGTTCCGGGTAACCTAGGTTTCACTCTAGGGCGTTGCTCCACCAGATCGAATAGTTACGGCCTAAGAAGTCAACGCCAGAAGCATAAAATACGATATAAATACAACAGCTTTTCCATCGTATAAAACAAGTAATTCCAACCAGTGTGAAAGTTATGGTCATTTCAACGTCCCGGGCTGCCTAGGCTTCACCCTAGGCCGTTGTTCCACCAGATCGAATAGTTAGGGCCTAAGAAGTGAACGCCAGAAGCATAAAATGCAATAAAAATAAAACAGTTTTTCCATCGTATAGCAGGAATAATTTGCAACCAGTGTGATAGTAGTGGTCATTTCTGCGTTCTGGGCAAACCAGGTTTCACTCCAGGGCGTTGCTCCACCAGATCGAATAGTTACGGCCTAAGAAGTCAACGCCAGAAGCATAAAATACGATAAAGATGCAACAGTTTTTCCATCGTATAAAACGTATAGTTGCAATCAGTGTGAAAGTTATGGTCATTTCTACATTCCGAGCAACCTAGGCTTCACTCTAGGGCGCTGCTCCACCAGATCGAATAGTTAGGTCCCTAGAAGTCAACGCCCGAAGCATAAAATACGATATAAATACAACAGCTTTTCCATCGTATAAAAGGAACAATTGCAAACAGTGTGAAAGTAATGGTCATTTCTACGTTCCGGGCAACCTAGGCTTCACTCTAGGGCGTTGCTCCACCAGATCGAATAGTTAGGGCCTTAGAAGTCAACGCCCGAAGCTTAAAATACAAAATAAATAAAACAGTTTTTCCATCGTATAAAACGAAAAATTGCTACCAGTGTGAAAGTTATGGTCATTTCTACGTTCCGCGCAATCTGGGCTTTACCCTAGGGCGTTGTTCCACCAGATGGAATAGTTAGGGCCTAAGAAGTCAACGCCAGAGGCATAAAGAACGATATAAATACAACAGCTTTTCCATCTGCAAACAGTAAGAAAGTACTGGACATTTCTACGTTCCGGGTAACCTAGGTTTCACTCTAGGGCGTTGCTCCACCAGATCGAATAGTTACGGCCTAAGAAGTCAACGCCAGAAGCATAAAATACGATATAAATACAACAGCTTTCCCATCGTATAAAACAAGTAATTCCAACCAGTGTGAAAGTTATGGTCATTTCAACGTCCCGGGCTGCCTAGGCTTCACCCTAGGCCGTTGTTCCACCAGATCGAATAGTTAGGGCCTAAGAAGTGAACGCCAGAAGCATAAAATGCAATAAAAATAAAACAGTTTTTCCATCGCATAGCAGGAATAATTTGCAACCAGTGTGATAGTAGTAGTCATTTCTGCGTTCCGGGCAAACCAGGTTTCACTCCAGGGCGTTGCTCCACCAGATCGAATAGCTACGGCCTAAGAAGTCAACGCCAGAAGCATAAAATACGATAAAGATGCAACAGTTTTTCCATCGTATAAAACGAATAATTGCAATCAGTGTGAAAGTTATGGTCATTTCTACATTCCGAGCAACCTAGGCTTCACTCTAGGGCGCTGCTCCACCAGATCGAATAGTTAGGTCCTTAGAAGTCAACGCCAGAGGCATAAAATACGATATAAATACAACAGCTTTTCCATCGTATAAAAGGAATAATTGCAAACAGTGTGAATGTAATGTTCATTTCTACGTTCCAGGCAACCTAGGCTTCACTCTAGGGCGTTGCTCGACCAGATCGAATAGTTAGGGCCTTAGAAGTCAACGCCCGAAGCTTAAAATACAAAATAAATAAAACTGTTTTTCCATCGTATAAAACGAAAAATTGCTACCAGTGTGAAAGTTATGGTTATTTCTACGTTCCGCGCAATCTGGGCTTTACCCTAGGGCGTTGTTCCACCAGATGGAATAGCTAGGGCCTAAGAAGTCAACGCCAGAAGCATAAAGAACGATATAAATACAACAGCTTTTCCATCGTATAAAACGAATAATTGCAACCAGTGTGGAAGTTATGGTCATTTCTACGTTTTGGGCAACCTAGGCTTCACTCTAGGGCGGTGCTCCGCCAAATCGAATAGCTAGGGCCTTAGAGGTGAACGCCAGAAGCATAAAATAAAATAAAGATGCAAAAGTTTTTCCATCGTATAACAGGAATAACTGCAAACAGTATGAAAGTACTGGACATTTCTACGTTCCGGGTAACCTAGGTTTCACTCTAGGGCGTTGCTCCACCAGATCGAATAGCTAGCGACTTAGAATTCAACGCCATAAGAATAAAATACAATATACGTACCACAGTTTTTCCATCGTATAAAATGAAAAATTGCAACCAGTGTGAAAGTTATGGTCATTTCTGCATTCCGAGCAACCCAGGCTTCACTCTAGGGCGTTGCTCCACCTGATCGAATAGTTAGGGCCTTAGAAGTCAACGCCCGAAGCATTAAATACAAAATAAATATAACAGTTTTTCCATCGTATAAAACGAATAATAGAAACCAGTGTGAAAGTTATGGTCATTTCTACGTTCCGGGCAACCTAGGCTTCACTCTAGGGCGTTGCTCCTCCAGATCAAACAGTTAGGGGCTTAGAAGTCGACGCCCGAAGCATTAAACACAAAATCAATAGAACAGTTTTTCCATTGTATAAAACGAATAATTGCAACCAGTGTGGAAGTTATGGTCATTTCTACGTTCCGGACAACCTAGGCTTCACTCTAGGGCGGTGCACGTACAGATTGAATAGTTAGGGCCTCAGAAGTCAACGCCCGACGTATAAAATACAAAATAAATAGAGCAGTTTTTCCATAGTATAAAACGAATAATTGCAACCAGTGTGGAAGTTATGGTCATTTCTACGTTCCGGACAACCTAGGCTTCACTCTAGGGCGGTGCTCCACCAGATCAAATAGTTAGGGCCTAAGAAGTCAACGCCAGAAGCATAAAATACAACAAAAATAAAACAGATTTTCCATCGTATATAATGAATAATAACAAACATTGTGAAAGTAATGGTCATTTCTACGTTCCGGGCAACCTAGGCGTCACCCTAGGGCGTTGCTCCACCACATCTAATAGCTACGGCCTTAGAAGTCAGCCCCAGATGTATAAAATACAATAAAGATGCCATAGCTTTTCCATCGTATAAAACGAATAATTGCAACCAGTGTGAAAGTTATGGTCATTTCTACTTTCCCGGCAACCTAGGCTTCACCCTAGGGCGTTGTTCCACCAGATCGAATAGTTAGGGCCTAAGAAGTCAACACCAGAAGAATAAAATACAATAAAAATACAACAGACTTTCCATCCTATAAGAGGAATAATTGCAACCCGTGTGAAAGTGATGGTCATTTCTACGTTCCAGGCAACCTAGGCTTCACTCTAGGGCGTTGTTCCACAAGATCGAATAGTTAGTGCCTAAGTAGACAACGCCAGAAGCATAAAATACAATATAAATAGAACAGATTTTCCATTGTATAAAGCGAATAATTGCTACCAGTGTGAAAGTTATGGTCATTTCTACGTTCCGCGCAACCTGGGCTTTACTCTAGGGCGCTGTTCCACCAGATGGAATAGTTAGGGCCTAAGAAGTCAACCCCAGAAGCATAAAATACGATATAAATACAACAGCTGTTCCATTGTATAAAACAAGTAATTGCAACCAGTGTGAAAGTTATGGTCATTTCAACGTTCCGGGCTACCTAGGCTTCACGCTAGGCCGTTGATCCACCAGATCGAATAGTTAGGGCCTAAGAAGTGAACGCCAGAAGCATAAAATGCAATAAAAATACAACAGTTTTTCCATCGTATAGCAGGAATAATTTGCAACCAGTGTGATAGTAGTGGTCATTTCTGCGTTCCGGGCAACCCAGGTTTCACTCCAGGGCGTTGCTCCACCAGATCGAATAGTTACGGCCTAAGAAGTCAACGCCAGAAGCATAAAATACGATAAAGATGCAACAGTTTTTCCATCGTATAAAACGTATAGTTGCAATCAGTGTGAAAGTTATGGTCATTTCAACATTCCGAGCAACCTAGGCTTCACTCTAGGGCGCTGCTCCACCAGATCGAATAGTTAGGTCCCTAGAAGTCAACGCCCGAAGCATAAAATACGATATAAATACAACAGCTTTTCCATCGTATAAAAGGAACAATTGCAAACAGTGTGAAAGTAATGGTCATTTCTACGTTCCGGGCAACCTAGGCTTCACTCTAGGGCGTTGCTCCACCAGATCGAATAGTTAGGGCCTTAGAAGTCAACGCCCGAAGCTTAAAATACAAAATAAATAAAACAGTTTTTCCATCGTATAAAACGAAAAATTGCTACCAGTGTGAAAGTTATGGTCATTTCTACGTTCCGCGCAATCTGGGCTTTACCCTAGGGCGTTGTTCCACCAGATGGAATAGTTAGGGCCTAAGAAGTCAACGCCAGAAGCATAAAGAACGATATAAATACAACAGCTTTTCCATCGTATAAAACGAATAATTACAACCAGTGTGGAAGTTATGGTCATTTCTACGTTCTGGGCGACCTAGGCTTCACTCTAGGGCGGTGCTCCGCCAAATCGAATAGCTAGGGCCTTAGAAGTCAACGCCAGAAGCATAAAATACAATAAAGATGCAAAAGTTTTTCCATCGTATAAAAGGAATAACTGCAAACAGTAAGAAAGTACTGGACATTTCTACGTTCCGGGTAACCTAGGTTTCACTCTAGGGCGTTGCTCCACCAGATCGAATAGTTACGGCCTAAGAAGTCAACGCCAGAAGCATAAAATACGATATAAATACAACAGCTTTTCCATCGTATAAAACAAGTAATTCCAACCAGTGTGAAAGTTATGGTCATTTCAACGTCCCGGGCTGCCTAGGCTTCACCCTAGGCCGTTGTTCCACCAGATCGAATAGTTAGGGCCTAAGAAGTGAACGCCAGAAGCATAAAATGCAATAAAAATACAACAGTTTTTCCATCGCATAGCAGGAATAATTTGCAACCAGTGTGATAGTAGTAGTCATTTCTGCGTTCCGGGCAAACCAGGTTTCACTCCAGGGCGTTGCTCCACCAGATCGAATAGCTACGGCCTAAGAAGTCAACGCCAGAAGCATAAAATACGATAAAGATGCAACAGTTTTTCCATCGTATAAAACGAATAATTGCAATCAGTGTGAAAGTTATGGTCATTTCTACATTCCGAGCAACCTAGGCTTCACTCTAGGGCGCTGCTCCACCAGATCGAATAGTTAGGTCCTTAGAAGTCAACGCCAGAGGCATAAAATACGATATAAATACAACAGCTTTTCCATCGTATAAAAGGAATAATTGCAAACAGTGTGAAAGTAATGTTCATTTCTACGTTCCAGGCAACCTAGGCTTCACTCTAGGGCGTTGCTCGACCAGATCGAATAGTTAGGGCCTAAGAAGTCAACGCCAGAAGCATAAAATACAACAAAAATAAAACAGATTTTCCATCGTATATAATGAATAATAACAAACATTGTGAAAGTAATGGTCATTTCTACGTTCCGGGCAACCTAGGCGTCACCCTAGGGCGTTGCTCCACCACATCTAATAGCTACGGCCTTAGAAGTCAGCCCCAGATGTATAAAATACAATAAAGATGCCATAGCTTTTCCATCGTATAAAACGAATAATTGCAACCAGTGTGAAAGTTATGGTCATTTCTACTTTCCCGGCAACCTAGGCTTCACCCTAGGGCGTTGTTCCACCAGATCGAATAGTTAGGGCCTAAGAAGTCAACACCAGAAGAATAAAATACAATAAAAATACAACAGACTTTCCATCCTATAAGAGGAATAATTGCAACCCGTGTGAAAGTGATGGTCATTTCTACGTTCCAGGCAACCTAGGCTTCACTCTAGGGCGTTGTTCCACAAGATCGAATAGTTAGTGCCTAAGTAGACAACGCCAGAAGCATAAAATACAATATAAATAGAACAGATTTTCCATTGTATAAAGCGAATAATTGCTACCAGTGTGAAAGTTATGGTCATTTCTACGTTCCGCGCAACCTGGGCTTTACTCTAGGGCGCTGTTCCACCAGATGGAATAGTTAGGGCCTAAGAAGTCAACCCCAGAAGCATAAAATACGATATAAATACAACAGCTGTTCCATTGTATAAAACAAGTAATTCCAACCAGTGTGAAAGTTATGGTCATTTCAACGTCCCGGGCTGCCTAGGCTTCACCCTAGGCCGTTGTTCCACCAGATCGAATAGTTAGGGCCTAAGAAGTGAACGCCAGAAGCATAAAATGCAATAAAAATACAACAGTTTTTCCATCGCATAGCAGGAATAATTTGCAACCAGTGTGATAGTAGTAGTCATTTCTGCGTTCCGGGCAAACCAGGTTTCACTCCAGGGCGTTGCTCCACCAGATCGAATAGCTACGGCCTAAGAAGTCAACGCCAGAAGCATAAAATACGATAAAGATGCAACAGTTTTTCCATCGTATAAAACGAATAATTGCAATCAGTGTGAAAGTTATGGTCATTTCTACATTCCGAGCAACCTAGGCTTCACTCTAGGGCGCTGCTCCACCAGATCGAATAGTTAGGTCCTTAGAAGTCAACGCCAGAGGCATAAAATACGATATAAATACAACAGCTTTTCCATCGTATAAAAGGAATAATTGCAAACAGTGTGAAAGTAATGTTCATTTCTACGTTCCAGGCAACCTAGGCTTCACTCTAGGGCGTTGCTCGACCAGATCGAATAGTTAGGGCCTTAGAAGTCAACGCCCGAAGCTTAAAATACAAAATAAATAAAACTGTTTTTCCATCGTATAAAACGAAAAATTGCTACCAGTGTGAAAGTTATGGTTATTTCTACGTTCCGCGCAATCTGGGCTTTACCCTAGGGCGTTGTTCCACCAGATGGAATAACTAGGGCCTAAGAAGTCAACGCCAGAAGCATAAAGAACGATATAAATACAACAGCTTTTCCATCGTATAAAACGAATAATTGCAACCAGTGTGGAAGTTATGGTCATTTCTACGTTTTGGGCAACCTAGGCTTCACTCTAGGGCGGTGCTCCGCCAAATCGAATAGCTAGGGCCTTAGAGGTGAACGCCAGAAGCATAAAATAAAATAAAGATGCAAAAGTTTTTCCATCGTATAACAGGAATAACTGCAAACAGTATGAAAGTACTGGACATTTCTACGTTCCGGGTAACCTAGGTTTCACTCTAGGGCGTTGCTCCACCAGATCGAATAGCTAGCGACTTAGAATTCAACGCCATAAGAATAAAATACAATATACGTACCACAGTTTTTCCATCGTATAAAATGAAAAATTGCAACCAGTGTGAAAGTTATGGTCATTTCTGCATTCCGAGCAACCCAGGCTTCACTCTAGGGCGTTGCTCCACCTGATCGAATAGTTAGGGCCTTAGAAGTCAACGCCCGAAGCATTAAATACAAAATAAATATAACAGTTTTTCCATCGTATAAAACGAATAATAGAAACCAGTGTGAAAGTTATGGTCATTTCTACGTTCCGGGCAACCTAGGCTTCACTCTAGGGCGTTGCTCCTCCAGATCAAACAGTTAGGGGCTTAGAAGTCGACGCCCGAAGCATTAAACACAAAATCAATAGAACAGTTTTTCCATTGTATAAAACGAATAATTGCTACCAGTGGAATAGTTAGGGCCTAAGAAGTCAACGCCAGAAGCATAAAATACGATATAAATACAACAGCTTTTCCATCGTATAAAACGAATAATTGCAACCAGTGTGAAAGTTATGGTCATTTCTACATTTCGAGCAACCTAGGCTTCACTCTAGGGCGTTGCTCCACCTGATCGAATAGTTAGGGCCTTAGAAGTCAACGCCAGAAGCATAAAATACAATATAAATACAACAGTTTTTCCACCATATAAAACGAATAATTACAACCAGTATGAAAGTTATGGTCATTTCTACTTTCCGGGCAGCCTAGGCTTCACCCTAGGGCGTTGCACGTACAGATTGAATAGTTAGGGCCTCAGAAGTCAACGCCCGAAGTATAAAATACAAAATAAATAGAGCAGTTTTTCCATCGTATAAAACGAATAATTGCAACCAGTGTGGAAGTTATGGTCATTTCTACGTTCCGGACAACCTAGGCTTCACTCTAGGGCGGTGCTCCACCAGATCAAATAGTTAGGGCCTAAGAAGTCAACGCCAGAAGCATAAAATACAACAAAAATAAAACAGATTTTCCATCGTATATAATGAATAATAACAAACATTGTGAAAGTAATGGTCATTTCTACGTTCCGGGCAACCTAGGCGTCACCCTAGGGCGTTGCTCCACCACATCTAATAGCTACGGCCTTAGAAGTCAGCCCCAGATGTATAAAATACAATAAAGATGCCATAGCTTTTCCATCGTATAAAACGAATAATTGCAACCAGTGTGAAAGTTATGGTCATTTCTACTTTCCCGGCAACCTAGGCTTCACCCTAGGGCGTTGTTCCACCAGATCGAATAGTTAGGGCCTAAGAAGTCAACACCAGAAGAATAAAATACAATAAAAATACAACAGACTTTCCATCCTATAAGAGGAATAATTGCAACCCGTGTGAAAGTGATGGTCATTTCTACGTTCCAGGCAACCTAGGCTTCACTCTAGGGCGTTGTTCCACAAGATCGAATAGTTAGTGCCTAAGTAGACAACGCCAGAAGCATAAAATACAATATAAATAGAACAGATTTTCCATTGTATAAAGCGAATAATTGCTACCAGTGTGAAAGTTATGGTCATTTCTACGTTCCGCGCAACCTGGGCTTTACTCTAGGGCGCTGTTCCACCAGATGGAATAGTTAGGGCCTAAGAAGTCAACCCCAGAAGCATAAAATACGATATAAATACAACAGCTGTTCCATTGTATAAAACAAGTAATTGCAACCAGTGTGAAAGTTATGGTCATTTCAACGTTCCGGGCTACCTAGGCTTCACCCTAGGCCGTTGATCCACCAGATCGAATAGTTAGGGCCTAAGAAGTGAACGCCAGAAGCATAAAATGCAATAAAAATACAACAGTTTTTCCATCGTATAGCAGGAATAATTTGCAACCAGTGTGATAGTAGTGGTCATTTCTGCGTTCCGGGCAACCCAGGTTTCACTCCAGGGCGTTGCTCCACCAGATCGAATAGTTAGTGCCTAAGTAGACAACGCCAGAAGCATAAAATACAATATAAATAGAACAGATTTTCCATTGTATAAAACGAATGATAGCAACCAGTGTGAAAGATATGGACATTTCTACGATCCGGGCAACCTAGGCTTCACTCTAGGGCGTTGTTCCACCAGATCGAATAGTTAGGACCTTAGAAGTCAACGCCCGAAGCATAAAGTACAAAATAAATAGAACAGTTTTTCCATCGTATAAAACGAATAATTGCTACCAGTGTGAAAGTTATGGTTATTTCTACGTTCCGGGCAACCTAGGTTTCACTCCAGGGCGTTGCTCCACCAGATCGAATAGTTACGACCTATGAAGTCAACGCCAGAAGCATAAAATACAATATAAATACAACAGTTTTTCTATCATACAAAACGAATGATAGCAACCAGTGTGAAAGTTATGGTCATTTCTACCTTCCGCGCAATCTTGGCTTTACCCTAGGGCGTTGTTCCACCAGATGGAATAGTTAGGGCCTAAGAAGTGAACGCCAGAAGCATAAAATACAATATAAATACAACAGTTTTTCCATCATATAAAACGAATGATAGCAACCAGTGTGAAAGATAAGGACATTTCTACGATCCGGGCAACCTAGGCTTCACTCTAGGGCGTTGTTCCACCAGATCGAATAGTTAGGGCCTTAGAAGTCAACGCCCGAAGCATAAAATATAAGATAAATAGAACAGTTTTTCCATCGTATAAAACGAAAAATTGCTACCAGTGTGAAAGTTAGGGTCATTTCTACGTTCCGCACAATCTGGGCTTTACCCTAGTGCGTTGTTCCACCGGATGGAATAGTTAGGGCCTAAGAAGTCAACGCCAGGAGCATAAAAAACGATATAAATACAACAGCTTTTCCATCGTATAAAACGAATAATTGCAACCAGTGTGGAAGTTATGGTCATTTCTACGTTCTGGGCAACCTAGGCTTCACTCTAGGGCGTTGTTCCACCAGATCGAATAGTTAGGTCCTTAGAAGTCAACGCCAGAAGCATAAAATACAATATAAATACAACAGTTTTTCCCTCGTATAAAACGAATAATTGCAAACAGTGTGAAAGTAATGGTCATTTCTACGTTCCGGGCAACCTAGGCTTCACCCTAGGGCGTTGTTCCACCAGATCGAATAGTTAGGGCCTAGGAAGTGAACGCCAGAAGCATAAAATACAATATAAATACAACAGTTTTTCCATCGTGTAAAACGCATAATTGCAACCAGTGTGAAAGCTATGGTCATTTCTACATTCCGAGCAACCTAGGCTTCACTCTAGGGCGTTGCTCCGACAGATTGAATAGTAAGGTCCTTAGAAGTCAACGCCCGAAGCATAAAATGCAATAAAAATACAACAGTTCTTCCATCGTACAACAGGATTAATTGCAAGCAGTTTGAAAGTGATGGTCATTTCTACGTTCCGGGCAACCTAGGCTTCACTCTAGGGCGTTGCTCCACTAGATCGAATAGCTAGGGCCTTAGAAGTCAACGCCAGAAGCATAAAATACGATATAAATACAACAGCTTTTCCATCCTATAACAGGAGTAATTGCAACCTGTGTGAGAGTGACGGTCATTTCTACGTTCCGGGCAACCTAGGCTTCACTCTAGGGCGTTGCTCCACTAGATCGAATAGCTAGGGCCTTAGAAGCCAATGCCAGAAGCATAAAATACGATATAAATACAACAGCTTTTCCATCGTATAAAAGGTATAAATGCAAACAGTGTGAATGTAATGGTCATTTCTACGTTCCGGGCAACCTAGGCTTCACTCTAGGGCGTTGCTCCACCAGATCAAACAGTTAGGGCCTTAGAAGTCAACGCCCGAAGCATAAAATACAAAATAAATAGAACAGTTTTTCCATTGTATAAAACGGATAATTGCTACCAGTGTAAAAGTTATGATCATTTCTACGTTCCGGGCAACCTAGGCTTCACTCTACGGCGTTGCTCCACCAGATCGAATAGTTAGGGCCTAAGAAGTCAACACCAGAAGAATAAAATACAAAATAAATACAACAGCCTTTACACCGTATAAAACGAATAATTGCAACCTGTGTGAAGGTTATGGTCATATCTACGTTCCGGGCAACCTAGGCTTCACTGTAGGGCGTTGCTCCACCAGATCGAAGTGTTAGGGCCTAAGAAATCAACACCCGAAGCATAAAATGCAATAAAAATACAACAGTTTTTCCATCGTATAACAGGATTAATTGCAACCCGTTTGAAAGTGATGGTCATTTCTACGTTCCGGGGAACCTAGGCTTCACTCTAGGGCGTTGCTCCACTAGATCGAATAGCTAGGGCCATAGAAGTCAACGCCAGAAGCATAAAATGCGATATAAATACAACAGCTTTTCCATCGTATAAAAGGAATAATTGCAAACAGTGCGAAAGTAATGGTCATTTCTACGTTCCGGGCAACCTAGGCTTCACCCTAGGGCGTTGCTCCACCAGATTAAACAGTTAGGGCCTTAGAAGTCAACGCCCGAAGCATAAAATACGATATAAATACAACAGCTTTTGCATCGTATAAAAGGAATAATTGCAAACAGTGTGAAAGTAATTGTCATTTCTATATTCTGAGCAACCTAGGCTTCACCCAAGGGCGTTGCTCCACCAGATCAAACAGATAGGTCCTTAGATGTCAACGCCAGAAGCATACAATACGATATAAATACAACAGCTTTTCCATCGTATAAAAGGAATAATTGCAAACAGTGTGAAAGTAATGGTCATTTCTACGTTCCGGGCAACCTAGGCTTCACTCTAGGGCGTTGCTCCACCAGATCAAACAGTTGGGGTCTTAGAAGTCAGCGCCCGAAGCATAAAATACAAAATAAATAGAACAGTTTTTCCATTGTATAAAACGAATAATTGCTACCAGTGTAAAAGTTATGGTCATTTCTACGTTCCGGGCTACCTAGGCTTCACCCTAGGGCGTTGTTCCACCAGATCGAATAGTTAGGGCCTAAGAAGTGAACGCCAGAAGCATAAAATACAATATAAATACAACAGATTTTCCATCATATAAAACGAATAATTGCAACCAGTGTGAAAGCTATGGTCATTTCTACATTCCGAGCAACCTAGGCTTCACTCTAGGGCGTTGCTCCAACAGATTGAAGAGTCAGGGCCTTATAAGTCTACGCCCGAAGCATAAAATGCAATAAAAATAAAACAGTTTTTCCATCGTATAACACGATTAATTGCAACCAGTTTGAATGTGATGGTCTTTTCTACGTTCCGGGCAACCTAGGCTGCACTCTAGGGCGTAGCTCCACTAGATCGTATAGTTAGGGCCTAAGAAGTCAACGCCAGAAGCATAAAATACGATATAAGTTCAACAGCTTTTCCATCGTATAAAACGAATAATGGTAACCAGTGTGAAAGTGATGGTCATTTCTACGTTCCGGGCAACCTAGGCTTCACCCTAGGGCGTTGTTCCACCAGACCGAATAGCTAGGGACTTAGAATTCAATGCCAGAAGCATAAAATGCAATATAAATAGAACAGCTTTTCCATCGTTTAAAACGAATAATAGCAACCAGTGTGAAAGTTATGGTCATTTCTACGTTCCGGGCAACCTAGGCTTCACTCTAGGGCGTTGCTCCACTAGATCGAATAGCTAGGGCCTTAGAAGCCAATGCCAGAAGCATAAAATACGATATAAATACAACAGCTTTTCCATCGTATAAAAGGTATAAATGCAAACAGTGTGAATGTAATGGTCATTTCTACGTTCCGGGCAACCTAGGCTTCACTCTAGGGCGTTGCTCCACCAGATCAAACAGTTAGGGCCTTAGAAGTCAACGCCCGAAGCATAAAATACAAAATAAATAGAACAGTTTTTCCATTGTATAAAACGGATAATTGCTACCAGTGTAAAAGTTATGATCATTTCTACGTTCCGGGCAACCTAGGCTTCACTCTACGGCGTTGCTCCACCAGATCGAATAGTTAGGGCCTAAGAAGTCAACACCAGAAGAATAAAATACAAAATAAATACAACAGCCTTTACACCGTATAAAACGAATAATTGCAACCTGTGTGAAGGTTTTGGTCATATCTACGTTCCGGGCAACCTAGGCTTCACTGTAGGGCGTTGCTCCACCAGATCGAAGTGTTAGGGCCTAAGAAATCAACACCCGAAGCATAAAATGCAATAAAAATACAACAGTTTTTCCATCGTATAACAGGATTAATTGCAACCCGTTTGAAAGTGATGGTCATTTCTACGTTCCGGGCAACCTAGGCTTCACTCTAGGGCGTTGCTCCACTAGATCGAATAGCTAGGGCCATAGAAGTCAACGCCAGAAGCATAAAATGCGATATAAATACAACAGCTTTTCCATCGTATAAAAGGAACAATTGCAAACAGGGCGAAAGTAATGGCCATTTCTACGTCCCGGGCAACCTAGGCTTCACCCTAGGGCGTTGCTCCACCAGATTAAACAGTTAGGGCCTTAGAAGTCAACGCCCGAAGCATAAAATACGATATAAATACAACAGCTTTTGCATCGTATAAAAGGAATAATTGCAAACAGTGTGGAAGTAATTGTCATTTCTATATTCTGAGCAACCTAGGCTTCACCCAAGGGCGTTGCTCCACCAGATCAAACAGATAGGTCCTTAGGTGTCAACGCCAGAAGCATACAATACGATATAAATACAACAGCTTTTCCATGGTATAACAGGATTAATTGCAACCAGTTTGAAAGTGATGGTCATTTCTACGTTCCGGGCAACCTAGGCTTCACTCTAGTGCGTTGCTCCACTAGATCGAATAGCTAGGGCCATAGAAGTCAACGCCAGAAGCATAAAATACGATATAAATACAACAGCTTTTCCATCGTATAAAAGGAATAATTGCAAACAGTGTGAAAGTAATGGTCATTTCTACGTTCCGGGCAACCTAGGCTTCACTCTAGGGCGTTGCTCCACCAGATCAAACAGTTAGGGCCTTAGAAGTCAACGCCCGAAGCATAAAATACAAAATAAATAGAACAGTTTTTCCATTGTATAAAACGAATAATTGCTACCAGTGTAAAAGTTATGGTCATTTCTACGTTCCGGGCAACCTAGGCTTCACCCTAGGGCGTTGTTCCACCAGATCGAATAGTTAGGGCCTAAGAAGTGAACGCCCGAAGCATAAAATGCAAAATAAATATAACTGCTTTTCCATCGTACGAAACGAATAACAGCAACCAGTCTGAAAGTACTGGTCATTTCTACGTTCCGGGTAACCTAGGTTTCACACTAGGTCGTTGCTCCACCAGACCGAATAGCCAGGGACTTAGAATTCAACGCCAGAAGGATAAAATACAATATAAGTCCACAGTTTTTCCATCGTATGAAATGAATAATTGCAGACATTGTGAAAGTAATGGTCATTTCTACGTTCCGGGTTACCTAGGTTTCACACTAGGGCGTTGCTCCACCAGACCGAATAGCTAGGGACTTAGAATTCAACGCCAGAAGGATAAAATACAATATAAATACAACAGTTTTTCCATCATATAAAACGAATAATTGCAACCAGTATGAAAGTTCTGGTCATTTCTACGTTCCGGGCAGCCTAGGCTCCACTCTATGGCGCTCTTCCACCGCATCGAATAGCTACGGCCTCAGAAGTCAACGCCTGAAGCATAAAATACAATAAAAATACAACAGTCTTTCCATCCTATATCAGGAATAACTGCAACCCGTGTGAAAGTGATGGTCATTTCTACGTTCCGGGCAACATAGGCTTCACTCTATGGCGTTTTTCCTCCACATCGAATAGCTACGCCCGCAGAAGTCAACGCCTGAAGCATAAAATGCAATAAAAATACAACAGTCTTTCCATCCTATAACAGGAATAATTGCAACCCGTGTGAAGGTGATGGTCATTTGTACGTTCCAGGCAACCTAGGCTTCACTCTAGGGCGTTGCTCTACCAGATCGAATTGTTAGGGCCTAAGAAGTGAACGCCAGAAGCATAATATACAATATAAATATAACAGTTTTTCATTGTATAAAACGAATAATAGCAATCAGTGTGAAAGTTGTGGTCATTTCTACGTTCCGGGCAACCTAGGCTTCACTCTAGGGCGTTGCTCTACCAGATCGAATTGTTAGGGCCTAAGAAGTGAACGCCAGAAGCATAATATACAATATAAATACAACTGCTTTTCCATCGTACAAAATGAATAATTGCCAACAGTGTGAAAGTAATGGTCATATCTGCGTTCCGGGCAACCTAGGCTTCACTGTAGGTCGTTGCTCCACCCGATCGAATAGCTAGCGACTTACAATTAAACGCCAGAGGCATAAAATATAATAAAAATACAACAGTCTTTCCATCGTATAAAAGGAGTAATTGCAACCAGTGTGAAAGTAATGGTCATTCCGACGTACCGGGCAACCTAGGCTTCACTCTAGAGCGTTGCTCCACCAGATCGAAGAGTTAGGGCCTTAGAAGACAACGCCAGAAGCATAAGATACAATAAAGACGCAACAGTTTTTCCATCCTATAACAGGCATAATTGCAACCAGTGTGAAGGTAATGGTATGTTCTACGTTCCGGGCAACGTAGGCTTCACTCAAGTGCGGTGCTCCACCAGATCAAACAGCTGGGTCCTAAGAAGTCAACGCCAGAAGCATAAAATACGATAAAGATGCAACAGTTTTACCATCGTATGAAACTAATAATTGCAACCAGTGTGAAAGTTATGGTCATTTCTAAGTTCCGAGCAACCTAGGCTTCACTCTATTGCGTTGCTCCAGCAGATTGAATAGTTAGGGCCTAAGAAGTGAACGCCAGAAGGATAAAATGCAATATAAATACAACAGTTTTTCCATCATATAAAACGAGTAATTGCAACCAGTATGAAAGTTATGGTCATTTCTACTTTCCAGGCAACCTACGCTACACACTAGGGCGTTGCTCCAACAGATTGAAGAGTCAGGGCCTTATAAGTCAACGCCCGAAGCATAAAATGCAATAAAAATACAACAGTTTTTCCATCGTATAACAGGATTAATTGCAACCAGTTTGAATGTGATGGTCTTTTCTACGTTCCGGGCAACCTAGGCTTCACCCTAGGGCGTTGTTCCACCAGATCGAATAGTTAGGGCCTAAGAAGTGAACGCCAGAAGCATAAAATACAATATAAATACAACAGTTTTTCCATCGTATAAAACGAATAATTGCAGCCAGTGTGAAGGTTATAGTCATTTCTACCTTCCGAGCAACCTAGGTTTCACTCTAGGGCGTTGCTCCAACAGATTGAATAGTTAGGGCCTTAGAAGTCAACGCACAAAGCATAAAATGCAATAAAAATACAACAGGTTCTCCATCGTATAACAGGATTAATTGCAACCAGTTTGAAAGTGATGGTCATTTCTACGTTCCGGGCAACCTAGGCTTCACTCTAGGGCGGTGCTCCACCAGATCAAATAGTTACGGCCTAAGAAGTCAGCGCCAGAAGCATAAATTACAATATAAGTACAACAGCTTTTCCATCGTATATAATGTATATTTGCAAACAGTGTGGAAGTAATTGTCATTTCTACGTTCCGGGCAACCTAGGCTTCACGCTAGAGTGTTGCTCCACCAGATGGAATAGCTAGGGCCTTGGAAGTCAACGCCCGAAGCATAAAATGCAAAATAAATAGAACAGTTTTTCCATTGTATAAAACGAATAACTGCAACCAGTGTGAAAGTACTGGTCATTTCTACGTTCCGGGTAACCTATGTTTCACTCTAGGGCGTTGCTCCACCAGATCGAATAGCTAGGGACTTAGAATTTAACGCCAGAAGGATAAAATGCAATATAAGTACAACAGTTTTTTCATCGTATAAAATGAATAATTGCAGACATTGTGAAAGTAATGGTCATTTCTACGTTCCGGTCAACCTAGGCGTCACTCTAGGGCGTTGCTCCACCACGACTAATAGCTACGGCCTTAGAAGTCAACGCCCGAAGCATAAAATACAATATAAGTGCAACAGTTTTTCCATCGTATAAAATGAATGATTGCGAACATTGTGAAAGTAATGGTCATTTCTACGTTCCGGGCAACCTAGGCTGCACTCTAGGGTGTTGTTCCACCAGATGGAATAGCTAGGGCCTTAGAAGTGAACGCCCGAAGCATAAAATGCAAAATAAATATAACTGCTTTTCCATCGTACGAAACGAATAACAGCAACCAGTCTGAAAGTACTGGTCATTTCTACGTTCCGGGTAACCTAGGTTTCACACTAGGGCGTTGCTCCACCAGACCGAATAGCCAGGGACTTAGAATTCAACGCCAGAACGATAAAATGCAATATAAGTCCACAGTTTTTCCATCGTATGAAATGAATAATTGCAGACATTGTGAAAGTAATGGTCATTTCTACGTTCCGGGTTACCTAGGTTTCACACTAGGGCGTTGCTCCACCAGACCGAATAGCTAGGGACTTAGAATTCAACGCCAGAAGGATAAAATACAATATAAATACAACAGTTTTTCCATCATATAAAACGAATAATTGCAACCAGTATGAAAGTTCTGGTCATTTCTACGTTCCGGGCAGCCTAGGCTCCACTCTATGGCGCTCTTCCACCACATCGAATAGCTACGGCCTCAGAAGTCAATGCCTGAAGCATAAAATACAATAAAAATACAACAGTCTTTCCATCCTATATCAGGAATAATTGCAACCCGTGTGAAAGTGATGGTCATTTCTACGTTCCGGGCAACATAGGCTTCACTCTATGGCGTTTTTCCTCCACATCGAATAGCTACGGCCGCAGAAGTCAACGCCTGAAGCATAAAATGCAATAAAAATACAACAGTCTTTCCATCCTATAACAGGAATAATTGCAACCCGTGTGAATGTGATGGTCATTTGTACGTTCCAGGCAACCTAGGCTTCACTCTAGGGCGTTGCTCTACCAGATCGAATTGTTAGGGCCTAAGAAGTGAACGCCAGAAGCATAATATACAATATAAATAAAACAGTTTTTCCATTGTATAAAACGAATAATAGCAATCAGCGTGAAAGTTGTGGTCATTTCTACGTTCCGGGCAACCTAGGCTTCACTCTAGGGCGTTGCTCTACCAGATCGAATTGTTAGGGCCTAAGAAGTGAACGCCAGAAGCATAATATACAATATAAATACAACTGCTTTTCCATCGTACAAAATGAATAATTGCCAACAGTGTGAAAGTAATGGTCATATCTACGTTCCGGGCAACCTAGGCTTCACTGTAGGTCGTTGCTCCACCCGATCGAATAGCTAGCGACTTACAATTAAACGCCAGAGGCATAAAATATAATAAAAATACAACAGTCTTTCCATCGTATAAAAGGAGTAATTGCAACCAGTGTGAAGGTAATGGTCATTCCGACGTACCGGGCAACCTAGGCTTCACTCTAGAGCGTTGCTCCACCAGATCGAAGAGTTAGGGCCTTAGAAGACAACGCCAGAAGCATAAGATACAATAAAGACGCAACAGTTTTTCCATCGTATAACAGGCGTAATTGCAACCAGTGTGAAGGCAATGGTATGTTCTACGTTCCGGGCAACGTAGGCTTCACTCAAGTGCGGTGCTCCACCAGATCAAACAGCTGGGGCCTAAGAAGTCAACGCCAGAAGCATAAAATACGATAAAGATGCAACAGTTTTACCATCGTATAAAACGAATAATTGCAACCAGTGTGAAAGTTATGGTCATTTCTAAATTCCGAGCAACCTAGGCTTCACTCTATTGCGTTGCTCCAGCAGATTGAATAGTTAGGGCCTAAGAAGTGAACGCCAGAAGCATAAAATTCAATATAAATACAACAGTTTTTCCATCATATAAAACGAGAAATTGCAACCAGTATGAAAGTTATGGTCATTTCTACATTCCAGGCAACCTAGGCTACACAATAGGGCGTTGCTCCAGCAGATTGAATAGTTAGGGCCTTAGAAGTCAATGCCCGAAGCATAAAATGCAATAAAAGTACAACAGTTTTTCCATCATATAACAGGAATAATTGCAACCAGTTCGAAAGTGATGGTCATTTCTACGTTCCGGGCAATCTCGGCTTCACTCTAGGACGTTGCTCCACCAGGTCGAACAGGTAGGGCCTTTGAAGTCAAAGCCCGAAGCATAAAATACAAAATAAACAGAACAGTTTTTCCATTGTATAAAACGAATAATTATAATAAATAATTATAAAAATAACGCTTCTGGCGTTGAATTCTAAGTACCTAAGTATTCGATCTCGTGGAGCAACGCCCTACAGTGAAGCTTAGGTTGCCCGGAACGTAGAAATGACGATATCTTTCACACTGGTTGCAATTATTCATTTTATCCGACGGAAAATTTGCTGTATTTATATCGTATTTTATGTTTCTGGCGTTCACTTCTAAGGACCTAACTATTCGATCTGGTGGAGCAACGTTCTAGAGTGAAGCCTAGGTTGCTCGGAACGTAGAAATGACCATTACTTTCACACTGTTTGCAATTATTCATTTTATACGATGGCAAAGCTGTTGTATTTATATTATGTTTTATTCCCCTGGCGTTGACTTCTAAGGCCGTAGTTATAAGATGTGGTGGAGCAACGCCCTAGACTTACGCCTAGGTTGCCCGGAATGTAGAAATGACCATTACTTTCACACTGGTTGCAATTATTCCTGTTATACGATGGAAAGACTGTTGCGTCTTTATTGTATTTTCTGCCTCTGGCGTCGACTTCTAAGGCCCTAGCTATTTGATCTGGTGGAGCTACGCCCTAGAGTGAAGCCTAGATTGCCCGGAACGTTGAAATGACCATTACCTTCACGCTTGTTGCAATTACTCCTGTTATACGATGAAAAAACTGTTGAACTTTTATTGTATTTTATGCTTCAGGCGTTTACTTCTAAGGCCGGAGCTATTCGATGTGGTGGAGCTACGTCCTAGAGTGAAGCCTAGGTTGCCTGGAACGTAGAAATGACCATTACTTTCACGCTGTTTGCAAATATACATTATAAACGATGGAAAAGCTGTTGTATTTAAGTTGTATTTTATGCTTCTGGCGTTGACTTCTTAGGCCCTAACTATTTGATCTGGTGGAGCACCCTCCTAGAGTGAAGACTAGGTTGCCCGGAACGTAGAAAGGACCACTACCTTCAAACTGGTTGCAATTATTCCTCTTATACGATGGAAAAACTCTTGTATCTCTATTGTATTTTATGTTTCGAGTGTTGACTTCCATGGCCCTACCTATTCGATCTGGTGGAGCAACGCCCTACAGTGAAGCCCAGGTTCGCCGGAACGTCGATATGACCATAACATTCACACTGGTTGCAATTGTTCGTTTTATACAATGGAAAGACTGTTGTATTTATAATTTATTTTGTGGTTCTGGCGTTGACTTCTAAGTCCCTAGCTATTAGATATGGTGGAGCAACGCAATAGAGTGAAACCCAGGTTAACCGGAACGTAGAAATGACCAGTACTTTCACACTGGTTGCAGTTATTCCTGTTTTACGATGGAAAAACTGTTGCAATTTAGTTGTATTTTATGCCTCTGGCGATGAATTCTAAGTCCCTAACTATTCGATATCGAGGAACAATGCCCTAGAGTGAAGCCTAGGTTGCCAGGAACGTAGAAATGACCAGTACTTTCACACTGTTTGCAAATATACATTATATGCGATGGAAAAGCTGTTGTATTTATATTGTATTTTATGCTTCTGGCGTTGACTTCTTGGGCCCTAACTGTTTGATCTGGTGGCGCACCGCCCTAGAGTGAAGCCTAGGTTGCCCGGAACGTAGAAATGACCATTACGTTCACACTGGTTGCAATTATTCCTGTTATACGATGGAAAAACAGTTGCATCTTTATTGTATTTTATGCTTCTGACGCTGACCTCTTAGTCCCTAGCTATTCGATCGGGTGGAGCAACACCCTAGAGGGTAGCCTAGGTTGCCCGGAACGTAGGAATGACCATTACTTTCACACTGGTTGCAATTATTCCTGTTATACGATGGAAGGGCTGTTGTATTTTTATAGTATTTTATGCTTCTGGCGTTGACTTCTTAGGCCCTACCTATTCGATCTGGTGGAGCAACGCCCTAGAGTGAAGCCCATGTTACGCGGAACGTACAAATGACCAGTACTTTCACACTGGTTGCAGATATTCCTGTTATACGATGGAAAAACTGTAGCATTTTTATCGTATTTTATGCTTTTGGCGTTTACTTCTAAGGCCCTAGCTATTCGATTTTGTGGAGCAACGCCCTAGACTGAAGCATAGGTTGCCCGAAACGTAGAAATGACCATAGCCTTAGCACTGGTTGCAACTATTCCTGTTATACGATGGAAAATGTGTTGTATTTATATTGTATTTTATGCTTTGGACGTTGACATCTAAGGCCCTAGCTATTCGATTTGGTGGAGCAACGCCCTAGAGTGAAGTCTAGGTTGCCCGAGACGTAGAAATGACCATAGCCTTAGCACTGGTTGCAATTATTCCTGTTATACGATGGAAAATGTGTTGTATTTATATTGTATTTTATGCTTCTGGCGCTGGCTTCTCAGGCCATAACTAATCGTTCTGGCGGAGCAACGCCCTAGAGTGAAGCCTAGGTTGCCCGTAACGTAGAAATGACGAGTACTTTCACACTGGTTGCAGTTATTCCTGTTATACGATGGAAAAACTGTCGCTTTCTTATAGTATTTTATGATTCTGGCGTTGACTTCTAAGGTCCTAGCAATTCGATCTCGTGGGGCAACGTTCAACAGTGAAGCGTATGTTGCCCGAAACGTAGAAATGACTATTACTTTCACACTGGTTACAATTATTCGTTTCATACAACGGAAAAACTGTTCTATTTATTTTGAATTTTTTGCTTCTGGCTTCGACTCCTAAGGTCCTAGCTATTCGATCTGGTGGGGCAACGTCCAAGAGTGAAGCCTATGTTGCCCGGAACGTAGAAATGACCATTACTTTCACACTGTTTGCAATTATTCATTTTATACGGTGGCAAAGCTGTTGTATTTATATTGTATTTTATGCTTATATTGTATTTTATGCTTCTGGCGTTTACTCCTAAGGCCCTAACTATTCGATCTGGTGGAACAACGCCGTTGAGTGAAGCCTAGGTTGCCCGGAACGTAGATAAGACCATTACTTTCACACTGTTTGAAAATATACATTATATACGATGGAAAAGCTGTTGTATTTATATTGTATTTTTAGCTTCTGGCGTTCATTTCTTAGGCCCTAACTATTTGATCTTGTGCAGCACCGCCATAGAGTGAAGCCTAGGTTGCCCGGAACGTAGAACACACCATTACCTTTACACTGGTTGCAATTATTCCTGTTATACGATGGAAAAACTGTTGCATCTTTATTGTATTTTATGCTTCTGGCGTTAACTTCTAAGGACCTAACTATTCGATCTGGTGGAGCAACGCCCTAGAGTGAAGCCTAGGTTGCTCTGAACGTAGAAATGGCCAGTACTTTCACACTGTTTGCAATTATTCATTTTATACGATGGCAGAGCTGTTGTATTTATATTGTATTTTATGCTCCTGGCGTTGACTTCTAAGGCCGTAGTTATTAGATGTGGTGGAGCAACGACCTAGTGTGTCGCCTAGGTTGCCCGGAACTTAGAAATGACCATTACTTTCACAGTGTTTGCAATTATTCATTTTATACGATGGAAAAACTGTTGTACTTATATTGTATTTTATGCTTCTGTCATTGACTCCTAAGGCACTAGCTATTCGATCTTGTGGAGCAACGCCCTAGAGCGAAGCCTATGCTGCCCGGAACGCAGAAATGACCATTACCTTCAGAGTTGTTGCAATTATTCCTGTTATACGATGGAAAAACTGTGGTATTTTTGTTGCACTTTATGCTTCTGGCGTTGACTTCTAAGGCCCTATCTATTCGATCTGGTGGACCAACGCCCTAGAGTGAAGCCTAGGTTGCTCTGAACGAAGAAATGACCATTACTCTCACACTGTTTGCAATTATTCATTTTATACGATGGCAGAGCTGTTGTATTTATATTGTATTTTATGCTCCTGGCGTTGACTTCTAAGGCCGTAGTTATTAGATGTGGTGGAGCAACGACCTAGTGTGTCGCCTAGGTTGTCCGGAACGTAGAAATGACCATTACTTTCACAGTGTTTGCCATTATTCATTTTATACGATGGAAAAACTGTTGTACTTATATTGTATTTTATGCTTCTGTCATTGACTCCTAAGGCACTAGCTATTCGATCTGGTAGAGCAACGCCCTAGAGTGAAGCCAATGCTGCCCGGAACGCAGAAATGACCATTACCTTCAGAGTTGTTGCAATTATTCCTGTTATACGATGGAAAAACTGTGGTATTTTTGTTGCACTCTATGCTTCTGGCGTTGACTTCTAAGGCCCTATCTATTCGACCTGGTGGAGCAATGCCTCAGAGTAAAGTCTAGGATGCCCGGTACGTAGAAATGGCCATTACTTTCAAACTGGTTCCAATTATTCGTATTATACGATGGAAACACTGTTGTATGTATTTTGTATTTTATGCTTCTGGTGTTGACTTCTCAGGCCCTATCTATGCGATCTGGTTGAGCAACGCCTCAGAGTTATATCTAGGACGCCCGGAACGTAGAAATGGCCTTCACTTTCACACTGGTTGCAATTATTCGTTTTATACGATGGAAAAACTGTTGCATTTATTTTGTACTTTATGCTTCTGGGGATGAATTCTTAGACTCTAACTATTCGATCTGGTGGACCAACGCCCTAGAGTGAAGGCTAGGTTGCCCGGAAGGTAGAAATGACCAGTACCTTCACGCTGTTTGCAATTATTCATTTTATACGATGGAACAGCTGTTGTATTTATATCGTATTTAGTGCTTCTGGCGTTGACTTCTTAGGCCCTAACAATTCCATCTGGTGGAACGACGCCCCTGGGTGAAGCCTAGGTTGCCCGGAACGTAGAAATGACCATTACTTTCACACTGTTTGCAATTATTCATTTTATACGGTGACAAAGATGTTGTATTTATATTGTATTTTATGCTTCTGGCGTTGATTTCTAAGTCCCTAGCTATCCCATCTGGTGGAGCAACGCCCTAGAGTTAAGCCTAGGTTACCCGGAACGTGGAAATGACCAGTACTTTCAAACTGTTAGCAGTTATTCCTGTTATACGATCTAAAAACTGTTGCATCTTTATTGTATTTTATGCTTCTGGCGTTGACTTCTAAGGCCTTAACTCTTCGATCTGGTGGAGTAACGCCCTATAGTGAAGCCTAGGTTGCCCGGAACGTAGCAATGACCATTAAGATCACACTGTTTGCAAATATACATTATATACGGTGGAAAAGCTGTTGTATTTATATTGTATTTTATGCTTCTGGCGTTGACTTCTAAGGCCCTAACTATTCGATCTGTTTGAACAACGCCCTAGAGTGAAGCCTAGGTTGCCCGGAACGTAGAAATGACCATTACTTTCACACTGGTTACAATTATTCCTGTTATACGATGGAAGGAGTGTTGTATTTTTATTGCATTTTATGCTTCTGGCGTTGACTTCTTAGGCCCTAACTATTCGATCTGGTGGAGCAACGCCCTAGAGTGAAGCCTAGGTTACCCAGAACGTAGAAATGACCAGTACTTTCACACTGATTGAAATTATTCATGCTATATGATGGAAAAACTGTTGTACTTTTATCGTATTTTATGCTTTGGGCGTTGACTTCTAAGGCCCTAGCAATTCTATCTGGTGGAACAACACGCTAGAGGGAAGCCTAGGTTGGCCGGAACGTAGAAATGACCATAACTTTCACACTGGTTTCTATTATTCGTTTTATACGATGGAAAAACTGTTATATTTGTTTTGTATTTAATGCTTCGGGCGTTGACTTCTAAGGCCCTAACTATTCGCTCTGGTAGAGGAATGCCTCAGAGTTAAGTGTAGGATGCCCGAAACATAGAAATGACATAACTTTCATACTGATTGCAACTATTCGTTCTATACGATGGAAAAGGTGTTCTATTTATATTGTACTTCATGCTTCCGGCGTTGACTTCTTAGGCCCTAACTATTCGATCTGGCGGAGCAACGGCCTAAAGTGAAGCCTAGGTTGCCCGAAACGTAGAAATGACCATTACTTTCACACTGGTTGCAATTATTCATGCTATACGATGGAAAAACTGTTGTATTTATATTGTATTTTATGCTTCTGGCGTTGCCTTCCAAGGCCCTAATTATTCGAGCCAGTGGAGCAACGCCCTAGTGTGAAGCCCAGGTTGCCCGAAACGTAGAAGTGACCAGTACTTTCACACTGGTTGCAATTATTCATGCTATACGATGGAAAAACTGTTGTATTTTTATTGTATTTTATGCTTCGGGCGTCGACTTCTAAGCCCCTAACAGTTTGATCTGGAGGAGCAACGCCCTAGAGTGAAGCCTAGGTTGCCCGGAACGTAGAAATGACCATAACTTTCACACTGGTTTCTATTATTCGTTTTATACGATGGAAAAACTGTTATATTTATTTTGTATTTAATGCTTCGGGCGTTGACTTCTAAGGCCCTAACTATTCGATCAGGTGGAGCAACGCCCTAGAGTGAAGCCTGGGTTGCTCGGAATGCAGAAATGACCATAACTTTCACACTGGTTGCAATTTTTCATTTTATACGATGGAAAAACTGTGGTACGTATATTGTATTTTATGCTTCTGGCATTGACTTCTAAGATCCTAGCTATTCGATCTCGGGGGCAGCGTCCAAGAGTGAAGCGTGTGTTGCCCGAAACGTAGAAATGACCAATACAATCGCACGGGCTGCAATTATTCGTTTTATACGATGGACAAACTGTTGTATCTATATCGTATTTTATGCTCCTGGCGTTGACTTCTAAGGCCCTAGCTACTCGATCTAGTAGAGCAACGCCCTAGAATGAAGCCTAGGTTGTCCGGAACGTAGAAATGACCATAACTTTCACACTGGTTGCAATTATTCGTTTTATACAATGGAAAAACTGTCGTATTTATATTGTATTTTATGCTTCTGGCGTTGACTTCTAAGGCCCTAACTATTCAATCTGTTGGAGCAACGCCCTAGGGTGAAACCTAGGTTGCCCGGACAATAGAAATGACCATAACTTTCACACTGGTTGCAATTATTCGTTTCATACGATGGAAAAACTGTTGTATTTATATTGTATTTTATGCTTCTGGCGTTGAATTCTAAGGCACTAACTATTCGCTCTGGTGGACCAACGCCCTGGAGTGAAGCCTAGGGTGCCCGGAACATAGAAATGACCATCACTTTCAAGCTGGTTGCTTTATTCCTGTTATATGATGGAAAAACTGTTGTATTTTTATTGCATTTTATGTTTCGGGCGTTCACTTCTAAGGCCCTAACTCTTCGATCTGGTGGAGCAACGCCTCAGAGTTAAGTCAAGGATGCCCGGAACGCTGAAATGGTCATTACTTTCACATTGGTTGCAATTATACGTTTTATACGATGGAAAAGCTGTTGTATTTATATCGTATTTTATGCTTCTGGCGTTGACTTCTTAGGCCCTAACTATTCCATCTGGTGGAACAACGCCCTAGGGTGAAGCCTAGGCTGCCCGGAACGTAGAAATGACCATCACTTTCACACTGGTAGCAATTATTCGTTTTATACTATGGAAGAACTGTTGTATTTATATTGTATTTTATGCTTCTGGCGTTGAATTCTAAGGCACTAACTATTCGCTCTGGTGGACCAACGCCCTGAAGTGAAGCCTAGGGTGCCCGGAACATAGAAATGACCATCACTTTCAAACTGGTTGCTTTATTCCTGTTATATGATGGAAAAAGTGTTGTATTTTTATTGCATTTTATGTTTCGGGCGTTGACTTCTAAGGCCCTAACTATTAGATTTGTTGGGGCAACGACCTAGGGTGAAGCCCAGGTTGCCCGGAAAGTAGAAATGTCCATAACTTTCATACTGGTTGCTATTATTCGTTTTATACGATGGAAAAACTGTTGTATTTGTATTGTATTTTATGGTTCTGGCGTTCACTTCTAAGGCCCTAACCCTTCGATGTGGTGGAGCAACGCCTCAGAGTTAAGTCTAGGATGCCCGAAACGCTGAAATGGTCATTACTTTCACATTGGTTGCAATTATACGTTTAATACGATGGAAAAGCTGTTGTATTTATATCGTATTTTATGCTTCTGGCGTTGACTTCTTAGGCCCTAACTATTCCCTCTGGTGGAACAACGCCCTAGGGTGAAGCCTAGGTTGCCCGGAACGTAGAAATGACCATAACTTTCACACTGGTAGCAATTATTCGTTTTATACGATGGAAGAACTGTTATATTTGTATTGTACTTTATACTTCTGGTGTTGACTTCTAAGGCCCTAACTATTCGATCTGGTGGAGCAACGCCCTAGAGTGGAGCCTAGGTTGCCGGGAACGTGGAAATGACCATCGCTTTCACACTGGTTGCAATTATTCCTGTTATACGATGGAAAAGCTGTTGTATTTATATCGTATTTTATGCTTCTGGCGTCGACTTCTTAGCCTCTAACTATACCATCTGATGGAACAACGCCCTAGGGTGAAGCCTAGGTTGCCCTGGACGTAGAAATGAACATTACTTTCACACTGGTTGCAATTATTCGTTTTATACAATGGGAAAACTGTTGTAGTTATTTTGTATTTGATGCTTCTAGCGTTGACTTCTTAGGCCCTAACTGTTCGATCGGGTGGAGCAACGCCTTAGAGTGAAACGTAGGTTACTCGGAACGTAGAAATGACCATTACATTCACACTGGTTGCAATTATTCCTGTTTTGACCATTACTTTCACATTGTTTGCAATTATTAATTTTATACGATGGAAAAGCTGTTGTATTTATATCGTATTTTATGCTTCTGGCGTCGACTTCTTAGCCTCTAACTATACCATCTGATGGAACAACGCCCTAGGGTGAAGCCTAGGTTGCCCTGGACGTAGAAATGAACATTACTTTCACACTGGTTGCAATTATTCGTTTTATACAATGGAAAAACTGTTGTACTTATTTTGTATTTGATGCTTCTAGCGTTGACTTCTTAGGCCCTAACTATTCCATCTGGTGGAACAACGCCCTAGGGTGAAGCCTAGGTTGCCCGGAACGTAGAAATGACCATATCTTTCACACTGATAGCAATCAATCGTTTTATACAATGGAAGAATTGCTACAATTATACTGTATTTTATGCTTCTGGTGTTGCCCTCTAATGCCCTAACTATTCGATCTGGTGGAGCAACGCCGTAGAGTGAAGCCTAGGTTGCCGTGAACATAGAAATGACCATCACTTTCACACTGGTTGCAATTATTCCTGTTATACGATGGAAAAGCTGTTGTATCTATATCGTATTTTATGCTTCTGGCGTTGACTTCTTAGGCCCTAACTATTCCATCTGGTGGAACAACGCCCTAGGGTGAACCCTAGGTTGTCCGGAACGTAGAAATGACCATAACTTTCACACTGGTTGCAATTATTCGTTTTATACAATGGAAGAGCTGTCGTATTTATATTGTATTTTATGCTACTGGCGTTGACTTCTAAGGCCGTTGCTATTGGATGTGGTGGAGCAACGCCCTAGAGTGTCGCCTAGGTTGCCCGGAACGTAGAAATGACCATTACCTTCACGCTTGTTGCAATTATTCCTGTTACTCGACGAAAAAGCTGTTGCATTTCTTATTGTATTTTATGCTTCTGGCTTTGGCTTCTAAGTCCGTAACATTTAGATGTGGTGGAGCAACGTCCTAGAGTGAAACCAAGGTTGCCCGGAAAGTAGAAATGACCATAACTTTCATACTGGTTCAATTATTCGTTTTATACGATGGAAAAACTGTTGTATTCATATTGTGATTTTATGTTTCTGACGTTGAATTCTAAGGCCGTAGCTATTCGATGTGGTGGAGCAACGCCCTAGAGTTAAACCTAGGTTACCCGAAACACAGAAATGACCAGTACTTTCACACTGTTTGCAGTTATTCCTGTTATACGATGGAAAAACTGTTGCATCTTTATTGTATTTTATGCTTCTGGCGTTGACTACTAAGGCCCCAACTGTTCGATCTGGTGGAGCAACGCCCTAGAGTGTAGCCTAGGTTGCTCGGAATGTTGAAATGTCCATAACTTTCACACTGGTTGCAATTATTCGTTTTATACGATGGAAAAACTGTTATATCTGTATTGCATTTTATGCTTCTGGCGTTGACATCTAAGGCCCTAATTATTCGATCTGGTGGAACAACGCCCTAGAGTGACGCCTAGGATCCCCGGAACGTAGAAATGACCTTTACTTTCACAATGTTAGCAATTATTAGTTTTATACCATGGAAAAACTGTTGTACATATAATGTATTTTATTCTTCTGGCGTTGACTTCATAGACCCTAACTATTCGATCTGGTGGAGCAACGCCCTAGAGTTAAACCTAGGTTACCCGGAACGTAGAAATGACCAGTACTTTCACAATGTTTGCAATTATTCATTTTATACGATGGAAAAACTGTTGTACTTACATTGTATTTTAGTCTTCTGGCGTTGACTTCTTAGGCGCTAACTATTCGATCTGGTGGAACAACGCCCTAGAGTGAAGCCTAGGCTGCACGGAACGTAGAAATGACCATCACTTTCACACTGGTTGCAATTATTCCGGTTATACGATGGAAAGACTCTTGTATATTTATTGTATTTTATGCTTGGGCGCTGACTTCTATGGCACTACCTATTCGATCGGTTGGAGCAACACCCTACAGTGAAGCCTAGGTTGCCCGGAACGTGGACATGACCATAATCTTCTCATAGGTTGCAATTATTCGTTTTATACGATGGAAAGACTGTTGTATTTATTTTGTAGTTTATGCTTCTGGCGTTGACTTTTAAGGCCCTAACTCTTCGATCTGGCGGAGCAACGCCTCAGAGTTAAGTCTTGGATGCCCGAAACGCCGAAATGATCATTACTTTCACACTGGTTGCAATTATTCGTTTTATACAATGGAAAGACTGTTGTATTTATTATGTATTTGGTGCTTCTGGCGTTGACTTCTTAGGCCATAACTATTCCATCTGGTGGAGCAACGCCATAGAGTGAAACGTAGGTTGCCCGGAACGTAGAAGTGACCATTACATGCACAATGTTTGCAATTATTCATTTTATACGGTGGAAAAACTATTGTACTTATATTATATTTTATTCTTCTGGCGTTGATTTCTAAGTCCCTAGCTATTAGATCTGGTGGAGCAACGCCCTCGAGTTAAACCTAGGTTACCCGGAACGTAGAAATGACGAGTACATTCACACTGTTTGCAGTAATTCCTGGTACACGATGGAAAAACTGTTGCATATTTATTGTATTTTGTGCTTCTGGCGTTGACTACTAAGGCCCTAACTGTTCGATCTGGTGGAGCAACGCCCTAGAGTGAAGCCTAGGTTGCCCGGAACGTAGAAATGACCATAACTTTCATACTGGTAGCAATTATTCGTTATATACAATGGAAAAACTGTTCTATTTAATTTGTATTTTATGCTTCTGGCGTTGACTTCTAAGGCCCTAACTCTTCGATCTGTTGGAGCAACGCCTCAGAGTTAAGTCTAGGATGCACAAAACGCCGAAATGATCATTACTTTCATATTGGTTGCAATTATACGTTTTATACGATGGAAAAGCTGTTGTATTTATATCGTATTTTATGCTTCTGGCGCTGACTTCTTAGGGCCTAACTATTCCATCTGGTGGAACAACGCCCTAGGGTGAAGCCTAGGTTGCCCGGAACGTAGAAATGACCATATCTTTCACACTGATAGCAATTAATCGTTTTATACAATGGAAGAATTGTTACAATTATACTGAATTTTATGCTTCTGGTGTTGCCCTCTAATGCCCTAACTATTCGATCTGGTGGAGCAACGCCCTAGAGTGAAGCCTAGGTTGCCGGGAACATAGAAATGACCATCACTTTCACACTGATTGCAATTATTCCTGTTATACGATGGAAAAGCTGTTGTATCTATATCGTATTTTATGCTTCTGGCGTTGACTTCTTAGGCCCTAACTATTCCATCTGGTGGAACAACGCCCTAGGGTGAACCCTAGGTTGTCCGGAACGTAGAAATGACCATAACTTTCACACTGGTTACAATTATTCGTTTTATACAATGGAAGAACTGTCGTATTTATATTGTATTTTATGCTACTGGCGTTTATTTCTAAGGCCGTAGCTATTGGATGTGGTGGAGCAACGCCCTAGAGTGACGCCTAGGTTGCCCGGAACCTAGAAATGACCATTACTTTCTCACTGGTTGCAATTATTCGTTTTATACGATGGAAAAGCTGTTGTATTTATATTGTATTTTATGCTTCTGGCGTTAACTTGTAAGGCCGTAGCTATTAGATGTGGTGGAGCGACGCCCTAGTGTGACGCCTAGGTTGCCCGGTACGTAGAAATGACGATTACTTTCACAATGTTTGCAATTATTCGTTTTATACGATGGAAAAACTGTTGTACTCATATTGTATTTTATTCTTCTGGCGTTGATTTCTAAGTCCCTAGCTATTCGATCTGGTGGAGCAACGCCCTAGAGTTAAACCTAGGTTACCCGGAACGTAGAAAAGACCAGTACTTTCACAATGTTTGCAATTATTCATTTTATACGATGGAAAAACTGTTGTACTTATATTGTATTTTATTCTTCTGGCGTTGACTTCTTAGGCGCTAACTATTCGATCTGGTGGAACAACGCCCTAGAGTGAAGCCTAGGTTGCCCGGAACGTAGCAATGACCATTACGATCACACTGTTTGCAAATATACATTATATACGATAGAAAAGCTGTTGTATTTATATTGTATTTTATGCTTCTGGCGTTTACTTCTTAGGCCCTAATTATTCGATCTGGTGGAGCACCGCCATAGAGTGAAGCGTAGGTTGCCCGGAACGTAGCACATACCATTACCTTCAAACTGGCTGCAATTATTCCTGTTATACGATGGTAAAGCTGTTCAATTTATTTTGTATTTTATGCTTCGGGTGTCGACTTATAAGGCCCTAACTATTCGGGCTGGTGGACTAACATCCTAGAGTGAAGCCTAGGCTGCCCGGAACATAGAAATGACCATCACTTTCACACTGGTTGCAATTATTCCTGTTATGACCATTACTTTCACATTGTTTGCAATTATTCATTTTATACGATGGAAAAGCTGTTGTATTTATATTGTATTTCATGCTTCTGGCGTTGGCTTCTGAGTCCGTAACAATTAGATGTGGTGGAGCAACGCCCTAGAGTGAAGCCTAGGTTGCCCGGAAAGTAGAAATGACCATAACTTTCATACTGGTTGCAATTATTCGTTTTATACGATGGAAAAACTGTTGTATTTGTATTGTATTTTATGCTTCTGACGTTGAATTCTAAGGCCGCAGCAACTCGCTGTGGTGGAGCAACGCCCTAGAGTGAAGCCTAGGTTGCCCGGAACGTAGAAATGACCATTACTTTCACACTGGTTGCAATTATTCGTTTTATACAATGGAAAGACTGTTGTATTTATTATGTATTTGGTGATTCTGGCGTTGACTTCTTAGACCATAACTATTCCATCCGGTGGAGCAACGCCCTAGAGTTAAACCTAGGTTACCCGGAACGTAGAAATTACCATAACTTTCACACTTGTTGCAATTAGTCATTTTATACGATGGAAAAGCTGTTGTATTTATATTGTATTTTATGCTTTAGGCGTTGACTTCTAAGGTCGTAGCTATTCGTTGTGGTGGGGAAACGCCCTAGAGTGAAGCCTAGGTTGCACGGAACGTAGAAATGCCCATTACTTTCACACTGGTGGCAATTATTCCTGTTATACGATGGAACAACTGGTGTATTCATTTTGTATTTGGTGCTTCTGGCGTTGACTTCTTAGACCTTATCTATTCGATCTGGTTGAGCAGCGCCATAGAGTGAAGCCTAGGGTGCCCGGAAAGTAGAAATGAACATTATTTTCACACTGGTTGCAATTATTCTTTTTATACGATGGAAAAACTGTTGTATTTATTATGTATTTTATGCTTCTGACGTTGTATTTTAAGGCCGTAGCTATTCGATGTGGTGGAGCAACGCCCTAGAGTGAAGCCGAGGTTACCCGGAACCTAGAAATGACCATTACTTTCACACTGGTTGCAATTATTCGTTTTATACTATGGAAAAACTGTTGTACTTATATTGTATTTTATTCTTCTGGCGTTGATTTCTAAGTCCCTAGCCATTCGATCTGGTGGAGCAACGCCCTAGAGTTAAACCTAGGTTACCCGGAACGTAGAAATGACCATTACTTTCACACTGTTTGCAATTATTCATTTAATATGATGGAAAAGCTGTTGTATCTATATCGTATTTTATGCTTCGGATGTTTTCTTCTTAGGCCCTAACATTTCGATCTGGTTGGGCAACTGCCTACAGTGAAGCCTATGTTGCCCGGAACGTAGATATGACCATAACCTTCACACAGGTTGCAATTATTCACTTTTATAGGGTGTAAAGGCTGTTGTGTTTAATTTGTATTTTATTCGTCTGGTGTTGACTTCTTAGGCCCTAACTATTCGATCTGGTGGATCAACACCGTAGAGTGAAGTCGAGGTTGCCCGGAACGTAGAAATGACCATTACTTTCACACTGTTCGCAATTATTCATTTTATACGATGGAAAAGCTGTTCTATTTAGTTTGTATTTTATGCTTCGGGCGTTGACTTCTAAGGCCCTAACTATTCAATCTGTTGGAGCAACGCCCAAGTGTGAAGCCTAGGTTGCCCGGAACGTACAAATGACTATAACTTTTACACTGGTAGCAATTATTCGTTTTATACGATGGAAAAGCTGTTCTATTTAGTTTGTATTTCATGCTTCGGGTGTTGACTTCTAAGCCCCTAACTATTCGATCTGGTGGAGCAATGTCTCAGAGTTAAGTCTAGGATGCCCGAAACGCCGAAATGATCATTACTTTCACGCTTGTTGCAATTATTCCTGTTATACCATGAAAAGACTATTGTATTTTTACTGTATTTTGTGCTTCAGGCGTAGGCTTCTAAGGCCGTAGCTATTCCATATGGTGGAGCACCGCCCTAGAGTGAAGCCTAGGTTGCCCGGAACCTAGAAATGACCATTACTTTCACACTGGTTGCAATTATTCGTTTTATACGATGGAAAAGCTGTTGTATTTATATTGTATTTTATGCTTCTGGCGTTGACTTCTAAGGCCGTAGCTATTAGATGTGGTGGAGCAACGCCGTAGAGTGACGCCCAGGTTGCCCGGAACGTAGAAATGTCCATTACTTTCACACTGGTTGCTATTATTCGTTTTATACGATGGAAAAACTGTTATACTTATATTGTATTTTATGCTTCTGGCGTTGACTTCTTAGGCCCTAACTATTCGTTCTGGTGGAAGAACGCCCTAGACTGAAGCCTAGGTTGCCCGGAACGTAGGATATACCATTACATTAACACTGGCTGCAATTACTCCTGTTATACGATGGAAAAACTGTTGTACTTTTATTGTATTTTATGCTTCTGGCGTTTAATTCTAAGTCCCTAGCTATTCGATCTGGTGGAGCAACACCCTACAGTGAAGCCTAGGTTGCCCGGAACGTATATATGACCATAACCTACACACAGGTTGCAATTATTCGTTTTATACGATGGAAAGACTGTTCGACTTGTTTTGTAGTTTATGTTTCTGGCGCTGACTTCTACTGCCCTAACTCTTCGATCTGGTTTAGCAACGGCCTGGAGTGAAGCCTAGGTTGCCCGGAGCGTAGGACATACCTTTAGCTTCACACTGGTTGCAATTATTCCTGTTATACGATGGAAAAACTGTTGTATTTATATCGTATTTTATGCTTCAAGCGTAGACTTCTGAGGTCCTAGCTACTCGAGCTGGTGGAGCAACGCCCTAGAGTGAAACCTAGGTTGCCCGGAACGTAGAAATGACCACAACTTTCACACTGGTAGCAATTAATCGTTTTATACCATGGAAAAGCTGTTGTACTTATATTGTATTTTATTCTTCTGGCGTTGACTTCACAGACCCTAACTATTCGATCTGGTGGAACAACGCCCTAGAGTGAAGCCTAGGTTGCCCGGAACGTAGCACTGACCATTACGATAACACTGTTTGCAAATATACATTATATACGATGGAAAAGCTGTTGTATTTATATTGTATTTTATCCTTCTGGCGTCGAATTCTAAGTGCCTAGCTATTCGATCTGGTGGAGCAACGCCATATAGTGAAGCCCAGGTTGCCCGGAACGTAGAAATGACCACTACATTCACATTGTGTGCAATTATTCATTTTATACGATGGAAAAGCTGTTGTACTTATATTGTATTTTATGCTTCTGGCGATGACTCCTAAGGCCGTAGCTATTAGATGTGGTGGAGCAACGCCATAGGGTGACGCCTAGGTTGCCCGGAACGTAGAAATGACCATCACTTTCACACTGGTTGCAATTATTCCTGTTATACGATGGAAAAGCTGTTGTATTTATATCGTATTTTATGCTTCTGGCGTTGACTTCTTAGGCCCTAACTATTCCATCTGGTGGAACAACGACCTAGGGTGAAGCCTAGGTTGCCCGGAACGTAGACATGACCATTACATTCACACTGGTTGCAATTATTCGTTTTATACGATGGAAAAACTGTTGTATTCATTTTGTATTTGGTGCTTCTGGCGTTGACTTCTTAGGCCTTAACTATTCGATCTGGTTGAGCAGCGCCATAGAGTGAAGCCTAGGGTGCCCGGAAAGTAGAAATGAACATTATTTTCACACTGGTTGCAATTATTCGTTTTATACGATGGAAAAACTGTTGTATTTATATTGTATTTTATGTTTCTGACGTTGAATTCTAAGGCCGTAGCTATTCGATGTGGTGGAGCTACTCCCTAGAGTTAAACCTAGGTTACCCGGAACGTAGAAATGACCAGTACTTTCACACTGTTTGCAGTTATTCCTGTTACAAGATGGAAAAACTGTTGCATATTTATTGTATTTTGTGCTTCTGGCGTCGACTACTAAGGCCCTAACTGTTCGATCTGGTGGAGCAACGGCCTAGAGTGAAGCCTAGGTTGCCCGGAACGTAGAAATGATCATAACTTTCATACTGGTAGCAATTATTCGTTGTATACAATGGAAAAACTGTCTCTATTTATTTTGTATTTTATGCTTCTGGCGTTGACTTCTAAGGCCCTAACTCTTCTATCGGGTGGAGCAACGCCTCAGAGTTAAGTCTAGGATGCACGAAACGCCGAAATGATCATTACTTTCACATTGGTTGCAATTACACGTTTTATACGATGGAAAAGCTGTTGTATTTATATCGTATTTTTTGCTTCTGGCGTTGTCTTCTTAGGCCCTAACTATTCCATCTGGTGGAACAACGCCCTAGGGTGAAGCCTACGTTGCCCGGAACGTAGAAATGACCACAACTTTCACACTGGTAGCAATTAATCGTTTTATACCATGGAAAAACTGTTGTACTTATATTGTATTTTATTCTTCTGGCGTTGACTTCATAGACCCTAACTATTCGATCTGGTGGAACAACGCCCTAGAGTGAAGGCTAGGTTGCCCGGAACGTAGCACTGACCATTACGATCACACTGTTTGCAAATATACATTATATACGATGGAAAAGCTGTTGTACTTATATTGTATTTTGTGCTTCTGGCGATGACTTCTAAGGCCGTAGCTATTAGATGTGGTGGAGCAACGCCATAGAGTGGCGCCTAGGTTGCCCGGAACGTAGAAATGACCATCACTTTCACAGTGGTTGCAATTATTCCTGTTATACGATGGAAAAGCTGTTGTATTTATATCGTATTTTATGCTTCTGGCGTTGACTTCTTAGGCCCTAACTACTCCATCTGGTGGAACAACGACCTAGGGTGAAGCCTAGGTTGCCCGGAACGTAGAAATGACCGTTACTTTCACACTGGCTGCAATTATTCGTTTTATACGGTGTAAAGGCTGTTGTGTTTATTTTGTATTTTATTTTTCTGATGATGACTTCTTAGGCCCTAACTATTCGATCTGGAGGAACAACGCCGTAGAGTGAAGCCTAGGTAGCCCGGAACGTAGAAATGACCATTACTTTCACACTGTTTGGAATTATTCCTTTTATACGATGGAAAAACTGTTGTATTTTTATTGCATTTTATGCTTCCGGCGTTGACTTCTAAGGCCCTAACTATTCAATCTGTTGGAGCAACGCCCAAGTGTGAAGCCTAGGTTGCCCGGAACGTACAAATGACTATAACTTTTACACTGGTAGCAATTATTCGTTTTATACGATGGAAAAGCTGTTATATTTATATTGTATTTTATGCTTCTGGCGTTGACTTCTGAGGCCGTTGCTATTCGATGTGGTGGAAGAACGCCATAGAGTGAAGCCTAGGTAGCCCGCAACATAGAAATGTCCATATCTTTCACTGTTTGCAATTATTCATTTTATACGATGGAAAAACTGTTGCATCTTTATCGTATTTCATGCTTCTGGCGTTGACGTCTTAGGCCGTAACTATCCGATCTGGTGGAGCAACGCCCTGGAGTGAAACCTGGGTTGCCCGGAATGTAGAAATGAAAACTACTATCACACTGGTTGCAAATTATTCCTGCTATACGATGGAAAAACTGTTGTATTTATATTGTATTTTATGCTTCTGGCGTTCACTTCTTAGGCCCTAACTATTCGATCTGTTGGAACGACGCCCTAGGGTGAAGCCTAGGTTGCTCGGAAAGTAGAAATGACCATAAGTTTCATACTGTTTGCAATTATTCGTTTTATACGATGGAAAAACTGTTGTATTTATATTGTACTTTATGCTTATGGCGTTGACTTCTAAGGCCCTAATTATTCGATTTGGTGGAGCAATGCCTCAGAGTTAAGTCTAGGATGCCCGATACGCCGAAATGATCATTACTTTCACGCGTGTTGCAATTATTCCAGTTATACGATGAAAAGATTGTTGTATTTTTATTGTATTTTATGCTTCAGGCGTGGACTTCTGAGGCCGTAGCTATTCGATGTGGTGGAAGAACGCCATACAGTGAAGCCTAGGTTGCCCGGAATGTAGAATAGACCATAACTTTCACACTGGTTGCTATTATTCGTTTTATACGATGGAAAAACTGTTATATTTATATTGTATTTTATGCTTCTGGCGTTGACTTCTTAGGCCCTAACTATTCGATCTTGTGGAACAACGCCCTAGAGTGAAGCCTAGGTTGCCTCGAACGTAGAAATGACCATCACTTTCACACGGGTTGCAATTATTCCTGTTATAGAATGGAAAGACTGTTGTATTTTTATTGTATTTTATACTTCAGGCGTTGAATTCAGAGGCCGTAGCTATTCGATGTGGTGGAAGAACTCCATACAGTGAAGCCTAGGTTGCCCGGAACGTAGAAATGACTATAAGTTTCATACTGGTTGCAATTATTCGGTTTATACGATGGAAAAACTGTTGTATTTATATTGTATTTTATGCTTCCCGCGTTCACTTCTTAGGCCCTAACTATTCGATCTGGTGGAACAACGCCCTAGGGTGAAGCCTAGGTTGCCCGGAACGTAGAAATGACCTTAGCTTTTACACTGGTAGCAATTATTCGTTTTATACAATGGAAAAACCGTTCTACTTATTTTGTATTTTATGCTTCGGGCGTTGACTTCTAAGGCCCTAACTATTCAATCTGTTGGAGCAAAGCCCTAGGGTGAAGCCTAGGTTGCTCGGAAAGTAGAAATGACCATAAGTTTCATACTGGTTGCAATAATTCGTTTTATACGATGGAAAAACTGTTGTATTTATATTGTATTTTATGCTGCTGGCGTTGACTTCTCAGGCCCTAATTATTCGATCTGGTGGAACAATGCCTCAGAGTTAAGTCTAGGATGCCCGAAACGCCGAAATGATCATTACTTTCACGCTTGTTGCAATTATTCCTGTTATGCGATGAAAAGACTGTTGTATTTTTATTGTATTTTATGCTTCAGGCGTGGACTTCTGAGGCCGTAGCTATTCGATGTGGTGGAAGAACGCCATACAGTGAAGCCTAGGTTGCTCGGAACGTAGAAATGACCACTACTTTCACACTGTTTGCAATTATTCGTTTAATACGATGGAAATGCTGCTGTATTTATATCGTATTTTATGCTTCGGGCGTTGACTTCTAAGGCCCTAACATTTCGATCTGGTGGAGCAGCGCCCGACAGTGAAGCCTAGGTTGCCCGGAACGTAGATATGACCATAACCTTCACACAGGTTACAATTATTCGTTTTATACAGTGTAAAGGCTGTTGTATTTATTTTGTAGTTTATTCTTCTGGTGTTGACTTCTTAGGCCCTAACTATTCGATCTGGTGGAACAACGCCGTAGAGTGAAACCTAGGTTGCCCGGAACGTAGAAATGACCATTACTTTCACACTGTTTGCAATTATACCTTTTATACGATGGAAAAGCTGTTGTATTTATATCGTATTTTATGCTTCTGGCGTTGACTTCTTAGGCCCTAACTTTTCGATCTGGTGGAACAACGCCCCAGAGTGAAGCCTAGGTTGCCCGGCACGAAGAAATGACCATCACTTTCACACTGGTAGCAATTATTCCTGTTATACGATGGTAAAACTGTTGTATTTTTATTGTATTGTATGCTTCAGGAGATGACTTCTAAGGCCCTAGCTATTCGATCTGGTGTAGCAACGCACTAGGGTGAAGCCTAGGTTGCCCGGAACGTGGAAATGACCATAGCCTTCACACTGGTTGCTATTATTCGTTTTATACGATGGAAAAACTGTTATATTTATATTGTATTTTATGCTTCTGGCGTTGACTTCTTAGGCCCTAACTTTTCGATCTGGTGGAACAACGCCCCAGAGTGAAGCCTAGGTTGCCCGGCACGAAGAAATGACCATCACTTTCACACTGGTAGCAATTATTCGTTTTATACATGGAAAAACTGTTCTATTTATTTTGTTTTTTATGCTTCTGGCGTTGACTTCTAAGGCCCTACCTATTCGATCTGGCGGAGCAACACCCTACAGTGAAGCCTAGGTTGCTCGGAACGTAGAAATGACCATTACCTTCACACTGTTTGCAATAATTCATTTTATACGATGGCAAAGCTGTTGTATTTATATGGTATTTTATGCTTCTCTCGTTGACTTCTAAGGCCCTATCTCTTCGATTTGGTGGAGCAACGCCTCAGAGTTAAGCCTAGGATGCCCGAAACGTCGAAATGGTCATTACTTTCGCACTGGTTGCAATTAGTCATGCTATCCGATGGAAAATCAGTTGCATATTTATTGTAGTTTATGCTTCTGGCGTTGCCTTCTAAGGCCGTAGCTTTTAGCTGTGGTGGAGCAACGCCCTAGAGTGACGCCTAGGTTGCCCGGCACGTAGAAATGACCATTACTTTCACAATGTTTGCAATTATTCATTTTATACGATGGCAAACTGTTGTACTTATATTGCATTTTATTCTTCTGGCGTTGACTTCTTAGGCCCTAACTATTCGATCTGGAGGAACAACGCCCTAGAGTGAAGCCTAGGTTACCAGGAACGTAGAAATGACAATTACTTTCACACTGTTTGCAAATATACATTATATACGATGGAAAGGCTGTTGTATATATATTGTATTTTATGCTTCCGGCGTTGACTTCTTAGGCCCTAACTATTTAACCTGGTGGAGCACCGCCCTAGAGTGAAGCCTAGGTTGTCCGGAACGTAGAACATACCATTACCTTCACACTGGTTGCAATTATACCTGTTATACGATGGAAAAACTGTTGCATCTTTATTGTATTTTATTCTTCTGGCGTTGACTTCTTAGTCCCTAGCTATTCGATCTGGTGGAGCAACGCCCTAGAGTGAAGCCTAGGTTGCCCGGAACGTAGAAATGACCATTGCTTTCACAATGTATGCAATTATTCATTTTATTCGGTGGAAAAGCTGTTGTACTTTGATTGTATTTTATTCTTCTGGCGTTGAATTCTAAGTCCCTAGCTATTCGATCTGGTGGAGCAACGCCCTAGACTGAAATCTGGATTACCCGGAACGTAGAAATGACCTGTACTTTCACACTGTTTGCAGTTATTCCTGTCATACGATGGAACAACTGTTGCAACTTTATTGTATTTTATGCTTCTGGCGTAGACTTCTTAGGCACTAACTATTCGATCTGGTGGAGCATCGTCCTAGAGTGAAGCCTTGGCTGCCCGGAACGTAGAAATGACCTTAACTTTCACACTGGTTACCATTATTCGTTTTATACGATGGAAAAGCTGCTGCATTTATATCTTATTTTATGCTTCTGGCGTTGACTTCCTAGCTCCCAGCTATTCCATCTGGTAGAACAACGTCCTCTGGTGAAGCCTAGGTTGCCCGGAACGTAGAAATGACCATAACTTTGACACAGGAAGCAATTATTCGTTTTATACATGGAAAAGCTGTCATATTTATTTTGTACTTTATGCTTCGGGCGCTGACTTCTAAGGCCCTAGCTATTCGGTGTGGTGGAGCAACAGCCTAGAGGGAAGCCTAGGTTGCACGGAACGTAGAAATGACCATAACTTTCACACTGGTAGCAATTATTCGTTCCATACGATGGAAAAGCTGTAGTATTTATATCGTATTTTATGCTTCTGGCGTTGACTTCTTAGGCCCTAACTATTCCATCTGGTTGAACAAAGTCCTGTAGTGAAGCCTAGGTTGACCGGAACGTAGAAATGACCATAACTTTCACACTGGTAGCAATTATTCGTTTTATACATGGAAAAACTGTTCTATTTATTTTGTTTTTTATGCTTCTGGCGTTGACTTCTAAGGCCCTACCTATTCGATCTGGCGGAGCAACACCCTACAGTGAAGCCTAGGTTGCTCGGAACGTAGAAATGACCATTACCTTCACACTGTTTGCAATAATTCATTTTATACGATGGCAAAGCTGTTGTATTTATATTGTATTTTATGCTTCTGGCGTTGACTTCTAAGGCCCTATCTCTTCGATTTGGTGGAGCAACGCCTCAGAGTTAAGCCTAGGATGCCCGAAACGTCGAAATGACCATAACTTTCACACTGGTTACCATTTTTCGTTTTATACGATGGAAAAGCTGTTGTATTTATATCTTATTTTATGCTTCTGGCGTTGACTTCTTAGGTCCCAGCTATTCCATCTGGTAGAACAACGCCCTCTGGTGAAGCCTAGGTTGCCCGGAACGTAGAAATGACCATAACTTTCACACAGGAAGCAATTATTCGTTTTATACATGGAAAAGCTGTCCTATTTATTTTGTATTTAATGATTCGGGCATTGACTTCTAAGGCCCTAACTATTCAATCTGTTGGAGCGACGCCCTAGGGCGAAGCCAAGGTTGCTCGGAAAGTAGAAATGACGATAAGTTTCATACTGATTGCAATTATTCGTTTTATACATTGGAAATACTGTTGTATTTATATTGTATTTTATGCTTCTGGCGTTGACTTCTAAGGCACCAACCATTCGATCTGGTGGAGCAACGCCCTAGAGTGAAGCCTAGGTTGCCCGGAACGTAGAATTGGCCATCACTTTCGAACTGGTTGCAATTAATCCTGTCGTACGATGGAAAAACTGTTGTATTTTTATTGCCTTTTATGCTTCGGGCGTTGACTTCTAAGGCCCTAACTATTCAATCTGTTGGAGCAACGCCCTAGGGTGAAGCCTAGGTTGCTCTGAATGTAGAAATGACGTTAACTTTCATAGTGGTTGCAATTATTCGTTTTATAAGATGGAAAAACTGTTGTATTTATATTGTATTTTATGCTTCTGGCGTTCACTTCTTAGGCCCGAACTATTCGATCTGGTGGAACAACGGCCGAGGGTGAAGCCTAGGTTGCCCGGAACGTAGAAATGACCATAACTTTTACACTGGTAGCAATTATTCGTTTTATACAATGGAAAAACTGTTCTGTTTATTTTGTATTTTATGCTTCGGGCGTTGACTTCTAAGGCCGTAGCTATTCGATGTGGTGGAGTAATGCCCTAGAGTGAAACCTGGATTACCCGGATCGTAGAAATGACCATCACTTTCACACTGGTTGCAATTATTCCTGTTATACGATGGAAAAATTGTTGTATTTTTATTGTATTTTATGCTTCGGGCGATGACTTCTAAGGCCCTAACTATTCGATCTGGTGTAGCAATGCACTAGGGTGAAGCCTATGTTGCCCCGAACGTGGAAATGACCATAACTTTCACACGGTTTGCCATTACTCGTTTCATACGATGGAAAAGCTGTTGTATTTATATCTTATTTTATGCTTCTGTCGTTGACTTCTTAGGTCCCAGCTATTCCATCTGGTAGAACAGCGCCCTCTGGTGAAGCCTAGGTTGCCCGGAACGTAGAAATGACCATAACTTTCACACAGGAAGCAATTATTCGTTTTATACATGGAAAAGCTGTCCTATTTATTTTGTATTTTATGCTTCGGGCGTTGACTTCTAAGGCCCTAGCTATTCGATCTGGTGGAGCAACAGCCTAGAGTGAAGCCTAGGTTGCCCGGAACGTAGAAATGACCATAACTTTCACACTGGTTGCAATTATTCGCATTATACGATGGAAAAGCTGTTGTATTTATATCGTATTTTATGCTTCTGCCGTTGACTTCTTAGGCCCCAACTATTCCATCTGGTGGAACAACGCCCTACGGTGAAGCCTAGGTTGCCCGGAACGTAGAAATGATCATAACTTTCACACTGGAAACAATTATTCGTTTTATACATGGAACAGCTGTTCTATTTATTTTGTATTTTATGCTTCGGGCGTTGACTTCTAAGGCCCTAACTATTCGATCGGGTGGAACAACGGCCTAGAGTGAAGCCTAGGTTGCCCGGAACGTAGAAATGACCATAGCTTTCACCTGGTTGCTATTTTTCGTTTTATACGATCGAAAAACTGGTATATTTATATTGTATTTTATGCTTCTGGCGTTGACTTCTTAGGCCCTAACTATTCGATCCGGTGGAACAACGCCCCAGAGTGAAGCCTAAGTTGCCCGGAACGTAGAAATGATCATTACCTTCACGCTTGTTGCAATTATTCCTGTTACACGATGAAAAAACTGTTGTATTTTTATTGCATTTTTTGCTTCAGTCGTTGACTTCTAAGGCCGTAGCTATTGGATGTGGTGGAGCAACGCCCTAGAGTGACGCCTTGGTTGCCCGGCACGTAGAAATGACCATTACTTTCACAATGTTTGCAATTATTCGTTTTATACGATGGTAAACTGTTGTACTTATATTGCATTTTATTCTTCTGGCGTTGACTTCCTAGGCCCTAACTATTCGATCTGGTGGAACAACGCCCTAGAGTGAAACCTAGGTTGCCAGGAACGTAGAAATGACCATTACTTTCAAACTGTTTGCAAATATACATTGTATACGATGGAAAGTCTGTTGTATTTATATTGTATTTTATGCTTCTGGCGTTGACTACTTAGGCCCTAACTATTTAACCTGGTGCAGCACCGCCCTAGAGTGAAGCCTTGGTTGCCCGGAACGTATAACATGCCATTACCTTCACACTGGTTGCAATTATTCCTGTCATACGATGGAAAATCTGTTGCATCTTTATTGTATTTTATGCTTCTGGCGTTGACTTCTTAGGCCCTAACTATTCCATCTGGTGGAACAACGCCCTAGGGTGAAGCCTAGGTTGCCCGGAACGTAGAAATGACCAACACTTTCACACTGGTAGCAATCATTCGTCTTATACATGGAAAAGCTGTTATATATATATTGCATTTTATGCTTCTGGCATTGAGTTCTAAGTCCCTAGCTATTCGATCTGGTGGAGCAACGACCTAGAGTTAAGCCTAGGATGCCCGAAACGTCGAAATGGTCATTACTTTCGCACTGGTTGCAATTAGTCATGCTATACGATGGAAAATCAGTTGCATATTTATTGTATTTTATGCTTCTGGCGTTGACTTCTAAGGCCGTAGCTTTTAGCTGTGGTGGAGCAACGCCCTAGAGTGACGCCTAGGTTGCCCGGCACGTAGAAATGACCAACTCTTTCACACTGGTAGCAATTATTCGTTTTATACATGGAAAATCTGTTATATATATATTGCATTTTATGCTTCTGGCGTTGACTTCTAAGGCCCTATGTATTCGATCTGGTAGAGCAATGCCTCAGAGTTAAGTCTAGGATGCCCGGAACGTAGAAATGGCCATTACTTTCACACTGGTTGCAATTATTCGTTTTATACGAAGGAGAAACTGTTGTACATATATCGTATTTTATACTTCTGGCGCTTACTTCTTACGCCCTAACTATTCGATCTGGTGGAGCAATGCCCTAGAGTGGAGCCTAGGTTGCCCGGAACGCAGAAATGACCATTAGCTTCACACTGGTTGCAATTATTCCTTTTATACGATGGAAAAGCTGCTGTATTTTTATTGTATTTTAAGCTTCGGTCGTTGTCTCCTAAGGCCCTAACTACTCGATCTGGTGGAGCAACGCCCTAGAGTGAAGCCCAGGTTGCCCGGAACGTGGTAATGACCATTACTTTCACACTGTTTGCAATTATTCCTGTTATACGATGGAAAAGCTATTGGATGTTTAGTGTACTTTATGTTTCGGGCGTCGACTTCTGAGGCCCTAGCTATTCGATCGGGTGGAGCAACGCCCTAGAGTGAAACCTGGGCTACCCGGATCGTAGAAATGACCATCACTTTCACACTGGTTGCAATTATTCCTGTTATACGATGGTAAAACTGTTGTATTTTTATTGTATTGTATGCTTCAGGAGATGACTTCTAAGGCCCTAGCTATTCGATCTGGTGTAGCAACGCACTAGGGTGAAGCCTAGGTTGCCCGGAACGTGGAAATGACCATAGCCTTCACACTGGTTGCTATTATTCGTTTTATACGATGGAAAAACTGTTATATTTATATTGTATTTTATGCTTCTGGCGTTGACTTCTTAGGCCCTAACTTTTCGATCTGGTGGAACAACGCCCCAGAGTGAAGCCTAGGTTGCCCGGCACGAAGAAATGACCATCACTTTCACACTGGTAGCAATTATTCGTTTTATACATGGAAAAACTGTTCTATTTATTTTGTTTTTTATGCTTCTGGCGTTGACTTCTAAGGCCCTACCTATTCGATCTGGCGGAGCAACACCCTACAGTGAAGCCTAGGTTGCTCGGAACGTAGAAATGACCATTACCTTCACACTGTTTGCAATAATTCATTTTATACGATGGCAAAGCTGTTGTATTTATATGGTATTTTATGCTTCTCTCGTTGACTTCTAAGGCCCTATCTCTTCGATTTGGTGGAGCAACGCCTCAGAGTTAAGCCTAGGATGCCCGAAACGTCGAAATGGTCATTACTTTCGCACTGGTTGCAATTAGTCATGCTATCCGATGGAAAATCAGTTGCATATTTATTGTAGTTTATGCTTCTGGCGTTGCCTTCTAAGGCCGTAGCTTTTAGCTGTGGTGGAGCAACGCCCTAGAGTGACGCCTAGGTTGCCCGGCACGTAGAAATGACCATTACTTTCACAATGTTTGCAATTATTCATTTTATACGATGGCAAACTGTTGTACTTATATTGCATTTTATTCTTCTGGCGTTGACTTCTTAGGCCCTAACTATTCGATCTGGAGGAACAACGCCCTAGAGTGAAGCCTAGGTTACCAGGAACGTAGAAATGACAATTACTTTCACACTGTTTGCAAATATACATTATATACGATGGAAAGGCTGTTGTATATATATTGTATTTTATGCTTCCGGCGTTGACTTCTTAGGCCCTAACTATTTAACCTGGTGGAGCACCGCCCTAGAGTGAAGCCTAGGTTGTCCGGAACGTAGAACATACCATTACCTTCACACTGGTTGCAATTATACCTGTTATACGATGGAAAAACTGTTGCATCTTTATTGTATTTTATTCTTCTGGCGTTGACTTCTTAGTCCCTAGCTATTCGATCTGGTGGAGCAACGCCCTAGAGTGAAGCCTAGGTTGCCCGGAACGTAGAAATGACCATTGCTTTCACAATGTATGCAATTATTCATTTTATTCGGTGGAAAAGCTGTTGTACTTTGATTGTATTTTATTCTTCTGGCGTTGAATTCTAAGTCCCTAGCTATTCGATCTGGTGGAGCAACGCCCTAGACTGAAATCTGGATTACCCGGAACGTAGAAATGACCTGTACTTTCACACTGTTTGCAGTTATTCCTGTCATACGATGGAACAACTGTTGCAACTTTATTGTATTTTATGCTTCTGGCGTAGACTTCTTAGGCACTAACTATTCGATCTGGTGGAGCATCGTCCTAGAGTGAAGCCTTGGCTGCCCGGAACGTAGAAATGACCTTAACTTTCACACTGGTTACCATTATTCGTTTTATACGATGGAAAAGCTGCTGCATTTATATCTTATTTTATGCTTCTGGCGTTGACTTCCTAGCTCCCAGCTATTCCATCTGGTAGAACAACGTCCTCTGGTGAAGCCTAGGTTGCCCGGAACGTAGAAATGACCATAACTTTGACACAGGAAGCAATTATTCGTTTTATACATGGAAAAGCTGTCATATTTATTTTGTACTTTATGCTTCGGGCGCTGACTTCTAAGGCCCTAGCTATTCGGTGTGGTGGAGCAACAGCCTAGAGGGAAGCCTAGGTTGCACGGAACGTAGAAATGACCATAACTTTCACACTGGTAGCAATTATTCGTTCCATACGATGGAAAAGCTGTAGTATTTATATCGTATTTTATGCTTCTGGCGTTGACTTCTTAGGCCCTAACTATTCCATCTGGTTGAACAAAGTCCTGTAGTGAAGCCTAGGTTGACCGGAACGTAGAAATGACCATAACTTTCACACTGGTAGCAATTATTCGTTTTATACATGGAAAAACTGTTCTATTTATTTTGTTTTTTATGCTTCTGGCGTTGACTTCTAAGGCCCTACCTATTCGATCTGGCGGAGCAACACCCTACAGTGAAGCCTAGGTTGCTCGGAACGTAGAAATGACCATTACCTTCACACTGTTTGCAATAATTCATTTTATACGATGGCAAAGCTGTTGTATTTATATTGTATTTTATGCTTCTGGCGTTGACTTCTAAGGCCCTATCTCTTCGATTTGGTGGAGCAACGCCTCAGAGTTAAGCCTAGGATGCCCGAAACGTCGAAATGACCATAACTTTCACACTGGTTACCATTTTTCGTTTTATACGATGGAAAAGCTGTTGTATTTATATCTTATTTTATGCTTCTGGCGTTGACTTCTTAGGTCCCAGCTATTCCATCTGGTAGAACAACGCCCTCTGGTGAAGCCTAGGTTGCCCGGAACGTAGAAATGACCATAACTTTCACACAGGAAGCAATTATTCGTTTTATACATGGAAAAGCTGTCCTATTTATTTTGTATTTAATGATTCGGGCATTGACTTCTAAGGCCCTAACTATTCAATCTGTTGGAGCGACGCCCTAGGGTGAAGCCAAGGTTGCTCGGAAAGTAGAAATGACGATAAGTTTCATACTGATTGCAATTATTCGTTTTATACATTGGAAATACTGTTGTATTTATATTGTATTTTATGCTTCTGGCGTTGACTTCTAAGGCACCAACCATTCGATCTGGTGGAGCAACGCCCTAGAGTGAAGCCTAGGTTGCTCGGAACGTAGAAATGACCATTACCTTCACACTGTTTGCAATAATTCATTTTATACGATGGCAAAGCTGTTGTATTTATATTGTATTTTATGCTTCTGGCGTTGACTTCTAAGGCCCTATCTCTTCGATTTGGTGGAGCAACGCCTCAGAGTTAAGCCTAGGATGCCCGAAACGTCGAAATGACCATAACTTTCACACTGGTTACCATTTTTCGTTTTATACGATGGAAAAGCTGTTGTATTTATATCTTATTTTATGCTTCTGGCGTTGACTTCTTAGGTCCCAGCTATTCCATCTGGTAGAACAACGCCCTCTGGTGAAGCCTAGGTTGCCCGGAACGTAGAAATGACCATAACTTTCACACAGGAAGCAATTATTCGTTTTATACATGGAAAAGCTGTCCTATTTATTTTGTATTTAATGATTCGGGCATTGACTTCTAAGGCCCTAACTATTCAATCTGTTGGAGCGACGCCCTAGGGCGAAGCCAAGGTTGCTCGGAAAGTAGAAATGACGATAAGTTTCATACTGATTGCAATTATTCGTTTTATACATTGGAAATACTGTTGTATTTATATTGTATTTTATGCTTCTGGCGTTGACTTCTAAGGCACCAACCATTCGATCTGGTGGAGCAACGCCCTAGAGTGAAGCCTAGGTTGCCCGGAACGTAGAATTGGCCATCACTTTCGAACTGGTTGCAATTAATCCTGTCGTACGATGGAAAAACTGTTGTATTTTTATTGCCTTTTATGCTTCGGGCGTTGACTTCTAAGGCCCTAACTATTCAATCTGTTGGAGCAACGCCCTAGGGTGAAGCCTAGGTTGCTCTGAATGTAGAAATGACGTTAACTTTCATAGTGGTTGCAATTATTCGTTTTATAAGATGGAAAAACTGTTGTATTTATATTGTATTTTATGCTTCTGGCGTTCACTTCTTAGGCCCGAACTATTCGATCTGGTGGAACAACGGCCGAGGGTGAAGCCTAGGTTGCCCGGAACGTAGAAATGACCATAACTTTTACACTGGTAGCAATTATTCGTTTTATACAATGGAAAAACTGTTCTGTTTATTTTGTATTTTATGCTTCGGGCGTTGACTTCTAAGGCCGTAGCTATTCGATGTGGTGGAGTAATGCCCTAGAGTGAAACCTGGATTACCCGGATCGTAGAAATGACCATCACTTTCACACTGGTTGCAATTATTCCTGTTATACGATGGAAAAATTGTTGTATTTTTATTGTATTTTATGCTTCGGGCGATGACTTCTAAGGCCCTAACTATTCGATCTGGTGTAGCAATGCACTAGGGTGAAGCCTATGTTGCCCCGAACGTGGAAATGACCATAACTTTCACACGGTTTGCCATTACTCGTTTCATACGATGGAAAAGCTGTTGTATTTATATCTTATTTTATGCTTCTGTCGTTGACTTCTTAGGTCCCAGCTATTCCATCTGGTAGAACAGCGCCCTCTGGTGAAGCCTAGGTTGCCCGGAACGTAGAAATGACCATAACTTTCACACAGGAAGCAATTATTCGTTTTATACATGGAAAAGCTGTCCTATTTATTTTGTATTTTATGCTTCGGGCGTTGACTTCTAAGGCCCTAGCTATTCGATCTGGTGGAGCAACAGCCTAGAGTGAAGCCTAGGTTGCCCGGAACGTAGAAATGACCATAACTTTCACACTGGTTGCAATTATTCGCATTATACGATGGAAAAGCTGTTGTATTTATATCGTATTTTATGCTTCTGCCGTTGACTTCTTAGGCCCCAACTATTCCATCTGGTGGAACAACGCCCTACGGTGAAGCCTAGGTTGCCCGGAACGTAGAAATGATCATAACTTTCACACTGGAAACAATTATTCGTTTTATACATGGAACAGCTGTTCTATTTATTTTGTATTTTATGCTTCGGGCGTTGACTTCTAAGGCCCTAACTATTCGATCGGGTGGAACAACGGCCTAGAGTGAAGCCTAGGTTGCCCGGAACGTAGAAATGACCATAGCTTTCACCTGGTTGCTATTTTTCGTTTTATACGATCGAAAAACTGTTATATTTATATTGTATTTTATGCTTCTGGCGTTGACTTCTTAGGCCCTAACTATTCGATCCGGTGGAACAACGCCCCAGAGTGAAGCCTAAGTTGCCCGGAACGTAGAAATGATCATTACCTTCACGCTTGTTGCAATTATTCCTGTTACACGATGAAAAAACTGTTGTATTTTTATTGCATTTTTTGCTTCAGTCGTTGACTTCTAAGGCCGTAGCTATTGGATGTGGTGGAGCAACGCCCTAGAGTGACGCCTTGGTTGCCCGGCACGTAGAAATGACCATTACTTTCACAATGTTTGCAATTATTCGTTTTATACGATGGTAAACTGTTGTACTTATATTGCATTTTATTCTTCTGGCGTTGACTTCCTAGGCCCTAACTATTCGATCTGGTGGAACAACGCCCTAGAGTGAAACCTAGGTTGCCAGGAACGTAGAAATGACCATTACTTTCAAACTGTTTGCAAATATACATTGTATACGATGGAAAGTCTGTTGTATTTATATTGTATTTTATGCTTCTGGCGTTGACTACTTAGGCCCTAACTATTTAACCTGGTGCAGCACCGCCCTAGAGTGAAGCCTTGGTTGCCCGGAACGTATAACATGCCATTACCTTCACACTGGTTGCAATTATTCCTGTCATACGATGGAAAATCTGTTGCATCTTTATTGTATTTTATGCTTCTGGCGTTGACTTCTTAGGCCCTAACTATTCCATCTGGTGGAACAACGCCCTAGGGTGAAGCCTAGGTTGCCCGGAACGTAGAAATGACCAACACTTTCACACTGGTAGCAATCATTCGTCTTATACATGGAAAAGCTGTTATATATATATTGCATTTTATGCTTCTGGCATTGAGTTCTAAGTCCCTAGCTATTCGATCTGGTGGAGCAACGACCTAGAGTTAAGCCTAGGATGCCCGAAACGTCGAAATGGTCATTACTTTCGCACTGGTTGCAATTAGTCATGCTATACGATGGAAAATCAGTTGCATATTTATTGTATTTTATGCTTCTGGCGTTGACTTCTAAGGCCGTAGCTTTTAGCTGTGGTGGAGCAACGCCCTAGAGTGACGCCTAGGTTGCCCGGCACGTAGAAATGACCAACTCTTTCACACTGGTAGCAATTATTCGTTTTATACATGGAAAATCTGTTATATATATATTGCATTTTATGCTTCTGGCGTTGACTTCTAAGGCCCTATGTATTCGATCTGGTAGAGCAATGCCTCAGAGTTAAGTCTAGGATGCCCGGAACGTAGAAATGGCCATTACTTTCACACTGGTTGCAATTATTCGTTTTATACGAAGGAGAAACTGTTGTACATATATCGTATTTTATACTTCTGGCGTTTACTTCTTACGCCCTAACTATTCGATCTGGTGGAGCAATGCCCTAGAGTGGAGCCTAGGTTGCCCGGAACGCAGAAATGACCATTAGCTTCACACTGGTTGCAATTATTCCTTTTATACGATGGAAAAGCTGCTGTATTTTTATTGTATTTTAAGCTTCGGTCGTTGTCTCCTAAGGCCCTAACTACTCGATCTGGTGGAGCAACGCCCTAGAGTGAAGCCCAGGTTGCCCGGAACGTGGTAATGACCATTACTTTCACACTGTTTGCAATTATTCCTGTTATACGATGGAAAAGCTATTGGATGTTTAGTGTACTTTATGTTTCGGGCGTCGACTTCTGAGGCCCTAGCTATTCGATCGGGTGGAGCAACGCCCTAGAGTGAAACCTGGGCTACCCGGATCGTAGAAATGACCATCACTTTCACACTGGTTGCAATTATTCCTGTTATACGATGGTAAAACTGTTGTATTTTTATTGTATTGTATGCTTCAGGAGATGACTTCTAAGGCCCTAGCTATTCGATCTGGTGTAGCAACGCACTAGGGTGAAGCCTAGGTTGCCCGGAACGTGGAAATGACCATAGCCTTCACACTGGTTGCTATTATTCGTTTTATACGATGGAAAAACTGTTATATTTATATTGTATTTTATGCTTCTGGCGTTGACTTCTTAGGCCCTAACTTTTCGATCTGGTGGAACAACGCCCCAGAGTGAAGCCTAGGTTGCCCGGCACGAAGAAATGACCATCACTTTCACACTGGTAGCAATTATTCGTTTTATACATGGAAAAACTGTTCTATTTATTTTGTTTTTTATGCTTCTGGCGTTGACTTCTAAGGCCCTACCTATTCGATCTGGCGGAGCAACACCCTACAGTGAAGCCTAGGTTGCTCGGAACGTAGAAATGACCATTACCTTCACACTGTTTGCAATAATTCATTTTATACGATGGCAAAGCTGTTGTATTTATATGGTATTTTATGCTTCTCTCGTTGACTTCTAAGGCCCTATCTCTTCGATTTGGTGGAGCAACGCCTCAGAGTTAAGCCTAGGATGCCCGAAACGTCGAAATGGTCATTACTTTCGCACTGGTTGCAATTAGTCATGCTATCCGATGGAAAATCAGTTGCATATTTATTGTAGTTTATGCTTCTGGCGTTGCCTTCTAAGGCCGTAGCTTTTAGCTGTGGTGGAGCAACGCCCTAGAGTGACGCCTAGGTTGCCCGGCACGTAGAAATGACCATTACTTTCACAATGTTTGCAATTATTCATTTTATACGATGGCAAACTGTTGTACTTATATTGCATTTTATTCTTCTGGCGTTGACTTCTTAGGCCCTAACTATTCGATCTGGAGGAACAACGCCCTAGAGTGAAGCCTAGGTTACCAGGAACGTAGAAATGACAATTACTTTCACACTGTTTGCAAATATACATTATATACGATGGAAAGGCTGTTGTATATATATTGTATTTTATGCTTCCGGCGTTGACTTCTTAGGCCCTAACTATTTAACCTGGTGGAGCACCGCCCTAGAGTGAAGCCTAGGTTGTCCGGAACGTAGAACATACCATTACCTTCACACTGGTTGCAATTATACCTGTTATACGATGGAAAAACTGTTGCATCTTTATTGTATTTTATTCTTCTGGCGTTGACTTCTTAGTCCCTAGCTATTCGATCTGGTGGAGCAACGCCCTAGAGTGAAGCCTAGGTTGCCCGGAACGTAGAAATGACCATTGCTTTCACAATGTATGCAATTATTCATTTTATTCGGTGGAAAAGCTGTTGTACTTTGATTGTATTTTATTCTTCTGGCGTTGAATTCTAAGTCCCTAGCTATTCGATCTGGTGGAGCAACGCCCTAGACTGAAATCTGGATTACCCGGAACGTAGAAATGACCTGTACTTTCACACTGTTTGCAGTTATTCCTGTCATACGATGGAACAACTGTTGCAACTTTATTGTATTTTATGCTTCTGGCGTAGACTTCTTAGGCACTAACTATTCGATCTGGTGGAGCATCGTCCTAGAGTGAAGCCTTGGCTGCCCGGAACGTAGAAATGACCTTAACTTTCACACTGGTTACCATTATTCGTTTTATACGATGGAAAAGCTGCTGCATTTATATCTTATTTTATGCTTCTGGCGTTGACTTCCTAGCTCCCAGCTATTCCATCTGGTAGAACAACGTCCTCTGGTGAAGCCTAGGTTGCCCGGAACGTAGAAATGACCATAACTTTGACACAGGAAGCAATTATTCGTTTTATACATGGAAAAGCTGTCATATTTATTTTGTACTTTATGCTTCGGGCGCTGACTTCTAAGGCCCTAGCTATTCGGTGTGGTGGAGCAACAGCCTAGAGGGAAGCCTAGGTTGCACGGAACGTAGAAATGACCATAACTTTCACACTGGTAGCAATTATTCGTTCCATACGATGGAAAAGCTGTAGTATTTATATCGTATTTTATGCTTCTGGCGTTGACTTCTTAGGCCCTAACTATTCCATCTGGTTGAACAAAGTCCTGTAGTGAAGCCTAGGTTGACCGGAACGTAGAAATGACCATAACTTTCACACTGGTAGCAATTATTCGTTTTATACATGGAAAAACTGTTCTATTTATTTTGTTTTTTATGCTTCTGGCGTTGACTTCTAAGGCCCTACCTATTCGATCTGGCGGAGCAACACCCTACAGTGAAGCCTAGGTTGCTCGGAACGTAGAAATGACCATTACCTTCACACTGTTTGCAATAATTCATTTTATACGATGGCAAAGCTGTTGTATTTATATTGTATTTTATGCTTCTGGCGTTGACTTCTAAGGCCCTATCTCTTCGATTTGGTGGAGCAACGCCTCAGAGTTAAGCCTAGGATGCCCGAAACGTCGAAATGACCATAACTTTCACACTGGTTACCATTTTTCGTTTTATACGATGGAAAAGCTGTTGTATTTATATCTTATTTTATGCTTCTGGCGTTGACTTCTTAGGTCCCAGCTATTCCATCTGGTAGAACAACGCCCTCTGGTGAAGCCTAGGTTGCCCGGAACGTAGAAATGACCATAACTTTCACACAGGAAGCAATTATTCGTTTTATACATGGAAAAGCTGTCCTATTTATTTTGTATTTAATGATTCGGGCATTGACTTCTAAGGCCCTAACTATTCAATCTGTTGGAGCGACGCCCTAGGGTGAAGCCAAGGTTGCTCGGAAAGTAGAAATGACGATAAGTTTCATACTGATTGCAATTATTCGTTTTATACATTGGAAATACTGTTGTATTTATATTGTATTTTATGCTTCTGGCGTTGACTTCTAAGGCACCAACCATTCGATCTGGTGGAGCAACGCCCTAGAGTGAAGCCTAGGTTGCCCGGAACGTAGAATTGGCCATCACTTTCGAACTGGTTGCAATTAATCCTGTCGTACGATGGAAAAACTGTTGTATTTTTATTGCCTTTTATGCTTCGGGCGTTGACTTCTAAGGCCCTAACTATTCAATCTGTTGGAGCAACGCCCTAGGGTGAAGCCTAGGTTGCTCTGAATGTAGAAATGACGTTAACTTTCATAGTGGTTGCAATTATTCGTTTTATAAGATGGAAAAACTGTTGTATTTATATTGTATTTTATGCTTCTGGCGTTCACTTCTTAGGCCCGAACTATTCGATCTGGTGGAACAACGGCCGAGGGTGAAGCCTAGGTTGCCCGGAACGTAGAAATGACCATAACTTTTACACTGGTAGCAATTATTCGTTTTATACAATGGAAAAACTGTTCTGTTTATTTTGTATTTTATGCTTCGGGCGTTGACTTCTAAGGCCGTAGCTATTCGATGTGGTGGAGTAATGCCCTAGAGTGAAACCTGGATTACCCGGATCGTAGAAATGACCATCACTTTCACACTGGTTGCAATTATTCCTGTTATACGATGGAAAAATTGTTGTATTTTTATTGTATTTTATGCTTCGGGCGATGACTTCTAAGGCCCTAACTATTCGATCTGGTGTAGCAATGCACTAGGGTGAAGCCTATGTTGCCCCGAACGTGGAAATGACCATAACTTTCACACGGTTTGCCATTACTCGTTTCATACGATGGAAAAGCTGTTGTATTTATATCTTATTTTATGCTTCTGTCGTTGACTTCTTAGGTCCCAGCTATTCCATCTGGTAGAACAGCGCCCTCTGGTGAAGCCTAGGTTGCCCGGAACGTAGAAATGACCATAACTTTCACACAGGAAGCAATTATTCGTTTTATACATGGAAAAGCTGTCCTATTTATTTTGTATTTTATGCTTCGGGCGTTGACTTCTAAGGCCCTAGCTATTCGATCTGGTGGAGCAACAGCCTAGCGTGAAGCCTAGGTTGCCCGGAACGTAGAAATGACCATAACTTTCACACTGGTTGCAATTATTCGCATTATACGATGGAAAAGCTGTTGTATTTATATCGTATTTTATGCTTCTGCCGTTGACTTCTTAGGCCCCAACTATTCCATCTGGTGGAACAACGCCCTACGGTGAAGCCTAGGTTGCCCGGAACGTAGAAATGATCATAACTTTCACACTGGAAACAATTATTCGTTTTATACATGGAACAGCTGTTCTATTTATTTTGTATTTTATGCTTCGGGCGTTGACTTCTAAGGCCCTAACTATTCGATCGGGTGGAACAACGGCCTAGAGTGAAGCCTAGGTTGCCCGGAACGTAGAAATGACCATAGCTTTCACCTGGTTGCTATTTTTCGTTTTATACGATCGAAAAACTGTTATATTTATATTGTATTTTATGCTTCTGGCGTTGACTTCTTAGGCCCTAACTATTCGATCCGGTGGAACAACGCCCCAGAGTGAAGCCTAAGTTGCCCGGAACGTAGAAATGATCATTACCTTCACGCTTGTTGCAATTATTCCTGTTACACGATGAAAAAACTGTTGTATTTTTATTGCATTTTTTGCTTCAGTCGTTGACTTCTAAGGCCGTAGCTATTGGATGTGGTGGAGCAACGCCCTAGAGTGACGCCTTGGTTGCCCGGCACGTAGAAATGACCATTACTTTCACAATGTTTGCAATTATTCGTTTTATACGATGGTAAACTGTTGTACTTATATTGCATTTTATTCTTCTGGCGTTGACTTCCTAGGCCCTAACTATTCGATCTGGTGGAACAACGCCCTAGAGTGAAACCTAGGTTGCCAGGAACGTAGAAATGACCATTACTTTCAAACTGTTTGCAAATATACATTGTATACGATGGAAAGTCTGTTGTATTTATATTGTATTTTATGCTTCTGGCGTTGACTACTTAGGCCCTAACTATTTAACCTGGTGCAGCACCGCCCTAGAGTGAAGCCTTGGTTGCCCGGAACGTATAACATGCCATTACCTTCACACTGGTTGCAATTATTCCTGTCATACGATGGAAAATCTGTTGCATCTTTATTGTATTTTATGCTTCTGGCGTTGACTTCTTAGGCCCTAACTATTCCATCTGGTGGAACAACGCCCTAGGGTGAAGCCTAGGTTGCCCGGAACGTAGAAATGACCAACACTTTCACACTGGTAGCAATCATTCGTCTTATACATGGAAAAGCTGTTATATATATATTGCATTTTATGCTTCTGGCATTGAGTTCTAAGTCCCTAGCTATTCGATCTGGTGGAGCAACGACCTAGAGTGAAGCCCAGGTTGCCCGGAACGTAGAAATGACCATTGCATTCACAATGTATGCAATTATTCATTTTATTCGGTGGAAAAACTGTTGTACTTAGATTGTATTTTATTCTTCTGGCGTTGAATTCTAAGTCCCTAGCTATTCGATCTGGTGGAGCAACGCCCTAGAGTGTAACCTGGATGACCCGGAACGTAGAAATGACATGTACTTTCACACTGTTTGCAGTTATTCCTGTTATACGATGGAACAACTGTTGCATCTTTATTGTATTTTATGCTTCTGGCGTTGACTTCTTAGGCCCTAACTATTCGATCTCGTTGGAGCATCGTCCTAGAATGAAGCCTAGGTTGCCCCGAACGTAGAAATGACCATAAATTTCAAACTGGTTGCAATTAATCCTGTTATGTGATGGAAAAACTGTTGTATTTTTATTGCCTTTTATGCTTCGGGCGTTGACTTCTAAGGCCCAACCTATTCAATCTGTTGGAGCAACGCCCTAGGGTGAAGCCTAGGTTGCCCGGAAAGTAGAAATGACGTTAACTTTCATAGTGGTTGCAATTATTCGTTTTATACGATGGAAAAACTGTTGTATTTATATTGTATTTTATGCATCTGGCGTTGACTTCTAAGGCACTAACTATTCGATCTAGTGGATCAACGCCCCAGAGTGAAGCCTAGGTTGCCCGGTACGTAGAAATGACCATAACTTTCACACTGGTATCTATTATTCGTTTTATACGATGGAAAAACTGTTATATTTATTTTGTATTTTATGCTTCGGGCGTTGACTTCTACGGCCGTAGCTATTCGATGTGGTGGAGTAATGCCCTAGAGTGAAACCTGGATTACCCGGATCGTAGAAATGACCATCACTTTCACACTGGTTGCAATTATTCCTGTTATACGATGGAAAAATTGTTGTATTTTTATTGTATTTTATGCTTCGGGCGATGACTTCTAAGGCCCTAACTATTCGATCTAGTGTAGCAATGCACTAGGGTGAAGCCTATGTTGCCCCGAACGTGGAAATGACCATAACTTTCACACGGTTTGCCATTACTCGTTTCATACGATGGAAAAGCTGTTGTATTTATATCTTATTTTATGCTTCTGTCGTTGACTTCTTAGGTCCCAGCTATTCCATCTGGTAGAACAGCGCCCTCTGGTGAAGCCTAGGTTGCCCGGAACGTAGAAATGACCATAACTTTCACACAGGAAGCAATTATTCGTTTTATACATGGAAAAGCTGTCCTATTTATTTTGTATTTTATGCTTCGGGCGTTGACTTCTAAGGCCCTAGCTATTCGATCTGGTGGAGCAACAGCCTAGAGTGAAGCCTAGGTTGCCCGGAACGTAGAAATGACCATAACTTTCACACTGGTTGCAATTATTCGCATTATACGATGGAAAAGCTGTTGTATTTATATCGTATTTTATGCTTCTGCCGTTGACTTCTTAGGCCCCAACTATTCCATCTGGTGGAACAACGCCCTACGGTGAAGCCTAGGTTGCCCGGAACGTAGAAATGATCATAACTTTCACACTGGAAACAATTATTCGTTTTATACATGGAACAGCTGTTCTATTTATTTTGTATTTTATGCTTCGGGCGTTGACTTCTAAGGACCTAACTATTCGATCGGGTGGAACAACGGCCTAGAGTGGAGCCTAGGTTGCCCGGAACGTAGAAATGACCATAGCTTTCACCTGGTTGCTATTTTTCGTTTTATACGATCGAAAAACTGTTATATTTATATTGTATTTTATGCTTCTGGCGTTGACTTCTTAGGCCCTAACTATTCGATCCGGTGGAACAACGCCCCAGAGTGAAGCCTAAGTTGCCCGGAACGTAGAAATGATCATTACCTTCACGCTTGTTGCAATCATTCCTGTTACACGATGAAAAAACTGTTGTATTTTTATTGCATTTTTTGCTTCAGTCGTTGACTTCTAAGGCCGTAGCTATTGGATCTGGTGGAGCAACGCCCTAGAGTGACGCCTTGGTTGCCCGGCACGTAGAAATGACCATTACTTTCACAATGTTTGCAATTATTCGTTTTATACGATGGTAAACTGTTGTACTTATATTGCATTTTATTCTTCTGCCGTTGACTTCCTAGGCCCTAACTATTCGATCTGGTGGAACAACGCCCTAGAGTGAAACCTAGGTTGCCAGGAACGTAGAAATGACCATTACTTTCAAAGTGTTTGCAAATATACATTGTATACGATGGAAAGTCTGTTGTATTTATATTGTATTTTATGCTTCTGGCGTTGACTACTTAGGCCCTAACTATTTAACCTGGTGCAGCACCGCCCTAGAGTGAAGCCTTGGTTGCCCGGAACGTAGAACATGCCATTACCTTCACACTGGTTGCAATTGTACCTGTCATACGATGGAAAAACTGTTGCATCTTTATTGTATTTTATGCTTCTGGCGTTGACTTCTTAGGCCCTAACTATTCCATCTGGTGGAACAACGCCCTAGGGTGAAGCCTCGGTTGCCCGGAACGTAGAAATGACCAACTCTTTCACACTGGTAGCAATCATTCGTCTTATACATGGAAAAGCTGTTATATATATATTGCATTTTATGCTTCTGGCATTGAATTCTAAGTCCCTAGCTATTCGATCTGGTGGAGCAACGACCTAGACTGAAGCCTAGGTTGCCAGGAACGTAGAAATGACCATTGCATTCACAATGTATGCAATTATTCATTTTATTCGGTGGAAAAACTGTTGTACTTAGATTGTTTTTTATTCTTCTGGCGTCGAATTCTAAGTCCCTAGCTATTCGATCTGGTGGAGCAACGCCCTAGAGTGTAACCTGGATTACCCGGAACGTAGAAATGACATGTACTTTCACACTGTTTGCAGTTATTCCTGTTATACGATGGAACAACTGTTGCATCTTTATTGTATTTTATGCTTCTGGCGTTGACTTCTTAGGCCCTAACTATTCGATCTCGTTGGAGCATCGTCCTAGAATGAAGCCTAGGTTGCCCCGAACGTAGAAATGACCATAACTTTCAAACTGGTTGCAATTAATCCTGTTATGCGATGGAAAAACTGTTGTATTTTTATTGCCTTTTATGCTTCGGGCGTTGACTTCTAAGGCCCTAGCTATTCAATCTGTTGGAGCATCGCCCTAGGGTGAAGCCTAGGTTGCCCGGAAAGTAGAAATGACGTTAACTTTCATAGTGGTTGCAATTATTCGTTTTATACGATGGAAAAACTGTTGTATTTATATTGTATTTTATGCATCTGGCGTTGACTTCTAAGGCACTAACTATTCGATCTAGTGGATCAACGCCCCAGAGTGAAGCCTAGGTTGCCCGGTACGTAGAAATGACCATCACTCTCAAACTGGTTGCAATTATTCCTGTTATATGATGGAAAAACTGTTGTATTTTTATTGCATTTTATGCTTCGGGCATTGACTTCTAAGGCCCTAATTATTCAATCTGTTGGAGCAATGCCCTAGGGTGAAGCCTAGGTTGCCCGGAAAATATAAATGACCATAAGTTTCATACTGGTTGCAATTATTCGTTTTATACGATGGAAAAACTGTTGTATTTATATTGTATTTTATGCTTCTGGCGTTCACTTCTTAGGCCCGAACTATTCGATCTGGTGGAACAACGGCCGAGGGTGAAGCCTAGGTTGCCCGGAACGTAGAAATGACCATAACTTTTACACTGGTAGCAATTATTCCTGTTACACAATGGAACAACTGTTGCATCTTTATTGTATTTTATGCTTCTGGCGTTGACTTCTTAGGCCCTAACTATTCGATCTGGTGGAGCATCGTCCTAGAGTGAAGCCTTGGCTGCCCGGAACGTAGAAATGACCATAACTTTCACACTGGTTACCATTATTCGTTTTATACGATGGAAAAGCTGTTGTATTTATATCTTATTTTATGCTTCTGGCGTTGACTTCTTAGGACCCAGCTATTCCATCTGGTAGAACAACGCCCTCTGGTGAAGCCTAGGTTGCCCGGAACGTAGAAATGGCCATAACATTCACACAGGGAGCAATTATACGTTCTATACATCGAAAAGCTGTCCTATTTATTTTGTATTTTATGCTTCGGGCGCTGACTTCTAAGGCCCTAGCTATTCGATGTGGTGGAGCAACAGCCTAGATTGAAGCCTAGGTTGCCGGGAACGTAGAAGTGACCATAACTTTCACACTGGTATCTATTATTCGTTTTATACGATGGAAAAACTGTTATATTTATTTTGTATTTTATGCTTCGGGCGTTGACTTCTACGGCCGTAGCTATTCGATGTGGTGGAGTAATGCCCTAGAGTGAAACCTGGGTTACGCGGATCGTAGAAATGATCATTACCTTCACGCTTGTTGCAATTATTCCTGTTACACGATGAAAAAACTGTTGTATTTTTAGTGCATTTTTAGCTTCAGTCGTTGACTTCTAAGGCCGTAGCTATTGGATGTGGTGGAGCAACGCCCTAGAGTGACGCCTTGGTTGCCCGGCACGTAGAAATGACCATTACTTTCACAATGTTTGCAATTATTCGTTTTATACGATGGTAAACTGTTGTACTTATATTGCATTTTATTCTTCTGGCGTTGACTTCCTAGGCCCTAACTATTCGATCTGGTGGAACAACGCCCTAGAGTGAAACCTAGGTTGCCAGGAACGTAGAAATGACCATTACTTTCAAACTGTTTGCAGTTATTCCTGTTATACGATGGAAAAACTGTTGTATTTATATTGTATTTTATGCATCTGGCGTTGACTTCTAAGGCACTAACTATTCGATCTAGTGGATCAACGCCCCAGAGTGAAGCCTAGGTTGCCCGGTACGTAGAAATGACCATCACTCTCAAACTGGTTGCAATTATTCCTGTTAAATGATGGAAAAACTGTTGTATTTTTATTGCATTTTATGTTTCGGGCATTGACTTCTAAGGCCCTAACTATTCAATCTGTTGGAGCAATGCCCTAGGGTGAAGCCTAGGTTGCCCGGAAAATATAAATGACCATAACTTTCACACTGGTTGCTATTATTCGTTATATACGATGGAAAAACTGTTATATTTATATTGTATTTTATGCTTCTGTCGTTGACTTCTGAGGACGTAGCTATTCGATGTGGTGGAGCAACGCCCTAGAGTGAAGCCTAGGTTGCCCGGAACGTAGAATTTACCATAACTCTCACAGTGGTTGCAATTATTCGTTTTATACAATGGAAGACTGTTGTATTTATATTGTATTTAACGCTTCTGGCGTTGACTTCTAAGGCCCTAGCCGTTCGATCTGGTGGAGAAACGCCCTAGAGTGGAGCCTAGGTTTCCTAGAACGTAGAAATGACCATTACCTTCACGCTTGCGGCAATAATTCCAGTTATTTGATGTAAATACTTTTGTATTTTTATTGTATTTTATGCTTCAGGCGTTGACTTCTAAGACTGTAGGCATTCGGTGTGGAGGAGCAACGCCCTAGAGTGAAGCCTATGTTGTCCGGAACGTAGAAATGACCAACTCTTTCACACTGGTAGCAATTATTCGTTTTATACATGGAAAAGCTGTTATATATATATTGCATTTTATGCTTCTGGCGTTAACTTCTAAGGCCCTAACTATTCGATCCAGCGGGGCAACGCCTTAGAGTGAAGGCTATGTTGCACGGAACGTAGAAATGACCATAACTTTCACTCTGGTTGCAATTATTCCTGTTATACGATGGACAAACTGTTGCATTTTTATTGTACTTTATGCTTCTGGCGTTGACTTCTAAGGCCCTACGGATTCGATCTGGTGGAGCAATGCCTCACAGTTAAATCTAGGATGCCCGAAACGTCGAAATGATCATTACTTTCACACTGATTGCAATTATTCATTCTATATGATGGAAAAACTGTTCCATTTATATTGTATTTTATGCTTCTGGCGTTGACTTCTTAGGCCCTAACTATTCGATCTGGTGGAACAACGCTCTAGAGTGAAGCCAGGGTTGCCCGGAACGTAGAAATGACCATCACTTTCACACTGGTTGCAATTATTCCTGTTATACGATGGAAAAGCTGTTGTACCTTTATTGTATTTTGTGCTCCTGGCGTTGACTTCTTAGGCTCTAACTATTGGATCTGGTGGACTGACGCCCTAGAGTGAAGCCTAGTTTGCCGAGAACATAGAAATGAACATCGCTTTATCACTGGTTGCAATTATTCCTGTTATACGATGGAAAAACTGTTGTATTTGTATTGTATTTTATGCTTCTGGCGGTGACTTCTTGGGCCCTAACTATTCGATCTGTTGGAACAACGGCCTAGAGTGAAGACCAGGCTACCCGGAACGCAGAAATTACCATAACATTCACGCTGGTTGCAATTATCCTTTTTATACGATGGAAAAACTGTTGTACTTTTATTGTATTTTATGCTTTGGGCGTTGACTTCTATGGCCCTAGATATTCGATTTGGTGGAGCAACGTTCAAGAGTGAAGCGTATGTTGCCCGAAACGTAGAAATGACCATTACTTTCACACTGGTTACAAGTATTCTTTTTATACGATGGAAAAACTGTTGTATTTTTATTGTATTTTATGCGTCTGGAGTTGCTATCTAAGGCCCTAACTGTTCGACCTGGTGGTGCAATGCCGTAGAGTGAAGCCTAGGGTGCCCGGAACGTAGAAATGGCCATTACTTTCACACAGGTTGCAATTATTCGTTTTATACGATGGAAAAGCTGTTGTATTTATATCTTATTTTATGCTTCTTGCGCTGACTTCTCAGGCCCTAACTATTCGATCTGGCGGAGCAACGCCCTAGAGTGAAGCCTAGGTTGCCCGAAACGTAGAAATGACCATCACTTTCACACTGGTTGCAGTTATTCCTGTTATACGATGGACAAGCTGTTGCATTTTTATTGTACTCTATGCTTCTGGCGTTGACTTCTAAGGCGCTACGTATTCGATCTGGTGGAGCAATGCCTCACAGTTAAATCTAGGATGCCCGAAACGTCGAAATGATCATTACTTTCACACTGATTGCAATTATTCGTTTTATACGATGGAAAAGCTGTTGCATCTTTATTGTATTTTATGCTTCTGGCGTTGACTTCTTAGGCCCTAACTATTCCATCTGGTGGAACAACGCCCTAGGGTGAAGCCTAGGTTGCCCGGAACGTAGAAATGACCAACTCTTTCACACTGGTAGCAATCATTCGTCTTATACATGGAAAAGCTGTTATATATATATTGCATTTTATGCTTCTGGCATTGAATTCTAAGTCCCTAGCTATTCGATCTGGTGGAGCAACGACCTAGAGTGAAGCCTAGGTTGCCAGGAACATAGAAATGACCATTGCATTCACAATGTATGCAATTATTCATTTTAATCGGTGGAAAAACTGTTGTACTTAGATTGTTTTTTATTCTTCTGGCGTCGAATTCTAAGTCCCTAGCTATTCGATCTGGTGGAGCAACGCCCTAGAGTGTAACCTGGATTACCCGGAACGTAGAAATGACATGTACTTTCACACTGTTTGCAGTTATTCCTGTTATACGATGGAACAACTGTTGCATCTTTATTGTATTTTATGCTTCTGGCGTTGACTTCTTAGGCCCTAACTATTCGATCTCGTTGGAGCATCGTCCTAGAATGAAGCCTAGGTTGCCCCGAACGTAGAAATGACCATAACTTTCAAACTGGTTGCAATTAATCCTGTTATGCGATGGAAAAACTGTTGTATTTTTATTGCCTTTTATGCTTCGGGCGTTGACTTCTAAGGCCCTAGCTATTCAATCTGTTGGAGCAACGCCCTAGGGTGAAGCCTAGGTTGCCCGGAAAGTAGAAATGACGTTAACTTTCATAGTGGTTGCAATTATTCGTTTTATACGATGGAAAAACTGTTGTATTTATATTGTATTTTATGCATCTGGCGTTGACTTCTAAGGCACTAACTATTCGATCTAGTGGATCAACGCCCCAGAGTGAAGCCTAGGTTGCCCGGTACGTAGAAATGACCATCACTCTCAAACTGGTTGCAATTATTCCTGTTATACGATGGAAAAATTGTTGTATTTTTATTGTATTTTATGCTTCGGGCGATGACTTCTAAGGCCCTAACTATTCGATCTGGTGTAGCAATGCACTAGGGTGAAGCCTATGTTGCCCCGAACGTGGAAATGACCATAACTTTCACACGGTTTGCCATTACTCGTTTCATACGATGGAAAAGCTGTTGTATTTATATCTTATTTTATGCTTCTGTCGTTGACTTCTTAGGTCCCAGCTATTCCATCTGGTAGAACAACGCCCTCTGGTGAAGCCTAGGTTACCCGGAACGTAGAAATGATCATAACTTTCACACTGGAAACAATTATTCGTTTTATACATGGAACAGCTGTTCTATTTATTTTGTATTTTATGCTTCGGGCGTTGACTTCTAAGGCCCTAACTATTCGATCGGGTGGAACAATGGCCTAGAGTGAAGCCTAGGTTGCCTGGAACGTAGAAATGACCATAGCTTTCACCTGGTTGCTATTTTTCGTTTTATACGATCGAAAAGCTGTTGTATTTATATCTTATTTTATGCTTCTGTCGTTGACTTCTTAGGTCCCAGCTATTCCATCTGGTAGAACAACGCCCTCTGGTGAAGCCTAGGTTACCCGAAACGTAGAAATGACCAGTACTTTCACACTGGTTGCAGTTATTCCTGTTATACGATGGAAAAACTGTTGCACCTTTATTGTATTTTATGCTTCTGGCGTTGACATCTAAGGCCCTAACTGTTTGATCTGGTGGAGCAACGCCCTAGAGTGAAGCCTAGGTTGCCCGGAAAGTAGAAATAACCATAACTTTCACACTGGTAGCAATTATTCGTTTTATACGATGGAAAAACTGTTCTATTTATTTTATATTTTATGCTTCTGGCGTTGACTTCTAAGGCCCTAGCTATTCGATTTGGTGGAGCAACGCCCTAGAGTGGAGCCTTGGTTGCCCGGTACGTAGAAATGACCATTACTTTCACACTGTTTGCAAATATACATTATATGCGATGGAAAGTCTGTTGTATTTATGTTGTATTTTATGCTCCTGGCGTTGACTTCTTAGGCCCTATCTATTTGATCTGGTGGAGCACCGCCCTAGCGTGAAGCCTAGGTTGCCCGGAACGTAGAAATGACCATTCATTTCACACTGGTAGCAATTATTCGTTTTATACGATGGAAAAACTGTTTTATTTATTTTGTATTTTATGCTTCGGGCGTTGACTTCTAAGGCCCTAACCATTCGATCTGGTGCAACAACGCCCTAGAGTGAAGCCTAGGTTGCCCGGAACGTAGAAATGACCATAACTTTCACACAGGTTGCTATTATTCGTTTTATACGATGGAAAAGCTGTTGTATTTATATCGTACTTTATGCTTCTGGCGTTGACTTCTAAGGCCCTCAACTAATTGGTCTGGTGGAGCAACGCCCTAGAGTGAAGCCTAGGTTGCCCGGAACGTACAAATGACCATTACTTTCACACTGTTTGCAATTATTCATTTTATACGATGGAAATGCAGTTGTATTTATATTGCATTTTATTCTTCTGGGGTTGTCTTTTAAGGCCGTAGCTATTAGATGTGGTGGAGCAACGCTCTAGAGTGTCGCATAGGTTGCCCGGAACGTAGAAATGACCATTACTTTCACAATGTATGCGAATATTCATTTTATACGATGGAAAAACTGTTGTACTTATATTGTATTTTATTCTTCTGGCGTTGAATTCTAAGTCCCTAGCTTTTCGATCTCGTGGAGCAACGCCCTAGAGTGAAACACAGGTTACCCGGAACGTAGAAATGACCAGTACTTTCACACTGGTTGCAGTTATTCCTGTTATACGATGGAAAAACTGTTGCACCTTTATTGTATTTTATGCTTCTGGCGTTGACATCTAAGGCCCTATCTGTTTGATCTGGTGGAGCAACGCCCTAGAGTGAAGCCTAGGTTGCCCGGAACGTAGAAATGACCATAACTTTCACACTGGTTGCTATTATTCGTTTTATACGATGGAAAAACTGTTATATTTATATTGTGTTTTATGCTTCTGGCGTTCACTTCTTAGGCCCTAACTATTCGATCTGGTGGAACGACGCCCTAGGGTGAAGCCTAGGTTCCTCGGAAAGTAGAAATGACCATAAGTTTCATACTGGTTGCAATTATTCGTTTTATACGATGGAAAAACTGTTGTATTTATATGGTATTTTATGCTTCTGGCGTTGACTTCTAAGGCCCAAATTATTCGATTTGGTGGAGCAATGCCTCAGAGTTAAGTCTAGGATGCCCGATACGCCGAAATGATCATTACTTTCACGCTTGTTGCAATTATTCCTGCTATACGATGGAAAAGCTGTTGTATTTATATCGTATTTTATGCTTCTGGCGTTGGCTTCTTAGGCCCTAGCTATTCGATCTGGTGGACCAACGCCCTAGAGTGAAGCCTAGGTTGCCCGAGACGTGGATATGATCAATACCTTCACACTGGTTGCAACTATTCCAGTTATATGATGGAAAAACTGTTGTATTTTTATTGTACTTTATGCTTCTGGCGTTGACTTCTATGGCCCTAACTATTGGATCTGGTGGACCAACGCCCTAGAGTGAAGCCTAGGTTGCCCGGAACGTAGAAATGACCATAACTTTCACACTGGTTGCAATTATTCGTTTTATACGATGGAAAAACTTTTGCATTTATATTGTATTTTATTCTTCTGGCGTTGACGTCTAAGGCCGTAGCTACTCGATATGGTGGAGCAACGCCCTAGAATGAACCGTAGGTTGCCCGGAACGTAGAAATGACCATAACTTTCATACTGGTTGCAATTATTCGTTTTATACGATGGAAAAGCTGTTGTATTTATATTGTGTATTATGCTTCGGGCGTCGACTTCTAAGGCCCTAGATGCTCGGTCGGGTGGAACAACGCCATAGAGTGCAGCCTAGGTTGCCCGGAACGTAGAAATGACCATTACCTTCACACTTGTTGCAACTATTCCTGTTAAACGATGGAAAAACAGTTTTATTTATATTGTATTTTATGCTTCTGGCGTTGACTTCTATGGCCCTAACTATTGGATCTGGTGGACCAACGCCCTGGAGTGAAGCCTAGGTTGCCCGGAACGTAGGAATGACCATTACCTTCACACTGGTTGCAATTATTCGTTTTATACGATGGAAAAACTTTTGCATTTATATTGTATTTTATGCTTCTGGCGTTGTCTTCTAAGGCCATAACTATCCGATCTGGTGGAGCAACGCCCAAGAGCGATGCCTAGGTTGCCCGGAACGTAGAAATGACCATTACCTTCACGCTTGCTGCAATTATTCCTGTTATACGATGAAAAAACTGTTGTATTTTTATTGCATTTTATGCTTCAGGCGTTGACTTCTACGGCCGTAGCTATTCGATGTGGCGGAGTAACGCCCTAGAGTGAAACCTGGGCTACCCGGATCGTAGAAATGACCACACTTTCACACTGGTTGCAATTATTCCTGTTATGCGATGGAACAACTGTTGTATTTGTATTGTATTTTATGCTTCTGGCGTTGTCTTCTAAGGCCATAACTATCCGATCTGGTGGAGCAACGCCCAAGAGCGATGCCTAGGTTGTCCGGAACGTAGAACATACCATTACCTTCACACTGGATGCAATTATTCCTGTTATACGATGGAAAAACTGTTGCATCTTTATTGTATTTTATGCTTCTGGCGTTGACTTCTTAGGCCCTAACTATTCCATCTGGTGGAACAACGCCCTAGGGTGAAGCCTAGTTTGCCCGGAACGTAGAAATGACCAACTCTTTCACACTGGTAGCAATTATTCGTTTTATACATGGAAAAGCTGTTATATATATATTGCATTTTATGCTTCTGGCGTTAACTTCTAAGGCCCTAACTATTCGATCCAGCGGGGCAACGCCTTAGAGTGAAGGCTATGTTGCACGGAACGTAGAAATGACCATAACTTTCACTCTGGTTGCAATTATTCCTGTTATACGATGGACAAACTGTTGCATTTTTATTGTACTTTATGCTTCTGGCGTTGACTTCTAAGGCCCTACGGATTCGATCTGGTGGAGCAATGCCTCACAGTTAAATCTAGGATGCCCGAAACGTCGAAATGATCATTACTTTCACACTGATTGCAATTATTCATTCTATATGATGGAAAAACTGTTCCATTTATATTGTATTTTATGCTTCTGGCGTTGACTTCTTAGGCCCTAACTATTCGATCTGGTGGAACAACGCTCTAGAGTGAAGCCAGGGTTGCCCGGAACGTAGAAATGACCATCACTTTCACACTGGTTGCAATTATTCCTGTTATACGATGGACAAACTGTTGGATTTTTATTGTACATTATGCTTCTGGATTTGACTTCTAAGGCCCTATGTATCCGACCTGGTGGAGCTATGCCTCAGAGTTAAGTGTAGGAGGCCCGAAACGTAGAAATGACATAACTTTCACACTGGTTGCAATTATTCGTTTTATACAATGGAAAAACTGTTGTATTTCTTTTGTATTTTAAGCTTCTGGCGTTGACTTCTTAGGCCCTAACTATTCGATCTGTTGGAACAACGCCCTAGAGTGAAGCCTAGGTTGCACGGAACGTAGAAATTACCATAACTCTCACACTGGTTGCAATTATTCGTTTTATACAATGGAAAACTGTTGTATTTATATTGTATTTGATGCTTCTGGCGTTGACTTCTAAGGCCCTAACTATTCGATCTGGTGGAGCAACGCCCAAGAGTGATGTCTAGGTTGCCCGGATCGTAGAAATGACTATTACTTTCACAATGTTCGCAATCATTCATTTTATACGATGGAAAAACTGTTGTACTTATATTGTATTTTATGCTTCGGGCGTTGACTTCTAAGGCCCCAACTATTCGATTTGGTCGAGCAACGCCCTACAGTGAAGCCTAGGTTGCCCGGAACGTAGAAATGAGCAGTACTTTCACACTGTTTGCAATTATTCATTTTATACGATGGAAAAACTGTTGTACTTATATTGTATTTTATCCTTCTGGCGTTGAATTCTAAGTCCCTAGCTATTCGATCTGGTGGAGCAACGCACTAGAGTGAAGCCTAGGTTACCCGGAACGTAGAAATGACCAGTACTTTCACACTGGTAGCAATTATTCGTCTTACACATGGAAAAACTGTTCTATTTTTTTGTATTTTATGCTTCGGGCGTTGACTTCTAAGTCCCTACATATTCGATCTGGTAGAGCAACGCCCTAGAGCGAAACCTAGGTTACCCGGAACGTAGAAATGACCAGTACTTTCATACTGTTTGCAGTTATTCCTGTTATACGATGGAAAAACCATTGCGTCTTTATTGTATTTTATGCTTCTGGCGTTGACTTCTAAGGCCCTAGCTATTCGATTTGGTGGAGCAACGCCCTAGAGTGGAGCCTAGGTTGCCCGGTACGTAGAAATGACCATTACTTTCACACTGTTTGCAAATATACATTATATACGACGGAAAGTCTGTTGTATTTATGTTGTATTTTATGCTCCTGGCGTTGACTTCTTAGGCCCTAACTATTTGATCTGGTGGAGCACCGCCCTATCGTGAAGCCTAGGTTGCCCGGAACGTAGAAATGACCATTCATTTCACACTGGTAGCAATTATTCGTTTTATACGATGGAAAAACTGTTTTATTTATTTTGTATTTTATGCTTCGGGCGTTGACTTCTAAGGCTCTAACTATTCAATCTGGCGGAGCAACGCCCTAGAGTGAAGCCTAGGTTGCGCTGAGCGTAGAAATGACGATAACTTTCACACTGGTAGCAATTATTCGTTTTATATGATGGAAAAACTGTTTTATTTATTTTGTATTTTATGCTTCGGGCGTTGACTTCTAAGGCCCTACCTATTCGATCTGGTGGAGCAACGCCCTAGAGCGAAACCTAGGTTGCCAGGAACGTAGAAATGACCATTACTTTCAAAGTGTTTGCAAATATACATTGTATACGATGGAAAGTCTGTTGTATTTATATTGTATTTTATGCTTCTGGCGTTGACTACTTAGGCCCTAACTATTTAACCTGGTGCAGCACCGCCCTAGAGTGAAGCCTTGGTTGCCCGGAACGTAGAACATGCCATTACCTTCACACTGGTTGCAATTGTACCTGTCATACGATGGAAAAACTGTTGCATCTTTATTGTATTTTATGCTTCTGGCGTTGACTTCTTAGGCCCTAACTATTCCATCTGGTGGAACAACGCCCTAGGGTGAAGCCTCGGTTGCCCGGAACGTAGAAATGACCAACTCTTTCACACTGGTAGCAATCATTCGTCTTATACATGGAAAAGCTGTTATATATATATTGCATTTTATGCTTCTGGCATTGAATTCTAAGTCCCTAGCTATTCGATCTGGTGGAGCAACGACCTAGACTGAAGCCTAGGTTGCCAGGAACGTAGAAATGACCATTGCATTCACAATGTATGCAATTATTCATTTTATTCGGTGGAAAAACTGTTGTACTTAGATTGTTTTTTATTCTTCTGGCGTCGAATTCTAAGTCCCTAGCTATTCGATCTGGTGGAGCAACGCCCTAGAGTGTAACCTGGATTACCCGGAACGTAGAAATGACATGTACTTTCACACTGTTTGCAGTTATTCCTGTTATACGATGGAACAACTGTTGCATCTTTATTGTATTTTATGCTTCTGGCGTTGACTTCTTAGGCCCTAACTATTCGATCTCGTTGGAGCATCGTCCTAGAATGAAGCCTAGGTTGCCCCGAACGTAGAAATGACCATAACTTTCAAACTGGTTGCAATTAATCCTGTTATGCGATGGAAAAACTGTTGTATTTTTATTGCCTTTTATGCTTCGGGCGTTGACTTCTAAGGCCCTAGCTATTCAATCTGTTGGAGCATCGCCCTAGGGTGAAGCCTAGGTTGCCCGGAAAGTAGAAATGACGTTAACTTTCATAGTGGTTGCAATTATTCGTTTTATACGATGGAAAAACTGTTGTATTTATATTGTATTTTATGCATCTGGCGTTGACTTCTAAGGCACTAACTATTCGATCTAGTGGATCAACGCCCCAGAGTGAAGCCTAGGTTGCCCGGTACGTAGAAATGACCATCACTCTCAAACTGGTTGCAATTATTCCTGTTATATGATGGAAAAACTGTTGTATTTTTATTGCATTTTATGCTTCGGGCATTGACTTCTAAGGCCCTAATTATTCAATCTGTTGGAGCAATGCCCTAGGGTGAAGCCTAGGTTGCCCGGAAAATATAAATGACCATAAGTTTCATACTGGTTGCAATTATTCGTTTTATACGATGGAAAAACTGTTGTATTTATATTGTATTTTATGCTTCTGGCGTTCACTTCTTAGGCCCGAACTATTCGATCTGGTGGAACAACGGCCGAGGGTGAAGCCTAGGTTGCCCGGAACGTAGAAATGACCATAACTTTTACACTGGTAGCAATTATTCCTGTTACACAATGGAACAACTGTTGCATCTTTATTGTATTTTATGCTTCTGGCGTTGACTTCTTAGGCCCTAACTATTCGATCTGGTGGAGCATCGTCCTAGAGTGAAGCCTTGGCTGCCCGGAACGTAGAAATGACCATAACTTTCACACTGGTTACCATTATTCGTTTTATACGATGGAAAAGCTGTTGTATTTATATCTTATTTTATGCTTCTGGCGTTGACTTCTTAGGACCCAGCTATTCCATCTGGTAGAACAACGCCCTCTGGTGAAGCCTAGGTTGCCCGGAACGTAGAAATGGCCATAACATTCACACAGGAAGCAATTATACGTTCTATACATCGAAAAGCTGTCCTATTTATTTTGTATTTTATGCTTCGGGCGCTGACTTCTAAGGCCCTAGCTATTCGATGTGGTGGAGCAACAGCCTAGAGTGAAGCCTAGGTTGCCGGGAACGTAGAAGTGACCATAACTTTCACACTGGTATCTATTATTCGTTTTATACGATGGAAAAACTGATATATTTATTTTGTATTTTATGCTTCGGGCGTTGACTTCTACGGCCGTAGCTATTCGATGTGGTGGAGTAATGCCCTAGAGTGAAACCTGGGTTACGCGGATCGTAGAAATGATCATTACCTTCACGCTTGTTGCAATTATTCCTGTTACACGATGAAAAAACTGTTGTATTTTTAGTGCATTTTTAGCTTCAGTCGTTGACTTCTAAGGCCGTAGCTATTGGATGTGGTGGAGCAACGCCCTAGAGTGACGCCTTGGTTGCCCGGCACGTAGAAATGACCATTACTTTCACAATGTTTGCAATTATTCGTTTTATACGATGGTAAACTGTTGTACTTATATTGCATTTTATTCTTCTGGCGTTGCCTTCCTAGGCCCTAACTATTCGATCTGGTGGAACAACGCCCTAGAGTGAAACCTAGGTTGCCAGGAACGTAGAAATGACCATTACTTTCAAACTGTTTGCAGTTATTCCTGTTATACGATGGAAAAACTGTTGTATTTATATTGTATTTTATGCATCTGGCGTTGACTTCTAAGGCACTAACTATTCGATCTAGTGGATCAACGCCCCAGAGTGAAGCCTAGGTTGCCCGGTACGTAGAAATGACCATCACTCTCAAACTGGTTGCAATTATTCCTGTTAAATGATGGAAAAACTGTTGTATTTTTATTGCATTTTATGTTTCGGGCATTGACTTCTAAGGCCCTAACTATTCAATCTGTTGGAGCAATGCCCTAGGGTGAAGCCTAGGTTGCCCGGAAAATATAAATGACCATAACTTTCACACTGGTTGCTATTATTCGTTATATACGATGGAAAAACTGTTATATTTATATTGTATTTTATGCTTCTGTCGTTGACTTCTGAGGACGTAGCTATTCGATGTGGTGGAGCAACGCCCTAGAGTGAAGCCTAGGTTGCCCGGAACGTAGAATTTACCATAACTCTCACAGTGGTTGCAATTATTCGTTTTATACAATGGAAGACTGTTGTATTTATATTGTATTTAACGCTTCTGGCGTTGACTTCTAAGGCCCTAGCCGTTCGATCTGGTGGAGAAACGCCCTAGAGTGGAGCCTAGGTTTCCTAGAACGTAGAAATGACCATTACCTTCACGCTTGCGGCAATTATTCCAGTTATTTGATGTAAATACTTTTGTATTTTTATTGTATTTTATGCTTCAGGCGTTGACTTCTAAGACTGTAGGCATTCGGTGTGGAGGAGCAACGCCCTAGAGTGAAGCCTATGTTGTCCGGAACGTAGAAATGACCAACTCTTTCACACTGGTAGCAATTATTCGTTTTATACATGGAAAAGCTGTTATATATATATTGCATTTTATGCTTCTGGCGTTAACTTCTAAGGCCCTAACTATTCGATCCAGCGGGGCAACGCCTTAGAGTGAAGGCTATGTTGCACGGAACGTAGAAATGACCATAACTTTCACTCTGGTTGCAATTATTCCTGTTATACGATGGACAAACTGTTGCATTTTTATTGTACTTTATGCTTCTGGCGTTGACTTCTAAGGCCCTACGGATTCGATCTGGTGGAGCAATGCCTCACAGTTAAATCTAGGATGCCCGAAACGTCGAAATGATCATTACTTTCACACTGATTGCAATTATTCATTCTATATGATGGAAAAACTGTTCCATTTATATTGTATTTTATGCTTCTGGCGTTGACTTCTTAGGCCCTAACTATTCGATCTGGTGGAACAACGCTCTAGAGTGAAGCCAGGGTTGCCCGGAACGTAGAAATGACCATCACTTTCACACTGGTTGCAATTATTCCTGTTATACGATGGAAAAGCTGTTGTACCTTTATTGTATTTTGTGCTCCTGGCGTTGACTTCTTAGGCTCTAACTATTGGATCTGGTGGACTGACGCCCTAGAGTGAAGCCTAGTTTGCCGAGAACATAGAAATGAACATCGCTTTATCACTGGTTGCAATTATTCCTGTTATACGATGGAAAAACTGTTGTATTTGTATTGTATTTTATGCTTCTGGCGGTGACTTCTTGGGCCCTAACTATTCGATCTGTTGGAACAACGGCCTAGAGTGAAGACCAGGCTACCCGGAACGCAGAAATTACCATAACATTCACGCTAGTTGCAATTATCCTTTTTATACGATGGAAAAACTGTTGTACTTTTATTGTATTTTATGCTTTGGGCGTTGACTTCTATGGCCCTAGATATTCGATTTGGTGGAGCAACGTTCAAGAGTGAAGCGTATGTTGCCCGAAACGTAGAAATGACCATTACTTTCACACTGGTTACAAGTATTCTTTTTATACGGTGGAAAAACTGTTGTATTTTTATTGTATTTTATGCGTCTGGAGTTGCTATCTAAGGCCCTAACTGTTCGACCTGGTGGTGCAATGCCGTAGAGTGAAGCCTAGGGTGCCCGGAACGTAGAAATGGCCATTACTTTCACACAGGTTGCAATTATTCGTTTTATACGATGGAAAAGCTGTTGTATTTATATCTTATTTTATGCTTCTTGCGCTGACTTCTCAGGCCCTAACTATTCGATCTGGCGGAGCAACGCCCTAGAGTGAAGCCTAGGTTGCCCGAAACGTAGAAATGACCATCACTTTCACACTGGTTGCAGTTATTCCTGTTATACGATGGACAAGCTGTTGCATTTTTATTGTACTCTATGCTTCTGGCGTTGACTTCTAAGGCGCTACGTATTCGATCTGGTGGAGCAATGCCTCACAGTTAAATCTAGGATGCCCGAAACGTCGAAATGATCATTACTTTCACACTGATTGCAATTATTCGTTTTATACGATGGAAAAGCTGTTGCATCTTTATTGTATTTTATGCTTCTGGCGTTGACTTCTTAGGCCCTAACTATTCCATCTGGTGGAACAACGCCCTAGGGTGAAGCCTAGGTTGCCCGGAACGTAGAAATGACCAACTCTTTCACACTGGTAGCAATCATTCGTCTTATACATGGAAAAGCTGTTATATATATATTGCATTTTATGCTTCTGGCATTGAATTCTAAGTCCCTAGCTATTCGATCTGGTGGAGCAACGACCTAGAGTGAAGCCTAGGTTGCCAGGAACATAGAAATGACCATTGCATTCACAATGTATGCAATTATTCATTTTAATCGGTGGAAAAACTGTTGTACTTAGATTGTTTTCTATTCTTCTGGCGTCGAATTCTAAGTCCCTAGCTATTCGATCTGGTGGAGCAACGCCCTAGAGTGTAACCTGGATTACCCGGAACGTAGAAATGACATGTACTTTCACACTGTTTGCAGTTATTCCTGTTATACGATGGAACAACTGTTGCATCTTTATTGTATTTTATGCTTCTGGCGTTGACTTCTTAGGCCCTAACTATTCGATCGGGTGGAACAATGGCCTAGAGTGAAGCCTAGGTTGCCTGGAACGTAGAAATGACCATAGCTTTCACCTGGTTGCTATTTTTCGTTTTATACGATCGAAAAGCTGTTGTATTTATATCTTATTTTATGCTTCTGTCGTTGACTTCTTAGGTCCCAGCTATTCCATCTGGTAGAACAACGCCCTCTGGTGAAGCCTAGGTTACCCGAAACGTAGAAATGACCAGTACTTTCACACTGGTTGCAGTTATTCCTGTTATACGATGGAAAAACTGTTGCACCTTTATTGTATTTTATGCTTCTGGCGTTGACATCTAAGGCCCTAACTGTTTGATCTGGTGGAGCAACGCCCTAGAGTGAAGCCTAGGTTGCCCGGAAAGTAGAAATAACCATAACTTTCACACTGGTAGCAATTATTCGTTTTATACGATGGAAAAACTGTTCTATTTATTTTATATTTTATGCTTCTGGCGTTGACTTCTAAGGCCCTAGCTATTCGATTTGGTGGAGCAACGCCCTAGAGTGGAGCCTTGGTTGCCCGGTACGTAGAAATGACCATTACTTTCACACTGTTTGCAAATATACATTATATGCGATGGAAAGTCTGTTGTATTTATGTTGTATTTTATGCTCCTGGCGTTGACTTCTTAGGCCCTATCTATTTGATCTGGTGGAGCACCGCCCTAGCGTGAAGCCTAGGTTGCCCGGAACGTAGAAATGACCATTCATTTCACACTGGTAGCAATTATTCGTTTTATACGATGGAAAAACTGTTTTATTTATTTTGTATTTTATGCTTCGGGCGTTGACTTCTAAGGCCCTAACCATTCGATCTGGTGCAACAACGCCCTAGAGTGAAGCCTAGGTTGCCCGGAACGTAGAAATGACCATAACTTTCACACAGGTTGCTATTATTCGTTTTATACGATGGAAAAGCTGTTGTATTTATATCGTACTTTATGCTTCTGGCGTTGACTTCTAAGGCCCTCAACTAATTGGTCTGGTGGAGCAACGCCCTAGAGTGAAGCCTAGGTTGCCCGGAACGTACAAATGACCATTACTTTCACACTGTTTGCAATTATTCATTTTATACGATGGAAATGCAGTTGTATTTATATTGCATTTTATTCTTCTGGGGTTGTCTTTTAAGGCCGTAGCTATTAGATGTGGTGGAGCAACGCTCTAGAGTGTCGCATAGGTTGCCCGGAACGTAGAAATGACCATTACTTTCACAATGTATGCGAATATTCATTTTATACGATGGAAAAACTGTTGTACTTATATTGTATTTTATTCTTCTGGCGTTGAATTCTAAGTCCCTAGCTTTTCGATCTCGTGGAGCAACGCCCTAGAGTGAAACACAGGTTACCCGGAACGTAGAAATGACCAGTACTTTCACACTGGTTGCAGTTATTCCTGTTATACGATGGAAAAACTGTTGCACCTTTATTGTATTTTATGCTTCTGGCGTTGACATCTAAGGCCCTATCTGTTTGATCTGGTGGAGCAACGCCCTAGAGTGAAGCCTAGGTTGCCCGGAACGTAGAAATGACCATAACTTTCACACTGGTTGCTATTATTCGTTTTATACGATGGAAAAACTGTTATATTTATATTGTGTTTTATGCTTCTGGCGTTCACTTCTTAGGCCCTAACTATTCGATCTGGTGGAACGACGCCCTAGGGTGAAGCCTAGGTTCCTCGGAAAGTAGAAATGACCATAAGTTTCATACTGGTTGCAATTATTCGTTTTATACGATGGAAAAACTGTTGTATTTATATGGTATTTTATGCTTCTGGCGTTGACTTCTAAGGCCCAAATTATTCGATTTGGTGGAGCAATGCCTCAGAGTTAAGTCTAGGATGCCCGATACGCCGAAATGATCATTACTTTCACGCTTGTTGCAATTATTCCTGCTATACGATGGAAAAGCTGTTGTATTTATATCGTATTTTATGCTTCTGGCGTTGGCTTCTTAGGCCCTAGCTATTCGATCTGGTGGACCAACGCCCTAGAGTGAAGCCTAGGTTGCCCGAGACGTGGATATGATCAATACCTTCACACTGGTTGCAACTATTCCAGTTATATGATGGAAAAACTGTTGTATTTTTATTGTACTTTATGCTTCTGGCGTTAACTTCTATGGCCCTAACTATTGGATCTGGTGGACCAACGCCCTAGAGTGAAGCCTAGGTTGCCCGGAACGTAGAAATGACCATAACTTTCACACTGGTTGCAATTATTCGTTTTATACGATGGAAAAACTTTTGCATTTATATTGTATTTTATTCTTCTGGCGTTGACGTCTAAGGCCGTAGCTACTCGATATGGTGGAGCAACGCCCTAGAATGAACCGTAGGTTGCCCGGAACGTAGAAATGACCATAACTTTCATACTGGTTGCAATTATTCGTTTTATACGATGGAAAAGCTGTTGTATTTATATTGTGTATTATGCTTCGGGCGTCGACTTCTAAGGCCCTAGATGCTCGGTCGGGTGGAACAACGCCATAGAGTGCAGCCTAGGTTGCCCGGAACGTAGAAATGACCATTACCTTCACACTTGTTGCAACTATTCCTGTTAAACGATGGAAAAACAGTTTTATTTATATTGTATTTTATGCTTCTGGCGTTGACTTCTATGGCCCTAACTATTGGATCTGGTGGACCAACGCCCTGGAGTGAAGCCTAGGTTGCCCGGAACGTAGGAATGACCATTACCTTCACACTGGTTGCAATTATTCGTTTTATACGATGGAAAAACTTTTGCATTTATATTGTATTTTATGCTTCTGGCGTTGTCTTCTAAGGCCATAACTATCCGATCTGGTGGAGCAACGCCCAAGAGCGATGCCTAGGTTGCCCGGAACGTAGAAATGACCATTACCTTCACGCTTGCTGCAATTATTCCTGTTATACGATGAAAAAACTGTTGTATTTTTATTGCATTTTATGCTTCAGGCGTTGACTTCTACGGCCGTAGCTATTCGATGTGGCGGAGTAACGCCCTAGAGTGAAACCTGGGCTACCCGGATCGTAGAAATGACCACACTTTCACACTGGTTGCAATTATTCCTGTTATGCGATGGAACAACTGTTGTATTTGTATTGTATTTTATGCTTCTGGCGTTGTCTTCTAAGGCCATAACTATCCGATCTGGTGGAGCAACGCCCAAGAGCGATGCCTAGGTTGTCCGGAACGTAGAACATACCATTACCTTCACACTGGATGCAATTATTCCTGTTATACGATGGAAAAACTGTTGCATCTTTATTGTATTTTATGCTTCTGGCGTTGACTTCTTAGGCCCTAACTATTCCATCTGGTGGAACAACGCCCTAGGGTGAAGCCTAGTTTGCCCGGAACGTAGAAATGACCAACTCTTTCACACTGGTAGCAATTATTCGTTTTATACATGGAAAAGCTGTTATATATATATTGCATTTTATGCTTCTGGCGTTAACTTCTAAGGCCCTAACTATTCGATCCAGCGGGGCAACGCCTTAGAGTGAAGGCTATGTTGCACGGAACGTAGAAATGACCATAACTTTCACTCTGGTTGCAATTATTCCTGTTATACGATGGACAAACTGTTGCATTTTTATTGTACTTTATGCTTCTGGCGTTGACTTCTAAGGCCCTACGGATTCGATCTGGTGGAGCAATGCCTCACAGTTAAATCTAGGATGCCCGAAACGTCGAAATGATCATTACTTTCACACTGATTGCAATTATTCATTCTATATGATGGAAAAACTGTTCCATTTATATTGTATTTTATGCTTCTGGCGTTGACTTCTTAGGCCCTAACTATTCGATCTGGTGGAACAACGCTCTAGAGTGAAGCCAGGGTTGCCCGGAACGTAGAAATGACCATCACTTTCACACTGGTTGCAATTATTCCTGTTATACGATGGACAAACTGTTGGATTTTTATTGTACATTATGCTTCTGGATTTGACTTCTAAGGCCCTATGTATCCGACCTGGTGGAGCTATGCCTCAGAGTTAAGTGTAGGAGGCCCGAAACGTAGAAATGACATAACTTTCACACTGGTTGCAATTATTCGTTTTATACAATGGAAAAACTGTTGTATTTCTTTTGTATTTTAAGCTTCTGGCGTTGACTTCTTAGGCCCTAACTATTCGATCTGTTGGAACAACGCCCTAGAGTGAAGCCTAGGTTGCACGGAACGTAGAAATTACCATAACTCTCACACTGGTTGCAATTATTCGTTTTATACAATGGAAAACTGTTGTATTTATATTGTATTTGATGCTTCTGGCGTTGACTTCTAAGGCCCTAACTATTCGATCTGGTGGAGCAACGCCCAAGAGTGATGTCTAGGTTGCCCGGATCGTAGAAATGACTATTACTTTCACAATGTTCGCAATCATTCATTTTATACGATGGAAAAACTGTTGTACTTATATTGTATTTTATGCTTCGGGCGTTGACTTCTAAGGCCCCAACTATTCGATTTGGTCGAGCAACGCCCTACAGTGAAGCCTAGGTTGCCCGGAACGTAGAAATGAGCAGTACTTTCACACTGTTTGCAATTATTCATTTTATACGATGGAAAAACTGTTGTACTTATATTGTATTTTATCCTTCTGGCGTTGAATTCTAAGTCCCTAGCTATTCGATCTGGTGGAGCAACGCACTAGAGTGAAGCCTAGGTTACCCGGAACGTAGAAATGACCAGTACTTTCACACTGGTAGCAATTATTCGTCTTACACATGGAAAAACTGTTCTATTTTTTTGTATTTTATGCTTCGGGCGTTGACTTCTAAGTCCCTACATATTCGATCTGGTAGAGCAACGCCCTAGAGCGAAACCTAGGTTACCCGGAACGTAGAAATGACCAGTACTTTCATACTGTTTGCAGTTATTCCTGTTATACGATGGAAAAACCATTGCGTCTTTATTGTATTTTATGCTTCTGGCGTTGACTTCTAAGGCCCTAGCTATTCGATTTGGTGGAGCAACGCCCTAGAGTGGAGCCTAGGTTGCCCGGTACGTAGAAATGACCATTACTTTCACACTGTTTGCAAATATACATTATATACGACGGAAAGTCTGTTGTATTTATGTTGTATTTTATGCTCCTGGCGTTGACTTCTTAGGCCCTAACTATTTGATCTGGTGGAGCACCGCCCTATCGTGAAGCCTAGGTTGCCCGGAACGTAGAAATGACCATTCATTTCACACTGGTAGCAATTATTCGTTTTATACGATGGAAAAACTGTTTTATTTATTTTGTATTTTATGCTTCGGGCGTTGACTTCTAAGGCTCTAACTATTCAATCTGGCGGAGCAACGCCCTAGAGTGAAGCCTAGGTTGCGCTGAGCGTAGAAATGACGATAACTTTCACACTGGTAGCAATTATTCGTTTTATATGATGGAAAAACTGTTTTATTTATTTTGTATTTTATGCTTCGGGCGTTGACTTCTAAGGCCCTAGCTATTCGATCTGGTGGAGCAACGCACTAGAGTGAAGCCTAGGTTACCCGGAACGTAGAAATGACCAGTACTTTCACACTGGTAGCAATTATTTGTCTTACACATGGAAAAACTGTTCTATTTTTTTGTATTTTATGCTTCGGGCGTTGACTTCTAAGTCCCTACCTATTCGATCTGGTGGAGCAACGCCCTAGAGCGAAACCTAGGTTACCCGGAACGTAGAAATGACCAGTACTTTCATACTGTTTGCAGTTATTCCTGTTATACGATGGAAAAACCATTGCGTCTTTATTGTATTTTATGCTTCTGGCGTTGACTTCTAAGGCCCTAGCTATTCGATTTGGTGGAGCAACGCCCTAGAGTGGAGCCTAGGTTGCCCGGTACGTAGAAATGACCATTACTTTCACACTGTTTGCAAATATACATTATATACGACGGAAAGTCTGTTGTATTTATGTTGTATTTTATGCTCCTGGCGTTGACTTCTTAGGCCCTAACTATTTGATCTGGTGGAGCACCGCCCTATCGTGAAGCCTAGGTTGCCCGGAACGTAGAAATGACCATTCATTTCACACTGGTAGCAATTATTCGTTTTATACGATGGAAAAACTGTTTTATTTATTTTGTATTTTATGCTTCGGGCGTTGACTTCTAAGGCTCTAACTATTCGATCTGGCGGAGCAACGCCCTAGAGTGAAGCCTAGGTTGCGCTGAGCGTAGAAATGACGATAACTTTCACACTGGTAGCAATTATTCGTTTTATATGATGGAAAAACTGTTTTATTTATTTTGTATTTTATGCTTCGGGCGTTGACTTCTAAGGCCCTAACTATTCGATCTGGTGGAGCAACGCCCTAGAGTGAAGCCTAGGTTGCCCGGCACGTAGAAATGACCATAACTTTCACACTGGTTGCTATCATTCGTTTTATATGATGGAAAAACTGTTGTATTTATATTGTATTTTATGCTTCTGGCGTTCACTTCTTAGGCCCTAACTATTCGATCTGGTGGAACAACGGCCTAGAGTGAAGCCTAGGTTGCCCGGAACGTAGAAATGACCATAACTTTCACACTGGTTGCTATCATTCGTTTTATATGATGGATAAACTGTTGTATTTATATTGTGTTTTATGCTTCTGGCGTTCACTTCTTAGGCCCTAACTATTCGATCTGGTGGAACAACGCCCTAGGGTGAAGCCTAGGTTGCCCGGAACGTAGAAATGACCATAACTTTTACACTGCTAGCATTTATTTGTTTTATACAATGGAAAAGCTGTTCTATTTATTTTGCATTTTATGCTTCTGGCGTTCACTTCTTAGGCCATAACTATCCGATCTGGTGGAGCAACGCCCAAGAGCGATGCCTAGGTTGCCCGGAACGTAGAAATGACCATTACCTTCACGCTTGCTGCAATTATTCCTGTTATACGATGAAAAAACTGTTGTATTTTTATTGCATTTTATGCTTCAGGCGTTGACTTCTACGGCCGTAGCTATTCGATGTGGCGGAGTAACGCCCTAGAGTGAAACCTGGGCTACCCGGATCGTAGAAATGACCACACTTTCACACTGGTTGCAATTATTCCTGTTATGCGATGGAACAACTGTTGTATTTGTATTGTATTTTATGCTTCTGGCGTTGTCTTCTAAGGCCATAACTATCCGATCTGGTGGAGCAACGCCCAAGAGCGATGCCTAGGTTGTCCGGAACGTAGAACATACCATTACCTTCACACTGGTTGCAATTATTCCTGTTATACGATGGAAAAACTGTTGCATCTTTATTGTATTTTATGCTTCTGGCGTTGACATCTTAGGCCCTAACTATTCCATCTGGTGGAACAACGCCCTAGGGTGAAGCCTAGTTTGCCCGGAACGTAGAAATGACCAACTCTTTCACACTGGTAGCAATTATTCGTTTTATACATGGAAAAGCTGTTATATATATATTGCATTTTATGCTTCTGGCGTTAACTTCTAAGGCCCTAACTATTCGATCCAGCGGGGCAACGCCTTAGAGTGAAGGCTATGTTGCACGGAACGTAGAAATGACCATAACTTTCACTCTGGTTGCAATTATTCCTGTTATACGATGGACAAACTGTTGCATTTTTATTGTACTTTATGCTTCTGGCGTTGACTTCTAAGGCCCTACGGATTCGATCTGGTGGAGCAATGCCTCACAGTTAAATCTAGGATGCCCGAAACGTCGAAATGATCATTACTTTCACACTGATTGCAATTATTCATTCTATATGATGGAAAAACTGTTCCATTTATATTGTATTTTATGCTTCTGGCGTTGACTTCTTAGGCCCTAACTATTCGATCTGGTGGAACAACGCTCTAGAGTGAAGCCAGGGTTGCCCGGAACGTAGAAATGACCATCACTTTCACACTGGTTGCAATTATTCCTGTTATACGATGGACAAACTGTTGGATTTTTATTGTACATTATGCTTCTGGATTTGACTTCTAAGGCCCTATGTATCCGACCTGGTGGAGCTATGCCTCAGAGTTAAGTGTAGGAGGCCCGAAACGTAGAAATGACATAACTTTCACACTGGTTGCAATTATTCGTTTTATACAATGGAAAAACTGTTGTATTTCTTTTGTATTTTAAGCTTCTGGCGTTGACTTCTTAGGCCCTAACTATTCGATCTGTTGGAACAACGCCCTAGAGTGAAGCCTAGGTTGCACGGAACGTAGAAATTACCATAACTCTCACACTGGTTGCAATTATTCGTTTTATACAATGGAAAACTGTTGTATTTATATTGTATTTGATGCTTCTGGCGTTGACTTCTAAGGCCCTAACTATTCGATCTGGTGGAGCAACGCCCAAGAGTGATGTCTAGGTTGCCCGGATCGTAGAAATGACTATTACTTTCACAATGTTCGCAATCATTCATTTTATACGATGGAAAAACTGTTGTACTTATATTGTATTTTATGCTTCGGGCGTTGACTTCTAAGGCCCCAACTATTCGATTTGGTCGAGCAACGCCCTACAGTGAAGCCTAGGTTGCCCGGAACGTAGAAATGAGCAGTACTTTCACACTGTTTGCAATTATTCATTTTATACGATGGAAAAACTGTTGTACTTATATTGTATTTTATCCTTCTGGCGTTGAATTCTAAGTCCCTAGCTATTCGATCTGGTGGAGCAACGCACTAGAGTGAAGCCTAGGTTACCCGGAACGTAGAAATGACCAGTACTTTCACACTGGTAGCAATTATTCGTCTTACACATGGAAAAACTGTTCTATTTTTTTGTATTTTATGCTTCGGGCGTTGACTTCTAAGTCCCTACATATTCGATCTGGTGGAGCAACGCCCTAGAGCGAAACCTAGGTTACCCGGAACGTAGAAATGACCAGTACTTTCTTACTGTTTGCAGTTATTCCTGTTATACGATGGAAAAACCATTGCGTCTTTATTGTATTTTATGCTTCTGGCGTTGACTTCTAAGGCCCTAGCTATTCGATTTGGTGGAGCAACGCCCTAGAGTGGAGCCTAGGTTGCCCGGTACGTAGAAATGACCATTACTTTCACACTGTTTGCAAATATACATTATATACGACGGAAAGTCTGTTGTATTTATGTTGTATTTTATGCTCCTGGCGTTGACTTCTTAGGCCCTAACTATTTGATCTGGTGGAGCACCGCCCTATCGTGAAGCCTAGGTTGCCCGGAACGTAGAAATGACCATTCATTTCACACTGGTAGCAATTATTCGTTTTATACGATGGAAAAACTGTTTTATTTATTTTGTATTTTATGCTTCGGGCGTTGACTTCTAAGGCTCTAACTATTCAATCTGGCGGAGCAACGCCCTAGAGTGAAGCCTAGGTTGCGCTGAGCGTAGAAATGACGATAACTTTCACACTGGTAGCAATTATTCGTTTTATATGATGGAAAAACTGTTTTATTTATTTTGTATTTTATGCTTCGGGCGTTGACTTCTAAGGCCCTAGCTATTCGATCTGGTGGAGCAACGCACTAGAGTGAAGCCTAGGTTACCCGGAACGTAGAAATGACCAGTACTTTCACACTGGTAGCAATTATTCGTCTTACACATGGAAAAACTGTTCTATTTTTTTGTATTTTATGCTTCGGGCGTTGACTTCTAAGTCCCTACCTATTCGATCTGGTGGAGCAACGCCCTAGAGCGAAACCTAGGTTACCCGGAACGTAGAAATGACCAGTACTTTCATACTGTTTGCAGTTATTCCTGTTATACGATGGAAAAACCATTGCGTCTTTATTGTATTTTATGCTTCTGGCGTTGACTTCTAAGGCCCTAGCTATTCGATTTGGTGGAGCAACGCCCTAGAGTGGAGCCTAGGTTGCCCGGTACGTAGAAATGACCATTACTTTCACACTGTTTGCAAATATACATTATATACGACGGAAAGTCTGTTGTATTTATGTTGTATTTTATGCTCCTGGCGTTGACTTCTTAGGCCCTAACTATTTGATCTGGTGGAGCACCGCCCTATCGTGAAGCCTAGGTTGCCCGGAACGTAGAAATGACCATTCATTTCACACTGGTAGCAATTATTCGTTTTATACGATGGAAAAACTGTTTTATTTATTTTGTATTTTATGCTTCGGGCGTTGACTTCTAAGGCTCTAACTATTCGATCTGGCGGAGCAACGCCCTAGAGTGAAGCCTAGGTTGCGCTGAGCGTAGAAATGACGATAACTTTCACACTGGTAGCAATTATTCGTTTTATATGATGGAAAAACTGTTTTATTTATTTTGTATTTTATGCTTCGGGCGTTGACTTCTAAGGCCCTAACTATTCGATCTGGTGGAGCAACGCCCTAGAGTGAAGCCTAGGTTGCCCGGCACGTAGAAATGACCATAACTTTCACACTGGTTGCTATCATTCGTTTTATATGATGGAAAAACTGTTGTATTTATATTGTATTTTATGCTTCTGGCGTTCACTTCTTAGGCCCTAACTATTCGATCTGGTGGAACAACGGCCTAGAGTGAAGCCTAGGTTGCCCGGAACGTAGAAATGACCATAACTTTCACACTGGTTGCTATCATTCGTTTTATATGATGGATAAACTGTTGTATTTATATTGTGTTTTATGCTTCTGGCGTTCACTTCTTAGGCCCTAACTATTCGATCTGGTGGAACAACGCCCTAGGGTGAAGCCTAGGTTGCCCGGAACGTAGAAATGACCATAACTTTTACACTGCTAGCATTTATTTGTTTTATACAATGGAAAAGCTGTTCTATTTATTTTGCATTTTATGCTTCGGGCGTTGACTTCTAAGGCCCTAACTGATTGATCTGGAGGAGCAACGCCCTAGAGTGAAGCCTAGATTGCCCGGAACGTTGAAATGACCATAAATTTCACACTGGTTGCAAATATTCGTCTTATACGATGGAAAAACTGTCATATTTATATTGTATTTTATACTTATGGCGTTGAATTCTAAGTCCCAAGCTATTTGATCTGGTGGAGCAACGCCCTAAAGTGAAACCTAGGTTACCCGGAACGTAGAAATGCCCAGTACTTTGACACGGTTTGCAGTTATTCCTGTTATACGATGGAAAAACTGTTGCATCTTTATTGTATTTTATGCTTCTGGCGTTGACTTCTAAGGCTCTAACTATTCGATCAGGTGGGTCAACGCCCTAGAGTGAAACCTAGGTTGCTCGAAATGTAGAAATGACCATGACTTTCACACTGGTTGCAATTATACATTTTATACGATGGAAAAACTGTTGTACTTATATTGTATTTTATTCTTATGGCGTTGAATTCTAAGTCCCTAGCTATTCGATATGGTGGAGCAACGCCCTAGAGCGAAACCTAGGTTACCCGGAACGTAGAAATGACCAGTACTTTCATACTGTTTGCAGTTATTCCTGTTATACGATGGAAAAACCATTGCGTCTTTATTGTATTTTATGCTTCTGGCGTTGACTTCTAAGGCCCTAGCTATTCGATTTGGTGGAGCAACGCCCTAGAGTGGAGCCTAGGTTGCCCGGTACGTAGAAATGTCCATTACTTTCACACTGTTTGCAAATATACATTATATACGATGGAAAATCTGTTGTATATATGTTGCATTTTATGCTTCTGGCGTTGACTTCTTAGGCCCTAACTATTTGATCTGGTGGAGCAACGCCCTAAAGTGAAGCCTAGGTTGCCCGGAACGTAGAAGTGACCATAACTTCCACACTGGTTGCTATCATCCGTTTTATATGATGGAAAAACTGTGTATTTGTATTGTATTTTATGCTTCTGGCGTTCACTTCTTAGGCCCTAACTATTCGATCTGTTGGAACAACGGCCTAGGGTGAAGCCTAGGTTGCCCGGAACGTAGAAATGACCACAACTTTTACACTGGTAGCAGTTATTCGTTTTATACAATGGAAAAACTGTTCTATTTATTTTGTATTTAATGCTTCGGGCGTTGACTTCTTAGGCCCTAACTATTCGATCTGGTGGAAGAACGCCCTAGGCTGAAGCCTAGGTTGTCCGGAACGTAGAAATGACCATAACTTTTACACTGGTAGCAATTATTCGTTTTATACAATGGAAAAACTGTTCTATTTATTTTGCATTTTATGCTTCGGGCGTTGACTTCTAAGGCCCTAGCTATTCGATTTGGTGGAGCAACGCCCTAGAGTGGAGCCTAGGTTGCCCGGTACGTAGAAATGACCATTACTTTCACACTGTTTGCAAATATACATTATATACGATGGAAAGTCTGTTGTATTTATGTTGTATTTTATGCTCCTGGCGTTGACTTCTTAGGCCCTAACTATTTGATCTGGTGGAGCACCGCCCTAGCGTGAAGCCTAGGTTGCCCGGAACGTAGAAATGACCATTCATTTCACACTGGTAGCAATTATTCGTTTTATACGATGGAAAAACTGCTTTATTTATTTTGTATTTTATGCTTCGGGCGTTGACTTCTAAGGCCCTAACTATTCGATCTGGTGGAACAACGCCGTAGAGTGTAACCTAGGTTGCCCGGAACGTAGAAATGACCAGTACTATCACACTGGTTGCAAGCTATTCCTGCTATACGATGGAAAAACTGTTGTATTTTTATTGTATTTTATGCTTCTGGCGTTGACTTCTTAGGCCCTAACTATTCGATCTGGTGGAACAACGCTCTAGAGTGAAGCCAGGGTTGCCCGGAACGTAGAAATGACCATCACTTTCACACTGGTTGCAATTATTCCTGTTATACGATGGACAAACTGTTGGATTTTTATTGTACATTATGCTTCTGGATTTGACTTCTAAGGCCCTATGTATCCGACCTGGTGGAGCTATGCCTCAGAGTTAAGTGTAGGAGGCCCGAAACGTAGAAATGACATAACTTTCACACTGGTTGCAATTATTCGTTTTATACAATGGAAAAACTGTTATATTTATATTGTATTTTATGCTTCTGGCGTTGACTTCTTAGGCCCTAACTTTTCGATCTGGTGGAACAACGCCACAGAGTGAAGCCTAGGTTGCCCGGAACAAAGAAATGACCATCACTTTCACACTGGTTACCATTATTCGTTTTATACGATGGAGAAGCTGTTGTATTTATATCGTATTTTATGCTTCTGGCGTTGACTTCTTAGGCCCTAACTCTTCGATCTGGTGGAGCAACGCCTCAGAGTTAAGTCTAGGATGCCCGAAATGTCGATATGAGCATTACTTTCGCACTGGTTGCAATTAGTCATGCTATACGATAGAAAAACTGCTGCATTTTTATTGTATTTAGTGCTTCTGGCGTTGACTTCGAAGGCCGTAGCTACTAGATATGGTGGAGCAACGCCCTAGAGTGACGCCTAGGTTACCCGGAACGTAGAAATGACCATTACTTTCACACTGTTTGCAATTATTCATTTTATACGATGGAAAAGCTGTTGTATTTATATTGTATTTTATGCTCCTGGCGTTGACTTCTAAGGCCGTAGCTATTAGATGTGGTGGAGCAACGCCATAGAGTGACGTCTAGGTTGACCGGAACGTAGAAATGACCATAACTTTCACACTGGTAGCAATTATTCGTTTTATATGATGGAAAAGCTGTTGTATTTATTTTGTATTTTATGCTTCTGGCGTTGACTTCTAAAGCCCTAACTATTCGATCTGGTGGTACAACGCCCTAGAGTGAAGCCTAGGTTGCCCGGTACGTAAAAATGACCATCACTTTCACACTGGTTGCAATTATTCCTGTTATACGATGGAAAAACTCTTGTATATTTATCGTATTTTATGCTCGGGCGTTGACTTCTATGGCCCTACCTATTCGATCTGGTGGAGCAACACCCTACAGTGAAGCCTAGTTTGTCCGGAACGTAGATATGACCATAACCTTCACACAGGTGGCAATTATTCATGCTATACGATTGAAGAACTGTTGCATTTTTATTGTATTTTCTGCTTCTGTATTTGAATCCTAAGGTCCTAGGTATTCGATCTGGTGGGGCAACGTCCAAGAGTGAAGCCTAGGTTGCCCGGAACGTAGTTATGACCATATCTTTCACACTGGTTGCAATTATTCCTGTAATGCGATGGAACAACTGTTGTATTTATATTGTGTTTTATGCTTCTGACGTTGCCTTCTAAGGCCCTAACTATCCGATCTGGTGGAGCAACACCCAAGAGCGTTGCCTAGGTTGCCCGGAACGTAGAAATGACCATTACCTTCACGCTTGCTGCAATTATTCCTGTTATACGATGAAAAAACTGTTGTATTTTTATTGCATTTCATGCTTCAGGCGTTGACTTCTACGGCCGTAGCTATTCGAGGTGGCGGAGTAACGCCCTAGAGTGAAACCTGGGCTACCGGGATCGTAGAAATGACCATCACTTTCACACTGGTTGCTATTATTCGTTTTATACGATGGAAAAACTGTTATATTTATATTGTATTTTATGCTTCTGGCGTTGACTTCTTAGGCCCTAACTTTTCGATCTGGTGGAACAACGCCACAGAGTGAAGCCTAGGTTGCCCGGAACGAAGAAATGACCATCACTTTCACACTGGTTACCATTATTCGTTTTATACGATGGAAAAGCTGTTGTATTTATATCGTATTTTATGCTTCTGGCGTTGACTTCTTAGGCCCTAACTATTCCATCTGGTGGAACAACGCCCTGGAGTGAAGCCTAGGTTGCCCGGAACGTAGAAATGACTATAACTTTTACACTGGTAGCAATTATTCGTTTTATACATGGAAAAACTGTTCTATTTATTTTGTATTTTATGCTTCTGGCGTTGACTTCTAAGGACCTATCTCTTCGATTTGGTGGATCAACGCCTCAGAGTTAAGCCTAGGATGCCCGAAACGTCGAAATGGTCATTACTTTCGCACTGGTTGCAATTAGTCATGCTATACGATGCAAAATCAGTTGCATATTTATCGTATTTTATGCTTCTGGCGTTGACTTCTAAGGCCGTCGCTTTTAGCTGTGGTGGAGCAACGCCCTAGAGTGACGCCTAGGTTGCCCGGCACGTAGAAATGAGCATTACTTTCACAATGTTTGCAATTATTCATTTTATACGATGGCAAACTGTTGTACTTATATTGCATTTTATTCTTCTGGCGTTGACTTCTTAGGCCCTAACTATTCGATCTGGTGGAACAACGCCCTATAGTGAAGCCTAGGTTACCAGGAACGTAGAAATGACCATTACTTTCACACTGGTAGCAATTATTCGTTTTATACATGGAAAAACTGTTCTATTTATTTTGTTTTTTATGCTTCTGGCGTTGCCTTCTAAGGCCCTACCTATTCGATCTGGCGGAGCAACACCCTACAGTGAAGCCTAGGTTGCTCGGAACGTAGAAATGACCATTACCTTCACACTGTTTGCAATAATTCATTTTATACGATGGCAAAGCTGTTGTATTTATATTGTATTTTATGCTTCTGGCGTTGACTTCTAAGGCCCTATCTCTTCGATTTGGTGGAGCAATGCCTCAGAGTTAAGCCTAGGATGCCCGAAACGTCGAAATGGCCATAACTTTCACACTGGTTACCATTATTCGTTTTATACGATGGAAAAGCTGTTGTATTTATATTGTATTTTATGCTTCTGGCGTTGACTTCTAAGGCCCTATCTCTTCGATTTGGTGGAGCAACGCCTCAGAGTTAAGCCTAGGATGCCCGAAACGTCGAAATGGCCATAACTTTCACACTGGTTACCATTATTCGTTTTATACGATGGAAAAGCTGTTGTATTTATATTGTATTTTATGCTTCTGGCGTTCACTTCTTAGGCCCGAACTATTCGATCTGGTGGAACAACGGCCGAGGGTGAAGCCTAGGTTGCCCGGAACGTAGAAATGACCATAACTTTTACACTGGTTGCAATTATTCGTTTTATACGATGGATAAGCTGTTGTATTTATATCGTATTTTATGCTTCTGGCGTTGACTTCTTAGGCCGTAACTATTCCATCTGGTGGAACAAAGCCCTAGGGTAAAGCGTAAGTTGTCCGGTGCGTCGAAATGACCATCACTTTCAAACTGGTTGCAATTAATCCTGTTATACGATGGAAAAACTGTTGTATTTTTGTTGCCTTTTATGCTTCGGGCGTTGACTTCTAAGGCCCTAACTATTCAATCTGTTGGAGCAACGCCCTAGGGTGAAGCCTAGGTTGCCCGCAAAGCAGATATGACGTTAACTTTCATATTGGTTGCAATTATTAGTTTTATACGATGGAAAAGCTGTTGTATTTATATTGTATTTTATGCATCCGGCGTTGACTTCTAAGGCACTAACTATTCCGTCTAGTGGATCAACGCCCTAGAGTGAAGCCTAGATTGCCCGGAACGTAGAAATGACCATCACTTTCAAACTGGTTGCAATTATTCCTGTTATATGATAGAAAAACTGTTGTATTTTTATCGCATTTTATGCTTCCGGCATTGACTTCTAAGGCACTAACTATTCAATCTGTTGGAGCAACGCCCTAGGGTGAAGCCTAGGTTGCCCGGAACGTAGAAATGACCATAACTTACACACTGGTTGCAATTATTCGTTTTATACATGGAAAAGCTGTTATATATATATTGCATTTTATGCTTCTGGCGTTAACTTCTAAGGCCCTAACTATTCGATCCAGTGGGGCAACGCCTTAGAGTGAAGGCTATGTTGCACGGAACGTAGAAATGACCATAACTTTCACTCTGGTTGCAATTATTCCTGTTATAAGATGGACAAACTGTTGCATTTTTATTGTACTTTATGCTTCTGGCGTTGACTTCTAAGGCCCTACGGATTCGATCTGGTGGAGCAATGCCTCACAGTTAAATCTAGGATGCCCGAAACGTCGAAATGATCATTACTTTCACACTGTTTGCAATTATTCATTCTATATGATGGAAAAACTGTTCCATTTATATTGTATTTTATGCTTCTGGCGTTGACTTCTTAGGCCCTAACTATTCGATCTGGTGGAACAACGCTCTAGAGTGAAGCCAGGGTTGCCCGGAACGTAGAAATGACCATCACTTTCACACTGGTTGCAATTATTCCTGTTATACGATGGACAAACTGTTGGATTTTTATTGTACATTATGCTTCTGGATTTGACTTCTAAGGCCCTATGTATCCGACCTGGTGGAGCTATGCCTCAGAGTTAAGTGTAGGAGGCCCGAAACGTAGAAATGACATAACTTTCACACTGGTTGCAATTATTCGTTTTATACAATGGAAAAACTGTTGTACTTCTTTTGTATTTTAAGCTTCTGGCGTTGACTTCTTAGGCCCTAACTATTCGATCTGTTGGAACAACGCCCTAGAGTGAAGCCTAGGTTGCCCGGAACGTAGAAATTACCATAACTCTCACACTGGTTGCAATTATTCGTTTTATACAATGGAAAACTGGTGTATTTATATTGTATTTGATGCTTCTGGCGCTGACTTCTAAGGCCCTAACTATTCGATCTGGTGGAGCAACGCCCAAGAGTGATGTCTAGGTTGCCCGGAACGTACAAATGACTATTACTTTCACAATGTTCGCAATCATTCATTTTATACGATGGAAAAACTGTTGTACTTATATTGTATTTTATGCTTCGGGCGTTGACTTCTAAGGCCCTAACTATTCGATTTGGTCGAGCAACGCCCTACAGTGAAGCCTAGGTTGCCCGGAACGTAGAAATGAGCAGTACTTTCACACTGTTTGCAATTATTCATTTTATACGATGGAAAAACTGTTGTACTTATATTGTATTTTATCCTTCTGGCGTTGAATTCTAAGTCCCTAGCTATTCGATCTGGTGGAGCAACGCACTAGAGTGAAGCCTAGGTTACCCGGAACGTAGAAATGACCAGTACTTTCACACTGGTAGCAATTATTCGTCTTACACATGGAAAAACTGTTCTATTTTTTTGTATTTTATGCTTCGGGCGTTGACTTCTAAGGCCCTAGCTATTCGGTGTGGTGGAGCAACGCCCTAGAGTGAAGTCTATGTTGCCCGGAACGTAGAAATGACCATAACTTTCACACTGGTTGCAATTATACATTTTATACATTGGAAAAACTGTTGTATTTATATTGCATTTTATGCTCCTGGCGTTGACTTCTAAGGCCCTAACTACTCGATCTGGCGGAGCAACGGCCTAAAATGAAGCCTAGGTTGCCCGAAACGTAGAAATGACCATTACTTTCAAACTGGTTGCAATTATTCATGCTATACGATGGAAAAACTGTTGTATTTTAACTGTATTTTATGCTTAGGGCGTTGACTTCGTAGGCCCTAACTATTCCATCTGGTGGAACAACGCCCTAGGGTGAAGCCTAGGTTGCCGGAACGTAGAAATGACCAGTACTTTCACACTGGTTGCAGTTATTCGTTTTATACAATGGAACAACTGTTCTATTTTTTTGTATTTTATGCTTCGAGCGTTGACTTCTTAGGCCCCAACTATTTGATCTGGTGGAGCTCCGCCCTAGAGTGAAGCCGAGGCTGTCCGGAACGTAGAACATACCATTACCTTCACACTGGTTGCAATTATTCCTGTTATACGATGGAAAAACTGTTGCACCTTTATTGTATTTTATGCTTCTGGCGTTGACTTCATAGGCCCTAACTATTCGATCTGGTGGAGCAACGTCCTAGAGTGAAGCCTAGGTTGACTGGAACGTAGAAATGACCATAACTTTCACACTGGTTAACATTATTCGTTTTATACGATGGAAAAGCTGTTGTATATATATCGTATTTTATGCTTTTGGCGTCGTCTTTTAAGGCCGTAGGTATTAGATGTGGTGGAGCAACGCACTAGAGTGTCGCATAGGTTGCCCGGAACGTAGAAATGACCATAACTTTCACACTGGTAGCAATTATTCGTTTTACACATGGAAAAACTGTTCTATTTTTTTGTATTTTATGCATCGGGCGTTGACTTCTAAGGCCCTAGCAGTTCGATCTGGTGGAGCAACAGCCTAGAGTGAAGCCTAGGTTGCCCGGAACGTAGAAATGACCATAACTTTCACACTGGTTGCCATTATTCGTATTATACGATGGAAAAGCTGTTGTATTTATATCGTATTTTATGCTTCTGGCGTTGACTTCTTAGGCCCCAACTATTCCATCTGGTGGAGCAACCCCCTATGGTGAAGCCTAGGTTGCCCGGAACGTAGAAATGACCATAACTTTCACACTGGAAACAATTATTCGTTTTATACATGGAACAGCTGTTCTATTTATTTTATATTTTATGCTTCGGGCGTTGACCTTTAAGGCCCTAGCTATTCGATCTGGTGGAGCAACGCCCTAGAGTGAAGCCTAGGTTGCCCGGAACGTAGAAATGACCATTGCTTTCACAATGTATGCAATTATTCATTTTATTCGGTGGAAAAACTGTTGTATTTATATTGTATTTTATGCTTCTGGCGTTGACTTCTAAGGCACCAACCATTCGATCTGGTGGAGCAACGCCCTAGAGTGAAGCCTAGGTTGCCCGGAACGTAGAATTGGCCATCACTTTCAAACTGGTTGCAATTAATCCTGTCATACGATGGAAAAACTGTTGTATTTTTATTGCCTTTTATGCTTCGGGCGTTGACTTCTAAGGCCCTAACTATTCAATCTGTTGGAGCAACGCCCTAGGGTGAAGCCTAGGTTGCCCGGAAAGTAGAAATGACCATAAGTTTCATACTGGTTGCAATTATTCGTTTTATACATTGGAAAAACTGTTGTATTTATATTGTATTTTATGCTTCTGGCGTTGACTTCTAAGGCACCAACCATTCGATCTGGTGGAGCAACGCCCTAGAGTGAAGCCTAGGTTGCCCGGAACGTAGAATTGGCCATCACTTTCAAACTGGTTGCAATTAATCCTGTCATACGATGGAAAAACTGTTGTATTTTTATTGCATTTTATGCTTCGGGCGTTGACTTCTAAGGCCCTAACTATTCAATCTGTTGGAGCAACGCCCTAGGGTGAAGCCTAGGTTGCTCGGAAAGTAGAAATGACGTTAACTTTCATAGTGGTAGCAATTATTCGTTTTACACGATGGAAAAACTCTTGTATTTATATTGTATTTTATGCATCTAGCGTTGACTTCTAAGGCACTAACTATTCGATCTAGTGGATCAACGCCCTAGAGTGAAGCTTAGGTTGCCCGGTACATAGAAATGACCATCACTATCAAACTGGTTGCAATTATTCCTGTTATACGATGGAAAAGCTGTTGTATTTTCATTGCATTTTATGCTTCGGGCGTTGACTTCTAAGGCCCTAACTGTTTGGTCTGTTGGAGCAATGCCCTAGGGTGAAGCCTAGGTTGCCCGGAAAGTATAAATGACCATAAGTTTCATACTGGTTGCAATTATTCGTTTTATACGATGGAAAAACTGTTGTATTTATATTGTATTTTATGCTTCTGGCGTTCACCTCTTAGGCCCGAACTGTTCGATCTGGTGGAACTACGGCCGAGGGTGAAGCCTAGGTTGCCCGGAACGTAGAAATGACCATAACTTTTACACTGGTTGCAATTATTCGTTTTATACGATGGATAAGCTGTTGTATTTATATCGTATTTTATGCTTCTGGCGTTGACTTCTTAGGCCGTAACTATTCCATCTGGTGGAACAACGCCCTAGGGTAAAGCGTAAGTTGTCCGGAGCGTCGAAATGACCATCACTTTCAAACTGGTTGCAATTAATCCTGTTATACGATGGAAAAACTGTTGTATTTTTGTTGCCTTTTATGCTTCGGGCGTTGACTTCTAAGGCCCTAACTATTCAATCTGTTGGAGCAACGCCCTAGGGTGAAGCCTAGGTTGCCCGCAAAGCAGATATGACGTTAACTTTCATATTGGTTGCAATTATTAGTTTTATACGATGGAAAAGCTGTTGTACTTATATTGTATTTTATGCACCCGGCGTTGACTTCTAAGGCACTAACTATTCCGTCTAGTGGATCAACGCCCTAGAGTGAAGCCTAGATTGCCCGGAACGTAGAAATGACCATCACTTTCAAACTGGTTGCAATTATTCCTGTTAAATGATAGAAAAACTGTTGTATTTTTATCGCATTTTATGCTTCCGGCATTGACTTCTAAGGCCCTAACTATTCAATCTGTTGGAGCAACGCCCTAGGGTGAAGCCTAGGTTGCCCGGAACGTAGAAATGACCATAACTTACACACTGGTTGCAATTATTCGTTTTATACATGGAAAAGCTGTTATATATATATTGCATTTTATGCTTCTGGCGTTAACTTCTAAGGCCCTAACTATTCGATCCAGTGGGGCAACGCCTTAGAGTGAAGGCTATGTTGCACGGAACGTAGAAATGACCATAACTTTCACTCTGGTTGCAATTATTCCTGTTATAAGATGGACAAACTGTTGCATTTTTATTGTACTTTATGCTTCTGGCGTTGACTTCTAAGGCCCTACGGATTCGATCTGGTGGAGCAATGCCTCACAGTTAAATCTAGGATGCCCGAAACGTCGAAATGATCATTACTTTCACACTGTTTGCAATTATTCATTCTATATGATGGAAAAACTGTTCCATTTATATTGTATTTTATGCTTCTGGCGTTGACTTCTTAGGCCCTAACGATTCGATCTGGTGGAACAACGCTCTAGAGTGAAGCCAGGGTTGCCCGGAACGTAGAAATGACCATCACTTTCACACTGGTTGCAATTATTCCTGTTATACGATGGACAAACTGTTGGATTTTTATTGTACATTATGCTTCTGGATTTGACTTCTAAGGCCCTATGTATCCGACCTGGTGGAGCTATGCCTCAGAGTTAAGTGTAGGAGGCCCGAAACGTAGAAATGACATAACTTTCACACTGGTTGCAATTATTCGTTTTATACAATGGAAAAACTGTTGTATTTCTTTTGTATTTTAAGCTTCTGGCGTTGACTTCTTAGGCCCTAACTATTCGATCTGTTGGAACAACGCCCTAGAGTGAAGCCTAGGTTGCCCGGAACGTAGAAATTACCATAACTCTCACACTGGTTGCAATTATTCGTTTTATACAATGGAAAACTGGTGTATTTATATTGTATTTGATGCTTCTGGCGCTGACTTCTAAGGCCCTAACTATTCGATCTGGTGGAGCAACGCCCAAGAGTGATGTCTAGGTTGCCCGGAACGTAGAAATGACTATTACTTTCACAATGTTCGCAATCATTCATTTTATACGATGGAAAAACTGTTGTACTTATATTGTATTTTATGCTTCGGGCGTTGACTTCTAAGGCCCTAACTATTCGATTTGGTCGAGCAACGCCCTACAGTGAAGCCTAGGTTGCCCGGAACGTAGAAATGAGCAGTACTTTCACACTGTTTGCAATTATTCATTTTATACGATGGAAAAACTGTTGTACTTATATTGTATTTTATCCTTCTGGCGTTGAATTCCAAGTCCCTAGCTATACGATCTGGAGGAGCAACGCACTAGAGTGAAGCCTAGGTTACCCGGAACGTAGAAATGACCAGTACTTTCACACTGGTAGCAATTATTCGTCTTACACATGGAAAAACTGTTCTATTTTTTTGTATTTTATGCTTCGGGCGTTGACTTCTAAGGCCCTAGCTATTCGGTGTGGTGGAGCAACGCCCTAGAGTGAAGTCTATGTTGCCCGGAACGTAGAAATGACCATAACTTTCACACTGGTTGCAATTATACATTTTATACATTGGAAAAACTGTTGTATTTATATTGCATTTTATGCTCCTGGCGTTGACTTCTAAGGCCCTAACTACTCGATCTGGCGGAGCAACGGCCTAAAATGAAGCCTAGGTTGCCCGAAACGTAGAAATGACCATTACTTTCAAACTGGTTGCAATTATTCATGCTATACGATGGAAAAACTGTTGTATTTTAACTGTATTTTATGCTTAGGGCGTTGACTTCGTAGGCCCTAACTATTCCATCTGGTGGAACAACGCCCTAGGGTGAAGCCTAGGTTGCCGGAACGTAGAAATGACCAGTACTTTCACACTGGTTGCAGTTATTCGTTTTATACGATGGAACAACTGTTCTATTTTTTTGTATTTTATGCTTCGAGCGTTGACTTCTTAGGCCCCAACTATTTGATCTGGTGGAGCACCGCCCTAGAGTGAAGCCGAGGCTGTCCGGAACGTAGAACATACCATTACCTTCACACTGGTTGCAATTATTCCTGTTATACGATGGAAAAACTGTTGCACCTTTATTGTATTTTATGCTTCTGGCGTTGACTTCTTAGGCCCTAACTATTCGATCTGGTGGAACAACGCTCTAGAGTGAAGCCAGGGTTGCCCGGAACGTAGAAATGACCATCACTTTCACACTGGTTGCAATTATTCCTGTTATACGATGGACAAACTGTTGGATTTTTATTGTACATTATGCTTCTGGATTTGACTTCTAAGGCCCTATGTATCCGACCTGGTGGAGCTATGCCTCAGAGTTAAGTGTAGGAGGCCCGGAACGTAGAAATGACATAACTTTCACACTGGTTGCAATTATTCGTTTTATACAATGGAAAAACTGTTGTACTTCTTTTGTATTTTAAGCTTCTGGCGTTGACTTCTTAGGCCCTAACTATTCGATCTGTTGGAACAACGCCCTAGAGTGAAGCCTAGGTTGCCCGGAACGTAGAAATTACCATAACTCTCACACTGGTTGCAATTATTCGTTTTATACAATGGAAAACTGGTGTATTTATATTGTATTTGATGCTTCTGGCGCTGACTTCTAAGGCCCTAACTATTCGATCTGGTGGAGCAACGCCCAAGAGTGATGTCTAGGTTGCCCGGAACGTACAAATGACTATTACTTTCACAATGTTCGCAATCATTCATTTTATACGATGGAAAAACTGTTGTACTTATATTGTATTTTATGCTTCGGGCGTTGACTTCTAAGGCCCTAACTATTCGATTTGGTCGAGCAACGCCCTACAGTGAAGCCTAGGTTGCCCGGAACGTAGAAATGAGCAGTACTTTCACACTGTTTGCAATTATTCATTTTATACGATGGAAAAACTGTTGTACTTATATTGTATTTTATCCTTCTGGCGTTGAATTCTAAGTCCCTAGCTATTCGATCTGGTGGAGCAACGCACTAGAGTGAAGCCTAGGTTACCCGGAACGTAGAAATGACCAGTACTTTCACACTGGTAGCAATTATTCGTCTTACACATGGAAAAACTGTTCTATTTTTTTGTATTTTATGCTTCGGGCGTTGACTTCTAAGGCCCTAGCTATTCGGTGTGGTGGAGCAACGCCCTAGAGTGAAGTCTATGTTGCCCGGAACGTAGAAATGACCATAACTTTCACACTGGTTGCAATTATACATTTTATACATTGGAAAAACTGTTGTATTTATATTGCATTTTATGCTCCTGGCGTTGACTTCTAAGGCCCTAACTACTCGATCTGGCGGAGCAACGGCCTAAAATGAAGCCTAGGTTGCCCGAAACGTAGAAATGACCATTACTTTCAAACTGGTTGCAATTATTCATGCTATACGATGGAAAAACTGTTGTATTTTAACTGTATTTTATGCTTAGGGCGTTGACTTCGTAGGCCCTAACTATTCCATCTGGTGGAACAACGCCCTAGGGTGAAGCCTAGGTTGCCGGAACGTAGAAATGACCAGTACTTTCACACTGGTTGCAGTTATTCGTTTTATACAATGGAACAACTGTTCTATTTTTTTGTATTTTATGCTTCGAGCGTTGACTTCTTAGGCCCCAACTATTTGATCTGGTGGAGCTCCGCCCTAGAGTGAAGCCGAGGCTGTCCGGAACGTAGAACATACCATTACCTTCACACTGGTTGCAATTATTCCTGTTATACGATGGAAAAACTGTTGCACCTTTATTGTATTTTATGCTTCTGGCGTTGACTTCATAGGCCCTAACTATTCGATCTGGTGGAGCAACGTCCTAGAGTGAAGCCTAGGTTGACTGGAACGTAGAAATGACCATAACTTTCACACTGGTTAACATTATTCGTTTTATACGATGGAAAAGCTGTTGTATATATATCGTATTTTATGCTTTTGGCGTCGTCTTTTAAGGCCGTAGGTATTAGATGTGGTGGAGCAACGCACTAGAGTGTCGCATAGGTTGCCCGGAACGTAGAAATGACCATAACTTTCACACTGGTAGCAATTATTCGTTTTACACATGGAAAAACTGTTCTATTTTTTTGTATTTTATGCATCGGGCGTTGACTTCTAAGGCCCTAGCAGTTCGATCTGGTGGAGCAACAGCCTAGAGTGAAGCCTAGGTTGCCCGGAACGTAGAAATGACCATAACTTTCACACTGGTTGCCATTATTCGTATTATACGATGGAAAAGCTGTTGTATTTATATCGTATTTTATGCTTCTGGCGTTGACTTCTTAGGCCCCAACTATTCCATCTGGTGGAGCAACCCCCTATGGTGAAGCCTAGGTTGCCCGGAACGTAGAAATGACCATAACTTTCACACTGGAAACAATTATTCGTTTTATACATGGAACAGCTGTTCTATTTATTTTATATTTTATGCTTCGGGCGTTGACCTTTAAGGCCCTAGCTATTCGATCTGGTGGAGCAACGCCCTAGAGTGAAGCCTAGGTTGCCCGGAACGTAGAAATGACCATTGCTTTCACAATGTATGCAATTATTCATTTTATTCGGTGGAAAAACTGTTGTATTTATATTGTATTTTATGCTTCTGGCGTTGACTTCTAAGGCACCAACCATTCGATCTGGTGGAGCAACGCCCTAGAGTGAAGCCTAGGTTGCCCGGAACGTAGAATTGGCCATCACTTTCAAACTGGTTGCAATTAATCCTGTCATACGATGGAAAAACTGTTGTATTTTTATTGCCTTTTATGCTTCGGGCGTTGACTTCTAAGGCCCTAACTATTCAATCTGTTGGAGCAACGCCCTAGGGTGAAGCCTAGGTTGCCGGAACGTAGAAATGACCAGTACTTTCACACTGGTTGCAGTTATTCGTTTTATACGATGGAACAACTGTTCTATTTTTTTGTATTTTATGCTTCGAGCGTTGACTTCTTAGGCCCCAACTATTTGATCTGGTGGAGCACCGCCCTAGAGTGAAGCCGAGGCTGTCCGGAACGTAGAACATACCATTACCTTCACACTGGTTGCAATTATTCCTGTTATACGATGGAAAAACTGTTGCACCTTTATTGTATTTTATGCTTCTGGCGTTGACTTCTTAGGCCCTAACTATTCGATCTGGTGGAACAACGCTCTAGAGTGAAGCCAGGGTTGCCCGGAACGTAGAAATGACCATCACTTTCACACTGGTTGCAATTATTCCTGTTATACGATGGACAAACTGTTGCATTTTTATTGTACTTTATGCTTCTGGCGTTGACTTCTAAGGCCCTACGGATTCGTTCTGGTGGAGCAATGCCTCACAGTTAAATCTAGGATGCCCGAAACGTCGAAATGATCATTACTTTCACACTGTTTGCAATTATTCATTCTATATGATGGAAAAACTGTTCCATTTATATTGTATTTTATGCTTCTGGCGTTGACTTCTTAGGCCCTAACGATTCGATCTGGTGGAACAACGCTCTAGAGTGAAGCCAGGGTTGCCCGGAACGTAGAAATGACCATCACTTTCACACTGGTTGCAATTATTCCTGTTATACGATGGACAAACTGTTGGATTTTTATTGTACATTATGCTTCTGGATTTGACTTCTAAGGCCCTATGTATCCGACCTGGTGGAGCTATGCCTCAGAGTTAAGTGTAGGAGGCCCGAAACGTAGAAATGACATAACTTTCACACTGGTTGCAATTATTCGTTTTATACAATGGAAAAACTGTTGTATTTCTTTTGTATTTTAAGCTTCTGGCGTTGACTTCTTAGGCCCTAACTATTCGATCTGTTGGAACAACGCCCTAGAGTGAAGCCTAGGTTGCCCGGAACGTAGAAATTACCATAACTCTCACACTGGTTGCAATTATTCGTTTTATACAATGGAAAACTGGTGTATTTATATTGTATTTGATGTTTCTGGCGCTGACTTCTAAGGCCCTAACTATTCGATCTGGTGGAGCAACGCCCAAGAGTGATGTCTAGGTTGCCCGGAACGTAGAAATGACTATTACTTTCACAATGTTCGCAATCATTCATTTTATACGATGGAAAAACTGTTGTACTTATATTGTATTTTATGATTCGGGCGTTGACTTCTAAGGCCCTAACTATTCGATTTGGTCGAGCAACGCCCTACAGTGAAGCGTAGGTTGCCCGGAACGTAGAAATGAGCAGTACTTTCACACTGTTTGCAATTATTCATTTTATACGATGGAAAAACTGTTGTACTTATATTGTATTTTATCCTTCTGGCGTTGAATTCCAAGTCCCTAGCTATACGATCTGGAGGAGCAACGCACTAGAGTGAAGCCTAGGTTACCCGGAACGTAGAAATGACCAGTACTTTCACACTGGTAGCAATTATTCGTCTTACACATGGAAAAACTGTTCTATTTTTTTGTATTTTATGCTTCGGGCGTTGACTTCTAAGGCCCTAGCTATTCGGTGTGGTGGAGCAACGCCCTAGAGTGAAGTCTATGTTGCCCGGAACGTAGAAATGACCATAACTTTCACACTGGTTGCAATTATACATTTTATACATTGGAAAAACTGTTGTATTTATATTGCATTTTATGCTCCTGGCGTTGACTTCTAAGGCCCTAACTACTCGATCTGGCGGAGCAACGGCCTAAAATGAAGCCTAGGTTGCCCGAAACGTAGAAATGACCATTACTTTCAAACTGGTTGCAATTATTCATGCTATACGATGGAAAAACTGTTGTATTTTAACTGTATTTTATGCTTAGGGCGTTGACTTCGTAGGCCCTAACTATTCCATCTGGTGGAACAACGCCCTAGGGTGAAGCCTAGGTTGCCGGAACGTAGAAATGACCAGTACTTTCACACTGGTTGCAGTTATTCGTTTTATACAATGGAACAACTGTTCTATTTTTTTGTATTTTATGCTTCGAGCGTTGACTTCTTAGGCCCCAACTATTTGATCTGGTGGAGCACCGCCCTAGAGTGAAGCCGAGGCTGTCCGGAACGTAGAACATACCATTACCTTCACACTGGTTGCAATTATTCCTGTTATACGATGGAAAAACTGTTGCACCTTTATTGTATTTTATGCTTCTGGCGTTGACTTCATAGGCCCTAACTATTCGATCTGGTGGAGCAACGTCCTAGAGTGAAGCCTAGGTTGACTGGAACGTAGAAATGACCATAACTTTCACACTGGTTAACATTATTCGTTTTATACGATGGAAAAGCTGTTGTATATATATCGTATTTTATGCTTTTGGCGTCGTCTTTTAAGGCCGTAGCTATTAGATGTGGTGGAGCAACGCACTAGAGTGTCGCATAGGTTGCCCGGAACGTAGAAATGACCATAACTTTCACACTGGTAGCAATTATTCGTTTTACACATGGAAAAACTGTTCTATTTTTTTGTATTTTATGCATCGGGCGTTGACTTCTAAGGCCCTTGCAGTTCGATCTGGTGGAGCAACGCCCTAGAGTGAAACCTAGGTTACCCGGAACGTAGAAATGACCAGTACTTTCACACTGTTTGCAGTTATTCCTGTTGTACGATGGAAAAACTGTTGCATCTTTATTGTATTTTATGCTTCTGGCGTTGACTTCTAAGCCCCTAACTATTCCATCTGGTGGAACCACGCCCTAGGGTCAAGCCTAGGTTGCCCGGAACGTAGAAATGACCATTACTTTCACAATGTTCGCAATCATTCATTTTATACGATGGAAATACTGTTGTACTTATATTGTATTTTATGCTTCGGGCGTTGACTTCTAAGACCCTAACTCTTCGATCTGGTGGAGCAACGCCTCAGAGTTAAGTCTAGGATGCCCGAAATGTCGATATGAGCATTACTTTCGCACTGGTTGCAATTAGTCATGCTATACGATAGAAAAACTGCTGCATTTTTATTGTATTTTGTGCTTCTGGCGTTGACTTCGAAGGCCGTAGCTATTAGATATGGTGGTACAACGCCCTAGAGTGAAGCCTAGGTTACCCGGTACGTAGAAATGACCATCACTTTCACACTGGTTGCAATTATTCCTGTTATAAGATGGACAAACTGTTGCATTTTTATTGTACTTTATGCTTCTGGCGTTGACTTCTAAGGCCCTACGGATTCGTTCTGGTGGAGCAATGCCTCACAGTTAAATCTAGGATGCCCGAAACGTCGAAATGATCATTACTTTCACACTGTTTGCAATTATTCATTCTATATGATGGAAAAACTGTTCCATTTATATTGTATTTTATGCTTCTGGCGTTGACTTCTTAGGCCCTAACGATTCGATCTGGTGGAACAACGCTCTAGAGTGAAGCCAGGGTTGCCCGGAACGTAGAAATGACCATCACTTTCACACTGGTTGCAATTATTCCTGTTATACGATGGACAAACTGTTGGATTTTTATTGTACATTATGCTTCTGGATTTGACTTCTAAGGCCCTATGTATCCGACCTGGTGGAGCTATGCCTCAGAGTTAAGTGTAGGAGGCCCGAAACGTAGAAATGACATAACTTTCACACTGGTTGCAATTATTCGTTTTATACAATGGAAAAACTGTTGTATTTCTTTTGTATTTTAAGCTTCTGGCGTTGACTTCTTAGGCCCTAACTATTCGATCTGTTGGAACAACGCCCTAGAGTGAAGCCTAGGTTGCCCGGAACGTAGAAATTACCATAACTCTCACACTGGTTGCAATTATTCGTTTTATACAATGGAAAACTGGTGTATTTATATTGTATTTGATGCTTCTGGCGCTGACTTCTAAGGCCCTAACTATTCGATCTGGTGGAGCAACGCCCAAGAGTGATGTCTAGGTTGCCCGGAACGTAGAAATGACTATTACTTTCACAATGTTCGCAATCATTCATTTTATACGATGGAAAAACTGTTGTACTTATATTGTATTTTATGATTCGGGCGTTGACTTCTAAGGCCCTAACTATTCGATTTGGTCGAGCAACGCCCTACAGTGAAGCGTAGGTTGCCCGGAACGTAGAAATGAGCAGTACTTTCACACTGTTTGCAATTATTCATTTTATACGATGGAAAAACTGTTGTACTTATATTGTATTTTATCCTTCTGGCGTTGAATTCCAAGTCCCTAGCTATACGATCTGGAGGAGCAACGCACTAGAGTGAAGCCTAGGTTACCCGGAACGTAGAAATGACCAGTACTTTCACACTGGTAGCAATTATTCGTCTTACACATGGAAAAACTGTTCTATTTTTTTGTATTTTATGCTTCGGGCGTTGACTTCTAAGGCCCTAGCTATTCGGTGTGGTGGAGCAACGCCCTAGAGTGAAGTCTATGTTGCCCGGAACGTAGAAATGACCATAACTTTCACACTGGTTGCAATTATACATTTTATACATTGGAAAAACTGTTGTATTTATATTGCATTTTATGCTCCTGGCGTTGACTTCTAAGGCCCTAACTACTCGATCTGGCGGAGCAACGGCCTAAAATGAAGCCTAGGTTGCCCGAAACGTAGAAATGACCATTACTTTCAAACTGGTTGCAATTATTCATGCTATACGATGGAAAAACTGTTGTATTTTAACTGTATTTTATGCTTAGGGCGTTGACTTCGTAGGCCCTAACTATTCCATCTGGTGGAACAACGCCCTAGGGTGAAGCCTAGGTTGCCGGAACGTAGAAATGACCAGTACTTTCACACTGGTTGCAGTTATTCGTTTTATACAATGGAACAACTGTTCTATTTTTTTGTATTTTATGCTTCGAGCGTTGACTTCTTAGGCCCCAACTATTTGATCTGGTGGAGCACCGCCCTAGAGTGAAGCCGAGGCTGTCCGGAACGTAGAACATACCATTACCTTCACACTGGTTGCAATTATTCCTGTTATACGATGGAAAAACTGTTGCACCTTTATTGTATTTTATGCTTCTGGCGTTGACTTCATAGGCCCTAACTATTCGATCTGGTGGAGCAACGTCCTAGAGTGAAGCCTAGGTTGACTGGAACGTAGAAATGACCATAACTTTCACACTGGTTAACATTATTCGTTTTATACGATGGAAAAGCTGTTGTATATATATCGTATTTTATGCTTTTGGCGTCGTCTTTTAAGGCCGTAGCTATTAGATGTGGTGGAGCAACGCACTAGAGTGTCGCATAGGTTGCCCGGAACGTAGAAATGACCATAACTTTCACACTGGTAGCAATTATTCGTTTTACACATGGAAAAACTGTTCTATTTTTTTGTATTTTATGCATCGGGCGTTGACTTCTAAGGCCCTTGCAGTTCGATCTGGTGGAGCAACGCCCTAGAGTGAAACCTAGGTTACCCGGAACGTAGAAATGACCAGTACTTTCACACTGTTTGCAGTTATTCCTGTTGTACGATGGAAAAACTGTTGCATCTTTATTGTATTTTATGCTTCTGGCGTTGACTTCTAAGCCCCTAACTATTCCATCTGGTGGAACCACGCCCTAGGGTCAAGCCTAGGTTGCCCGGAACGTAGAAATGACCATTACTTTCACAATGTTCGCAATCATTCATTTTATACGATGGAAATACTGTTGTACTTATATTGTATTTTATGCTTCGGGCGTTGACTTCTAAGACCCTAACTCTTCGATCTGGTGGAGCAACGCCTCAGAGTTAAGTCTAGGATGCCCGAAATGTCGATATGAGCATTACTTTCGCACTGGTTGCAATTAGTCATGCTATACGATAGAAAAACTGCTGCATTTTTATTGTATTTTGTGCTTCTGGCGTTGACTTCGAAGGCCGTAGCTATTAGATATGGTGGTACAACGCCCTAGAGTGAAGCCTAGGTTACCCGGTACGTAGAAATGACCATCACTTTCACACTGGTTGCAATTATTCCTGTTATACGATGGAAAAACTCTTGTATATTTATCGTATTTTATGCTCGGGCGTTGACTTCTATGGCCCTACCTATTCGATCTGGTGGAGCAACACCCTACAGTGAAGCCTAGTTTGTCCGGAACGTAGATATGACCATAACCTTCACACAGGTGGCAATTATTCATGCTATACGATTGAAGAACTGTTGCATTTTTATTGTATTTTCTGCTTCTGTATTTGAATCCTAAGGTCCTAGCTATTCGATCTGGTGGGGCAACGTCCAAGAGTGAAGCCTAGGTTGCCCGGAACGTAGTTATGACCATATCTTTCACACTGGTTGCAATTATTCCTGTAATGCGATGGAACAACTGTTGTATTTATATTGTGTTTTATGCTTCTGACGTTGCCTTCTAAGGCCCAAGCTATCCGATCTGGTGGAGCAACGCCCAAGAGCGTTGCCTAGGTTGCCCGGAACGTAGAAATGACCATTACCTTCACGCTTGCTGCAATTATTCCTGTTATACGATGAAAAAACTGATGTATTTTTATTGCATTTCATGCTTCAGGCGTTGACTTCTACGGCCGTAGCTATTCGAGGTGGCGGAGTAACGCCCTAGAGTGAAACCTGGGCTACCGGGATTGTAGAAATGACCATCACTTTCACACTGGTTGCTATTATTCGTTTTATACGATGGAAAAACTGTTATATTTATTTTGTATTTTATGCTTCGGGCGTTGACTTCTAAGGCCCTAACTGTTTGATGTGGTGGAGCAACGCCCTAGAGTGAAGCCTAGGTTGCCCGGAACGTAGAAATGACCATAACTTTCACACTGGTTGCTATTATTCGTTATGTACGATGGAAAAACTGTTATATTTATACTGTATTTTATGCTTCTGTCGTTGACTTCTGAGGCCGTAGCTATTCGATGTGGTGGAACAACGCCCTAGGGTGAATCCTAGGTTGCCCGGAACGTAGAAATGACCATAACTTTCACACTGGTTGCACTTATTCGTTTTATACGATGGATAAGCTGTTGTATTTATATCGTATTTTATGCTTCTGGCGTTGACTTCTTAGGCCGTAACTATTCCATCTGGTGGAACAACGCCCTAGGGTAAAGCGTAGGTTGCCCGGAAAATAGAAATGTCCATAACTTTCACACTGGTAGCAAGTATTCGTTTTATACGATGGAAAAACTGTTCCATTTATTTTGTATTTTATGTTTCGGGCGTTGACATCTAAGACCCTAACTATTCGATCTGGTGGAGCAACGACCTAGAGTGAAGCCTAGGTTGCCCGGAACGTCGAAATGACCATCACTTTCAAACTGGTTGCAATTAATCCTGTTATACGATGGAAAAACTGTTGTATTTTCGTTGCCTTTTATGCTTCGGGCGTTGACTTCTAAGGCCCTAACTATTCAATCTGTTGGAGCAACGCCCTAGGGTGAAGCCTAGATTGCCCGGAACGTAGAAATGACCATCACTCTCAAACTGGTTGCAATTATTCCTGTTATATGATGGAAAAACTGTTGTATTTTTATTGCATTGTATGCTTCGGGCATTGACTTCTAAGGCCCTAACTATTCAATCTGTTGGAGCAATGCCCTAGGGTGAAGCCTAGGTTGCGCGGAAAATATAAATGACCATAAGTTTCATACTGGTTGCAATTATTCGTTTTATACGATGGAAAAACTGTTGTATTTATATTGTATTTTATGCTTCTGGCGTTCACTTCTTAGGCCCGAACTAGTCGATCTGGTGGAACAACGGCCGAGCGTGAAGCCTAGGTTGCCCGGAACGTAGAAATGACCATAACTTTTACACTGGTAGCAATTATTCGTTTTATACAATGGAAAAACTGTTCTACTTATTTGTATTTAATGCTTCGGGCGTTGGCTTCTAAGGCCCTAACTGTTTGATCTGGTGGAGCAACGCCCTAGAGTGAAGCCTAGGTTGCCCGGAACGTAGAAGTGACCATAACTTTCACACTGGTTGCTATTATTTGTTTTATACGATGGAAAAACTGTTATATTTATTTTGTATTTTATGCTTCGGGCGTTGACTTCTAAGGCCCTAACTGTTTGATGTGGTGGAGCAACGCCCTAGAGTGAAGCCTAGGTTGCCCGGAACGTAGAAATGACCATAACTTTCACACTGGTTGCTATTATTCGTTATGTACGATGGAAAAACTGTTATATTTATACTGTATTTTATGCTTCTGTCGTTGACTTCTGAGGCCGTAGCTATTCGATGTGGTGGAACAACGCCCTAGGGTGAATCCTAGGTTGCCCGGAACGTAGAAATGACCATAACTTTCACACTGGTTGCACTTATTCGTTTTATACGATGGATAAGCTGTTGTATTTATATCGTATTTTATGCTTCTGGCGTTGACTTCTTAGGCCGTAACTATTCCATCTGGTGGAACAACGCCCTAGGGTAAAGCGTAGGTTGCCCGGAAAATAGAAATGTCCATAACTTTCACACTGGTAGCAATTATTCGTTTTATACGATGGAAAAACTGTTCCATTTATTTTGTATTTTATGCTTCGGGCGTTGACATCTAAGACCCTAACTATTCGATCTGGTGGAGCAACGACCTAGAGTGAAGCCTAGGTTGCCCGGAACGTCGAAATGACCATCACTTTCAAACTGGTTGCAATTAATCCTGTTATACGATGGAAAAACTGTTGTATTTTTGTTGCCTTTTATGCTTCGGGCGTTGACTTCTAAGGCCCTAACTATTCAATCTGTTGGAGCAACGCCCTAGGGTGAAGCCTAGATTGCCCGGAACGTAGAAATGACCATCACTCTCAAACTGGTTGCAATTATTCCTGTTATATGATGGAAAAACTGTTGTATTTTTATTGCATTTTATGCTTCGGGCATTGACTTCTAAGGCCCTAACTATTCAATCTGTTGGAGCAATGCCCTAGGGTGAAGCCTAGGTTGCGCGGAAAATATAAATGACCATAAGTTTCATACTGGTTGCAATTATTCGTTTTATACGATGGAAAAACTGTTGTATTTATATTGTATTTTATGCTTCTGGCGTTCACTTCTTAGGCCCGAACTAGTCGATCTGGTGGAACAACGGCCGAGCGTGAAGCCTAGGTTGCCCGGAACGTAGAAATGACCATAACTTTTACACTGGTAGCAATTATTCGTTTTATACAATGGAAAAACTGTTCTACTTATTTGTATTTAATGCTTCGGGCGTTGGCTTCTAAGGCCCTAACTGTTTGATCTGGTGGAGCAACGCCCTAGAGTGAAGCCTAGGTTGCCCGGAACGTAGAAGTGACCATAACTTTCACACTGGTTGCTATTATTTGTTTTATACGATGGAAAAACTGTTATATTTATTTTGTATTTTATGCTTCGGGCGTTGACTTCTAAGGCCCTAACTGTTTGATGTGGTGGAGCAACGCCCTAGAGTGAAGCCTAGGTTGCCCGGCACGTAGAAATGACCATAACTTTCACACTGGTTGCTATTATTCGTTATATACGATGGAAAAACTGTTATATTTATACTGTATTTTATGCTTCTCTCGTTGACTTCTGAGGCCGTAGCTATTCGATGTGGTGGAACAACGCCCTAGGGTGAATCCTAGGTTGCCCGGAACGTAGAAATGGCCATAACTTTCACACCGGTTGCAATTATTCGTTTTATACGATGGATAAGCTGTTGTATTTATATCGTATTTTATGCTTCTGGCGTTGACTTCTTAGGCCGTAACTATTCCATCTGGTGGAACAACGCACTAGGGTAAAGCGTAGGTTGCCCGGAAAGTAGAAATGACCATAACTTTCACACAGGTAGCAATTATTCGTTTTATACGATGGAAAAACTGTTCCATTTATTTTGTATTTTATGCTTCGGGCGTTGACTTCTAAGACCCTAACTATTCGATCTGGTTGAGCAACGCCCTAGAGTGAAGCCTAGGTTGCGCGGAACGAAGAAATGACCATAACTTTCACACTGGTAGCAATTATTCGTTTTATACGATGGAAAAACTGTTGCATTTATTTTGTATTTTATGCTTCGGGCGTTGACTTCTAAGTCCCTAACTATTCGATCTGGTGGAGCAACGACCTAGAGTGAAGCCTAGGTTGCCCGGAACGTCGAAATGACCATCAGTTTCAAACTGGTTGCAATTAATCCTGTTATACGATGGAAAAACTGTTGTATTTTTGTTGCCTTTTAAGCTTCGGGCGTTGACTTCTAAGGCCCTAACTATTCAATCTGTTGGAGCAACGCCCTAGGGTGAATCCTAGGTTGCCCGGAACGTAGAAAAGACCATAACTTTTACACTGGTAGCAATTATTCGTTTTATACGATGGAAAAACTGTTATATTTATATTGTATTTTATGCTTCTGGCGTTGACTTCTTAGGTCCTAACTATTCGATCTGGTGGAACAACACCCTAGAGTGAAGCCTAGGATGCCTGGAACGTAGAAATGACCATCACTTTCACACGGGTTGCAATTATTCCTGTTATAGGATGGAAAGACTGTTGTATTTTTATTGTATTTTATGCTTCACGCGTTGACTTCTGAGGCCGTAGCTATTCGATGTGGTGGATGAACGCCATAGAGTGAAGCCTAGGTTGCCCGGAACGTAGAAATGTCCATATCTTTCACACTGTTTGCAATTATTCATTTTATACGATGGTAATGCTGTTGTATATCTATTGCATTTTATGCTTCGGGCATTGACTTCTAAGGACCTAACTATTCAATCTGTTGGAGCAACGCCCTTGGGTGAAGCCTAGGTTGCCCGGAACGTTGAAATGACCATAACTTTCACACTGGTTGCAATTATTCGTTTTATACGATGGAAAAGCTGTTGTATTTATATCGTATTTTATGCTTCTGGCGTTGACTTCTTAGGCCCTAACTTTTCCATCTGGTGGAACAACGCCCTAGGGTGAAGCGTAGGTTTCCCGGAAAGTAGAAATGACCATAACTTTCACACTGGTAGCAATTATTCGTTTTATACGGTGGAAAAACTGTTCTGTTTATTTTGTATTTTATGCTTCGGGCGTTGACTTCTAAAGCCCTAACTATTCGATCAGGAGGAGCAACGCCCTATAGTGAAGCCTAGGTTGCCCGGTACGTAGAAATGACCATCACTTTCAAACTGGTTGCAATTATTCGTCTTATACGATGGAAAAGCTGTTGTATTTATATCGTATTTTATGCTTCTGGCGTTGACTTCTTAGGCCCTAACTATTCCATCTGGTGGAACAACGCCATAGGGTGAAGCCTAGGTAGCCCGGAAAGTAGAAATAACCTTAACTTTCACACTGGTAGCAATTATTCGATTTATACGATGGAAAAACTGTTCTATTTATTTTATATTTTATGCTTCGGGCGTTGACTTCTAAGACCCTAGCTATTCGATCTGGTGGAGCAACGCCCTAGAGTGAAGCCTAGGTTGCCCGGTACGTAGAAATGACCATAACTTTTACACTGGTAGCAATTATTCGTTTTATACAATGGTAAAACGGTTCTATTTATTTTGCATTTTATGCTTCGGGCGTTGACTTCTAAGGCCCTAACTGTTTGATCTGGTGGGACAGCGGCCTAGGGTGAAGCCTAGGTTGCCCGGGACGTAGAAATGACCATAACTTTTACACTGGTTGCTATTATTCGTTTTATACGATGGAAAAACTGTTGTATTTATATTGTATTTTATGCTTCTGGCGTTCACTTCTTAGGCCCGAACTATTCGATCTGGTGGAACAACGGCCGAGGGTGAAGCCTAGGTTGCCCGGAACGTAGAAATGACCATAACTTTTACACTGGTAGCAATTATTCGTTTTATACAATGGAAAAACTGTTCTACTTATTTGTATTTAATGCTTCGGGCGTTAGCTTCTAAGGCCCTAACTGTTTGATCTGGTGGAGCAACGCCCTAGAGTGAAGCCTAGGTTGCCCGGAACGTAGAAGTGACCATAACTTTCACACTGCTTGCTATTATTCGTTTTATACGATGGAAAAACTGTTATATTTATTTTGTATTTTATGCTTCGGGCGTTGACTTCGAAGGCCCTAACTGTTTGATGTGGTGGAGCAACGCCCTAGAGTGAAGCCTAGGTTGCCCGGAACGTAGAAATGACCATAACTTTCACTCTGGTTGCTATTATTCGTTATATACGATGGAAAAACTGTTATATTTATACTGTATCTTATGCTTCTCTCGTTGACTTCTGAGGCCGTAGCTATTCGATGTGGTGGAACAACGCCCTAGGGTGAATCCTAGGTTGCCCGGAACGTAGAAATGACCATAACTTTCACACCGGTTGCAATTATTCGTTTTATACGATGGATAAGCTGTTGTATTTATATCGTATTTTATGCTTCTGGCGTTGACTTCTTAGGCCGTAACTATTCCATCTGGTGGAACAACGCACTAGGGTAAAGCGTAGGTTGCCCGGAAAGTAGAAATGACCATAACTTTCACACAGGTAGCAATTATTCGTTTTATACGATGGAAAAACTGTTCCATTTATTTTGTATTTTATGCTTCGGGCGTTGACTTCTAAGACCCTAACTATTCGATCTGGTGGAGCAACGCCCTAGAGTGAAGCCTAGGTTGTCCGGTACGTAGAAATGACCATCACTCTCAAACTGGTTGCAATTATTCCCGTTATATGATGGAAAAACTGTTGTATTTTTATTGCATTTTTTGCTTCGGGCATTGACTTCTAAGGCCCTAACTATTCAATCTGTTGGAGCAATGCCCTAGGGTGAAGCCTAGGTTGCCCGGAAAATATAAATGACCATAAGTTTCATACTGGTTGGAATTATTCGTTTTATACGATGGAAAAACTGTTGTATTTATATTGTATTTTATGCTTCTGGCGTTCACTTCTTAGGCCCGAACTATTCAATCTGGTGGAACAACGGCCGAGGGTGAAGCCTAGGTTGCCCGGAACGTAGAAATGACCATAACTTTTACACTGGTAGCAATTATTCGTTTTATACAATGGAAAAACTGTTCTACTTATTTGTATTTAATGCTTCGGGAGTTGGCTTCTAAGACCCTAACTATTCGATCTGGTGGAGCAACGACCTAGAGTGAAGCCTAGGTTGCCCGGAACGTCGAAATGACCATCACTTTCAAACTGGTTGCAATTAATCCTGTTATACGATGGAAAAACTGTTGTATTTTTGTTGCCTTTTATGCTTCGGGCGTTGACTTCTAAGGCCCTAACTATTCAATCTGTTGGAGCAACGCCCTAGGGTGAAGCCTAGGTTGCCCGGAACGTAGAAAAGACCATAACTTTTACACTGGTAGCAATTATTCGTTTTATACGATGGAAAAACTGTTATATTTATATTGTATTTTATGCTTCTGGCGTTGACTTCTTAGGTACTAACTATTCGATCTGGTGGAACAACACCCCAGAGTGAAGCCTAGGATGCCTGGAACGTAGAAATGACCATCACTTTCACACTGGTTGCAATTATTCATTTTATACGATGGAAAAACTGTTGGACTTATATTGTATTTTATTCTTATGGCGTTGAATTCTAATTCCCTAGCTATTCGATCTGGTGGAGCAACGCCCTAGAGTGACACCTAGGTTACCCGGAACGTAGAAATGACCATTCATTTCACATTGGTAGGAATTATTCGTTTTATACGATGGAAAAACTGTTTTATTTATTTTGCATTTTATGCTTCGGGCGTTGACTTCTAAGGCCCTAACTATTCGATCTGGTGGGACAACGGCCTAGGGTGAAGCCTAGGTTGCCCGAGACGTAGAAATGACCATAACTTTCACACTGGTTGCTATTATTCGTTTTATACGATGGAAAAACTGTTATATTTATATTGTATTTTATGCTTCTGGAGTTAACTTCTTAGGCCCTAACTATTCGATCTGGTGGAACAACACCCTAGAGTGAAGCCTAGGTTGCCTGGAACGTAGAAATGACCATCACTTTCACACGGGTTGCAATTATTCCTGTTATAGGATGGAAAGACTGTTGTATTTTTATTGGATTTTATGCTTCACGCGTTGACTTCTGAGGCCGTAGCTATTCGATGTGGTGGATGAACGCCATAGAGTGAAGCCTAGGTTGCCCGGAACGTAGAAATGTCCATATCTTTCACACTGTTTGCAATTATTCATTTTATACGATGGCAATGCTGTTGTATATTTATTGCATTTTATGCTTCGGGCATTGACTTCTAAGGACCTAACTATTCAATCTGTTGGAGCAACGCCATTGGGTGAAGCCTAGGTTGCCCGGAACGTAGAAATGACCATAACTTTCACACTGGTTGCAATTATTCGTTTTATACGATGGAAAAGCTGTTGTATTTATATCGTATTTTATGCTTCTGGCGTTGACTTCTTAGGCCCTAACTATTCGATCTGGTGGAACAACACCCCAGAGTGAAGCCTACGTTGCCTGGAACGTAGAAATGACCATCACTTTCAAACTGGTTGCAATTATTCCTGTTATATGATGGAATCACTGTTGTATTTTTTTCGCATTTTATGCCTCTGGCGTTGACTTCTAAGGCCCCAACTATTCAATCTGTTGGAGCAACGACCTAGGGTGAATCCTAGGTAGCTCGGAAAGTAGAAATGACCATAAGCTTCATACTGGTTGCAATTATTCGTTTTATACGATGGAAAAACTGTTGTATTTATATTGTATTTTATGCTTCAGGCGTTCACTTCTTAGGCCCTAACTATTCGATCTGGTGGAACAACGCCCTAGGGTGAAGCCTAGGTTGTCCGGAACGTAGAAAAGACCATAACTTTTACACTGGTAGCATTTATTCGTTTTATACAATGGAAAAACCGTTCTATTTATTTTGTATTTTATGCTTCGGGCGTTGACTTCTAAGGCCCTAACTGTTTTGATCTGGTGGAGCAACGCCCTGGAGTGAAGCCTAGGTTGCCCGGAACGTAGAAATGACCATAACTTTCACACTGGTTGCTATTATTCGTTTTATACGATGGAAAAGCTGTTGTATTTATATCGTACTTTATGCTTCTGGCGTTGACTTCTAAGGCCCTCAACTATTCGATCTGGTGGATCAACGCCCTAGAGTGAAGCCTAGGTTGCCCGGAACGTACAAATGACCATTACTTTCACACTGTTTGCAATTATTCATTTTATACGATGGAAATGCAGTTGTATTTATATTGCATTTTATTCTTCTGGCGTTGACTTTTAAGGCCGTAGCTATTAGATGTGGTGGAGCAACGCTCTAGAGTGTCGCATATGTTGCCCGGAACGTAGAAATGACCATTACTTTCACAATGTATGCGAATATTCATTTTATACGATGGAAAAACTGTTGTACTTATATTGTATTTTATTCTTCTGGCGTTGAATTCTAACTCCCTAGCTTTTCGATCTCGTGGAGCAACGCCCTAGAGTGAAACCTAGGTTACCCGGAACGTAGAAATGACCAGTACTTTCACACTGGTTGCAGTTATTCCTGTTATACGATGGAAAAACTGTTGCACCTTTATTGTATTTTATGCTTCTGGCGTTGACATCTAAGGCCCTAACTGTTTCATCTGGTGGAGCAACGCCCTAGAGTGAAGCCTACGTTGCCCGGAACGTAGAAATGACCTTAACTTTCACACTGGTAGCAATTATTCGTTTTATACGATGGAAAAACTGTTCTATTTATTTTGTATTTTATGCTTCGGGCGTTGACTTCTAAGGCCCTAACTATTCGATCAGGTGGAGCAACGCCCTAGAGTGAAGCCTAGGTTGCCCGGTACGACGAAATGACCATCACTTTCAAACTGGTTGCAATTATTCGTCTTATACGATGGAAAAGCTGTTGTATTTATATCGTATTTTATGCTTCTGGCGTTGACTTCTTAGGCCCTAACTATTCCATCTGGTGGAACAACGCCATAGGGTGAAGCCTAGGTTGCCCGGAAAGTAGAAATAACCATAACTTTCACACTGGTAGCAATTATTCGTTTTATACGATGGAAAAACTGTTCTATTCATTTTATATTTTATGCTTCTGGCGTTGACTTCTAAGGCCCTAGCTATTCGATTTGGTGGAGCAACGCCCTAGAGTGGAGCCTAGGTTGCCCGGTACGTAGAAATGACCATTACTTTCACACTGTTTGCAAATATACATTATATACGATGGAAAGTCTGTTGTATTTATGTTGAATTTTATGCTCCTAGCGTTGACTTCTTAGGCCCTAACTATTTGATCTGGTGGAGCACCGCCCTAGCGTGAAACCTAGGTTGCCCGGAACGTAGAAACGACCATTCATTTCACACTGGCAGCAATTATTCGTTTTATACGATGGAAAAACTGTTTTATTTATTTTGTATTTTATGCTTCGGGCGTTGACTTCTAAGGCCCTAACTATTCGATCTGGTGGAGCAACGCCCTAGATTGAAGCCTAGGTTGCCCGGAACGTAGAAAAGACCATAACTTTTACACTGGTAGCATTTATTCGTTTTATACAATGGAAAAACTGTTGTATTTATATTGTATTTTATGCTTCAGGCGTTCACTTCTTAGGCCCTATCTATTCGATCTGGTGGAACAACGCCCTAGGGTGAAGCCTAGGTTGCCCGGAACGTAGAAAAGACCATAACTTTTACACTGGTAGCATTTATTCGTTTTATACAATGGAAAAACCGTTCTATTTATTTTGTATTTTATGCTTCGGGCGTTGACTTCTAAGGCCCTAACTGTTTTGATCTGGTGGAGCAACGCCCTGGAGTGAAGCCTAGGTTGCCCGGAACGTAGAAATGACCATAACTTTCACACTGGTTGCTATTATTCGTTTTATACGATGGAAAAGCTGTTGTATTTATATCGTACTTTATGCTTCTGGCGTTGACTTCTAAGGCCCTCAACTATTCGATCTGCTGGAGCAACGCCCTAGAGTGAAGTCTAGGTTGCCCGGAACGTACAAATGACCATTACTTTCACACTGTTTGCAATTATTCATTTTATACGATGGAAATGCAGTTGTATTTATATTGCATTTTATTCTTCTGGCGTTGACTGTTAAGGCCGTAGCTATTAGATGTGGTGGAGCAACGCCCTAGAGTGTCGCATAGGTTGCCCGGAACGTAGAAATGACCATTACTTTCACAATGTATGCGAATATTCATTTTATACGAAGGAAAAACTGTTGTACTTATATTGTATTTTATTCTTCTGGCGTTGAATTCTAAGTCCCTAGCTTTTCGATCTCGTGGAGCAACGCCCTAGAGTGAAACCTAGGTTACCCGGAACGTAGAAATGACCAGTACTTTCACACTGGTTGCAGTTACTCCTGTTATACGATGGAAAAACTGTTGCACCTTTATTGTATTTTATGCTTCTGGCGTTGACATCTAAGGCCCCATCTGTTTGATCTGGTGCAGCAACGCCCTAGAGTGAAGCCTAGGTTGCCCGGAACGTAGAAATGACCATAACTTTCACACTGGTTGCTATTATTCGTTTTATACGATGGAAAAACTGTTATATTTATATTGTATTTTATGCTTCTGGCGTTAACTTCTTAGGCCCTAACTATTCGATCTGGTGGAACAACACCCCAGAGTGAAGCCTACGTTGCCTGGAACGTAGAAATGACCATCACTTTCAAACTGGTTGCAATTATTCCTGTTATATGATGGAATCACTGTTGTATTTTTTTCGCATTTTATGCCTCTGGCGTTGACTTCTAAGGCCCCAACTATTCAATCTGTTGGAGCAACGACCTAGGGTGAATCCTAGGTAGCTCGGAAAGTAGAAATGACCATAAGCTTCATACTGGTTGCAATTATTCGTTTTATACGATGGAAAAACTGTTGTATTTATATTGTATTTTATGCTTCAGGCGTTCACTTCTTAGGCCCTAACTATTCGATCTGGTGGAACAACGCCCTATGGTGAAGCCTAGGTTGTCCGGAACGTAGAAAAGACCATAACTTTTACACTGGTAGCATTTATTCGTTTTATACAATGGAAAAACCGTTCTATTTATTTTGTATTTTATGCTTCGGGCGTTGACTTCTAAGGCCCTAACTGTTTTGATCTGGTGGAGCAACGCCCTGGAGTGAAGCCTAGGTTGCCCGGAACGTAGAAATGACCATAACTTTCACACTGGTTGCTATTATTCGTTTTATACGATGGAAAAGCTGTTGTATTTATATCGTACTTTATGCTTCTGGCGTTGACTTCTAAGGCCCTCAACTATTCGATCTGGTGGATCAACGCCCTAGAGTGAAGCCTAGGTTGCCCGGAACGTACAAATGACCATTACTTTCACACTGTTTGCAATTATTCATTTTATACGATGGAAATGCAGTTGTATTTATATTGCATTTTATTCTTCTGGCGTTGACTTTTAAGGCCGTAGCTATTAGATGTGGTGGAGCAACGCTCTAGAGTGTCGCATAGGTTGCCCGGAACGTAGAAATGACCAGTACTTTCACACTGGTTGCAGTTATTCCTGTTATACGATGGAAAAACTGTTGCACCTTTATTGTATTTTATGCTTCTGGCGTTGACATCTAAGGCCCTAACTGTTTCATCTGGTGGAGCAACGCCCTAGAGTGAAGCCTACGTTGCCCGGAACGTAGAAATGACCTTAACTTTCACACTGGTAGCAATTATTCGTTTTATACGATGGAAAAACTGTTCTATTTATTTTGTATTTTATGCTTCGGGCGTTGACTTCTAAGGCCCTAACTATTCGATCAGGTGGAGCAACGCCCTAGAGTGAAGCCTAGGTTGCCCGGTACGACGAAATGACCATCACTTTCAAACTGGTTGCAATTATTCGTCTTATACGATGGAAAAGCTGTTGTATTTATATCGTATTTTATGCTTCTGGCGTTGACTTCTTAGGCCCTAACTATTCCATCTGGTGGAACAACGCCATAGGGTGAAGCCTAGGTTGCCCGGAAAGTAGAAATAACCATAACTTTCACACTGGTAGCAATGATTCGTTTTATACGATGGAAAAACTGTTCTATTCATTTTATATTTTATGCTTCTGGCGTTGACTTCTAAGGCCCTAGCTATTCGATTTGGTGGAGCAACGCCCTAGAGTGGAGCCTAGGTTGCCCGGTACGTAGAAATGACCATTACTTTCACACTGTTTGCAAATATACATTATATACGATGGAAAGTCTGTTGTATTTATGTTGAATTTTATGCTCCTAGCGTTGACTTCTTAGGCCCTAACTATTTGATCTGGTGGAGCACCGCCCTAGCGTGAAACCTAGGTTGCCCGGAACGTAGAAACGACCATTCATTTCACACTGGCAGCAATTATTCGTTTTATACGATGGAAAAACTGTTTTATTTATTTTGTATTTTATGCTTCGGGCGTTGACTTCTAAGGCCCTAACTATTCGATCTGGTGGAGCAACGCCCTAGATTGAAGCCTAGGTTGCCCGGAACGTAGAAAAGACCATAACTTTTACACTGGTAGCATTTATTCGTTTTATACAATGGAAAAACCGTTCTATTTATCTTGTATTTTATGCTTCGGGCGTTGACTTCTAAGGCCCTAACTGTTTGATCTGGTGGAGAACGCCCTGGAGTGAAGCCTAGGTTGCCCGGAACGTAGAAATGACCATAACTTTCACACTGGTTTCTATTATTCGTTTTATACGATGGAAAAACTGTTATATTTATATTGTATTTTATGCTTCTGGCGTTGACTTCTTAGGCCCGAACTATTCGATCTGGTGCAACAACGCCCTAGAGTGAAGCCTAGGTTGCCTGGAACGTAGAAATGACCATTACTTTCACACGGGTTGCAACTATTCCTGTTATAGGATGGAAAGACTGTTGTATTTTTATTGTATTTTATACTTCAGGCGTTGACTTCTGTGGCCGTAGCTATTCGATGTGGTGGTAGAACGCCTTAGAGTGAAGCCTAGGTTGCCCGGAAAGTAGAAATGACCATAAGTTTCATACTGGTTGCAATTATTCGTTTAATACGATGGAAAAACTGTTGTATTTATATTGTATTTTATGCTTCAGGCGTTCACTTCTTAGGCCCTATCTATTCGATCTGGTGGAACAACGCCCTAGGGTGAAGCCTAGGTTGCCCGGAACGTAGAAAAGACCATAACTTTTACACTGGTAGCATTTATTCGTTTTATACAATGGAAAAACCGTTCTATTTATTTTGTATTTTATGCTTCGGGCGTTGACTTCTAAGGCCCTAACTGTTTTGATCTGGTGGAGCAACGCCCTGGAGTGAAGCCTAGGTTGCCCGGAACGTAGAAATGACCATAACTTTCACACTGGTTGCTATTATTCGTTTTATACGATGGAAAAGCTGTTGTATTTATATCGTACTTTATGCTTCTGGCGTTGACTTCTAAGGCCCTCAACTATTCGATCTGGTGGAGCAACGCCCTAGAGTGAAGTCTAGGTTGCCCGGAACGTACAAATGACCATTACTTTCACACTGTTTGCAATTATTCATTTTATACGATGGAAATGCAGTTGTATTTATATTGCATTTTATTCTTCTGGCGTTGACTTTTAAGGCCGTAGCTATTAGATGTGGTGGAGCAACGCTCTAGAGTGTCGCATAGGTTGCCCAGAACGTAGAAATGACCATTACTTTCACAATGTATGCGAATATTCATTTTATACGATGGAAAAACTGTTGTACTTATATTGTATTTTATTCTCCTGGCGTTGAATTCTAAGTCCCTAGCTTTTCGATCTCGTGGAGCAACGCCATAGAGTGAAACCTAGGTTACCCGGAACGTAGAAATGACCAGTACTTTCACACTGGTTGCAGTTATTCCTGTTATACGATGGAAAAACTGTTGCACCTTTATTGTATTTTATGCTTCTGGCGTTGACATCTAAGGCCCTAACTGTTTGATCTGGTGGAGCAACGCCCCAGAGTGAAGCCTAGGTTTCCCGGAACGTAGAAATGACCATAACTTTCACACTGGTTGCTATTATTCGTTTTATACGATGGAAAAACTGTTATATTTATATTGTATTTTATGCTTCTGGCGTTAACTTCTTAGGCCCTAACTATTCGATCTGGTGGAACAACGCCCTAGAGTGAAGCCTAGGTTGCCTGGAACGTAGGAATGACCATCACTTTCACACGGGTTGCAATTATTCCTGTTATAGGATGGAAAGACTGTTGTATTTTTATTGTATTTTATGCTTCACGCGTTGACTTCTGAGGCCGTAGCTATTCGATGTGGTGGATGAACGCCATAGAGTGAAGCCTAGGTTGCCCGGAACGTAGAAATGTCCATATCTTTCACACTGTTTGCAATTATTCATTTTATACGCTGGCAATGCTGTTGTATATTTATTGCATTTTATGCTTCGGGCATTGACTTCTAAGGACCTAACTATTCAATCTGTTGGAGCAACGCCATTGGGTGAAGCCTAGGTTGCCCGGAACGTAGAAATGACCATAACCTTCACACTGGTTGCAACTATTCGTTTTATACGATGGAAAAGCTGTTGTATTTATATCGTATTTTATGCTTCTGGCGTTGACTTCTTAGGCCGTAACTATTCCATCTGGTGGAACAACGCCATAGGGTGAAGCCTAGGTTGCCAGGAAAGTAGAAATAACCATAACTTTCACACTGGTAGCAATTATTCGTTTTATACGATGGAAAAACTGTTCTATTTATTTTATATTTTATGCTTCTGGCGTTGACTTCTAAGGCCCTAGCTATTCGATTTGGTGGAGCAACGCCCTAGAGTGGAGCCTAGGTTGCCCGGTACGTAGAAATGACCATTACTTTCACACTGTTTGCAAATATACATTATATACGATGGAAAGTCTGTTGTATTTATGTTGAATTTTATGCTCCTGGCGTTGACTTCTTAGGCCCTAACTATTTGATCTGGTGGAGCACCGCCCTAGCGTGAAGCCTAGGTTGCCCGGAACGTAGAAATGACCATTCATTTCACACTGGCAGCAATTATTCGTTTTATACGATGGAAAAACTGTTTTATTTATTTTGTATTTTATGCTTCGGGCGTTGACTTCTAAGGCCCTAACTATTCGATCTGGTGGAGCAACGCCCTAGATTGAAGCCTAGGTTGCCCGGAACGTAGAAAAGACCATAACTTTTACACTGGTAGCATTTATTCGTTTTCTACAATGGAAAAACCGTTCTATTTATTTTGTATTTTATGCTTCGGGCGTTGACATCTAAGGCCCTAACTGTTTGCTCTGGTGGAGCAACGCCCTAGAGTCAAGCCTAGGTTGCCCAGAACGTAGAAATGACCATAACTTTCACACTGGTTGCTATTATTCGTTTTATACGATGGAAAAACTGTTATATTTATATTGTATTTTATGCTTCTGGCGTTGACTTCTTAGACCCTAACTATTCGATCTGGTGGAACAACACCCTAGAGTGAAGCCTAGGTTGCCTGAAACGTAGAAATGACCATCACTTTTACTCGGGTTGCAATTATTCCTGTTATAGGATGGAAAGACTGTTGTATTTTTATTGTATTTTATGCTTCACGCGTAGACTTCTGAGGCCGTAGCTATTCGATGTTGTGGATGAACGCCATAGAGTGAAGCCTAGGTTGCCCGGAACGTAGAAATGTCCATATCTTTCACACTCTTTGCAATTATTCATTTTATACGATGGCAATGCTGTTGTATTAATATTGTATTTTATGCTTCTGGCGTTGACTTCTTAGGTCCTAACTATTCGATCTGGTGGAGCAATGCCTAAGAGTTAAGTATAGGATGCCCGAAACGCCGAAATGATCATTACTTTCCCGCTTGTTGCAATTATTCCTGTTATACCATGAAAAGACTGTTGTATATTTATTGTATTTTGTGCCTGAGGCGTAGGCTTCTAAGGCCGTAGCTATTCGATATGGTGGAACACCGTCCTAGAGTGAAACCTAGGTTGCTCGGAACGTAGAAATGACCACTTCTTTCACACTGTTTGCAATTATTCACTTAATATGATGGAAAAGCTGTTTTATTTATATCGTATTTTATGCTTCTGGAGTTCACTTCTTAGGCCCGAACTATTCGATCTGGTGGAACAACGGCCTAGGGTGAAGCCTAGGTTGCCCGGAACGTAGACATGACCATAACTTTTACACTGGTAGCAATTATTCGTTTTATACAATGGAAAAACTGTTCTATTTATTTTGTATTTAATGCTTCGGGCGTTGATTTCTAACGCCCTAACTGTTTGATCTGGTGGAGCAACGCCCTAGAGTGAAACCTAGGTTGCCCGGAACGTATAAATGACCATAACTTTCACACTGGTTGCTATTATTCGTTTTATACGATGGAAAAGCTGTTGTATTTATATCGTATTTTATGCTTCTGGCGTTGACTACTAAGGCCCTCAACTATCCGATCTGGCGGAGCAACGCCCTAGAGTGAAGCCTAGGTTTCCCGGAACGTAGAAATGACCATTACTTTCACACTGTTTGCAATTATTCATTTTATACGATGGAAAAGCTGTTGTATTTATATTGCATTTTAATCTTCTGGCGTTGAATTTTAAGGCCGTAGCTATTAGATGTGGTGGAGCAAACGCCCTAGAGTGTCGCATAGGTTGCCCGGAACGTAGAAATGACCATTACTATCACAATGTTTGCAAATATTCATTTTATACGATGGAAAAACTGTTGTACTTATATTGTATTTTATTCTTATGGCGTTGAATTCTAAGTCCCTAGCTATTCGATATGGTGGAGCAACGCCCTAGAGTGAAACCTAGGTTACCCGGAACGATGAAATGACCAGTACTTTCATACTGTTTGCAGTTATTCCTGTTATACGATGGCAAAACGTTTGCATCTGTATTGTGTTTTATGCTTCCGGCGTTGACTTCTAAGGTCCTAGCTATTCGATTTCGTGGAGCAACGCCCTAGAGTGGGGCCTAGGTTGCCCGGTACGTAGAAATGTCCATTACTTTCACACTGTTTGCAAATATACATTATATACGATGGAAAATCTGTTGTATTTATGTTGCATTTTATGCTTCTGGCGTTGACATCTAAGGCCCTAACTATTCGATCTGGTGGAACAACGCCCTAGGGTGAAGCCTAGGTTGCCCGGAACGTAGAAATGACCATAACTTTTACACTGGTAGCAATTATTCGTTTTATACAATGGAAAAACTGTTCTATTTATTTTGCATTTTATGCTTCGGGCGTTGACTTCTAAGGCCCTAACTGATTGATCTGGAGGAGCAACGCCCTAGTGTGAAGCCTAGGTTGCCCGGAACGTAGAAAAGACCATAACTTTTTCACTGGTAGCAATTATTCGTTTTATACAATGGAAAAACCGTTCTATTTATTTTGTATTTTATGCTTCCGGCGTTGACTTCTAAGGCCCTAACTGTTTGATCAGGTGGAGCAACGCCCTAGAGTGAAACCTAGGCTGCTCGAAATGTAGAAATGACCATAACTTTCACACTGGTTGCAATTATTCATTTTATACGATGGAAAAACTGTTGTACTTATATTGTATTTTATTCTTATGGCGTTGAATTCTAAGTCCCTAGCTATTCGATATGGTGGAGCAACGCCCTAGAGTGAAACCTAGGTTACCCGGAACGTAGAAATGACCAGTACTTTCATACTGTTTGCAGTTATTCCTGTTATACGATGGAATAACTTTTGCATCTATATTGTATTTTATGCTTCCGGCGTTGACTTCTAAGGCCCTAGCTATTCGATTTCGTGGAGCAACGCCCTAGAGTGGGGCCTAGGTTGCCCGGTACATAGAAATGTCCATTACTTTCACACTGTTTGCAAATATACATTATATACGATGGAAAATCTGTTGTATTTATGTTGCATTTTATGCTTCTGGCGTTGACATCTAAGGCCGCAACTGTTTGATCTGGTGGAGCAACGCCCTAGAGTGAAGCCTAGGTTGCCCGGAACGTAGAAATGACCATAATTTTCACACTGGTTGCAATTATTCGTTTTATACGACGGAAAAGCTGTGGTATTTATATCGTATTTTATGCTTCTGGCGTTGACTTCTTAGGGCCTGACTATTCGATCTGGTGGAGCAACGCCCTAGAGTGAAACCTAATTTGCCCGGAACGTAGAACTGACCATTACTTTCACACTGGTTGCAATTATTCCTGTTATACGATGGAAAAACTGTTGCATCTTTATTGTATTTTATGCTTCTGGCGTTGACTTCTAAGTCCATAACTATTCAACCCGTTGGGCCAACGCCCTAGCGAGAAGCCTAGGTTGCCCGGAAAGTAGAAATGACCATAACTTTCGTACTGGTCGCAATTATTCGTTTTATACGATGGAAAAACTGTTGTATTTATATTGAATTTTATGCTTCTGGCGTTGACTTCAAAGGCACTAACTATTCGATCTGGTGGAGGAACGCACTAGAGTGAAGCCGAGGTTGACCGGAACGTAGAAATGACCATCACTTTCAAACTGGTTGCAATTATTCCTGTTATATGATGGAAAAACTGTTGTATTCTTAATGCATTTTGTGCTTCGGGCATTGACTTCTAAGGCCCTAATTATTCAATCTGTTGGAGCAAGGAACTAGGGTGTAGCCTAGGTTGCCCGGAACGTAGAAATGACCATAACTTTCATACTGGTGGCAATTATTCGTTCTATATGATGGAAAAACTGTCGTATTTATATTGTGTTTTATGCTGCTGGCGTTCACTTCTTAGGCCCTAACTATTCGATCTGGTGGAACAACGGCCTAGGGTGATGCCTAGGTTACCCGGGACGTAGAAATGACCAGTACTTTCACACTGTTTGCAGTGACTCCTGTTATACGATGGAAAAACTGTTGCATCTTTATTGAATTTTATGCTTCTGGCGTTGACTTCTAAGGCCCTAACTATTCTATCTGGTGTATCAACGCCCTACAGTGAAGCCTAGGTTGCTCGGAATGTAAAAATGACCATAACATTCACACTGGTTGAAATTATTCGTTTTATACGATGGAAAAACTGTTATATTTGAATTGTATTTTATGCTTCTGGCGTTGATTTCTTAGGCACTAACTATTCAATCTGGTGGAAAACATCCTAGAGTGTGGCCTAGGTTGCCCGGAACGTCGAAATGACCATCACTTCCATACTGGTAGCAATCATTCGTTTTATATGATGGAAAAACTGTTACATTTATATTGTATTTTATGCTTCTGGCGTTGCCATCTTAGGCCCTAACTGTTCGACCTGGTGGAACAACGCCCTAGAGTGAAGCCTAGGTTACCGGGAACGTAGAAATGACCAGTACTTTCACACTGTTTGCAATTATCCATTTTATACGATGGAAATGCTGTTGTATTGATATTGTATTTTATGCTTCTGGCGTTGACTTCTAAGGCCGTAGCTATTAGCTGTGGTGGAGCAACGCCCTACAGTGACGCGTAGGTTGCCCGGAACGTAGAAATGACCATTAATTTCACAATGTCTGCAATTATTCATTTTATACAATGGAAAAACGGTTGTACTTATATTGTGTTTTATACTCCTGGCGTTGAATTCCAAGTCCCTAACTATTCGATCTGGTGGTGCAACGCCCTAGAGTGAGGCCTAGGTTGCCCGGAACGTAGAAATGACCATAATTTTCACACTGGTTTCTATTATTCGTTTTATACAATGGAAAAACTGTTCTATTTATTTTGTAGTTTATGCTTCGGGCATTGACTTCTAAGGCCCTAACTATTCGATCTGGTTTAGCAACACCCTAGGGTGAAGCCAAGCTGGCTCGGAACGTAGGACATACCATTGCCTTCACACTGGTTGCAATTATTCATGTTATACGATGGATAAACTGTTGCATCTTTATTGTATTTTATGCTTGTGGCGTTGACATCTAAGGCTCTATCTATTCGATCTGGTGGAACAACGCCCCGGAATGAGGACTAGGTTGCCCGGAACGTAGAAATGACCATAACTTTCACACTGGTTGCAATTATTCGTTTTATACGACGGAAAAGCTGTGGTATTTATATCGTATTTTATGCTTCTGGCGTTGACTTCTTAGGCCCAAACTATTCGATCTGGTGGAGCAACGCCCTAGAGTGAAACCTAGTTTGCCCGGAACGTAGAACTGACCATTGCTTTCACACTGGTTGCAATTACTCCTGTTATACGATGGAAAAACTGTTGCATCTTTATTGTATTTTATGCTTCTGGCGTTTACTTCTAAGTTCATAACTATTCGATCTGGTGGAGCAACGCACTAGAGTGAAGCCTAGGTTGCTCGGAATGTAGAAATGTCCATAACTTTCACACTGGTTGCAATTATACGTTTTATACGATGGAAAAGCTGTTGTATTTTTATTGCATTTTATGCTTCGGGCGTTGACTTCTAAGGCCCTACCTATTCAACCCGTTGGGCCAACGCCCTAGCGAGAAGCCTAGGTTGCCCGGAAAGTAGAAATGACCATAACTTTCGTACTGGTCGCTATTATTCGTTTTATAGGTTGGAAAAACTGTTCTACTTATTTTGTATTTTATGCTTCGGGCGTTGACTTCCATGGCCCTACCTATTTGATCAGGTGGAGCAACGCCCTACAGTGAAGCCTAGTTTGCCCGGAACGTAGATATGACCCTAACCTTCACACAGGTTGCAGTTATTCGTTTTATACGATGTAAAGGCTGTTGTATTTATTTTGTAGTTTATGCTTCTGGCGTTGACTTCTAAGGCCCTAACTCTTCGATCTGGTGGAGCAACGCCTCAGAGTACATCTGGGATGCCCGAAACGTCGAAGTGATCATTACTATCGCACTGGTTGCAATTAGTCATGCTATACGATGGAAAAACTGTTGCATCTTTATTGTATTTTATGCTTCTGGCGTTGACTTCTAAGTCCCTAACTATTCGATCTGGTGGAGCAACACCGTACAGTCAAGCCTAGGTTGCCCAGAACGTAGAAATGAACATAACTTTCACACAGGTAGCAATTATTCGTTTTATACAAAGGAAAAACTGTTCTATTTATTTTGTATTTTATGCTTCGGGCGTTGACTTCTATGGCCCTACCTATTCGATCTGGTGGAGCAACACCCTACAGTCAAGCCTAGGTTGCCCGGAACGTAGAAATGAAAATATCATTCACACCGGTTGCAATTATTCATGCTATACGGTGGAAAAACTGTTGCATTTTTATTGTATTTTATGCTTCTGGCGTTGACTTCTAAGGCCGTAGCTATACGATGTGGTGGAGCAACGCCCTAGAGTGAAGCCTAGTTTGTCCGGAACGTAGAAATGACCATTACTTTCACACGGTTTGCTATTATTCATTTTATACGATGGAAAAGGTGTTGTATTTATATTGTATTTTATGCTTCTGGCGTTGACTTCTTCGGCCCTAACTTTTTGATCTGGTGGAACAACGCCCTAGAGTGAAGCCTAGGTCGCCCGGAACGTAGAAATGACCATCACTTTCACACTGGTAGCAATTATTCGTTTAATACAATGGAAAAACTGTTCTATCTATGTTGTATTTTATGCTTCGGGCGTTGACTTCTAAGGCCCTAACTATTTGATCTGGTGGACCAACGCCCTAGAGTGAAGCCTAGGTTGCCCGGAACGTAGAAATGACCATAACATTCACACCCGTTGCAATTATTCATGCTATACGATGGAAAAACTGTTACATTTTTATTGTATTTTATGCTTCTAGCGTTGACTTCTAAGGCGGTAGCTATTAGATGTGGTGGAGTAACGCCCTAGACTGAAGCCTAGGTTGCCTGGAACGTAGAAATGACCATTACTTTCACAATGTTTCCAATTATCCATTTTATACGATGGAAAAACTGTTGTAATTATATTGTATTTTATTCTTATGGCGTTGAATTCTAAGTCCCTAGCTATGCGATCTGGTGGAGCAAAGCCATACAGTGAAGCCAAGGTTGCCCGGAACGTAGAAATTACCATAACTTTCATACTGGTTGCAATTATTCGTTTTATACGATGGAAAAGCTGTTGTATTTTTATTGCGTTTTATGCTTCGGGCATTGACTTCTAAGGTCCTAACTATTCAATCGGTTGGAGCAACGCCCTAGGGTGAAGCCTAGGTTGCTCGGAAAGTTGAAATGACCATATGTTCCATACTGGTTGCAATTACTCATTTTATACGATGGAAAAACTGTTGTATTTTTATTGCGTTTTATGCTTCGGGCATTGACTTCTAAGGTCCTAACTATTCAATCGGTTGGAGCAACGCCCTAGGTTGAAGCCTTGGTTGCGCGGAAAGTAGAAATGACAATAACTTTCACACTGGGTGCAATTATTCGTTTAATACGATGGAAAAGCTGTTGCATCTTTATTGTATTTTATGCTTCTGTCGTTGACGTCTAAGGCCGTAGCTACTAGATGTGGTGGAGCAACGCACTAGAGTGACGCCTAGGTTGCCCGGAACGTGGAATGACCATTACTTTCGCAATGTTTGCAATTATTCATTTTATACGATGGAAAAACTGTTGTACTTATATTGTATTTTATGCTTCTGGCGTTGATTCGTAAGGCCCTAACTATTCGATCTGGTGGAGCAACGCCCTAGAGTGACGCCTAGGTTGCCCGGAACGTAGAAATGACAAGCACTTTCAAACTGGTTGCAATTAATCCTCATATACGATGGAAAAACTGTTGTATTTTTATTGTATTTTATGCTTCTGGCATTGAATTCTAAGTCCATAGCCATTCGATCTGGTGTAGCAACGCCCTACAGTGAAGCCTAGGTTGCCCGGAGGCGTAGAAATGACCAGAACTTTCACACCGGTTGCTATTATTCGTTTTATACAATGGAAAAACTGTTATATTTATATGGTATTTTATGCTTCTGGCGTTGACTTCTTAGGCCCTAACTTCTCGATCTGGTGGAACAACGCCATCGAGTGAAGCCTAGGTTGCCCGGATCGTAGAAATGACCATCACTTTCGCACTGGTTGCAATTATTCCTGTTATACGACGGAAAAGCTCTTGTATATTTAGTGTATTTTATGCTTCGGGCGTTGACTTCTACGGCCCTACCTATTCGATCTGGTGGAGCAACACCGTACAGTCAAGCCTAGGTTGCCCAGAACGTAGAAATGAACATAACTTTCACACTGGTAGCAATTATTCGTTTTATACAATGGAAAAACTGTTCTATTTATTTTGTATTTTATGCTTCGGGCGTTGACTTCTAAGGCCCTAACTGTTTGATCTGGTGGAGCAACGCCCTAGGCGTGAAGCCTAGGTTGCCCGGAACGTAGAAATGACCATAACTTTCACACTGGTTGCTATTATTCGTTTTATACGATGGAAATAGTGTTATATTTATATTGTATTTTATGCTTCTGGCGTTGCCTTCTTAGGCCCTAACTGTTCGATCTGGTGGAACAACGCCCTAGAGTGAAGCCTAGGTTACCCGGAACGTAGAAATGACCAGTACTTTCACACTGTTTGCAGTTATTCCTGCTATACGATGGAAAAACTGTTGCATCTTTATTGAATTTTATGCTTCTGGCGCTGACTTCTAAGGCCCTAACTATTCTATCTGGTGGATCAACGCCCTAGAGTGAAGCCTAGGTTGCTCGGGATGTAGAAATGACCATAACATTCACACTGGTTGAAATTATTCGTTTTATACGATGGAAAAACTGTTATATTTATATTGAATTTTATGCTTCTGGCGTTGATTTCTTAGGCCCTAACTATTCAATCTGGTGGAACAACGCCCTAGAGTGAGGCCTAGGTTGCCCGGAACGTAGAAATGTCCATCACTTCCATACTGGTAGGAATTATTCGTTTGATACGATGGAAAAACTGTTGCGTTTATATTGTATTTTATGAATCTGGCGTTGACCTCTAAGGCACTAACTATTCGATCTGGTAGAGCAACGCCCTAGAGTGAAGCCTAGGTTGCCCGGAACGTAGAAATGACCATCACTTTCAAACTGGTTGCAATTATTCCTGTTCTAGGATGGAAAGACTGTTGTACTTTTATTTTATTTTATGCTTCAGGCGTTGACTTCTGAGGCCGTAGCTATTCGATGTGGTGGAAGAACGCCATAGAGTGAAGCCTGGGTTGCCCGGAACGTAGAAACGACCATCACTTTCAAACTTGTTGCAATCATTCCTGTTATAGGATGGAAAGACGGTTGTATTTTTATTGTATTTTATGCTTCAGGCGTAGACTTCTGAGGTCGTAGCTATTCGATGTGGTGGAAGAACGACATAGAGTGAAGCCTGGGTTGCCGGGAACGTAGAAATGACCATAACTTTCATACTGGTTGCAATTATTCGTTTTATATGATGGAATAGCTGTTGTATTTATATCGTATTTTATTCTTCTGGCATTGACTTCTTAGGCCGTCACTATTCGATCTGGTGGAGCTACGCCCTAGGGTGAAGCCTAGGTTGCCCGGAACGTGGAATGACCATTACTTTCGCAATGTTTGCAATTATTCATTTTATACGATGGAAAAACTGTTGTACTTAAATTGTATTTTATGCTTCTGGCGTTGATTTCTAAGGCCCTAACTATTCGATCTGGTGGAGCAACGCGCTAGGGTGAAGCCTAGGTTGCCCGGAAAGTAGAAATGACGTTAACTTTCACACTGGTTGCTATTATTCGTTCTATACGATGGAAAAACTGTTATATTTATATTGTATTTTATGCTTCGGGCGTTGACTTCTAAGGCCCTAGCTGTTTGATCTGGTGGAGCAACGCCCTAGAGTGCAGCCTAGGTTGCCCGGTACGTAGAAATGACCATAACTTTCACACTGGTTGCTATTATTCGTTTTATACAATGGAAAAACTGTTCTATTTATTTTGTATTTTATGCTTCGGGCGTTGACTTCTAAGGCCCTAACTGTTTGATCTGGTGGAGCAACGCCCTAGAGTGAAGCCTAGGTTGCCCGGAACGTGGAAGTGACCATAACTTACACACTGGTTGCTATTATTCGTTCTATACGATGGAAAAACTGTTATATTTATATTGTATCTTATGCTTCTGGCGTTGACTTCTTAGGCCCTAACAATTCGATCTGGTAGAACAACGCCATAGAGTGAAGCCTTGGTTGCCTGGAACGTACAAATGACCATCACTTTCACAGGGGTTGCAATTATTCATGTTATAGGACGGAAAGACTGTTGTATTTTTATTGTATTTTATGCTTCAGGCGTTGACTTCTGAGGCCGTTGCTATTCGATGTAGTGGAAGAACGCCATAGAGGGAAGCCTAGGTTGCCCGGAAAGTAGAAATGACGTTAACATTCATACTGGTTGCAATTATTCGTTTTATACGTTGGAAAAACTGTTGTATTTATATTGTATTTTATGCTTCTGGCGTTGACTTCTAAGGCACTAACTATTCGATCTGGTGGAGCAACGCCCTAGAGTGAAGCCTAAGTTGCCCGGAACGTAGCAATTACCATAACTTTCACACTGGTTGCTATTATTCGTTTTATACGATGGAAATAGTGTTATATTTATATTGTATTTTATGCTTCTGGCGTTGCCTTCTTAGGCCCTAACTGTTCGATCTGGTGGAACAACGCCCTAGAGTGAAGCCTAGGTTACCCGGAACGTAGAAATGACCAGTACTTTCACACTGTTTGCAGTTATTCCTGCTATACGATGGAAAAACTGTTGCATCTTTATTGAATTTTATGCTTCTGGCGCTGACTTCTAAGGCCCTAACTATTCTATCTGGTGGATCAACGCCCTAGAGTGAAGCCTAGGTTGCTCGGGATGTAGAAATGACCATAACATTCACACTGGTTGAAATTATTCGTTTTATACGATGGAAAAACTGTTATATTTATATTGAATTTTATGCTTCTGGCGTTGATTTCTTAGGCCCTAACTATTCAATCTGGTGGAACAACGCCCTAGAGTGAGGCCTAGGTTGCCCGGAACGTAGAAATGTCCATCACTTCCATACTGGTAGGAATTATTCGTTTGATACGATGGAAAAACTGTTGCGTTTATATTGTATTTTATGAATCTGGCGTTGACCTCTAAGGCACTAACTATTCGATCTGGTAGAGCAACGCCCTAGAGTGAAGCCTAGGTTGCCCGGAACGTAGAAATGACCATCACTTTCAAACTGGTTGCAATTATTCCTGTTCTAGGATGGAAAGACTGTTGTACTTTTATTTTATTTTATGCTTCAGGCGTTGACTTCTGAGGCCGTAGCTATTCGATGTGGTGGAAGAACGCCATAGAGTGAAGCCTGGGTTGCCCGGAACGTAGAAACGACCATCACTTTCAAACTTGTTGCAATCATTCCTGTTATAGGATGGAAAGACGGTTGTATTTTTATTGTATTTTATGCTTCAGGCGTAGACTTCTGAGGTCGTAGCTATTCGATGTGGTGGAAGAACGACATAGAGTGAAGCCTGGGTTGCCGGGAACGTAGAAATGACCATAACTTTCATACTGGTTGCAATTATTCGTTTTATATGATGGAATAGCTGTTGTATTTATACCGTATTTTATGCTTCTGGCGTTGACTTGTTAGGCCGTAACTATTCGATCTGGTGAGGCAACGCCCTGGAGTGAAGCCTAGGTAGCGCGGAACGTAGAATTGGCCATCACTTTCAAACTGTTTGCAATTATTCCTGTTATATGATGTAAACACTGTTGTATTTTTATTGCATTTTAAGCTTCGGGCGTTGACTTCTAAGGCCCTAAATATTCGATCTGTTGGAGCAACGCCCTAGAGTGAAGCCTAGATTGCCGGGAACGTAGAAATGACCATCACTTTCAAACTGGTTGCAATTATTCCTGTTATATGATGGAAAAACTGTTGTATTTTTATTGCATTTTATGCTTCGGGCATTGACTTATAAGGTCCTAACTATTCAATCTGTTAGAGCAACGCCCTAGGGTGAAGCCTAGGTTGCCCGGAAAGTAGGAATGACGTTAACTTTCATACTGGTTGCAATTATTCGATTTATATGATGGAAAAGCTGTTGTATTTATATCGTATTTTATTCTTCTGGCATTGACTTCTTAGGCCGTCACTATTCGATCTGGTGGAGCTACGCCCTAGGGTGAAGCCTAGGTTGCCCGGAACGTGGAATGACCATTACTTTCGCAATGTTTGCAATTATTCATTTTATACGATGGAAAAACTGTTGTACTTAAATTGTATTTTATGCTTCTGGCGTTGATTTCTAAGGCCCTAACTATTCGATCTGGTGGAGCAACGCCCTAGGGTGAAGCCTAGGTTGCCCGGAAAGTAGAAATGACGTTAACTTTCACACTGGTTGCTATTATTCGTTCTATACGATGGAAAAACTGTTATATTTATATTGTATTTTATGCTTCGGGCGTTGACTTCTAAGGCCCTAGCTGTTTGATCTGGTGGAGCAACGCCCTAGAGTGCAGCCTAGGTTGCCCGGTACGTAGAAATGACCATAACTTTCACACTGGTTGCTATTATTCGTTTTATACAATGGAAAAACTGTTCTATTTATTTTGTATTTTATGCTTCGGGCGTTGACTTCTAAGGCCCTAACTGTTTGATCTGGTGGAGCAACGCCCTAGAGTGAAGCCTAGGTTGCCCGGAACGTGGAAGTGACCATAACTTACACACTGGTTGCTATTATTCGTTCTATACGATGGAAAAACTGTTATATTTATATAGTATCTTATGCTTCTGGCGTTGACTTCTTAGGCCCTAACAATTCGATCTGGTAGAACAACGCCATAGAGTGAAGCCTTGGTTGCCTGGAACGTACAAATGACCATCACTTTCACAGGGGTTGCAATTATTCATGTTATAGGACGGAAAGACTGTTGTATTTTTATTGTATTTTATGCTTCAGGCGTTGACTTCTGAGGCCGTTGCTATTCGATGTAGTGGAAGAACGCCATAGAGGGAAGCCTAGGTTGCCCGGAAAGTAGAAATGACGTTAACATTCATACTGGTTGCAATTATTCGTTTTATACGTTGGAAAAACTGTTGTATTTATATTGTATTTTATGCTTCTGGCGTTGACTTCTAAGGCACTAACTATTCGATCTGGTGGAGCAACGCCCTAGAGTGAAGCCTAAGTTGCCCGGAACGTAGCAATTACCATCACTTTCAAACTGGTTGCAAATATTCCTGTTATATGATGGAAAAACTGTTGTATTTTTATTGCATTTTATGCTTCGGGCATTAACTTCTAAGGCCCTAACTATTCAATCTGTAAGAGAAACGCCCTAGGGTGTAGCCTAGGTTGCCCGTTAAGTAGAAATGACCATAGCTTTCATACTGGTTGCAATTATTCGTTTTGTATGATGGAAAAACAGTTGTATTTATATTGTATTTTATGCTTCTGGCGTTCACTTCTTAGGCCCTAACTGTTCGATCTGGTGGAACAACGCCCTATGGTGAAGCCTATGTTGACCGCAACGTAGAAATGACCATAACTTTCACACCGGTAGCAATTATTCGTTTTACACGATGGAAAAACTGTTCTTCTTATTTAGTATTTTATGCATCGGGCGTTGACTTCTAAGGCCCTAACTATTCAATCTGTTGGAGCAACGCCCTAGGGTGAAGCCTAGGTTGCCCGGAAAGTAGAAATGACGTTAACTTTCACACTGGTTGCTATTATTCGTTCTATGCGATGGAAAAACTGTTATATTTATATTGTATTTTATGCTTCTGGCGTTGCCATCTTAGGCCCTAACTGTTCGATCTGGTGGAACAACGCCCTAGAGTGAAGCCTAGGTTACCCGGAACGTAGAAATGACCAGTACTTTCACACTGTTTGCAGTTATTCCTGCTATACGATGGAAAAACTGTTGCATCTTTATTGAATTTTATGCTTCTGTCGTTGACGTCTAAGGCGGTAGCTATTAGATGTGGTGGAGCAACGCACTAGAGTGACGCCTAGGTTGCCCGGAACGGGGAATGACCATTACTTTCGCAATGTTTGCAATTATTCATTTTATACGATGGAAAAACTGTTGTACTTATATTGTATTTTATGCTTCTGGCGTTGATTGCTAAGGCACTAACTAATCGATCTGGTGGAGCAACGCCCTAGAGTGAAGCCTAGGTTGCCCGGAACGTAGAATTGGCCATCACTTTCAAACTGGTTGCAATTATTCCTGTTATATTATGGAAACACTGTTGTATTTTTATTGCATTTTATGCTTCGGGCGTTGATTTTTAAGGCCCTAACTATTCAATCTGTTGGAGCAACGCCCTAGGGTGAAGCCTAGGTTGCTCGGAATATGGAAATGACCATAACTTTCACACTGGTTGCAATTATTCGTTTTATACGATGGAAACGCTGTTGTATTTATATTGTATTTTATGCCTCTGGCGTTGCCATCTTAGGCCCTAACTGTTCGATCTGGTGGAACAACGCCCTAGAGTGAAGCCTAGGTTGCCCGGAACGTAGAAACGACCATCACTTTCAAACTTGTTGCAATCATTCCTGTTATAGGATGGAAAGACGGTTGTATTTTTATTGTATTTTATGCTTCAGGCGTAGACTTCTGAGGTCGTAGCTATTCGATGTGGTGGAAGAACGACATAGAGTGAAGCCTGGGTTGCCGGGAACGTAGAAATGACCATAACTTTCATACTGGTTGCAATTATTCGTTTTATATGATGGAATAGCTGTTGTATTTATATCGTATTTTATGCTTCTGGCGTTGACTTGTTAGGCCGTAACTATTCGATCTGGTGAGGCAACGCCCTGGAGTGAAGCCTAGGTAGCGCGGAACGTAGAAATGACCATCACTTTCAAACTGGTTGCAATTATTCCTGTTATATGATGGAAAAACTGTTGTATTTTTATTGCATTTTATGCTTCGGGCATTGACTTATAAGGTCCTAACTATTCAATCTGTTAGAGCAACGCCCTAGGGTGAAGCCTAGGTTGCCCGGAAAGTAGGAATGACGTTAACTTTCATACTGGTTGCAATTATTCGATTTATAAGATGGAAAAGCTGTTGTATTTATATCGTATTTTATTCTTCTGGCATTGACTTCTTAGGCCGTCACTATTCGATCTGGTGGAGCTACGCCCTAGGGTGAAGCCTAGGTTGCCCGGAACGTGGAATGACCATTACTTTCGCAATGTTTGCAATTATTCATTTTATACGATGGAAAAACTGTTGTACTTAAATTGTATTTTATGCTTCTGGCGTTGATTTCTAAGGCCCTAACTATTCAATCTGTTGGAGCAACGCCCTAGGGTGAAGCCTAGGTTGCCCGGATAGTAGAAATGACGTTAACTTTCACACTGGTTGCTATTATTCGTTCTATACGATGGAAAAATTGTTATATTTATATTGTATTTTATGCTTCGGGCGTTGACTTCTAAGGCCCTAGCTGTTTGATCTGGTGGAGCAACGCCCTAGAGTGCAGCCTAGGTTGCCCGGTACGTAGAAATGACCATAACTTTCACACTGGTTGCTATTATTCGTTTTATACAATGGAAAAACTGTTCTATTTATTTTGTATTTTATGCTTCGGGCGTTGACTTCTAAGGCCCTAACTGTTTGATCTGGTGGAGCAACGCCCTAGAGTGAAGCCTAGGTTGCCCGGAACGTGGAAGTGACCATAACTTATACACTGGTTGCTATTATTCGTTCTATACGATGGAAAAACTGTTATATTTATATTGTATCTTATGCTTCTGGCGTTGACTTCTTAGGCCCTAACAATTCGATCTGGTAGAACAACGCCATAGAGTGAAGCCTTGGTTGCCTGGAACGTACAAATGACCATCACTTTCACAGGGGTTGCAATTATTCATGTTAAAGGACGGAAAGACTGTTGTATTTTTATTGTATTTTATGCTTCAGGCGTTGACTTCTGAGGCCGTTGCTATTCGATGTAGTGGAAGAAGGCCATAGAGGGAAGCCTAGGTTGCCCGGAAAGTAGAAATGACGTTAACATTCATACTGGTTGCAATTATTCGTTTTATACGTTGGAAAAACTGTTGTATTTATATTGTATTTTATGCTTCTGGCGTTGACTTCTAAGGCACTAACTATTCGATCTGGTGGAGCAACGCCCTAGAGTGAAGCCTAAGTTGCCCGGAACGTAGCAATTACCACACTTTCAAACTTGTTGCAAATATTCCTGTTATATGATGGAAAAACTGTTGTATTTTTATTGCATTTTATGCTTCGGGCATTAACTTCTAAGGCCCTAACTATTCAATCTGTAAGAGCAACGCCCTAGGGTGTAGCCTAGGTTGCCGTAAAGTAGAAATGACCATAGCTTTCATACTGGTTGCAATTATTCGTTTTGTATGATGGAAAAACAGTTGTATTTATATTGTATTTTATGCTTCTGGCGTTCACTTCTTAGGCCCTAACGATTCGATCTGGTGGAACAACGCCCTATGGTGAAGCCTATGTTGACCGCAACGTAGAAATGACCATAACTTTCACACCGGTAGCAATTATTCGTTTTACACGATGGAAAAACTGTTCTTCTTATTTAGTATTTTATGCATCGGGCGTTGACTTCTAAGGCCCTAACTATTCAATCTGTTGGAGCAACGCCCTAGAGTGAAGCCTACGTTGCCGGGAAAGTGGAAATGACGTTAACTTTCACACTGGTTGCTATTATTCGTTCTATACGATGGAAAAACTGTTATATTTATATTGTATTTTATGCTTCTGGCGTTGCCATCTTAGGCCCTAACTGTTCGATCTGGTGGAACAACGCCCTAGAGTGAAGCCTAGGTTACCCGGAACGTAGAAATGACCAGTACTTTCACACTGTTTGCAGTTATTCCTGCTATACGATGGAAAAATTGTTGCATCTTTATTGAATTTTATGCTTCTGTCGTTGACGTCTAAGGCCGTAGCTATTAGATGTGGTGGAGCAACGCACTAGAGTGACGCCTAGGTTGCCCGAAACGGGGAATGACCATTACTTTCGCAATGTTTGCAATTATTCATTTTATACGATGGAAAAACTGTTGTACTTATATTGCATTTTATGCTTTTGGCGTTGATTGCTAAGGCACTAACTATTCGATCTGGTGGAGCAACGCCCTGGAGTGAAGCCTAGGTAGCGCGGAACGTAGAATTGGCCATCACTTTCAAACTGTTTGCAATTATTCCTGTTATATGATTTAAACAGTGTTGCATTTTTATTGCATTTTAAGCTTCGGGCGTTGACTTCTAAGGCCCTAACTATTCGATCTGTTGGAGCAACGCCTCAGAGGTAAGTCTAGGATGCCCGAACCCTCGAAATGATCGTTACTTTCGCACAGGTTGCAATTATTCGTTTTATACGATTTAAAAGCTGTTGTATTTATACCGTATTTTATGCTTCTGGCGTTGACTTCTTGTGCCCTAACTATTCCATCTGGTGGAACAACGCCCTAGGGTGAAGCCTAGGCTGCCCGGAACGTAGAAATGACCATAACCTTCACACCGGTAGCAATTATTCGTTTTATACGATGGAAAAACTGTTGTATTTTTATTGCATTTTATGCTTCGGGCATTGACTTATAAGGTCCTAACTATTCAATCTGTTAGAGCAACGCCCTAGGGTGAAGCCTAGGTTGGCCGGAAAGTAGGAATGACGTTAACTTTCATACTGGTTGCAATTATTCGATTTATAAGATGGAAAAACTGTTGTATTTATATCGTATTTTATTCTTCTGGCATTGACTTCTTAGGCCGTCACTATTCGATCTGGTGGAGCTACGCCCTAGGGTGAAGCCTAGGTTGCCCGGAACGTGGAATGACCATTACTTTCGCAATGTTTGCAATTATTCATTTTATACGATGGAAAAACTGTTGTACTTAAATTGTATTTTATGCTTCTGGCGTTGATTTCTAAGGCCCTAACTATTCGATCTGGTGGAGCAACGCCCTAGAGTGAAGCCTAGGATGCCCGGAACGTAGAAATGACCATCACTTTCAAACTGGTTGCAATTAATCCTTTTATACGATGGAAAAACTGTTGTATTTTTATTGCATTTTATGCTTCGGGCATTAACCTCTAAGGCCCTAAGTATTTAATCTGTAAGAGCAAGGCCTAGGGTGTAGCTTAGGTTGCCCGTAAAGTAGAAATGACCCTAGCTTTCATACTGGTTGCAATTATTCGTTTTGTATGATGGAAAAACTGTTGTATTTATATTGTATTTTATGCTTCTGGCGTTCACTTCTTAGGCCCTAACTATTCGATCTGGTGGAATAACTCCCTATGGTGAAGCCTAGGTTGACCGGAACGTAGAAATGACCATAACTTTCACACCGGTAGCAATTGTTCGTTTTACACGATGGAAAAACTGTTGTATTTATTTTGTATTTTATGCTTCGGGCGTTGACTTCTAAGGCCCTAACTATTCAATCTGTTGGAGCAACGCCCTAGGGTGAAGCCTAGGTTGCCCGGATAGTAGAAATGACGTTAACTTTCACACTGGTTGCTATTATTCGTTCTATACGATGGAAAAACTGTTATATTTATATTGTATTTTATGCTTCGGGCGTTGACTTCTAAGGCCCTAGCTGTTTGATCTGGTGGAGCAACGCCCTAGAGTGCAGCCTAGATTGCCCGGTACGTAGAAATGACCATAACTTTCACACTGGTTGCTATTATTCGTTTTATACAATGGAAAAACTGTTCTATTTATTTTGTATTTTATGCTTCGGGCGTTGACTTCTAAGGCCCTCACTGTTTGATCTGGTGGAGCAACGCCCTAGAGTGAAGCCTAGGTTGCCCGGAACGTGGAAGTGACCATAACTTACACACTGGTTGCTATTATTCGTTCTATACGATGGAAAAACTGTTATATTTATATTGTATCTTATGCTTCTGGCGTTGACTTCTTAGGCCCTAACAATTCGATCTGGTAGAACAACGCCATAGAGTGAAGCCTTGGTTGCCTGGAACGTACAAATGACCATCACTTTCACAGGGGTTGCAATTATTCATGTTATAGGACGGAAAGACTGTTGTATTTTTATTGTATTTTATGCTTCTGGCGTTGCCATCTTAGGCCCTAACTGTTCGATCTGGTGGAACAACGCCCTAGAGTGAAGCCTAGGTTACCCGGAACGTAGAAATGACCAGTACTTCCACACTGTTTGCAGTTATTCCTGCTATACGATGGAAAAACTGTTGCATCTTTATTGAATTTTATGCTTCTGTCGTTGACGTCTAAGGCCGTAGCTATTAGATGTGGTGGAGCAACGCACTAGAGTGACGCCTAGGTTGCCCGGAACGGGGAATGACCATTACTTTCGCAATGTTTGCAATTATTCATTTTATACGATGGAAAAACTGTTGTACTTATATTGCATTTTATGCTTCTGGCGTTGATTGCTAAGGCACTAACTATTCGATCTGGTGGAGCAACGCCCTAGAGTGAGGCCTAGGTTGCCCGGAACGTAGAATTGGCCATCACTTTCAAACTGGTTGCAATTATTCCTGTCATATTATGGAAACACTGTTGTATTTTTATTGCATTTTATGCTTCGGGCGTTGATTTTTAAGGCCCTAACTATTCAATCTGTTGGAGCAACGCCCTAGGGTGAAGCCTAGGTTGCTCGGAATATGGAAATGACCATAACTTTCACACTGGTTGCAATTATTCGTTTTATGCGATGGAAACGCTGTTGTATTTATATCGTATTTTATGCCTCTGGCGTTGACTTCTAAGGCCGTAGCTATTAGATGTGGTGGAGCAACGCCCTAGAGTGACGCCTAGGGTGCTCGGAACGTAGAAATGATGATTACTTTCACACTGGTTGCAATTATACGTTTTATACAATGGAAAAGCTGTTGTATTTATATCGTATTTTATGCTTCTGGCGTTGGCTTCTTAGGCCGTAACTATTCCGTCTGGTGGAGCAACGCCCTAGAGTGAAGCCTAGGTTGCCCGGAACGTAGAATTGGCCATCACTTTCAAACTGGTTGCAATTATGCCTGTTATATGATGGAAACACAGTTGTATTTTTTTTGCATTTTATGGTTCGGGCGTTGACTTCTAAGGCCCTAACTATTCAATCTGTTGGAGCAACGCCCTAGGGTGAAGCCTAGGTTGCTCGGAAAGTAGAAATGACCATAAGTTTCATACTGGTTGCAATTATTCGTTTTATACGATGGAAAAGCTGTTGTATTTATATTGTATATTATGCTTCTGGCGTTGACTTCTAAGGCACTAACTATTCGATCTGGTGGAGCAACGCCCAAGAGTGAAGCCTAGGTTGCCCGGAACGTAGAATTGGCCATCACTTTCAAACTGGTTGCAATTATTTCTGTTATATTATTGAAACACTGTTGTATTTTTATTGCATTTTATGCTTCGGGCGTTGACCTCTAAGGCCCTAACTATTCAATCTGTTGGAGCACAGCCCTAGGGTGAAGCCTGGGTTGCTCGGAAAGTAGAAATGACCATAAGTTTCATACTGGTTGCTATTATTCGTTTTATACGATGGAAGAACTGTTGTATTTATATTGTATTTCATGCTTCTAGCGTTGACTTCTAAGGCCCTAGCTGTTCGATCTAGTGGAGCAACGCCCTAGAGTGAAGCCTAGGTTGCCGGGAAGGAGAAATGACCATAACGTTCAAACTGGTTGCAATTAATCCTTTTATACAATGGAAAAGCTGTTGGATTTATATCGTATTTTATGCTTCTGGCGTTTACTTCTAAGGACCTAACTATTCGATCTGGTGGAGCAACGGCCTAGAGTGAAGCCCAGGTTGCTCGGAATGTGGAAATGACCATAACTTTCACACTGGTTGCAATTATTCGTTTTATACGATGGAAAAACTGTTGTATTTATATTGTATTTTATGCTTCTGGCGTTGACTTCTAAGGCACTATCTATTCGATCTGGTGGAGCAACGCCCTAGAGAGAAGCCTAGGTTGCCCGGAACGTAGAAATGACCATTACTTTCACACTGGTTGCATTTATTCGTTATATACGATGGAAAAGCTGTTGTATTTATATCGTATTTTATGCTTCTGGCGTTGACTTCTTAGGCCGTAACTATTCGGTCTGGTGGAGCAACGCCCTGGAGTGAAACCTAGGTAGCCCGGAACGTAGAATTGGCCATCACTTTCAAACTGGTTGCAATTATTCCTGTTATATGATGGAAACACTGTTGTATTTTTTTTGCATTTTATGGATCGGGCGTTGACTTCTAAGGCCCTAACTATTCAATCCGTTGGAGCAACGCCCCAGGGTGAAGCCTAGGTTGCTCGGAAAGTAGAAATGACCATATGCTTCATACTGGTTGCAATTATTTGTTTCATACGATGGAAAAACTGTTGTATTTATATTGTATTTTATGCTTCTGGCGTTGACTTCGAAGGCACTAACTATTCGATCTGGTGGAGCAACGCCCTAGAGTGAAGCCTAGGTTGCCCGGAACGTAGAATTGGCCATCACTTTCAAACTGGTCGAAATTATTCCTGTTATATGATGGAAGCACTGTTGTATTTTTTTTGCATTTTATGGTTCGGGCGTAGACTTCTAAGGCCCTAACTATTCAATCTGTTGGAGCACCGCCCTAGGGTGAAGCCTAGGTTGCTCGGAAAGTAGAAATGACCATAAGTTTCATACTGGTTGCAATTATTCGTTTTATACGATGGAAAAGCTGTTGTATTTATATTGTATATTATGCTTCTGGCGTTGACTTCTAAGGCACTAACTATTCGATCTGGTGGAGCAACGCCCAAGAGTGAAGCCTAGGTTGCCCGGAACGTAGAATTGGCCATCACTTTCAAACTGGTTGCAATTATTTCTGTTATATTATTGAAACACTGTTGTATTTTTATTGCATTTTATGCTTCGGGCGTTGACCTCTAAGGCCCTAACTATTCAATCTGTTGGAGCACAGCCCTAGGGTGAAGCCTGGGTTGCTCGGAAAGTAGAAATGACCATAAGTTTCATACTGGTTGCAATTATTCGTTTTATACGATGGAAGAACTGTTGTATTTATATTGTATTTCATGCTTCTAGCGTTGACTTCTAAGGCCCTAGCTGTTCGATCTAGTGGAGCAACGCCCTAGAGTGAAGCCTAGGTTGCCGGGAAGGAGAAATGACCATAACGTTCAAACTGGTTGCAATTAATCCTTTTATACAATGGAAAAGCTGTTGGATTTATATCGTATTTTATGCTTCTGGCGTTTACTTCTAAGGACCTAACTATTCGATCTGGTGGAGCAACGGCCTAGAGTGAAGCCTAGGTTGCTCGGAAAGTAGAAATGACCATCAGTTTCATACTGGCTGCAATTATTCGTTTTATGCGATGGAAAAGCTGTTGTATTTATATTGTATTTTATGCTTCTGGCGATGCCATCTTAGGCCCTAACTGTTCGATCTGGTGGAGCAACGCCACAGAGTGAAGCCTAGGTTGCCCGGAAGGTAGAAACGACCATCACTTTCAAACTTGTTGCAATTATTCCTGTTATAGGATGGAAAGACTGTTGTATTTTTATTGTATTTTATGCTTCTGGCGTTGCCTTCTTAGGCCCTAACTGTTCGATCTGGTGGAACAGCGCCCTAGAGTGAAGCCTAGGTTATCCGGAACGTAGAAATGACCAGTACTTTCACACTGTTTGCAGTTATTCCTGCTATACGATGGAAAAACTGTTGCATCTTTATTGAATTTTATGCTTCTGGCGCTGACTTCTAAGGCCCTAACTATTCTATCTGGTGGATCAACGCCCTAGAGTGAAGCCTGGGTTGCTCGGAATGTAGAAATGACCATAACATTCACACTGGTTGAAATTAGTCGTTTTATACGATGGAAAAACTGTTATATTTATATTGAATTTTATGCTTCTGGCGTTGATTTCTTAGGCCCTAACTATTCAATCTGGTGGAACAACGCCCTAGAGTGAGGCCTAGGTTGCCCGGAACGTAGAAATGACCATCACTTCCATACTGGTAGCAATTATTCGTTTTATACGATGGAAAAACTGTTGTGTTTATATTGTATTTTATGCATCTGGCGTTGACTTCTAAGGCACTAACTATTCGATCTGGTGGAGCAACGCCCTAGAGTGAAGCCTAGGTTGCCCGGATAGTAGAAATGACGTTAACTTTCACACTGGTTGCTATTATTCGTTCTATACGATGGAAAAATTGTTATATTTATATTGTATTTTATGCTTCGGGCGTTGACTTCTAAGGCCCTAGCTGTTTGATCTGGTGGAGCAACGCCCTAGAGTGCAGCCTAGGTTGCCCGGTACGTAGAAATGACCATAACTTTCACACTGGTTGCTATTATTCGTTTTATACAATGGAAAAACTGTTCTATTTATTTTGTATTTTATGCTTCGGGCGTTGACTTCTAAGGCCCTAACTGTTTGATCTGGTGGAGCAACGCCCTAGAGTGAAGCCTAGGTTGCCCGGAACGTGGAAGTGACCATAACTTATACACTGGTTGCTATTATTCGTTCTATACGATGGAAAAACTGTTATATTTATATTGTATCTTATGCTTCTGGCGTTGACTTCTTAGGCCCTAACAATTCGATCTGGTAGAACAACGCCATAGAGTGAAGCCTTGGTTGCCTGGAACGTACAAATGACCATCACTTTCACAGGGGTTGCAATTATTCATGTTAAAGGACGGAAAGACTGTTGTATTTTTATTGTATTTTATGCTTCAGGCGTTGACTTCTGAGGCCGTTGCTATTCGATGTAGTGGAAGAAGGCCATAGAGGGAAGCCTAGGTTGCCCGGAAAGTAGAAATGACGTTAACATTCATACTGGTTGCAATTATTCGTTTTATACGTTGGAAAAACTGTTGTATTTATATTGTATTTTATGCTTCTGGCGTTGACTTCTAAGGCACTAACTATTCGATCTGGTGGAGCAACGCCCTAGAGTGAAGCCTAAGTTGCCCGGAACGTAGCAATTACCACACTTTCAAACTTGTTGCAAATATTCCTGTTATATGATGGAAAAACTGTTGTATTTTTATTGCATTTTATGCTTCGGGCATTAACTTCTAAGGCCCTAACTATTCAATCTGTAAGAGCAACGCCCTAGGGTGTAGCCTAGGTTGCCGTAAAGTAGAAATGACCATAGCTTTCATACTGGTTGCAATTATTCGTTTTGTATGATGGAAAAACAGTTGTATTTATATTGTATTTTATGCTTCTGGCGTTCACTTCTTAGGCCCTAACGATTCGATCTGGTGGAACAACGCCCTATGGTGAAGCCTATGTTGACCGCAACGTAGAAATGACCATAACTTTCACACCGGTAGCAATTATTCGTTTTACACGATGGAAAAACTGTTCTTCTTATTTAGTATTTTATGCATCGGGCGTTGACTTCTAAGGCCCTAACTATTCAATCTGTTGGAGCAACGCCCTAGAGTGAAGCCTACGTTGCCGGGAAAGTGGAAATGACGTTAACTTTCACACTGGTTGCTATTATTCGTTCTATACGATGGAAAAACTGTTATATTTATATTGTATTTTATGCTTCTGGCGTTGCCATCTTAGGCCCTAACTGTTCGATCTGGTGGAACAACGCCCTAGAGTGAAGCCTAGGTTACCCGGAACGTAGAAATGACCAGTACTTTCACACTGTTTGCAGTTATTCCTGCTATACGATGGAAAAACTGTTGCATCTTTATTGAATTTTATGCTTCTGTCGTTGACGTCTAAGGCCGTAGCTATTAGATGTGGTGGAGCAACGCACTAGAGTGACGCCTAGGTTGCCCGAAACGGGGAATGACCATTACTTTCGCAATGTTTGCAATTATTCATTTTATACGATGGAAAAACTGTTGTACTTATATTGCATTTTATGCTTTTGGCGTTGATTGCTAAGGCACTAACTATTCGATCTGGTGGAGCAACGCCCTGGAGTGAAGCCTAGGTAGCGCGGAACGTAGAATTGGCCATCACTTTCAAACTGTTTGCAATTATTCCTGTTATATGATTTAAACAGTGTTGCATTTTTATTGCATTTTAAGCTTCGGGCGTTGACTTCTAAGGCCCTAACTATTCGATCTGTTGGAGCAACGCCTCAGAGGTAAGTCTAGGATGCCCGAACCCTCGAAATGATCGTTACTTTCGCACAGGTTGCAATTATTCGTTTTATACGATTTAAAAGCTGTTGTATTTATACCGTATTTTATGCTTCTGGCGTTGACTTCTTGTGCCCTAACTATTCCATCTGGTGGAACAACGCCCTAGGGTGAAGCCTAGGCTGCCCGGAACGTAGAAATGACCATAACCTTCACACCGGTAGCAATTATTCGTTTTATACGATGGAAAAACTGTTGTATTTTTATTGCATTTTATGCTTCGGGCATTGACTTATAAGGTCCTAACTATTCAATCTGTTAGAGCAACGCCCTAGGGTGAAGCCTAGGTTGGCCGGAAAGTAGGAATGACGTTAACTTTCATACTGGTTGCAATTATTCGATTTATAAGATGGAAAAACTGTTGTATTTATATCGTATTTTATTCTTCTGGCATTGACTTCTTAGGCCGTCACTATTCGATCTGGTGGAGCTACGCCCTAGGGTGAAGCCTAGGTTGCCCGGAACGTGGAATGACCATTACTTTCGCAATGTTTGCAATTATTCATTTTATACGATGGAAAAACTGTTGTACTTAAATTGTATTTTATGCTTCTGGCGTTGATTTCTAAGGCCCTAACTATTCGATCTGGTGGAGCAACGCCCTAGAGTGAAGCCTAGGATGCCCGGAACGTAGAAATGACCATCACTTTCAAACTGGTTGCAATTAATCCTTTTATACGATGGAAAAACTGTTGTATTTTTATTGCATTTTATGCTTCGGGCATTAACCTCTAAGGCCCTAAGTATTTAATCTGTAAGAGCAAGGCCTAGGGTGTAGCTTAGGTTGCCCGTAAAGTAGAAATGACCCTAGCTTTCATACTGGTTGCAATTATTCGTTTTGTATGATGGAAAAACTGTTGTATTTATATTGTATTTTATGCTTCTGGCGTTCACTTCTTAGGCCCTAACTATTCGATCTGGTGGAATAACTCCCTATGGTGAAGCCTAGGTTGACCGGAACGTAGAAATGACCATAACTTTCACACCGGTAGCAATTGTTCGTTTTACACGATGGAAAAACTGTTGTATTTATTTTGTATTTTATGCTTCGGGCGTTGACTTCTAAGGCCCTAACTATTCAATCTGTTGGAGCAACGCCCTAGGGTGAAGCCTAGGTTGCCCGGATAGTAGAAATGACGTTAACTTTCACACTGGTTGCTATTATTCGTTCTATACGATGGAAAAACTGTTATATTTATATTGTATTTTATGCTTCGGGCGTTGACTTCTAAGGCCCTAGCTGTTTGATCTGGTGGAGCAACGCCCTAGAGTGCAGCCTAGATTGCCCGGTACGTAGAAATGACCATAACTTTCACACTGGTTGCTATTATTCGTTTTATACAATGGAAAAACTGTTCTATTTATTTTGTATTTTATGCTTCGGGCGTTGACTTCTAAGGCCCTCACTGTTTGATCTGGTGGAGCAACGCCCTAGAGTGAAGCCTAGGTTGCCCGGAACGTGGAAGTGACCATAACTTACACACTGGTTGCTATTATTCGTTCTATACGATGGAAAAACTGTTATATTTATATTGTATCTTATGCTTCTGGCGTTGACTTCTTAGGCCCTAACAATTCGATCTGGTAGAACAACGCCATAGAGTGAAGCCTTGGTTGCCTGGAACGTACAAATGACCATCACTTTCACAGGGGTTGCAATTATTCATGTTATAGGACGGAAAGACTGTTGTATTTTTATTGTATTTTATGCTTCTGGCGTTGCCATCTTAGGCCCTAACTGTTCGATCTGGTGGAACAACGCCCTAGAGTGAAGCCTAGGTTACCCGGAACGTAGAAATGACCAGTACTTCCACACTGTTTGCAGTTATTCCTGCTATACGATGGAAAAACTGTTGCATCTTTATTGAATTTTATGCTTCTGTCGTTGACGTCTAAGGCCGTAGCTATTAGATGTGGTGGAGCAACGCACTAGAGTGACGCCTAGGTTGCCCGGAACGGGGAATGACCATTACTTTCGCAATGTTTGCAATTATTCATTTTATACGATGGAAAAACTGTTGTACTTATATTGCATTTTATGCTTCTGGCGTTGATTGCTAAGGCACTAACTATTCGATCTGGTGGAGCAACGCCCTAGAGTGAGGCCTAGGTTGCCCGGAACGTAGAATTGGCCATCACTTTCAAACTGGTTGCAATTATTCCTGTCATATTATGGAAACACTGTTGTATTTTTATTGCATTTTATGCTTCGGGCGTTGATTTTTAAGGCCCTAACTATTCAATCTGTTGGAGCAACGCCCTAGGGTGAAGCCTAGGTTGCTCGGAATATGGAAATGACCATAACTTTCACACTGGTTGCAATTATTCGTTTTATGCGATGGAAACGCTGTTGTATTTATATCGTATTTTATGCCTCTGGCGTTGACTTCTAAGGCCGTAGCTATTAGATGTGGTGGAGCAACGCCCTAGAGTGACGCCTAGGGTGCTCGGAACGTAGAAATGATGATTACTTTCACACTGGTTGCAATTATACGTTTTATACAATGGAAAAGCTGTTGTATTTATATCGTATTTTATGCTTCTGGCGTTGGCTTCTTAGGCCGTAACTATTCCGTCTGGTGGAGCAACGCCCTAGAGTGAAGCCTAGGTTGCCCGGAACGTAGAATTGGCCATCACTTTCAAACTGGTTGCAATTATGCCTGTTATATGATGGAAACACAGTTGTATTTTTTTTGCATTTTATGGTTCGGGCGTTGACTTCTAAGGCCCTAACTATTCAATCTGTTGGAGCAACGCCCTAGGGTGAAGCCTAGGTTGCTCGGAAAGTAGAAATGACCATAAGTTTCATACTGGTTGCAATTATTCGTTTTATACGATGGAAAAGCTGTTGTATTTATATTGTATATTATGCTTCTGGCGTTGACTTCTAAGGCACTAACTATTCGATCTGGTGGAGCAACGCCCAAGAGTGAAGCCTAGGTTGCCCGGAACGTAGAATTGGCCATCACTTTCAAACTGGTTGCAATTATTTCTGTTATATTATTGAAACACTGTTGTATTTTTATTGCATTTTATGCTTCGGGCGTTGACCTCTAAGGCCCTAACTATTCAATCTGTTGGAGCACAGCCCTAGGGTGAAGCCTGGGTTGCTCGGAAAGTAGAAATGACCATAAGTTTCATACTGGTTGCTATTATTCGTTTTATACGATGGAAGAACTGTTGTATTTATATTGTATTTCATGCTTCTAGCGTTGACTTCTAAGGCCCTAGCTGTTCGATCTAGTGGAGCAACGCCCTAGAGTGAAGCCTAGGTTGCCGGGAAGGAGAAATGACCATAACGTTCAAACTGGTTGCAATTAATCCTTTTATACAATGGAAAAGCTGTTGGATTTATATCGTATTTTATGCTTCTGGCGTTTACTTCTAAGGACCTAACTATTCGATCTGGTGGAGCAACGGCCTAGAGTGAAGCCCAGGTTGCTCGGAATGTGGAAATGACCATAACTTTCACACTGGTTGCAATTATTCGTTTTATACGATGGAAAAACTGTTGTATTTATATTGTATTTTATGCTTCTGGCGTTGACTTCTAAGGCACTATCTATTCGATCTGGTGGAGCAACGCCCTAGAGAGAAGCCTAGGTTGCCCGGAACGTAGAAATGACCATTACTTTCACACTGGTTGCATTTATTCGTTATATACGATGGAAAAGCTGTTGTATTTATATCGTATTTTATGCTTCTGGCGTTGACTTCTTAGGCCGTAACTATTCGGTCTGGTGGAGCAACGCCCTGGAGTGAAACCTAGGTAGCCCGGAACGTAGAATTGGCCATCACTTTCAAACTGGTTGCAATTATTCCTGTTATATGATGGAAACACTGTTGTATTTTTTTTGCATTTTATGGATCGGGCGTTGACTTCTAAGGCCCTAACTATTCAATCCGTTGGAGCAACGCCCCAGGGTGAAGCCTAGGTTGCTCGGAAAGTAGAAATGACCATATGCTTCATACTGGTTGCAATTATTTGTTTCATACGATGGAAAAACTGTTGTATTTATATTGTATTTTATGCTTCTGGCGTTGACTTCGAAGGCACTAACTATTCGATCTGGTGGAGCAACGCCCTAGAGTGAAGCCTAGGTTGCCCGGAACGTAGAATTGGCCATCACTTTCAAACTGGTCGAAATTATTCCTGTTATATGATGGAAGCACTGTTGTATTTTTTTTGCATTTTATGGTTCGGGCGTAGACTTCTAAGGCCCTAACTATTCAATCTGTTGGAGCACCGCCCTAGGGTGAAGCCTAGGTTGCTCGGAAAGTAGAAATGACCATAAGTTTCATACTGGTTGCAATTATTCGTTTTATACGATGGAAAAGCTGTTGTATTTATATTGTATATTATGCTTCTGGCGTTGACTTCTAAGGCACTAACTATTCGATCTGGTGGAGCAACGCCCAAGAGTGAAGCCTAGGTTGCCCGGAACGTAGAATTGGCCATCACTTTCAAACTGGTTGCAATTATTTCTGTTATATTATTGAAACACTGTTGTATTTTTATTGCATTTTATGCTTCGGGCGTTGACCTCTAAGGCCCTAACTATTCAATCTGTTGGAGCACAGCCCTAGGGTGAAGCCTGGGTTGCTCGGAAAGTAGAAATGACCATAAGTTTCATACTGGTTGCAATTATTCGTTTTATACGATGGAAGAACTGTTGTATTTATATTGTATTTCATGCTTCTAGCGTTGACTTCTAAGGCCCTAGCTGTTCGATCTAGTGGAGCAACGCCCTAGAGTGAAGCCTAGGTTGCCGGGAAGGAGAAATGACCATAACGTTCAAACTGGTTGCAATTAATCCTTTTATACAATGGAAAAGCTGTTGGATTTATATCGTATTTTATGCTTCTGGCGTTTACTTCTAAGGACCTAACTATTCGATCTGGTGGAGCAACGGCCTAGAGTGAAGCCTAGGTTGCTCGGAAAGTAGAAATGACCATCAGTTTCATACTGGCTGCAATTATTCGTTTTATGCGATGGAAAAGCTGTTGTATTTATATTGTATTTTATGCTTCTGGCGATGCCATCTTAGGCCCTAACTGTTCGATCTGGTGGAGCAACGCCACAGAGTGAAGCCTAGGTTGCCCGGAAGGTAGAAACGACCATCACTTTCAAACTTGTTGCAATTATTCCTGTTATAGGATGGAAAGACTGTTGTATTTTTATTGTATTTTATGCTTCTGGCGTTGCCTTCTTAGGCCCTAACTGTTCGATCTGGTGGAACAGCGCCCTAGAGTGAAGCCTAGGTTATCCGGAACGTAGAAATGACCAGTACTTTCACACTGTTTGCAGTTATTCCTGCTATACGATGGAAAAACTGTTGCATCTTTATTGAATTTTATGCTTCTGGCGCTGACTTCTAAGGCCCTAACTATTCTATCTGGTGGATCAACGCCCTAGAGTGAAGCCTGGGTTGCTCGGAATGTAGAAATGACCATAACATTCACACTGGTTGAAATTAGTCGTTTTATACGATGGAAAAACTGTTATATTTATATTGAATTTTATGCTTCTGGCGTTGATTTCTTAGGCCCTAACTATTCAATCTGGTGGAACAACGCCCTAGAGTGAGGCCTAGGTTGCCCGGAACGTAGAAATGACCATCACTTCCATACTGGTAGCAATTATTCGTTTTATACGATGGAAAAACTGTTGTGTTTATATTGTATTTTATGCATCTGGCGTTGACTTCTAAGGCACTAACTATTCGATCTGGTGGAGCAACGCCCTAGAGTGAAGCCTAGGTTGCCCGGAACGTAGAAATGACCATCACTTTCACACGGGTTGCAATTATTCCTGTTATAGGATGGAAAGACTGTTGTATTTTTATTGTATTTTATGCTTCATGCGTTGACTTCTGAGGCCGTAGCTATTCGATGTGGTGGAAAAACGCCATAGACTGAAGCCTAGGTTGCCCGGAACGTAGAAATGACCATAACTTTCATACTGGTAGCAATTATTCGTTTTATATGATGGAAGAACTGTTGTATTTATATTGTATTTTATGCAGCTGGCGTTCACATCCTAGGGCCTAACTATTCGTTCTGGTGGAACAATTACCTGGGGTGAAGCCTAGGTTGCCCGGAACGTAGAAATGACCATAACTTTCACACTGGTTGCTATTATTCGTTTTATACGATGGAAAAAGTGTTATATTTATATTGTATTTTATGCTTCTGGCGTTGCCTTCTTAGGCCCTAACTGTTCGATCTGGTGGAACAACGCCCTAGAGTGAAGCCTAGGTTACCCGGAACGTAGAAATGACCAGTACTTTCACACTGTTTGCAGTTATTCCTGCTATACGATGGAAAAAGTGTTGCATATTTATTGAATTTTATGCTTCTGGCGCTGACTTCTAAGGCCCTAACTATTCTATCTGGTGGATCAACGCCCTAGAGTGAAGCCTGGGTTGCTCGGAATGTAGAAATGACCATAACATTCACACTGGTTGAAATTAGTCGTTTTATACGATGGAAAAACTGTTATATTTATATTGAATTTTATGCTTCTGGCGTTGATTTCTTAGGCCCTAACTATTCAATCTGGTGGAACAACGCCCTAGAGTGAGGCCTAGGTTGCCCGGAACGTAGAAATGACCATCACTTCCATACTGGTAGCAATTATTCGTTTTATACGATGGAAAAACTGTTGTGTTTATATTGTATTTTATGCATCTGGCGTTGACTTCTAAGGCACTAACTATTCGATCTGGTGGAGCAACGCCCTAGAGTGAAGCCTAGGTTGCCCGGAACGTAGAAATGACCATCACTTTCACACGGGTTGCAATTATTCCTGTTATAGGATGGAAAGACTGTTGTATTTTTATTGTATTTTATGCTTCATGCGTTGACTTCTGAGGCCGTAGCTATTCGATGTGGTGGAAAAACGCCATAGACTGAAGCCTAGGTTGCCCGGAACGTAGAAATGACCATAACTTTCATACTGGTAGCAATTATTCGTTTTATATGATGGAAGAACTGTTGTATTTATATTGTATTTTATGCAGCTGGCGTTCACATCCTAGGGCCTAACTATTCGTTCTGGTGGAACAACGACCTGGGGTGAAGCCTAGGTTGCCCGGAACGTAGAAATGACCATAACTTTCACACTGGTTGCTATTATTCGTTTTATACGATGGAAAAAGTGTTATATTTATATTGTATTTTATGCTTCTGGCGTTGCCTTCTTAGGCCCTAACTGTTCGATCTGGTGGAACAACGCCCTAGAGTGAAGCCTAGGTTACCCGGAACGTAGAAATGACCAGTACTTTCACACTGTTTGCAGTTATTCCTGCTATACGATGGAAAAAGTGTTGCATATTTATTGAATTTTATGCTTCTGGCGCTGACTTCTAAGGCTCTAACTATTCTATCTGGTGGATCAACGCCCTAGAGAGAAGCCTAGGTTGCTCGGAATGTAGAAATGACCATAAGCATTCACGCTGGTTGAAATTATTCGTTTTATACGATGGAAAAACTGTTATATTTATATTGAATTTTATGCTTCTTGCGTTGATTTCTTAAGCCCTAACTATTCAATCTGGTGGAACAACGCCCTAGAGTGAGGCCTAGGTTGCCCGGAACGTAGAAATGACCATCACTTCCATACTGGTAGCAATTATTCGTTTTATACGATGGAAAAACTGTTGTGTATATATTGTATTTTATGCATCTGGCGTTGACTTCTAAGGCACTAACTATTCGATCTGGTGGAGCAACGCCCTAGAGTGAAGCCTAGGTTGCCCGGAACGAAGAAATGACCATCACTTTCAAACTGGTTGCAATTATTCCTGTTATAGGGTGGTAAGACTGTTGTATTTTTGTTCTATTTTATGCTTCAGGCGTTGACTTCTGAGCCCGTAGCTATTCGATGTGGTGGAAGAACGCCATAGAGTGAAGCCTGGGTTGCCCGGAACGGAGAAATGACCATAACTTTCATACTGGTTGCAATTATTCGTTTTATATGATGGAAGAACTGTTGTATTTATATTGTATTTTATGCTGCTGGCGTTCACTTCTTAGGCCCTAACTATTCGATCTGGTGGAACAACGACCTGGGGTGAAGCCTAGGTTGCCCGGAACGTAGAAATGACCATCACTTTCACACGGGTTGCAATTATTCCTGTTATATGATGGAAAAACTGTTGTATTTTTATTGCATTTTATACCTCGGGCATTGACTTATAAGGTCCTATCTATTCAATCTGTTAGAGCAACGCCCTAGGGTGAAGCCTAGGTTGCCCGGAAAGTAGGAATGACGTTAACTTTCATACTGGTTGCAATTATTCGTTTTATAAGATGGAAAAACAGTTGTATTTATATTGTATTTTATGCTTCTGGCGTTGCCTTCTTAGGCCCTAACTGTTCGATCTGGTGGAACAGCGCCCTAGAGTGAAGCCTAGGTTATCCGGAACGTAGAAATGACCAGTACTTTCACACTGTTTGCAGTTATTCCTGCTATACGATGGAAAAACTGTTGCATCTTTATTGAATTTTATGCTTCTGGCGCTGACTTCTAAGGCCCTAACTATTCTATCTGGTGGATCAACGCCCTAGAGTGAAGCCTGGGTTGCTCGGAATGTAGAAATGACCATAACATTCACACTGGTTGAAATTAGTCGTTTTATACGATGGAAAAACTGTTATATTTATATTGAATTTTATGCTTCTGGCGTTGATTTCTTAGGCCCTAACTATTCAATCTGGTGGAACAACGCCCTAGAGTGAGGCCTAGGTTGCCCGGAACGTAGAAATGACCATCACTTCCATACTGGTAGCAATTATTCGTTTTATACGATGGAAAAACTGTTGTGTTTATATTGTATTTTATGCATCTGGCGTTGACTTCTAAGGCACTAACTATTCGATCTGGTGAAGCAACGCCCTAGGGTGAAGCCTAGGTTGCTCGGAAAGTAGAAATGACCATCAGTTTCATACTGGCTGCAATTATTCGTTTTATGCGATGGAAAAGCTGTTGTATTTATATTGTATTTTATGCTTCTGGCGATGCCATCTTAGGCCCTAACTGTTCGATCTGGTGGAGCAACGCCACAGAGTGAAGCCTAGGTTGCCCGGAAGGTAGAAACGACCATCACTTTCAAACTTGTTGCAATTATTCCTGTTATAGGATGGAAAGACTGTTGTATTTTTATTGTATTTTATGCTTCTGGCGTTGCCTTCTTAGGCCCTAACTGTTCGATCTGGTGGAACAGCGCCCTAGAGTGAAGCCTAGGTTATCCGGAACGTAGAAATGACCAGTACTTTCACACTGTTTGCAGTTATTCCTGCTATACGATGGAAAAACTGTTGCATCTTTATTGAATTTTATGCTTCTGGCGCTGACTTCTAAGGCCCTAACTATTCTATCTGGTGGATCAACGCCCTAGAGTGAAGCCTGGGTTGCTCGGAATGTAGAAATGACCATAACATTCACACTGGTTGAAATTAGTCGTTTTATACGATGGAAAAACTGTTATATTTATATTGAATTTTATGCTTCTGGCGTTGATTTCTTAGGCCCTAACTATTCAATCTGGTGGAACAACGCCCTAGAGTGAGGCCTAGGTTGCCCGGAACGTAGAAATGACCATCACTTCCATACTGGTAGCAATTATTCGTTTTATACGATGGAAAAACTGTTGTGTTTATATTGTATTTTATGCATCTGGCGTTGACTTCTAAGGCACTAACTATTCGATCTGGTGGAGCAACGCCCTAGAGTGAAGCCTAGGTTGCCCGGAACGTAGAAATGACCATCACTTTCACACGGGTTGCAATTATTCCTGTTATAGGATGGAAAGACTGTTGTATTTTTATTGTATTTTATGCTTCATGCGTTGACTTCTGAGGCCGTAGCTATTCGATGTGGTGGAAAAACGCCATAGACTGAAGCCTAGGTTGCCCGGAACGTAGAAATGACCATAACTTTCATACTGGTAGCAATTATTCGTTTTATATGATGGAAGAACTGTTGTATTTATATTGTATTTTATGCAGCTGGCGTTCACATCCTAGGGCCTAACTATTCGTTCTGGTGGAACAACGACCTGGGGTGAAGCCTAGGTTGCCCGGAACGTAGAAATGACCATCACTTTCACACGGGTTGCAATTATTCCTGTTATATGATGGAAAAACTGTTGTATTTTTATTGCATTTTATACCTCGGGCATTGACTTATAAGGTCCTATCTATTCAATCTGTTAGAGCAACGCCCTAGGGTGAAGCCTAGGTTGCCCGGAAAGTAGGAATGACGTTAACTTTCATACTGGTTGCAATTATTCGTTTTATAAGATGGAAAAACAGTTGTATTTATATTGTATTTTATGCTTCTGGCGTTGCCTTCTTAGGCCCTAACTGTTCGATCTGGTGGAACAGCGCCCTAGAGTGAAGCCTAGGTTATCCGGAACGTAGAAATGACCAGTACTTTCACACTGTTTGCAGTTATTCCTGCTATACGATGGAAAAACTGTTGCATCTTTATTGAATTTTATGCTTCTGGCGCTGACTTCTAAGGCCCTAACTATTCTATCTGGTGGATCAACGCCCTAGAGTGAAGCCTGGGTTGCTCGGAATGTAGAAATGACCATAACATTCACACTGGTTGAAATTAGTCGTTTTATACGATGGAAAAACTGTTATATTTATATTGAATTTTATGCTTCTGGCGTTGATTTCTTAGGCCCTAACTATTCAATCTGGTGGAACAACGCCCTAGAGTGAGGCCTAGGTTGCCCGGAACGTAGAAATGACCATCACTTCCATACTGGTAGCAATTATTCGTTTTATACGATGGAAAAACTGTTGTGTTTATATTGTATTTTATGCATCTGGCGTTGACTTCTAAGGCACTAACTATTCGATGTGGTGGAGCAACGCCCTAGAGTGAAGCCTAGGTTGCCCGGAACGTAGAAATGACCATCACTTTCAAACTGGTTGCAATTATTCCTTTTATAGGATGGAAAGACTGTTGTATTTTTGTTGTATTTTATGCTTCAGGCGTTGACTTCTGAGCCCGTAGCTATTCGATGTGGTGGAAGAACGCCATAGAGTGAAGCCTGGGTTGCCCGGAACGTAGAAATGACCATAACTTTCATACTTGTTGCAATTATTCGTTTTATATGATGGAAGAACTGTTGTATTTATATTGTATTTTATGCTGCTGGCGTTCACTTCTTAGGCCCTAACTATTCGATCTGGTGGAACAACGACCTGGGGTGAAGCCTAGGTTGCCTGGAACGTACAAATGACCATCACTTTCACACGGGTTGCAATTATTCCTGTTATATGATGGAAAAACTGTTGTATTTTTATTGCATTTTATGCCTCTGGCATTGACTTATAAGGTCCTAACTATTCAATCTGTTAGAGCAACGCCCTAGGGTGAAGCCTAGGTTGCCCGGAAAGTAGGAATGACGTTAACTTTCATACTGGTTGCAATTATTCGTTTTATAAGATGGAAAAACAGTTGTATTTATATTGTATTTTATGCTTCTGGCGTTGCCTTCTTAGGCCCTAACTGTTCGATCTGGTGGAACAGCGCCCTAGAGTGAAGCCTAGGTTATCCGGAACGTAGAAATGACCAGTACTTTCACACTGTTTGCAGTTATTCCTGCTATACGATGGAAAAACTGTTGCATCTTTATTGAATTTTATGCTTCTGGCGCTGACTTCTAGGGCCCTAACTATTCTATCTGGTGGATCAACGCTCTAGAGTGAAGCCTGGGTTGCTCGGAATGTAGAAATGACCATAACATTCACACTGGTTGAAATTATTCGTTTTATACGATGGAAAAACTGTTATATTTATATTGAATTTTATGCTTCTGGCGTTGATTTCTTAGGCCGTAACTATTCAATCTGGTGGATCAACGCCCTAGAGTGAAGCCTGGGTTGCTCGGAATGTAGAAATGACCATAACATTCACACTGGTTGAAATTATTCGTTTTATACGATGGAAAAACTGTTATATTTATATTGAATTTTATGCTTCTGGCGTTGATTTCTTAGGCCCTAACTATTCAATCTGGTGGAACAACGCCCTAGAGTGAGGCCTAGGTTGCCCGGAACGTAGAAATGACCATCACTTCCATACTGGTAGCAATTATTCGTTTTATACGATGGAAAAACTGTTGTGTTTATATTGTATTTTATGCATCTGGCGTTGACTTCTAAGGCACTAACTATTCGATCTGGTGGAGCAACGCCCTAGAGTGAAGCCTAGGTTGCCCGGAACGTAGAAATGACCATCACTTTCACACGGGTTGCAATTATTCCTGTTATAGGATGGAAAGACTGTTGTATTTTTATTGTATTTTATGCTTCAGGCGTTGCCTTCTTAGGCCCTAACTGTTCGATCTGGTGGAACAACGCCCTAGAGTGAAGCCTAGGTTACCCGGAACGTAGAAATGACCAGTACTTTCACACTGTTTGCAGTTATTCCTGCTATACGATGGAAAAAGTGTTGCATATTTATTGAATTTTATGCTTCTGGCGCTGACTTCTAAGGCTCTAACTATTCTATCTGGTGGATCAACGCCCTAGAGTGAAGCCTAGGTTGCTCGGAATGTAGAAATGACCATAAGCATTCACGCTGGTTGAAATTATTCGTTTTATACGATGGAAAAACTGTTATATTTATATTGAATTTTATGCTTCTGGCGTTGATTTCTTAGGCCCTAACTATTCAATCTGGTGGAACAACGCCCTAGAGTGAGGCCTAGGTTGCCCGGAACGTAGAAATGACCATCACTTCCATACTGGTAGCAATTATTCGTTTTATACGATGGAAAAACTGTTGTGTTTATATTGTATTTTATGCATCTGGCGTTGACTTCTAAGGCACTAACTATTCGATGTGGTGGAGCAACGCCCTAGAGTGAAGCCTAGGTTGCCCGGAACGTAGAAATGACCATCACTTACAAACTGGTTGCAATTATTCCTTTTATAGGATGGAAAGACTGTTGTATTTTTGTTGTATTTTATGCTTCAGGCGTTGACTTCTGAGCCCGTAGCTATTCGATGTGGTGGAAGAACGCCATAGAGTGAAGCCTGGGTTGCCCGGAACGTAGAAATGACCATAACTTTCATACTTGTTGCAATTATTCGTTTTATATGATGGAAGAACTGTTGTATTTATATTGTATTTTATGCTGCTGGCGTTCACTTCTTAGGCCCTAACTATTCGATCTGGTGGAACAACGACCTGGGGTGGAGCCTAGGTTGCCTGGAACGTACAAATGACCATCACTTTCACACGGGTTGCAATTATTCCTGTTATATGATGGAAAAACTGTTGTATTTTTATTGCATTTTATGCCTCGGGCATTGACTTATAAGGTCCTAACTATTCAATCTGTTAGAGCAACGCCCTAGGGTGAAGCCTAGGTTGCCCGGAAAGTAGGAATGACGTTAACTTTCATACTGGTTGCAATTATTCGTTTTATAAGATGGAAAAACAGTTGTATTTATATTGTATTTTATGCTTCTGGCGTTGCCTTCTTAGGCCCTAACTGTTCGATCTGGTGGAACAGCGCCCTAGAGTGAAGCCTAGGTTATCCGGAACGTAGAAATGACCAGTACTTTCACACTGTTTGCAGTTATTCCTGCTATACGATGGAAAAACTGTTGCATATTTATTGAATTTTATGCATCGGGCGTTGACTTCTAAGGCCCTAACTGTTCAATCCGTTGGAGCAACGCCCTAGGGTGAAGCCTAGGTTGCTCGGAAAGTAGAAATGAGCATATGCTTCATACTGGTTGCAATTATTTGTTTCATACGATGGAAAAACTGTTGTATTTATATTGTATTTTATGCTTCGGGCGTTGACTTCTAAGGCACTAACTATTCGATCTGGTGGAGCAACGCCCTAGAGTGAAGCCTAGGTTGCGCGAAACGTAGAAATGACCATAACTTTCACACTGGTTGCAATTATTCCTGTTATATTATGGACACACTGTTGTATTTTTTTTGCATTTTATGATTCGGGCGTAGACTTCTAAGGCCCTAACTATTCAATCTGTTGGAGCAACGCCCTAGGGTGAAGCCTAGGTTACTCGGAAAGTAGAAATGACCATAAGTTTCATACTGGTTGCAATTATTCGTTTTATACGATGGAAAAACTGTTGTATTTATATCGTGTTTTATGCTTCTGGCGTTGACTTCTTAGGCCGTAGCTATTCGGTCTGGTGGTGCAACGCCCTAGAGTGAGGCCTAGGTTGCCCGGAACGTAGAATTGGCCATCACTTTCAAACTGGTTGCAATTATTCCTGATATATGATGGAAACACTGTTGTATTTCTTTTGCATTTTATGGTTCGGGCGTTGACTTCTAAGGCCCTAACTATTCAATCCGTTGGAGCAACGCCCTAGGGTGAAGCCTAGGTTGCTCGGAAAGTAGAAATGACCATAAGTTTCATACTGCTTGCAATTATTCGTTTTATACGTTGGAAAAGCTGTTGTATTTATATTGTATTTTATGCTTCTGGCGTTGACTTCTAAGGCACTAACTATTCGATCTGGTGGAGCAACGCCCTAGAGTGAAGCCTAGGTTGCGCGGGACGTAGAAATGACCATAAGTTTCATACTGGTTGCAATTATTCGTTTTACACGATGAAAACACTGTTGTATTTTTATTGCATTTTTTGCTTCGGGCGTTGACTTCTAAGGCCCCAACTATTCAATCTGTTAGTGCAACGCCCTAGGGTGAAGCCTAGGTTGCTCGGAAAGTAGAAATGACCATCAGTTTCATACTGGTTGCAATTATTCGTTTTATACGATGGAAAAACTGTTGTATTTATATTGTATTTTATGCTTCTGGCGTTGACTTCTAATGCCCTAACTATTCAATCTGTTGAAACAGCGCCCTAGGGTGAAGCCTAGGTTGCTCGGAAAGTAGAAATGACCATAAGTTTCATACTGGTTGCAATTATTCGTTTTATACGATGGAAAAACTGTTGTATTTATATTGTATTTTATGCTTCTGGCGTTGACTTCTAAGGCCCTAGCTGTTCGATCTAGTGGAGCAACGCCCTAGAGTGAAGCCTAGGTTGCCCGGAAAGGAGAAATGACTATCACGTTCAAACTGGTTGCAATTAATCCTTTTATACGATGGAAAAGCTGTTGTATTTATATCGTATTTTATGCTTCTGGCGTTTACTTCTAAGGACATAACTATTCGATCTGGTGGAGCAACGCCCTGGAGTGAAGCCTAGGATGCTCGGAATGTGGAAATGACCATAACTTTCAAACTGGTTGCAATTATTCCTGATATATGTTGGAAACACTGTTGTATTTTTTTTGCATTTTATGTTTCGGGCGTTGACTTCTAAGGCCCTAACGATTCAATCTGTAAGAGCAACGCCCTAGGGTGTAGCCTAGGTTGCCCGTAAAGTAGAAATGACCATAGCTTTCATACTGGTTGCAATTATTCGTTTTGTATGATGGAAAAACAGTTGTATTTATATTGTATTTTATGCTTCTGGCGTTCACTTCTTAGGCCCTAACTATTCGATCTGGTGGAACAACGCCCTATGGTGAAGCCTATGTTGACCGCAACGTAGAAATGACCATAACTTTCACACCGGTAGCAATTATTCGTTTTACACGATGGAAAAACTGTTCTTCTTATTTTGTATTTTATGCATCGGGCGTTGACTTCTAAGGCCCTAACTATTCAATCTGTTGGAGCAACGCCCTAGGGTGAAGCCTAGGTTGCCCGGAAAGTAGAAATGACGTTAACTTTCACACTGGTTGCTATTATTCGTTCTATACGATGGAAAAACTGTTATACTTATATTGTATTTTATGCTTCTGGCGTTGCCATCTTAGGCCCTAACTGTTCGATCTGGTGGAACAACGCCCTAGAGTGAAGCCTAGGTTACCCGGAACGTAGAAATGACCAGTACTTTCACACTGTTTGCAGTTATTCCTGCTATACGATGGAAAAACTGTTGCATCTTTATTGAATTTTATGCTTCTGGCGTTGACTTCTAAGGCCCTAACTATTCTATCTGGTGGATCAACGCCGTAGAGTGAAGCCTAGGTTGCTCGGAATGTAGAAATGACCATAACATTCACACTGGTTGAAATTATTCGTTTTATACGATGGAAAAACTGTTATATTTATATTGTATTTTATGCTTCTGGCGCTGATTTCTTAGGCCCTAACTATTCAATCTGGTGGAACAACGCCCTAGAGTGAGGCCTAGGTTGCCCGGACCGTAGAAATGACCATCACTTCCATACTGGTAATAATTATTTGTCTTATACGATGGAAAAACTGTTGTGTTTATATTGTATTTTATGCTTCTGGCGTTGACTTCTAAGGCACTAACTATTCGATCTGGTGGAGCAACGCCCTAGAGTGAAGCCTATGTTGCCCGGAACGTAGAAACGACCATCACTTTCAAACTTGTTGCAATTATTCCTGTTATAGGATGGAAAGACTGTTGTATTTTTATTGTATTTTATGCTTCGGGCGTTGACTTCTGAGGCCGTAGCTATTCGATGTGGTGGAAGAACGGCATAGAGTGAAGCCTGGCTTGCCGGGAACGTAGAAATGACCATAACTTTCATACTGGTTGCAATTATTCGTTTTATATGATGGAATAGCTGTTGTATTTATATTGTATTTTATGCTGCTGGCGTTCACTTCTTAGGCCCTAACTATTCGATCTGGTGGAACAACGACCTGGGGTGAAGCCTAGGTTGCCCGGGACGTAGAAATGACCATAACTTACACACTGGTGGCAATTATACGTTTTATACGATGGAAAAGCTGTTGTACTTATATCTTATTTTATGCTTCTGGCGTTGACTTCTTAGGCCGTAACTATTCCGTCTGGTGGAGCAACGCCCTGGTGTGAACCCTAGGTTGCCCGGAACGTAGAATTGGCCATCACTTTCAAACTGGTTGCAATTATTCCTGTTATATGATGGAAACACTGTAGTATTTTTTTTGCATTTTATGGTTCGGGCGTTGACTTCTAAGGCCCTCACTATTCAATTTGTTGGAGCAACGCCCTAGGGTAAAGCCAAGGATGCTCGGAAAGTAGAAATGACCATAAGTTTCATACTGGTTGCAATTATTCGTTTTATACGATGGAAGAACTGTTGTATTTATATTGTATTTTATGCTTCTGGCGTTGACTTCTAAGGACCTAGCTGTTCGATCTAGTGGAGCAACGCCCTAGAGTGAAGCCTAGGTTGCCGGGAAGGAGAAATGACCATCACGTTCAAACTGGTTGCAATTAATCCTTTTATACGATGGAAAAGCTGTTGTATTTATATCGTATTTTATGCTTCTGGCGTTTACTTCTAAGGACCTAACTATTCGATCTGGTGGAGCAACGCCCTAGAGTGAAGCCCAGGTTGCTCGGAATGTGGAAATGACCATAACTTTCACACTGGTTGCAATTATTCGTTTTATACGATGGAAAAACTGTTGCATTTATATTGTATTTTATGCTTCTGGCGTTGACTTCTAAGGCACTAACTATTCGATCTGGTGGAGCAACACCCTAGAGTGAAGCCTAGGTTGCCCGGAACGTAGAATTGGCCATCACTTTCAAACTGGTCGCAATTATTCCTGTTATATGATGGAAACACTGTCGTATTTTTTTTGCATTTTATGGTTCGGGCGTAGACTTCTAAGGCACTAACTATTCAATCTGTTGGACCAACGCCCTAGGGTGAAGCCTAGGTTGCTCGGGAAGTTGAAATGACCATAAGTTTCATACTGGTTGCAATTATCCGTTTTATACGATGGAAAAGCTGTTGTATTTATATTGTATTTTATGCTTCTGGCGTTGACTTCTAAGGCACTAACTATTCGATCTGGTGGAGCAACGCCCTAGAGTGAAGCCTAGGTTGCCCGGAACGTAGAATTGGCCATCACTATCAAACTGGTTGCAATTATTCCTGTTATATTATGGAAACACTGTTGTATTTTTAATGCATTTCATAGTTCGGGCGTTGACTTCTAAGGCCCTAGCTATTCAATCTGTTGGAGCAACGCCCTAGGTTGAAGCCTAGGTTGCTCGGAAAATAGAAATGACCATCAGTTTCATACTGGTTGCAATTATTCGTTTTATACGATGGAAAAACTGTTGTATTTATAGTGTATTTTATGCTTCTGGCGTTGACCTCTAAGGCCCTAGCTATTCGATCTAGTGGAGCAATGCCCTAGAGTGAAGCCTAGGTTGCCCGGAAAGGAGAAATGACCATCACTTTCAAACTGGTTGCAATTAATCCTGTTATACGATGGAAAAACTGTTGTATTTTTATTGGTATTTTATGCTTCTGGCGTTCACTTCATAGGCCCACACTATTCGATCTGGTGGAACAACGGCCTAGGGTGAAGGCTAGGTTGCCCGGAACGTAGAATTGGCCATCACTTTCAAACTGGTTGCAATTATTCGTTTTATACGATGGAAACGCTGTTGTATTTATATCGTATTTTATGCTTCTGGCGTTTACTTCTAATGACCTAACTATTCGATCTGGTAGAGCAATGCCCTAGAGTGAATCCTAGGTTGCTCGGAATGTAGAAATGACCATAACTTTCACACTGGTTGCAATTATTCGTTTTATACGATGGAAACACTGTTGTATTTATATCGTATTTTATGCTTCTGGCGTTTACTTCTAAGGACCTAACTATTCGATCTGGTGGAGCAACGCCCTAGAGTGAATCCTAGGTTGCTCGGAATGTAGAAATGACCATAACTTTCACACTGGTTGCAATTATTCGTTTTATACGATGGAAACGCTGTTGTATTTATATTGTACTTTAAGCCTCTGGCGTTGACTTCTAAGGCCCTAACTACTCAATCTGTTGGAGCAACGCCCTAGGGTGAAGCCTAGGTTGCTCGGAAAGTAGAAATGACCATCAGTTTCAGACTGGTTGCAATTATTCGTTTTATACGATGGAAAAACTGTTGTATTTATATTGTATTTTATGCTTCTGGCGTTGACTTCTAAGGACCTAGCTATTCGATATGTTGGAGCAACACCCTAGAGTGAAGCCTAGGTTGCCCGGAAAGGAGAAATGACCATTACTTTCAAACTGGTTGCAATTAATCCTGTTATACGATGAAAAAACTGTTGTATTTTTATTGCATTTTAAGCTTCTGGCGTTCACTTCTTAGGCCCTAACTATTCGATCTGGTGGAACAAGGGCCTAGGGTGAAGCCTAGCTTGCCCGGAACGTAGAAATGACCATTACTTTCACACTGTTTGCAATTATTCCTTTTATACGATGGAAAGGCTGTTGTATTTATATCGTATTTTATGCTTCTGGCGTTTACTTCTAAGGACCTAACTATTCGATCTCGTGGAGCAACGCCCTAGAGTGAATCCTAGGTTGCTCGGAATGTAGAAATGACCATAACTTTCACACTGGTTGCAATTATTCGTTTTATACGATGCAAACGCTGTTGTATTTATATCGTATTTTATGCTTCTGGCGTTTACTTCTAAGGACCTAACTATTCGATCTGGTGCAGCAACGCCCTAGAGTGAATCCCAGGTTGCTTGCAATGTAGAACTGACCATAACTTTCACACTGGTTGCAATTATTCGTTTTATACGATGGAAACGCTGTTGTATTTATATTGTACTTTATGCCTCTGGCGTTGACTTCTAAGGCACTAACTATTCCATCTGGTGGAGCAACGCCCTAGAGTGATGCCTAGGGTGCCCGTAACGTAGAATTGGCCATCACTTTCAAACTGGTTGCAATTATTCCTGTTATATGATGGAAACACTGTTGTATTTTTATTACATTTTATGCTTCGGGCGTTGACTTCTAAGGCCCTAACTATTCAATCTGTTGGAGCAACGCCCTAGGGTGAAGCCTAGCTTGCTCGAAAATTAGAAATGACCATAAGTTTCATTCTGGTTGCAATTATTCGTTTTATACGATGGAAAAGCTGTTGTATTTATATTGTATTTTATGCTTCTGGCGTTGACTTCTTAGGCCCTTACTATTCGATCTGGTGGAACAACGCCCTAGAGTGAAGCCTAGGTTGCCTGGAACGTAGAATTGGCCATCACATTCAAAGTGGTTGCAATTATTCCTGATATATGATGGAAACACTGTTGTGTTTTTTTTGCAGTTTAAGGTTCGGGCGTTGACTTCTAAGGCCCTAACTATTCAATCCGTTGGAGCAACGCCCTAGGGTGAAGCCTAGGTTGCTCGGAAAGTAGAAATGACCATAAGTTTCATACTGGTTGCATTTATTCGTATTATACGATGGAAAAACTGTTGTATTTATATTGTATTTTATGCTTCTGGCGTTGACTTCTAAGGCACTAACTATTCGATCTGGTGGAGCAACGCAATAGAGTGATGCCTAGGTTGCCCGGAACGTAGAATTGACCATCACTTTCAAACTGGTTGCAATTATTCCTGTTATATGATGGAAAAACTGTTGTATTTTTATTGCATTTTATGCTTCGGGCATTGACTTCTAAGTCTCTAACTATTCAATCTGGTGGAACAAGGGCCTAGGGTGAAGCCTAGGTTGCCCGGAACGTAGAAATAACCATAACTTTCACAGTGGTTGCAATTATTTGTTTTATGCGATGGAAAAGCTGTTGTATTTATGTCGTATTTTATGCTTCTGGCGTTCACTTCTTAGGCCCTAACTATTCGATCTGGTGGAACAACGGCCTAGGGTGAAGCCTAGGTTGCCCGGAACGTAGAAATGACCATGACTTTTACACTGGTAGCAATTATTCGTTTTATACAATGGAAAAACTGTTCTATTTATTTTGTATTTAATGCTTCGGGCGTTGACTTCTAAGGCCCTAACTGTTTGATCTGGTGGAGCAACGCCCTAGAGTGAAGCCTAGGTTGCCTGGAACGTAGAAATGACCATCACTTTCACACGGGTTGCAATTATTCCTGTTATAGGATGGAAAGACTGTTGTATTTTTATTGTATTTTATACTTCAGGCGTTGACTTCTGAGGCCGTAGCTATCCGATGTGGTGGAAGAACGCCATACAGTGAAGCCTAGGTTGCCCGGAACGTAGAAATGACCATAACTTTCACACTGGTTGCAATTATTTGTTTTATGCGATGGAAAAGCTGTTGTATTTATGTCGTATTTTATGCTTCTGGCGTTGACTTCTTAGGCCCTAACTACTCGATCTGGTGGAGCAACGGCCTAGGGTGAAGCCTAGGTTGCCCGGAAAGCAGAAATGACCATAACTTTCATACTGGTTGCAATTATTCGTTTTATATGGTGGAAAAACTGTTGTATTTATATTGTATTTTGTGCTTTTGGCGTTGACTTCTAAGGTCCTAACTATTCGATCAGGTGGAGCAACGCCCTAGAGTGAAGCCTATGTTGCTCGAAATGTACAAATGGCCATAACTTTCACACTGGTTGCAATTATTCGTTTTATACGTTGGAAAAGCTGTTGTATTTATATCGTATTTTATGCTCATGGCGTTGACTTCTTAGGCCCTAACTATTCTATCTGGTGGAACAACGCCCTAGTGTAAAGCCACGATTGCTCGAAATGTAGAAATGACCATAACTTTCACACTGGTTGCAATTATTCGTTTTATACGATGGAAAAACTGTTGCATTTATATTGTATTTTATGCTTCTGGCGTTGACTTCTAAGGCACTAACTATTCGATCTGGTGGAGCAACACACTAGAGTGAAGCCTAGGTTGCCCGGAACGTAGAATTGGCCATCACTTTCAAACTGGTCGCAATTATTCCTGTTATATGATGGAAACACTGTCGTATTTTTTTTGCATTTTATGGTTCGGGCGTAGACTTCTAAGGCACTAACTATTCAATCTGTTGGACCAACGCCCTAGGGTGAAGCCTAGGTTGCTCGGGAAGTTGAAATGACCATAAGTTTCATACTGGTTGCAATTATCCGTTTTATACGATGGAAAAGCTGTTGTATTTATATTGTATTTTATGCTTCTGGCGTTGACTTCTAAGGCACTAACTATTCGATCTGGTGGAGCAACGCCCTAGAGTGAAGCCTAGGTTGCCCGGAACGTAGAATTGGCCATCACTATCAAACTGGTTGCAATTATTCCTGTTATATTATGGAAACACTGTTGTATTTTTAATGCATTTCATAGTTCGGGCGTTGACTTCTAAGGCCCTAGCTATTCAATCTGTTGGAGCAACGCCCTAGGTTGAAGCCTAGGTTGCTCGGAAAATAGAAATGACCATCAGTTTCATACTGGTTGCAATTATTCGTTTTATACGATGGAAAAACTGTTGTATTTATAGTGTATTTTATGCTTCTGGCGTTGACTTCTAAGGCCCTAGCTATTCGATCTAGTGGAGCAATGCCCTAGAGTGAAGCCTAGGTTGCCCGGAAAGGAGAAATGACCATCACTTTCAAACTGGTTGCAATTAATCCTGTTATACGATGGAAAAACTGTTGTATTTTTATTGGTACTTTATGCTTCTGGCGTTCACTTCATAGGCCCACACTATTTGATCTGGTGGAACAACGGCCTAGGGTGAAGCCTAGCTTGCCCGGAACGTAGAAATGACACATCACTTTCACACTGTTTGCAATTATTCCTTTTATACGGTGGAAAAGCTGTTGTATTTATATTGTATTTTATGCTTCTGGCGTCGACTTCTAAGGCACTAACTATTCGATCTGGTGGAGCAACGCCCTAGAGTGAAGGCTAGGTTGCCCGGAACGTAGAATTGGCCATCACTTTCAAACTGGTTGCAATTATTCGTTTTATACGATGGAAACGCTGTTGTATTTATATCGTATTTTATGCTTCTGGCGTTTACTTCTAAGGACCTAACTATTCGATCTGGTAGAGCAATGCCCTAGAGTGAATCCTAGGTTGCTCGGAATGTAGAAATGACCATAACTTTCACACTGGTTGCAATTATTCGTTTTATACGATGGAAACACTGTTGTATTTATATCGTATTTTATGCTTCTGGCGTTTACTTCTAAGGACCTAACTATTCGATCTGGTGGAGCAACGCCCTAGAGTGAATCCTAGGTTGCTCGGAATGTAGAAATGACCATAACTTTCACACTGGTTGCAATTATTCGTTTTATACGATGGAAACGCTGTTGTATTTATATTGTACTTTAAGCTTCTGGCGTTGACTTCTAAGGCCCTAACTACTCAATCTGTTGGAGCAACGCCCTAGGGTGAAGCCTAGGTTGCTCGGAAAGTAGAAATGACCATCAGTTTCAGACTGTTTGCAATTATTCCTTTTATACGATGGAAAGGCTGTTGTATTTATATCGTATTTTATGCTTCTGGCGTTTACTTCTAAGGACCTAACTATTCGATCTCGTGGAGCAACGCCCTAGAGTGAATCCTAGGTTGCTCGGAATGTAGAAATGACCATAACTTTCACACTGGTTGCAATTATTCGTTTTATACGATGCAAACGCTGTTGTATTTATATCGTATTTTATGCTTCTGGCGTTGACTTCTAAGGCACTAACTATTCGATCTGGTGGAGCAACGCCCTAGAGTGAAGCCTAGGGTGCCCGTAACGTAGAATTGGCCATCACTTTCAAAGTGGTTGCAATTATTCCTGTTATATGATGGAAACACTGTTGTATTTTTATTACATTTTATGCTTCGGGCGTTGACTTCTAAGGCCCTAACTATTCAATCTGTTGGAGCAACGCCCTAGGGTGAAGCCTAGCTTGCTCGAAAAGTAGAAATGACCATAAGTTTCATTCTGGTTGCAATTATTCGTTTTATACGATGGAAAAGCTGTTGTATTTATATTGTATTTTATGCTTCTGGCGTTGACTTCTTAGGCCCTTACTATTCGATCTGGTGGAACAACGCCCTAGAGTGAAGCCTAGGTTGCCTGGAACGTAGAATTGGCCATCACATTCAAAGTGGTTGCAATTATTCCTGATATATGATGGAAACACTGTTGTGTTTTTTTTGCAGTTTAAGGTTCGGGCGTTGACTTCTAAGGCCCTAACTATTCAATCCGTTGGAGCAACGCCCTAGGGTGAAGCCTAGGTTGCTCGGAAAGTAGAAATGACCATAAGTTTCATACTGGTTGCATTTATTCGTATTATACGATGGAAAAACTGTTGTATTTATATTGTATTTTATGCTTCTGGCGTTGACTTCTAAGGCACTAACTATTCGATCTGGTGGCGCAACGCAATAGAGTGATGCCTAGGTTGCCCGGAACGTAGAATTGGCCATCAATTTCAAACTGGTTGCAATTATACCTGTTATATGATGGAAACAATGCTGTATTTTTTTTGCATTTTATGGTTCGGGCGTTGACTTCTAAGGCCCTAACTATTCAATCCGTTGGAGCAACGCCCTAGGGTGAAGCCCAGGTTGCTCGGTAAGTAGAAATGACCATAAGTTTCATACTGGTTGCAATTATTCGTTTTATACGATGGAAAAACTGTTCAATTTATATTGTATTTTATACATCTGGCGTTGACTTCTAAGGTACTAACTATTCGATCTAGTGGAGCAACGCCCTAGAGTGAAGCCTATGTTGCTCGGAACGTAGAAATGACCATCACTTTCAAACTGGTTGCAATTATTCCTGTTATATGATGGAAAAACTGTTGTATTTTTATTGCATTTTATGCTTCGGGCATTGACTTCTAAGGCTCTAACTATTCAATCTGGTGGAACAAGGGCCTAGGGTGAAGCCTAGGTTGCCCGGAACGTAGAAATAACCATAACTTTCACAGTGGTTGCAATTATTTGTTTTATGCGATGGAAAAGCTGTTGTATTTATGTCGTATTTTATGCTTCTGGCGTTGACTTCTTAGGCCCTAACTACTCGATCTGGTGGAGCAACGGCCTAGGGTGAAGCCTAGGTTGCCCGGAAAGCAGAAATGACCATAACTTTCATACTGGTTGCAATTATTCGTTTTGTATGGTGGAAAAACTGTTGTATTTATATTGTATTTTGTGCTTTTGGCGTTGACTTCTAAGGCCCTAACTATTCGATCAGGTGGAGCGACGCCTCAGAGTTAAGTCTAGGATGCCCGAAACGCCGAAATGATCATTTCTTTCACACTGTTTGCAATTATCCCTTTTATACGATGGAAAAGCTGTTGTATTTATATCCTATTTTATGCTTCTGGCGTTGACTTCTAAGGACCTAACTATTCGGTCTGGTGGAGAATCGCCCTAGAGTGAAGCCTAGGTTGCCCGGAACGTAGAAATGGCCATAACTTGCACACTGGTTGCTATCATTCGTTTTATATGATGGAAAAACTGTTGTATTTATATTGTATTTTATGCTTCTGGCGTTCACTACTTAGGCCCTAACTATTCGATCTGGTGGAACAACGGCCTAGGGTGAAGCCTAGGTTGCCCGGAACGTAGAAATGACCATGACTTTTACACTGGTAGCAATTATTCGTTTTATACAATGGAAAAACTGTTCTATTTATTTTGTATTTAATGCTTCGGGCGTTGACTTCTAAGGCCCTAACTGTTTGATCTGGTGGAGCAACGCCCTAGAGTGAAGCCTAGGTTGCCTGGAACGTAGAAATGACCATCACTTTCACACGGGTTGCAATTATTCCTGTTATAGGATGGAAAGACTGTTGTATTTTTATTGTATTTTATACTTCAGGCGTTGACTTCTGAGGCCGTAGCTATCCGATGTGGTGGAAGAACGCCATACAGTGAAGCCTAGGTTGCCCGGAACGTAGAAATGACCATAACTTTCAGACTGGTTGCAATTATTTGTTTTATGCGATGGAAAAGCTGTTGTATTTATGTCGTATTTTATGCTTCTGGCGTTGACTTCTTAGGCCCTAACTACTCGATCTGGTGGAGCAACGGCCTAGGGTGAAGCCTAGGTTGCCCGGAAAGCAGAAATGACCATAACTTTCATACTGGTTGCAATTATTCGTTTTATATGGTGGAAAAACTGTTGTATTTATATTGTATTTTGTGCTTTTGGCGTTGACTTCTAAGGCCCTAACTATTCGATCAGGTGGAGCAACGCCCTAGAGTGAAGCCTATGTTGCTCGAAATGTAGAAATGGCCATAACTTTCACACTGGTTGCAATTATTCGTTTTACACGTTGGAAAAGCTGTTGTATTTATATCGTATTTTATGCTCATGGCGTTGACTTCTTAGGCCCTAACTATTCTATCTGGTGGAACAACGCCCTAGTGTAAAGCCACGATTGCTCGAAATGTAGAAATGACCATAACTTTCACACTGGTTGCAATTATTCGTTTTATACGATGGAAAAGCTGTTGTATTTATATCGTATTTTATACTTCAGGCGTTGACATCTGAGGCCGTAGCTATTCGATGTCGTTGAGGAACGCCATACAGTGAAACCTAGGTTGCCCGGAACGTAGAAATGTCCATATCTTTCACACTGTTTGCAATTATTCATTTTATACGATGGCAAAGCTGTTGTATTTATATTGTATTTTATGCTTCTGGCGTTGACGTCTTAGGCCCTAACTATTCGATCAGGTGGAGCAACGCCCTAGAGTGAAGCCTACGTTGCCCGGAACGTAGAAATGGCCATAACTTTCACACTGGTTGCTATCATTCGTTTTATATGATGGAAAAACTGTTGTATTTATATTGTATTTTATGCTTCTGGCGTTCACTTCTTAGGCCCTAACTATTCGATCTGGTGGAACAACGGCCTAGGGTCAAGCCTAGGTTGCCCGGAACGTAGAAATGACCATAACTTTTACACTGGTAGCAATTATTCGTTTTATACGATGGAAAAACTGTTATATATATATTGTATTTAAGCTTCTGGCGTTGACTTCTGAGGCCGTTGCTATTCGATGTGGTGGAAGAACGCCATAGAGTGAAGCCTAGGTAGCCCGGATCGTAGAAATGTCCATATCTTTCACACTGTTTGCAATTTTTCGTTGTATACGATGGAAAAACTGTTTTCTTTATTTTGTATTTTATGCTTCGGGTGTTGACTTCTAAGGCCCTAACTATTCGATCTAGTGGAGCAACGCCCTAGAATGCAGCCTAGGTTGCCCGGAACGTAGAAATGGCCATAACATTCACACTGGTTGCTATCATTCGTTTTATATGATCAAAAAACTGTTGTGTTTATATTGTATTTTATGCTTCTGGCGTTCACTCCTTAGGCCCTAACTATTCGATCTGGTGGAACAACGGCCTAGGGTGAAGCCTAGGTTGCCCGGAACGTAGAAATGACCATGACTTTTACACTGGTAGCAATTATTCGTTTTATACAATGGAAAAACTGTTCTATTTATTTTGTATTTAATGCTTCGGGCGTTGACTTCTAAGGCCCTAACTGTTTGATCTGGTGGAGCAACGCCCTAGAGTGAAGCAAAGGTTGCCTGGAACGTAGAAATGACCATCGCTTTCACACGGGTTGCAATTATTCCTGTTATAGGATGGAAAGACTGTTGTATTTTTATTGTATTTTATACTTCAGGCGTTGACTTCTGAGGCCGTAGCTATCCGAAGTGGTGGAAGAACGCCATACAGTGAAGCCTAGGTTGCCCGGAACGTAGAAATGACCATAACTTTCACACTGGTTGCAATTATTTGTTTTATGCGATGGAAAAGCTGTTGTATTTATGTCGTATTTTATGCTTCTGGCGTTGACTTCTTAGGCCCTAACTACTCGATCTGGTGGAGCAACGGCCTAGGGTGAAGCCTAGGTTGCCCGGAAAGCAGAAATGACCATAACTTTCATACTGGTTGCAATTATTCGTTTTATATGGTGGAAAAACTGTTGTATTTATATTGTATTTTGTGCTTTTGGCGTTGACTTCTAAGGCCCTAACTATTCGATCAGGTGGAGCGACGCCTCAGAGTTAAGTCTAGGATGCCCGAAACGATGAAATGATCATTTCTTTCACACTGTTTGCAATTATCCCTTTTATACGATGGAAAAGCTGTTATATTTATATTGTATTTAAGCTTCTGGCGTTGACTTCTGAGGCCGTTGCTATTCGATGTGGTGGAAGAATGCCATAGAGTGAACCCTAGGTAGCCCGGATCGTAGAAATGTCCATATCTTTCACACTGTTTGCAATTTTTCGTTTTATACGATGGAAAGACTGTTGTATTTTTATTGTATTTTATACTTCAGGCGTTGACTTCTGAGGCCGTAGCTATCCGATGTGGTGGAAGAACGCCATACAGTGAAGCCTAGGTTGCCCGGAACGTAGAAATGACCATAACTTTCACACTGGTTGCAATTATTTGTTTTATGCGATGGAAAAGCTGTTGTATTTATGTCGTATTTTATGCTTCTGGCGTTGACTTCTTAGACCCTAACTACTCGATCTGGTGGAGCAACGGCCTAGGGTGAAGCCTAGGTTGCCCGGAAAGCAGAAATGACCATAACTTTCATACTGGTTGCAATTATTCGTTTTATATGGTGGAAAAACTGTTGTATTTATATTGTATTTTGTGCTTTTGGCGTTGACTTCTAAGGCCCTAACTATTCGATCAGGTGGAGCAACGCCCTAGAGTGAAGCCTATGTTGCTCGAAATGTAGAAATGGCCATAACTTTCACACTGGTTGCAATTATTCGTTTTACACGTTGGAAAAGCTGTTGTATTTATATCGTATTTTATGCTCATGGCGTTGACTTCTTAGGCCCTAACTATTCTATCTGGTGGAACAACGCCCTAGTGTAAAGCCACGATTGCTCGAAATGTAGAAATGACCATAACTTTCACACTGGTTGCAATTATTCGTTTTATACGATGGAAAAGCTGTTGTATTTATATCGTATTTTATACTTCAGGCGTTGACATCTGAGGCCGTAGCTATTCGATGTCGTTGAGGAACGCCATACAGTGAAACCTAGGTTGCCCGGAACGTAGAAATGTCCATATCTTTCACACTGTTTGCAATTATTCATTTTATACGATGGCAAAGCTGTTGTATTTATATTGTATTTTATGCTTCTGGCGTTGACGTCTTAGGCCCTAACTATTCGATCAGGTGGAGCAACGCCCTAGAGTGAAGCCTATGTTGCTCGAAATGTAGAAATGACCATAACTTTCACACTGGTTGCAATTATTCGTTTTATACGATGGAAAGGCAGTTGTATTTATATCGTATTTTATGCTTCTCGCGTTGACTTCTTAGGCCCTAACTATTATATCTGGTGGAACACCGCCCTAGGGTAAAGCCAAGATTGCTCGAAATGTAGAAATGACCATAACTTTCACACTGGCTGCAATTATTCGTTTTATACGATGGAAAAGCTGTTGTATTTATATCGTATTTTATACTTCAGGCGTTGACTTCTGAGGCCGTAGCTATTCGATGTGGTGGAAGAACGCCATACAGTGAACCCTAGGTTGCCCGGAACGTAGAAATGTCCATATCTTTCACACTGTTTGCAATTATTCATTTTATACGATGGCAAAGCTGTTGTATTTATATTGTATTTTATGCTTCTGGCGTTGACTTCTTAGGCCCTAACTATTCGATCAGGTGGAGCGACGCCTCAGAGTTAAGTCTAGGATGCCCGAAACGCCGAAATGATCATTTCTTTCACACTGTTTGCAATTATCCCTTTTATACGATGGAAAAGCTGTTGTATTTATATCGTATTTTATGCTTCTGGCGTTGACTTCTAAGGACCTAACTATTCGGTCTGGTGGAGAATCGCCCCAGAGTGAAGCCTAGGTTGCCCGGAACGTAGAAATGGCCATAACTTTCACACTGGTTGCAATTATTTGTTTTATGCGATGGAAAAGCTGTTGTATTTATGTCGTATTTTATGCTTCTGGCGTTGACTTCTTAGCCCCTAACTACTCGATCTGGTGGAGCAACGGCCTAGGGTGAAGCCTAGGTTGCCCGGAAAGCAGAAATGACCATAACTTTCATACTGGTTGCAATTATTCGTTTTATATGGTGGAAAAACTGTTGTATTTATATTGTATTTTGTGCTTTTGGCGTTGACTTCTAAGGCCCTAACTATTCGATCAGGTGGAGCGACGCCTCAGAGTTAAGTCTAGGATGCCCGAAACGCCGAAATGATCATTTCTTTCACACTGTTTGCAATTATCCCTTTTATACGATGGAAAAGCTGTTATATTTATATTGTATTTTATGCTTCTGGCGTCGACTTCTTAGGCCCTAACTATTCGATCTGTTGGAGCAACGCCCTAGGGTGAAGCGTAGGTTGCCCGGAACGTAGAAACGACCATAACTTTCACACTGGTAGCAATTATTCGTTTTATACAATGGAAAGCCTGTTCGATTTATTTTGTATTTTATGTTTCGGGCGTTGACTTCTAAGGCCCTAACTATTCGATCTGGTGGTGCAACTCCCTAGGGTGAAGCCTAGGTTCCTCGGAAAGTAGAAATGACCATAACTTTCATACTGGTTGCAATTATTCGTTTTATATGGTGGAAAAACTGTTGTATTTATATTGTATTTTATGCTTCTGGCGCTGACTTCTAAGGCCCTAACTATTCGATCAGGTGGAGCAACGCCCTAGAGTGAAGCCTATGTTGCTCGAAATGTAGAAATGACCATAACTTTCACACTGGTTGCAATTATTCGTTTTATACGATGGAAAGGCAGTTGTATTTATATCGTATTTTATGCTTCTGGCGTTGACTTCTTAGGCCCTAACTACTATATCTGGTGGAACACCGCCCTAGGGTAAAGCCAAGATTGCTCGAAATGTAGAAATGACCATAACTTTCACACTGGCTGCAATTATTCGTTTTATACGATGGAAAAGCTGTTGTATTTATATCGTATTTTATACTTCAGGCGTTGACTTCTGAGGCCGTAGCTATTCGATGTGGTGGAAGAACGCCATACAGTGAACCCTAGGTTGCCCGGAACGTAGAAATGTCCATATCTTTCACAGTGTTTGCAATTATTCATTTTATACGATGGCAAAGCTGTTGTATTTATATTGTATTTTATGCTTCTGGCGTTGACTTCTTAGGCCCTAACTATTCGATCAGGTGGAGCGACGCCTCAGAGTTAAGTCTAGGATGCCCGAAACGCCGAAATGATCATTTCTTTCACACTGTTTGCAATTATCCCTTTTATACGATGGAAAAGCTGTTGTATTTATATCGTATTTTATGCTTCTGGCGTTGACTTCTAAGGACCTAACTATTCGGTCTGGTGGAGAATCGCCCTAGAGTGAAGCCTAGGTTGCCCGGAACGTAGAAATGGCCATAACTTGCACACTGGTTGCTATCATTCGTTTTATATGATGGAAAAACTGTTGTATTTATATTGTATTTTATGCTTCTGGCGTTCACTTCTTAGGCACTAACTATTCGATCTGGTGGAACAACGGCCTAGGGTCAAGCCTAGGTTGCCCGGAACGTAGAAATGACCATAACTTTTACACTGGTAGCAATTATTCGTTTTATACGATGCAAATACTGTTATATTTATATTGTATTTAAGCTTCTGGCGTTGACTTCTGAGGCCGTTGCTATTCGATGTGGTGGAAGAACGCCCTAGGGTGAAGCCTACGTTCCTCGGAAAGTAGAAATGACCATAACTTTCATACTGGTTGCAATTATTCGTTTTATATGGTGGAAAAACTGTTGTATTTATATTGTATTTTATGCTTCTGGCGCTGACTTCTAAGGCCCTAACTATTCGATCAGGTGGAGCAACGCCCTAGAGTGAAGCCTATGTTGCTCGAAATGTAGAAATGACCATAACTTTCACACTGGTTGCAATTATTCGTTTTATACGATGGAAAGGCAGTTGTATTTATATCGTATTTTATGCTTCTGGCGTTGACTTCTTAGGCCCTAACTACTATATCTGGTGGAACACCGCCCTAGGGTAAAGCCAAGATTGCTCGAAATGTAGAAATGACCATAACTTTCACACTGGCTGCAATTATTCGTTTTATACGATGGAAAAGCTGTTGTATTTATATCGTATTTTATACTTCAGGCGTTGACTTCTGAGGCCGTAGCTATTCGATGTGGTGGAAGAACGCCATACAGTGAACCCTAGGTTGCCCGGAACGTAGAAATGTCCATATCTTTCACACTGTTTGCAATTATTCATTTTATACGATGGCAAAGCTGTTGTATTTATATTGTATTTTATGCTTCTGGCGTTGACTTCTTAGGCCCTAACTATTCGATCAGGTGGAGCGACGCCTCAGAGTTAAGTCTAGGATGCCCGAAACGCCGAAATGATCATTTCTTTCACACTGTTTGCAATTATACCTTTTATACGATGGAAAAGCTGTTGTATTTATATCGTATTTTATGCTTCTGGCGTTGACTTCTAAGGACCTAACTATTCGGTCTGGTGGAGAATCGCCCTAGAGTGAAGCCTAGGTTGCCCGGAACGTAGAAATGGCCATAACTTTCACACTGGTTGCAATTATTTGTTTTATGCGATGGAAAAGCTGTTGTATTTATGTCGTATTTTATGCTTCTGGCGTTGACTTCTTAGCCCCTAACTACTCGATCTGGTGGAGCAACGGCCTAGGGTGAAGCCTAGGTTGCCCGGAAAGCAGAAATGACCATAACTTTCATACTGGTTGCAATTATTCGTTTTATATGGTGGAAAAACTGTTGTATTTATATTGTATTTTGTGCTTTTGGCGTTGACTTCTAAGGCCCTAACTATTCGATCAGGTGGAGCGACGCCTCAGAGTTAAGTCTAGGATGCCCGAAACGCCGAAATGATCATTTCTTTCACACTGTTTGCAATTATCCCTTTTATACGATGGAAAAGCTGTTATATTTATATTGTATTTTATGCTTCTGGCGTCGACTTCTTAGGCCCTAACTATTCGATCTGTTGGAGCAACGCCCTAGGGTGAAGCGTAGGTTGCCCGGAACGTAGAAACGACCATAACTTTCACACTGGTAGCAATTATTCGTTTTATACAATGGAAAGCCTGTTCGATTTATTTTGTATTTTATGTTTCGGGCGTTGACTTCTAAGGCCCTAACTATTCGATCTGGTGGTGCAACTCCCTAGGGTGAAGCCTAGGTTCCTCGGAAAGTAGAAATGACCATAACTTTCATACTGGTTGCAATTATTCGTTTTATATGGTGGAAAAACTGTTGTATTTATATTGTATTTTATGCTTCTGGCGCTGACTTCTAAGGCCCTAACTATTCGATCAGGTGGAGCAACGCCCTAGAGTGAAGCCTATGTTGCTCGAAATGTAGAAATGACCATAACTTTCACACTGGTTGCAATTATTCGTTTTATACGATGGAAAGGCAGTTGTATTTATATCGTATTTTATGCTTCTGGCGTTGACTTCTTAGGCCCTAACTACTATATCTGGTGGAACACCGCCCTAGGGTAAAGCCAAGATTGCTCGAAATGTAGAAATGACCATAACTTTCACACTGGCTGCAATTATTCGTTTTATACGATGGAAAAGCTGTTGTATTTATATCGTATTTTATACTTCAGGCGTTGACTTCTGAGGCCGTAGCTATTCGATGTGGTGGAAGAACGCCATACAGTGAACCCTAGGTTGCCCGGAACGTAGAAATGTCCATATCTTTCACAGTGTTTGCAATTATTCATTTTATACGATGGCAAAGCTGTTGTATTTATATTGTATTTTATGCTTCTGGCGTTGACTTCTTAGGCCCTAACTATTCGATCAGGTGGAGCGACGCCTCAGAGTTAAGTCTAGGATGCCCGAAACGCCGAAATGATCATTTCTTTCACACTGTTTGCAATTATCCCTTTTATACGATGGAAAAGCTGTTGTATTTATATCGTATTTTATGCTTCTGGCGTTGACTTCTAAGGACCTAACTATTCGGTCTGGTGGAGAATCGCCCTAGAGTGAAGCCTAGGTTGCCCGGAACGTAGAAATGGCCATAACTTGCACACTGGTTGCTATCATTCGTTTTATATGATGGAAAAACTGTTGTATTTATATTGTATTTTATGCTTCTGGCGTTCACTTCTTAGGCACTAACTATTCGATCTGGTGGAACAACGGCCTAGGGTCAAGCCTAGGTTGCCCGGAACGTAGAAATGACCATAACTTTTACACTGGTAGCAATTATTCGTTTTATACGATGCAAATACTGTTATATTTATATTGTATTTAAGCTTCTGGCGTTGACTTCTGAGGCCGTTGCTATTCGATGTGGTGGAAGAACGCCCTAGGGTGAAGCCTACGTTCCTCGGAAAGTAGAAATGACCATAACTTTCATACTGGTTGCAATTATTCGTTTTATATGGTGGAAAAACTGTTGTATTTATATTGTATTTTATGCTTCTGGCGCTGACTTCTAAGGCCCTAACTATTCGATCAGGTGGAGCAACGCCCTAGAGTGAAGCCTATGTTGCTCGAAATGTAGAAATGACCATAACTTTCACACTGGTTGCAATTATTCGTTTTATACGATGGAAAGGCAGTTGTATTTATATCGTATTTTATGCTTCTGGCGTTGACTTCTTAGGCCCTAACTACTATATCTGGTGGAACACCGCCCTAGGGTAAAGCCAAGATTGCTCGAAATGTAGAAATGACCATAACTTTCACACTGGCTGCAATTATTCGTTTTATACGATGGAAAAGCTGTTGTATTTATATCGTATTTTATACTTCAGGCGTTGACTTCTGAGGCCGTAGCTATTCGATGTGGTGGAAGAACGCCACACAGTGAACCCTAGGTTGCCCGGAACGTAGAAATGTCCATATCTTTCACACTGTTTGCAATTATTCATTTTATACGATGGCAAAGCTGTTGTATTTATATTGTATTTTATGCTTCTGGCGTTGACTTCTTAGGCCCTAACTATTCGATCAGGTGGAGCGACGCCTCAGAGTTAAGTCTAGGATGCCCGAAACGCCGAAATGATCATTTCTTTCACACTGTTTGCAATTATCCCTTTTATACGATGGAAAAGCTGTTGTATTTATATCGTATTTTATGCTTCTGGCGTTGACTTCTAAGGACCTAACTATTCGGTCTGGTGGAGAATCGCCCTAGAGTGAAGCCTAGGTTGCCCGGAACGTAGAAATGGCCATAACTTTCACACTGGTTGCAATTATTTGTTTTATGCGATGGAAAAGCTGTTGTATTTATGTCGTATTTTATGCTTCTGGCGTTGACTTCTTAGCCCCTAACTACTCGATCTGGTGGAGCAACGGCCTAGGGTGAAGCCTAGGTTGCCCGGAAAGCAGAAATGACCATAACTTTCATACTGGTTGCAATTATTCGTTTTATATGGTGGAAAAACTGTTGTATTTATATTGTATTTTGTGCTTTTGGCGTTGACTTCTAAGGCCCTAACTATTCGATCAGGTGGAGCGACGCCTCAGAGTTAAGTCTAGGATGCCCGAAACGCCGAAATGATCATTTCTTTCACACTGTTTGCAATTATCCCTTTTATACGATGGAAAAGCTGTTATATTTATATTGTATTTTATGCTTCTGGCGTCGACTTCTTAGGCCCTAACTATTCGATCTGTTGGAGCAACGCCCTAGGGTGAAGCGTAGGTTGCCCGGAACGTAGAAACGACCATAACTTTCACACTGGTAGCAATTATTCGTTTTATACAATGGAAAGCCTGTTCGATTTATTTTGTATTTTATGTTTCGGGCGTTGACTTCTAAGGCCCTAACTATTCGATCTGGTGGTGCAACTCCCTAGGGTGAAGCCTAGGTTCCTCGGAAAGTAGAAATGACCATAACTTTCATACTGGTTGCAATTATTCGTTTTATATGGTGGAAAAACTGTTGTATTTATATTGTATTTTATGCTTCTGGCGCTGACTTCTAAGGCCCTAACTATTCGATCAGGTGGAGCAACGCCCTAGAGTGAAGCCTATGTTGCTCGAAATGTAGAAATGACCATAACTTTCACACTGGTTGCAATTATTCGTTTTATACGATGGAAAGGCAGTTGTATTTATATCGTATTTTATGCTTCTGGCGTTGACTTCTTAGGCCCTAACTACTATATCTGGTGGAACACCGCCCTAGGGTAAAGCCAAGATTGCTCGAAATGTAGAAATGACCATAACTTTCACACTGGCTGCAATTATTCGTTTTATACGATGGAAAAGCTGTTGTATTTATATCGTATTTTATACTTCAGGCGTTGACTTCTGAGGCCGTAGCTATTCGATGTGGTGGAAGAACGCCATACAGTGAACCCTAGGTTGCCCGGAACGTAGAAATGTCCATATCTTTCACACTGTTTGCAATTATTCATTTTATACGATGGCAAAGCTGTTGTATTTATATTGTATTTTATGCTTCTGGCGTTGACTTCTTAGGCCCTAACTATTCGATCAGGTGGAGCGACGCCTCAGAGTTAAGTCTAGGATGCCCGAAACGCCGAAATGATCATTTCTTTCACACTGTTTGCAATTATCCCTTTTATACGATGGAAAAGCTGTTGTATTTATATCGTATTTTATGCTTCTGGCGTTGACTTCTAAGGACCTAACTATTCGGTCTGGTGGAGAATCGCCCTAGAGTGAAGCCTAGGTTGCCCGGAACGTAGAAATGGCCATAACTTTCACACTGGTTGCAATTATTTGTTTTATGCGATGGAAAAGCTGTTGTATTTATGTCGTATTTTATGCTTCTGGCGTTGACTTCTTAGCCCCTAACTACTCGATCTGGTGGAGCAACGGCCTAGGGTGAAGCCTAGGTTGCCCGGAAAGCAGAAATGACCATAACTTTCATACTGGTTGCAATTATTCGTTTTATATGGTGGAAAAACTGTTGTATTTATATTGTATTTTGTGCTTTTGGCGTTGACTTCTAAGGCCCTAACTATTCGATCAGGTGGAGCGACGCCTCAGAGTTAAGTCTAGGATGCCCGAAACGCCGAAATGATCATTTCTTTCACACTGTTTGCAATTATCCCTTTTATACGATGGAAAAGCTGTTATATTTATATTGTATTTTATGCTTCTGGCGTCGACTTCTTAGGCCCTAACTATTCGATCTGTTGGAGCAACGCCCTAGGGTGAAGCGTAGGTTGCCCGGAACGTAGAAACGACCATAACTTTCACACTGGTAGCAATTATTCGTTTTATACAATGGAAAGCCTGTTCGATTTATTTTGTATTTTATGTTTCGGGCGTTGACTTCTAAGGCCCTAACTATTCGATCTGGTGGTGCAACTCCCTAGGGTGAAGCCTAGGTTCCTCGGAAAGTAGAAATGACCATAACTTTCATACTGGTTGCAATTATTCGTTTTATATGGTGGAAAAACTGTTGTATTTATATTGTATTTTATGCTTCTGGCGCTGACTTCTAAGGCCCTAACTATTCGATCAGGTGGAGCAACGCCCTAGAGTGAAGCCTATGTTGCTCGAAATGTAGAAATGACCATAACTTTCACACTGGTTGCAATTATTCGTTTTATACGATGGAAAGGCAGTTGTATTTATATCGTATTTTATGCTTCTGGCGTTGACTTCTTAGGCCCTAACTACTATATCTGGTGGAACACCGCCCTAGGGTAAAGCCAAGATTGCTCGAAATGTAGAAATGACCATAACTTTCACACTGGCTGCAATTATTCGTTTTATACGATGGAAAAGCTGTTGTATTTATATCGTATTTTATACTTCAGGCGTTGACTTCTGAGGCCGTAGCTATTCGATGTGGTGGAAGAACGCCATACAGTGAACCCTAGGTTGCCCGGAACGTAGAAATGTCCATATCTTTCACAGTGTTTGCAATTATTCATTTTATACGATGGCAAAGCTGTTGTATTTATATTGTATTTTATGCTTCTGGCGTTGACTTCTTAGGCCCTAACTATTCGATCAGGTGGAGCGACGCCTCAGAGTTAAGTCTAGGATGCCCGAAACGCCGAAATGATCATTTCTTTCACACTGTTTGCAATTATCCCTTTTATACGATGGAAAAGCTGTTGTATTTATATCGTATTTTATGCTTCTGGCGTTGACTTCTAAGGACCTAACTATTCGGTCTGGTGGAGAATCGCCCTAGAGTGAAGCCTAGGTTGCCCGGAACGTAGAAATGGCCATAACTTGCACACTGGTTGCTATCATTCGTTTTATATGATGGAAAAACTGTTGTATTTATATTGTATTTTATGCTTCTGGCGTTCACTTCTTAGGCACTAACTATTCGATCTGGTGGAACAACGGCCTAGGGTCAAGCCTAGGTTGCCCGGAACGTAGAAATGACCATAACTTTTACACTGGTAGCAATTATTCGTTTTATACGATGCAAATACTGTTATATTTATATTGTATTTAAGCTTCTGGCGTTGACTTCTGAGGCCGTTGCTATTCGATGTGGTGGAAGAACGCCCTAGGGTGAAGCCTACGTTCCTCGGAAAGTAGAAATGACCATAACTTTCATACTGGTTGCAATTATTCGTTTTATATGGTGGAAAAACTGTTGTATTTATATTGTATTTTATGCTTCTGGCGCTGACTTCTAAGGCCCTAACTATTCGATCAGGTGGAGCAACGCCCTAGAGTGAAGCCTATGTTGCTCGAAATGTAGAAATGACCATAACTTTCACACTGGTTGCAATTATTCGTTTTATACGATGGAAAGGCAGTTGTATTTATATCGTATTTTATGCTTCTGGCGTTGACTTCTTAGGCCCTAACTACTATATCTGGTGGAACACCGCCCTAGGGTAAAGCCAAGATTGCTCGAAATGTAGAAATGACCATAACTTTCACACTGGCTGCAATTATTCGTTTTATACGATGGAAAAGCTGTTGTATTTATATCGTATTTTATACTTCAGGCGTTGACTTCTGAGGCCGTAGCTATTCGATGTGGTGGAAGAACGCCATACAGTGAACCCTAGGTTGCCCGGAACGTAGAAATGTCCATATCTTTCACACTGTTTGCAATTATTCATTTTATACGATGGCAAAGCTGTTGTATTTATATTGTATTTTATGCTTCTGGCGTTGACTTCTTAGGCCCTAACTATTCGATCAGGTGGAGCGACGCCTCAGAGTTAAGTCTAGGATGCCCGAAACGCCGAAATGATCATTTCTTTCACACTGTTTGCAATTATCCCTTTTATACGATGGAAAAGCTGTTGTATTTATATCGTATTTTATGCTCCTGGCGTTGACTTCTAAGGACCTAACTATTCGGTCTGGTGGAGAATCGCCCTAGAGTGAAGCCTAGGTTGCCCGGAACGTAGAAATGGCCATAACTTTCACACTGGTTGCAATTATTTGTTTTATGCGATGGAAAAGCTGTTGTATTTATGTCGTATTTTATGCTTCTGGCGTTGACTTCTTAGCCCCTAACTACTCGATCTGGTGGAGCAACGGCCTAGGGTGAAGCCTAGGTTGCCCGGAAAGCAGAAATGACCATAACTTTCATACTGGTTGCAATTATTCGTTTTATATGGTGGAAAAACTGTTGTATTTATATTGTATTTTGTGCTTTTGGCGTTGACTTCTAAGGCCCTAACTATTCGATCAGGTGGAGCGACGCCTCAGAGTTAAGTCTAGGATGCCCGAAACGCCGAAATGATCATTTCTTTCACACTGTTTGCAATTATCCCTTTTATACGATGGAAAAGCTGTTATATTTATATTGTATTTTATGCTTCTGGCGTCGACTTCTTAGGCCCTAACTATTCGATCTGTTGGAGCAACGCCCTAGGGTGAAGCGTAGGTTGCCCGGAACGTAGAAACGACCATAACTTTCACACTGGTAGCAATTATTCGTTTTATACAATGGAAAGCCTGTTCGATTTATTTTGTATTTTATGTTTCGGGCGTTGACTTCTAAGGCCCTAACTATTCGATCTGGTGGTGCAACTCCCTAGGGTGAAGCCTAGGTTCCTCGGAAAGTAGAAATGACCATAACTTTCATACTGGTTGCAATTATTCGTTTTATATGGTGGAAAAACTGTTGTATTTATATTGTATTTTATGCTTCTGGCGCTGACTTCTAAGGCCCTAACTATTCGATCAGGTGGAGCAACGCCCTAGAGTGAAGCCTATGTTGCTCGAAATGTAGAAATGACCATAACTTTCACACTGGTTGCAATTATTCGTTTTATACGATGGAAAGGCAGTTGTATTTATATCGTATTTTATGCTTCTGGCGTTGACTTCTTAGGCCCTAACTACTATATCTGGTGGAACACCGCCCTAGGGTAAAGCCAAGATTGCTCGAAATGTAGAAATGACCATAACTTTCACACTGGCTGCAATTATTCGTTTTATACGATGGAAAAGCTGTTGTATTTATATCGTATTTTATACTTCAGGCGTTGACTTCTGAGGCCGTAGCTATTCGATGTGGTGGAAGAACGCCATACAGTGAACCCTAGGTTGCCCGGAACGTAGAAATGTCCATATCTTTCACAGTGTTTGCAATTATTCATTTTATACGATGGCAAAGCTGTTGTATTTATATTGTATTTTATGCTTCTGGCGTTGACTTCTTAGGCCCTAACTATTCGATCAGGTGGAGCGACGCCTCAGAGTTAAGTCTAGGATGCCCGAAACGCCGAAATGATCATTTCTTTCACACTGTTTGCAATTATCCCTTTTATACGATGGAAAAGCTGTTGTATTTATATCGTATTTTATGCTTCTGGCGTTGACTTCTAAGGACCTAACTATTCGGTCTGGTGGAGAATCGCCCTAGAGTGAAGCCTAGGTTGCCCGGAACGTAGAAATGGCCATAACTTGCACACTGGTTGCTATCATTCGTTTTATATGATGGAAAAACTGTTGTATTTATATTGTATTTTATGCTTCTGGCGTTCACTTCTTAGGCACTAACTATTCGATCTGGTGGAACAACGGCCTAGGGTCAAGCCTAGGTTGCCCGGAACGTAGAAATGACCATAACTTTTACACTGGTAGCAATTATTCGTTTTATACGATGCAAATACTGTTATATTTATATTGTATTTAAGCTTCTGGCGTTGACTTCTGAGGCCGTTGCTATTCGATGTGGTGGAAGAACGCCCTAGGGTGAAGCCTACGTTCCTCGGAAAGTAGAAATGACCATAACTTTCATACTGGTTGCAATTATTCGTTTTATATGGTGGAAAAACTGTTGTATTTATATTGTATTTTATGCTTCTGGCGCTGACTTCTAAGGCCCTAACTATTCGATCAGGTGGAGCAACGCCCTAGAGTGAAGCCTATGTTGCTCGAAATGTAGAAATGACCATAACTTTCACACTGGTTGCAATTATTCGTTTTATACGATGGAAAGGCAGTTGTATTTATATCGTATTTTATGCTTCTGGCGTTGACTTCTTAGGCCCTAACTACTATATCTGGTGGAACACCGCCCTAGGGTAAAGCCAAGATTGCTCGAAATGTAGAAATGACCATAACTTTCACACTGGCTGCAATTATTCGTTTTATACGATGGAAAAGCTGTTGTATTTATATCGTATTTTATACTTCAGGCGTTGACTTCTGAGGCCGTAGCTATTCGATGTGGTGGAAGAACGCCATACAGTGAACCCTAGGTTGCCCGGAACGTAGAAATGTCCATATCTTTCACACTGTTTGCAATTATTCATTTTATACGATGGCAAAGCTGTTGTATTTATATTGTATTTTATGCTTCTGGCGTTGACTTCTTAGGCCCTAACTATTCGATCAGGTGGAGCGACGCCTCAGAGTTAAGTCTAGGATGCCCGAAACGCCGAAATGATCATTTCTTTCACACTGTTTGCAATTATCCCTTTTATACGATGGAAAAGCTGTTGTATTTATATCGTATTTTATGCTTCTGGCGTTGACTTCTAAGGACCTAACTATTCGGTCTGGTGGAGAATCGCCCTAGAGTGAAGCCTAGGTTGCCCGGAACGTAGAAATGGCCATAACTTTCACACTGGTTGCAATTATTTGTTTTATGCGATGGAAAAGCTGTTGTATTTATGTCGTATTTTATGCTTCTGGCGTTGACTTCTTAGCCCCTAACTACTCGATCTGGTGGAGCAACGGCCTAGGGTGAAGCCTAGGTTGCCCGGAAAGCAGAAATGACCATAACTTTCATACTGGTTGCAATTATTCGTTTTATATGGTGGAAAAACTGTTGTATTTATATTGTATTTTGTGCTTTTGGCGTTGACTTCTAAGGCCCTAACTATTCGATCAGGTGGAGCGACGCCTCAGAGTTAAGTCTAGGATGCCCGAAACGCCGAAATGATCATTTCTTTCACACTGTTTGCAATTATCCCTTTTATACGATGGAAAAGCTGTTATATTTATATTGTATTTTATGCTTCTGGCGTCGACTTCTTAGGCCCTAACTATTCGATCTGTTGGAGCAACGCCCTAGGGTGAAGCGTAGGTTGCCCGGAACGTAGAAACGACCATAACTTTCACACTGGTAGCAATTATTCGTTTTATACAATGGAAAGCCTGTTCGATTTATTTTGTATTTTATGTTTCGGGCGTTGACTTCTAAGGCCCTAACTATTCGATCTGGTGGTGCAACTCCCTAGGGTGAAGCCTAGGTTCCTCGGAAAGTAGAAATGACCATAACTTTCATACTGGTTGCAATTATTCGTTTTATATGGTGGAAAAACTGTTGTATTTATATTGTATTTTATGCTTCTGGCGCTGACTTCTAAGGCCCTAACTATTCGATCAGGTGGAGCAACGCCCTAGAGTGAAGCCTATGTTGCTCGAAATGTAGAAATGACCATAACTTTCACACTGGTTGCAATTATTCGTTTTATACGATGGAAAGGCAGTTGTATTTATATCGTATTTTATGCTTCTGGCGTTGACTTCTTAGGCCCTAACTACTATATCTGGTGGAACACCGCCCTAGGGTAAAGCCAAGATTGCTCGAAATGTAGAAATGACCATAACTTTCACACTGGCTGCAATTATTCGTTTTATACGATGGAAAAGCTGTTGTATTTATATCGTATTTTATACTTCAGGCGTTGACTTCTGAGGCCGTAGCTATTCGATGTGGTGGAAGAACGCCATACAGTGAACCCTAGGTTGCCCGGAACGTAGAAATGTCCATATCTTTCACAGTGTTTGCAATTATTCATTTTATACGATGGCAAAGCTGTTGTATTTATATTGTATTTTATGCTTCTGGCGTTGACTTCTTAGGCCCTAACTATTCGATCAGGTGGAGCGACGCCTCAGAGTTAAGTCTAGGATGCCCGAAACGCCGAAATGATCATTTCTTTCACACTGTTTGCAATTATCCCTTTTATACGATGGAAAAGCTGTTGTATTTATATCGTATTTTATGCTTCTGGCGTTGACTTCTAAGGACCTAACTATTCGGTCTGGTGGAGAATCGCCCTAGAGTGAAGCCTAGGTTGCCCGGAACGTAGAAATGGCCATAACTTGCACACTGGTTGCTATCATTCGTTTTATATGATGGAAAAACTGTTGTATTTATATTGTATTTTATGCTTCTGGCGTTCACTTCTTAGGCACTAACTATTCGATCTGGTGGAACTACGGCCTAGGGTCAAGCCTAGGTTGCCCGGAACGTAGAAATGACCATAACTTTTACACTGGTAGCAATTATTCGTTTTATACGATGCAAATACTGTTATATTTATATTGTATTTAAGCTTCTGGCGTTGACTTCTGAGGCCGTTGCTATTCGATGTGGTGGAAGAACGCCCTAGGGTGAAGCCTACGTTCCTCGGAAAGTAGAAATGACCATAACTTTCATACTGCTTGCAATTATTCGTTTTATATGGTGGAAAAACTGTTGTATTTATATTGTATTTTATGCTTCTGGCGCTGACTTCTAAGGCCCTAACTATTCGATCAGGTGGAGCAACGCCCTAGAGTGAAGCCTATGTTGCTCGAAATGTAGAAATGACCATAACTTTCACACTGGTTGCAATTATTCGTTTTATACGATGGAAAGGCAGTTGTATTTATATCGTATTTTATGCTTCTGGCGTTGACTTCTTAGGCCCTAACTACTATATCTGGTGGAACACCGCCCTAGGGTAAAGCCAAGATTGCTCGAAATGTAGAAATGACCATAACTTTCACACTGGCTGCAATTATTCGTTTTATACGATGGAAAAGCTGTTGTATTTATATCGTATTTTATACTTCAGGCGTTGACTTCTGAGGCCGTAGCTATTCGATGTGGTGGAAGAACGCCATACAGTGAACCCTAGGTTGCCCGGAACGTAGAAATGTCCATATCTTTCACACTGTTTGCAATTATTCATTTTATACGATGGCAAAGCTGTTGTATTTATATTGTATTTTATGCTTCTGGCGTTGACTTCTTAGGCCCTAACTATTCGATCAGGTGGAGCGACGCCTCAGAGTTAAGTCTAGGATGCCCGAAACGCCGAAATGATCATTTCTTTCACACTGTTTGCAATTATCCCTTTTATACGATGGAAAAGCTGTTGTATTTATATCGTATTTTATGCTTCTGGCGTTGACTTCTAAGGACCTAACTATTCGGTCTGGTGGAGAATCGCCCTAGAGTGAAGCCTAGGTTGCCCGGAACGTAGAAATGGCCATAACTTTCACACTGGTTGCAATTATTTGTTTTATGCGATGGAAAAGCTGTTGTATTTATGTCGTATTTTATGCTTCTGGCGTTGACTTCTTAGCCCCTAACTACTCGATCTGGTGGAGCAACGGCCTAGGGTGAAGCCTAGGTTGCCCGGAAAGCAGAAATGACCATAACTTTCATACTGGTTGCAATTATTCGTTTTATATGGTGGAAAAACTGTTGTATTTATATTGTATTTTGTGCTTTTGGCGTTGACTTCTAAGGCCCTAACTATTCGATCAGGTGGAGCGACGCCTCAGAGTTAAGTCTAGGATGCCCGAAACGCCGAAATGATCATTTCTTTCACACTGTTTGCAATTATCCCTTTTATACGATGGAAAAGCTGTTATATTTATATTGTATTTTATGCTTCTGGCGTCGACTTCTTAGGCCCTAACTATTCGATCTGTTGGAGCAACGCCCTAGGGTGAAGCGTAGGTTGCCCGGAACGTAGAAACGACCATAACTTTCACACTGGTAGCAATTATTCGTTTTATACAATGGAAAGCCTGTTCGATTTATTTTGTATTTTATGTTTCGGGCGTTGACTTCTAAGGCCCTAACTATTCGATCTGGTGGTGCAACTCCCTAGGGTGAAGCCTAGGTTCCTCGGAAAGTAGAAATGACCATAACTTTCATACTGGTTGCAATTATTCGTTTTATATGGTGGAAAAACTGTTGTATTTATATTGTATTTTATGCTTCTGGCGCTGACTTCTAAGGCCCTAACTATTCGATCAGGTGGAGCAACGCCCTAGAGTGAAGCCTATGTTGCTCGAAATGTAGAAATGACCATAACTTTCACACTGGTTGCAATTATTCGTTTTATACGATGGAAAGGCAGTTGTATTTATATCGTATTTTATGCTTCTGGCGTTGACTTCTTAGGCCCTAACTACTATATCTGGTGGAACACCGCCCTAGGGTAAAGCCAAGATTGCTCGAAATGTAGAAATGACCATAACTTTCACACTGGCTGCAATTATTCGTTTTATACGATGGAAAAGCTGTTGTATTTATATCGTATTTTATACTTCAGGCGTTGACTTCTGAGGCCGTAGCTATTCGATGTGGTGGAAGAACGCCATACAGTGAACCCTAGGTTGCCCGGAACGTAGAAATGTCCATATCTTTCACAGTGTTTGCAATTATTCATTTTATACGATGGCAAAGCTGTTGTATTTATATTGTATTTTATGCTTCTGGCGTTGACTTCTTAGGCCCTAACTATTCGATCAGGTGGAGCGACGCCTCAGAGTTAAGTCTAGGATGCCCGAAACGCCGAAATGATCATTTCTTTCACACTGTTTGCAATTATCCCTTTTATACGATGGAAAAGCTGTTGTATTTATATCGTATTTTATGCTTCTGGCGTTGACTTCTAAGGACCTAACTATTCGGTCTGGTGGAGAATCGCCCTAGAGTGAAGCCTAGGTTGCCCGGAACGTAGAAATGGCCATAACTTGCACACTGGTTGCTATCATTCGTTTTATATGATGGAAAAACTGTTGTATTTATATTGTATTTTATGCTTCTGGCGTTCACTTCTTAGGCACTAACTATTCGATCTGGTGGAACTACGGCCTAGGGTCAAGCCTAGGTTGCCCGGAACGTAGAAATGACCATAACTTTTACACTGGTAGCAATTATTCGTTTTATACGATGCAAATACTGTTATATTTATATTGTATTTAAGCTTCTGGCGTTGACTTCTGAGGCCGTTGCTATTCGATGTGGTGGAAGAACGCCCTAGGGTGAAGCCTACGTTCCTCGGAAAGTAGAAATGACCATAACTTTCATACTGCTTGCAATTATTCGTTTTATATGGTGGAAAAACTGTTGTATTTATATTGTATTTTATGCTTCTGGCGCTGACTTCTAAGGCCCTAACTATTCGATCAGGTGGAGCAACGCCCTAGAGTGAAGCCTATGTTGCTCGAAATGTAGAAATGACCATAACTTTCACACTGGTTGCAATTATTCGTTTTATACGATGGAAAGGCAGTTGTATTTATATCGTATTTTATGCTTCTGGCGTTGACTTCTTAGGCCCTAACTACTATATCTGGTGGAACACCGCCCTAGGGTAAAGCCAAGATTGCTCGAAATGTAGAAATGACCATAACTTTCACACTGGCTGCAATTATTCGTTTTATACGATGGAAAAGCTGTTGTATTTATATCGTATTTTATACTTCAGGCGTTGACTTCTGAGGCCGTAGCTATTCGATGTGGTGGAAGAACGCCATACAGTGAACCCTAGGTTGCCCGGAACGTAGAAATGTCCATATCTTTCACACTGTTTGCAATTATTCATTTTATACGATGGCAAAGCTGTTGTATTTATATTGTATTTTATGCTTCTGGCGTTGACTTCTTAGGCCCTAACTATTCGATCAGGTGGAGCGACGCCTCAGAGTTAAGTCTAGGATGCCCGAAACGCCGAAATGATCATTTCTTTCACACTGTTTGCAATTATCCCTTTTATACGATGGAAAAGCTGTTGTATTTATATCGTATTTTATGCTTCTGGCGTTGACTTCTAAGGACCTAACTATTCGGTCTGGTGGAGAATCGCCCTAGAGTGAAGCCTAGGTTGCCCGGAACGTAGAAATGGCCATAACTTTCACACTGGTTGCAATTATTTGTTTTATGCGATGGAAAAGCTGTTGTATTTATGTCGTATTTTATGCTTCTGGCGTTGACTTCTTAGCCCCTAACTACTCGATCTGGTGGAGCAACGGCCTAGGGTGAAGCCTAGGTTGCCCGGAAAGCAGAAATGACCATAACTTTCATACTGGTTGCAATTATTCGTTTTATATGGTGGAAAAACTGTTGTATTTATATTGTATTTTGTGCTTTTGGCGTTGACTTCTAAGGCCCTAACTATTCGATCAGGTGGAGCGACGCCTCAGAGTTAAGTCTAGGATGCCCGAAACGCCGAAATGATCATTTCTTTCACACTGTTTGCAATTATCCCTTTTATACGATGGAAAAGCTGTTATATTTATATTGTATTTTATGCTTCTGGCGTCGACTTCTTAGGCCCTAACTATTCGATCTGTTGGAGCAACGCCCTAGGGTGAAGCGTAGGTTGCCCGGAACGTAGAAACGACCATAACTTTCACACTGGTAGCAATTATTCGTTTTATACAATGGAAAGCCTGTTCGATTTATTTTGTATTTTATGTTTCGGGCGTTGACTTCTAAGGCCCTAACTATTCGATCTGGTGGTGCAACTCCCTAGGGTGAAGCCTAGGTTCCTCGGAAAGTAGAAATGACCATAACTTTCATACTGGTTGCAATTATTCGTTTTATATGGTGGAAAAACTGTTGTATTTATATTGTATTTTATGCTTCTGGCGCTGACTTCTAAGGCCCTAACTATTCGATCAGGTGGAGCAACGCCCTAGAGTGAAGCCTATGTTGCTCGAAATGTAGAAATGACCATAACTTTCACACTGGTTGCAATTATTCGTTTTATACGATGGAAAGGCAGTTGTATTTATATCGTATTTTATGCTTCTGGCGTTGACTTCTTAGGCCCTAACTACTATATCTGGTGGAACACCGCCCTAGGGTAAAGCCAAGATTGCTCGAAATGTAGAAATGACCATAACTTTCACACTGGCTGCAATTATTCGTTTTATACGATGGAAAAGCTGTTGTATTTATATCGTATTTTATACTTCAGGCGTTGACTTCTGAGGCCGTAGCTATTCGATGTGGTGGAAGAACGCCATACAGTGAACCCTAGGTTGCCCGGAACGTAGAAATGTCCATATCTTTCACAGTGTTTGCAATTATTCATTTTATACGATGGCAAAGCTGTTGTATTTATATTGTATTTTATGCTTCTGGCGTTGACTTCTTAGGCCCTAACTATTCGATCAGGTGGAGCGACGCCTCAGAGTTAAGTCTAGGATGCCCGAAACGCCGAAATGATCATTTCTTTCACACTGTTTGCAATTATCCCTTTTATACGATGGAAAAGCTGTTGTATTTATATCGTATTTTATGCTTCTGGCGTTGACTTCTAAGGACCTAACTATTCGGTCTGGTGGAGAATCGCCCTAGAGTGAAGCCTAGGTTGCCCGGAACGTAGAAATGGCCATAACTTGCACACTGGTTGCTATCATTCGTTTTATATGATGGAAAAACTGTTGTATTTATATTGTATTTTATGCTTCTGGCGTTCACTTCTTAGGCACTAACTATTCGATCTGGTGGAACTACGGCCTAGGGTCAAGCCTAGGTTGCCCGGAACGTAGAAATGACCATAACTTTTACACTGGTAGCAATTATTCGTTTTATACGATGCAAATACTGTTATATTTATATTGTATTTAAGCTTCTGGCGTTGACTTCTGAGGCCGTTGCTATTCGATGTGGTGGAAGAACGCCCTAGGGTGAAGCCTACGTTCCTCGGAAAGTAGAAATGACCATAACTTTCATACTGCTTGCAATTATTCGTTTTATATGGTGGAAAAACTGTTGTATTTATATTGTATTTTATGCTTCTGGCGCTGACTTCTAAGGCCCTAACTATTCGATCAGGTGGAGCAACGCCCTAGAGTGAAGCCTATGTTGCTCGAAATGTAGAAATGACCATAACTTTCACACTGGTTGCAATTATTCGTTTTATACGATGGAAAGGCAGTTGTATTTATATCGTATTTTATGCTTCTGGCGTTGACTTCTTAGGCCCTAACTACTATATCTGGTGGAACACCGCCCTAGGGTAAAGCCAAGATTGCTCGAAATGTAGAAATGACCATAACTTTCACACTGGCTGCAATTATTCGTTTTATACGATGGAAAAGCTGTTGTATTTATATCGTATTTTATACTTCAGGCGTTGACTTCTGAGGCCGTAGCTATTCGATGTGGTGGAAGAACGCCATACAGTGAACCCTAGGTTGCCCGGAACGTAGAAATGTCCATATCTTTCACACTGTTTGCAATTATTCATTTTATACGATGGCAAAGCTGTTGTATTTATATTGTATTTTATGCTTCTGGCGTTGACTTCTTAGGCCCTAACTATTCGATCAGGTGGAGCGACGCCTCAGAGTTAAGTCTAGGATGCCCGAAACGCCGAAATGATCATTTCTTTCACACTGTTTGCAATTATCCCTTTTATACGATGGAAAAGCTGTTGTATTTATATCGTATTTTATGCTTCTGGCGTTGACTTCTAAGGACCTAACTATTCGGTCTGGTGGAGAATCGCCCTAGAGTGAAGCCTAGGTTGCCCGGAACGTAGAAATGGCCATAACTTTCACACTGGTTGCAATTATTTGTTTTATGCGATGGAAAAGCTGTTGTATTTATGTCGTATTTTATGCTTCTGGCGTTGACTTCTTAGCCCCTAACTACTCGATCTGGTGGAGCAACGGCCTAGGGTGAAGCCTAGGTTGCCCGGAAAGCAGAAATGACCATAACTTTCATACTGGTTGCAATTATTCGTTTTATATGGTGGAAAAACTGTTGTATTTATATTGTATTTTGTGCTTTTGGCGTTGACTTCTAAGGCCCTAACTATTCGATCAGGTGGAGCGACGCCTCAGAGTTAAGTCTAGGATGCCCGAAACGCCGAAATGATCATTTCTTTCACACTGTTTGCAATTATCCCTTTTATACGATGGAAAAGCTGTTATATTTATATTGTATTTTATGCTTCTGGCGTCGACTTCTTAGGCCCTAACTATTCGATCTGTTGGAGCAACGCCCTAGGGTGAAGCGTAGGTTGCCCGGAACGTAGAAACGACCATAACTTTCACACTGGTAGCAATTATTCGTTTTATACAATGGAAAGCCTGTTCGATTTATTTTGTATTTTATGTTTCGGGCGTTGACTTCTAAGGCCCTAACTATTCGATCTGGTGGTGCAACTCCCTAGGGTGAAGCCTAGGTTCCTCGGAAAGTAGAAATGACCATAACTTTCATACTGGTTGCAATTATTCGTTTTATATGGTGGAAAAACTGTTGTATTTATATTGTATTTTATGCTTCTGGCGCTGACTTCTAAGGCCCTAACTATTCGATCAGGTGGAGCAACGCCCTAGAGTGAAGCCTATGTTGCTCGAAATGTAGAAATGACCATAACTTTCACACTGGTTGCAATTATTCGTTTTATACGATGGAAAGGCAGTTGTATTTATATCGTATTTTATGCTTCTGGCGTTGACTTCTTAGGCCCTAACTACTATATCTGGTGGAACACCGCCCTAGGGTAAAGCCAAGATTGCTCGAAATGTAGAAATGACCATAACTTTCACACTGGCTGCAATTATTCGTTTTATACGATGGAAAAGCTGTTGTATTTATATCGTATTTTATACTTCAGGCGTTGACTTCTGAGGCCGTAGCTATTCGATGTGGTGGAAGAACGCCATACAGTGAACCCTAGGTTGCCCGGAACGTAGAAATGTCCATATCTTTCACAGTGTTTGCAATTATTCATTTTATACGATGGCAAAGCTGTTGTATTTATATTGTATTTTATGCTTCTGGCGTTGACTTCTTAGGCCCTAACTATTCGATCAGGTGGAGCGACGCCTCAGAGTTAAGTCTAGGATGCCCGAAACGCCGAAATGATCATTTCTTTCACACTGTTTGCAATTATCCCTTTTATACGATGGAAAAGCTGTTGTATTTATATCGTATTTTATGCTTCTGGCGTTGACTTCTAAGGACCTAACTATTCGGTCTGGTGGAGAATCGCCCTAGAGTGAAGCCTAGGTTGCCCGGAACGTAGAAATGGCCATAACTTGCACACTGGTTGCTATCATTCGTTTTATATGATGGAAAAACTGTTGTATTTATATTGTATTTTATGCTTCTGGCGTTCACTTCTTAGGCACTAACTATTCGATCTGGTGGAACTACGGCCTAGGGTCAAGCCTAGGTTGCCCGGAACGTAGAAATGACCATAACTTTTACACTGGTAGCAATTATTCGTTTTATACGATGCAAATACTGTTATATTTATATTGTATTTAAGCTTCTGGCGTTGACTTCTGAGGCCGTTGCTATTCGATGTGGTGGAAGAACGCCCTAGGGTGAAGCCTACGTTCCTCGGAAAGTAGAAATGACCATAACTTTCATACTGCTTGCAATTATTCGTTTTATATGGTGGAAAAACTGTTGTATTTATATTGTATTTTATGCTTCTGGCGCTGACTTCTAAGGCCCTAACTATTCGATCAGGTGGAGCAACGCCCTAGAGTGAAGCCTATGTTGCTCGAAATGTAGAAATGACCATAACTTTCACACTGGTTGCAATTATTCGTTTTATACGATGGAAAGGCAGTTGTATTTATATCGTATTTTATGCTTCTGGCGTTGACTTCTTAGGCCCTAACTACTATATCTGGTGGAACACCGCCCTAGGGTAAAGCCAAGATTGCTCGAAATGTAGAAATGACCATAACTTTCACACTGGCTGCAATTATTCGTTTTATACGATGGAAAAGCTGTTGTATTTATATCGTATTTTATACTTCAGGCGTTGACTTCTGAGGCCGTAGCTATTCGATGTGGTGGAAGAACGCCATACAGTGAACCCTAGGTTGCCCGGAACGTAGAAATGTCCATATCTTTCACACTGTTTGCAATTATTCATTTTATACGATGGCAAAGCTGTTGTATTTATATTGTATTTTATGCTTCTGGCGTTGACTTCTTAGGCCCTAACTATTCGATCAGGTGGAGCGACGCCTCAGAGTTAAGTCTAGGATGCCCGAAACGCCGAAATGATCATTTCTTTCACACTGTTTGCAATTATCCCTTTTATACGATGGAAAAGCTGTTGTATTTATATCGTATTTTATGCTTCTGGCGTTGACTTCTAAGGACCTAACTATTCGGTCTGGTGGAGAATCGCCCTAGAGTGAAGCCTAGGTTGCCCGGAACGTAGAAATGGCCATAACTTTCACACTGGTTGCAATTATTTGTTTTATGCGATGGAAAAGCTGTTGTATTTATGTCGTATTTTATGCTTCTGGCGTTGACTTCTTAGCCCCTAACTACTCGATCTGGTGGAGCAACGGCCTAGGGTGAAGCCTAGGTTGCCCGGAAAGCAGAAATGACCATAACTTTCATACTGGTTGCAATTATTCGTTTTATATGGTGGAAAAACTGTTGTATTTATATTGTATTTTGTGCTTTTGGCGTTGACTTCTAAGGCCCTAACTATTCGATCAGGTGGAGCGACGCCTCAGAGTTAAGTCTAGGATGCCCGAAACGCCGAAATGATCATTTCTTTCACACTGTTTGCAATTATCCCTTTTATACGATGGAAAAGCTGTTATATTTATATTGTATTTTATGCTTCTGGCGTCGACTTCTTAGGCCCTAACTATTCGATCTGTTGGAGCAACGCCCTAGGGTGAAGCGTAGGTTGCCCGGAACGTAGAAACGACCATAACTTTCACACTGGTAGCAATTATTCGTTTTATACAATGGAAAGCCTGTTCGATTTATTTTGTATTTTATGTTTCGGGCGTTGACTTCTAAGTCCCTAACTATTCGATCTGGTGGTGCAACTCCCTAGGGTGAAGCCTAGGTTCCTCGGAAAGTAGAAATGACCATAACTTTCATACTGGTTGCAATTATTCGTTTTATATGGTGGAAAAACTCTTGTATTTATATTGTATTTTATGCTTCTGGCGCTGACTTCTAAGGCCCTAACTATTCGATCAGGTGGAGCAACGCCCTAGAGTGAAGCCTATGTTGCTCGAAATGTAGAAATGACCATAACTTTCACACTGGTTGCAATTATTCGTTTTATACGATGGAAAGGCAGTTGTATTTATATCGTATTTTATGCTTCTGGCGTTGACTTCTTAGGCCCTAACTACTATATCTGGTGGAACACCGCCCTAGGGTAAAGCCAAGATTGCTCGAAATGTAGAAATGACCATAACTTTCACACTGGCTGCAATTATTCGTTTTATACGATGGAAAAGCTGTTGTATTTATATCGTATTTTATACTTCAGGCGTTGACTTCTGAGGCCGTAGCTATTCGATGTGGTGGAAGAACGCCATACAGTGAACCCTAGGTTGCCCGGAACGTAGAAATGTCCATATCTTTCACAGTGTTTGCAGTTATTCATTTTATACGATGGCAAAGCTGTTGTATTTATATTGTATTTTATGCTTCTGGCGTTGACTTCTTAGGCCCTAACTATTCGATCAGGTGGAGCGACGCCTCAGAGTTAAGTCTAGGATGCCCGAAACGCCGAAATGATCATTTCTTTCACACTGTTTGCAATTATCCCTTTTATACGATGGAAAAGCTGTTGTATTTATATCGTATTTTATGCTTCTGGCGTTGACTTCTAAGGACCTAACTATTCGGTCTGGTGGAGAATCGCCCTAGAGTGAAGCCTAGGTTGCCCGGAACGTAGAAATGGCCATAACTTGCACACTGGTTGCTATCATTCGTTTTATATGATGGAAAAACTGTTGTATTTATATTGTATTTTATGCTTCTGGCGTTCACTTCTTAGGCACTAACTATTCGATCTGGTGGAACAACGGCCTAGGGTCAAGCCTAGGTTGCCCGGAACGTAGAAATGACCATAACTTTTACACAGGTAGCAATTATTCGTTTTATACGATGCAAATACTGTTATATTTATATTGTATTTAAGCTTCTGGCGTTGACTTCTGAGGCCGTTGCTATTCGATGTGGTGGAAGAACGCCCTAGGGTGAAGCCTACGTTCCTCGGAAAGTAGAAATGACCATAACTTTCATACTGGTTGCAATTATTCGTTTTATATGGTGGAAAAACTGTTGTATTTATATTGTATTTTATGCTTCTGGCGCTGACTTCTAAGGCCCTAACTATTCGATCAGGTGGAGCAACGCCCTAGAGTGAAGCCTATGTTGCTCGAAATGTAGAAATGACCATAACTTTCACACTGGTTGCAATTATTCGTTTTATACGATGGAAAGGCAGTTGTATTTATATCGTATTTTATGCTTCTGGCGTTGACTTCTTAGGCCCTATCTATTATATCTGGTGGAACACCGCCCTAGGGTAAAGCCAAGATTGCTCGAAATGTAGAAATGACCATAACTTTCACACTGGCTGCAATTATTCGTTTTATACGATGGAAAAGCTGTTGTATTTATATCGTATTTTATACTTCAGGCGTTGACTTCTGAGGCCGTAGCTATTCGATGTGGTGGAAGAACGCCATACAGTGAACCCTAGGTTGCCCGGAACGTAGAAATGTCCATATCTTTCACACTGTTTGCAATTATTCATTTTATACGATGGCAAAGCTGTTGTATTTATATTGTATTTTATGCTTCTGGCGTTCACTTCTTAGGCACTAACTATTCGATCTGGTGGAACAACGGCCTAGGGTCAAGCCTAGGTTGCCCGGAACGTAGAAATGACCATAACTTTTACACTGGTAGCAATTATTCGTTTTATACGATGGAAAAACTGTTCTATTTATTTTGTATTTAATGCTTCGGGCGTTGACTTCTAAGGCCCTAACTGTTTGATCTGGTGGAGCAACGCCCTAGAGTGAAGCAAAGGTTGCCTGGAACGTAGAAATGACCATCACTTTCACACGGGTTGCAATTATTCCTGTTATAGGATGGAAAGACTGTTGTATTTTTATTGTATTTTATACTTCAGGCGTTGACTTCTGAGGCCGTAGCTATCCGATGTGGTGGAAGAACGCCATACAGTGAAGCCTAGGTTGCCCGGAACGTAGAAATGACCATAACTTTCACACTGGTTGCAATTATTTGTTTTATGCGATGGAAAAGCTGTTGTATTTATGTCGTATTTTATGCTTCTGGCGTTGACTTCTTAGCCCCTAACTACTCGATCTGGTGGAGCAACGGCCTAGGGTGAAGCCTAGGTTGCCCGGAAAGCAGAAATGACCATAACTTTCATACTGGTTGCAATTATTCGTTTTATATGGTGGAAAAACTGTTGTATTTATATTGTATTTTGTGCTTTTGGCGTTGACTTCTAAGGCCCTAACTATTCGATCAGGTGGAGCGACGCCTGAGAGTTAAGTCTAGGATGCCCGAAACGCCGAAATGATCATTTCTTTCACACTGTTTGCAATTATCCCTTTTATACGATGGAAAAGCTGTTATATTTATATTGTATTTTATGCTTCTGGCGTCGACTTCTTAGGCCCTAACTATTCGATCTGTTGGAGCAACGCCCTAGGGTGAAGCGTAGGTTGCCCGGAACGTAGAAACGACCATAACTTTCACACTGGTAGCAATTATTCGTTTTATACAATGGAAAGCCTGTTCGATTTATTTTGTATTTTATGTTTCGGGCGTTGACTTCTAAGGCCCTAACTATTCGATCTGGTGGTGCAACTCCCTAGGGTGAAGCCTAGGTTCCTCGGAAAGTAGAAATGACCATAACTTTCATACTGGTTGCAATTATTCGTTTTATATGGTGGAAAAACTGTTGTATTTATATTGTATTTTAAGCTTCTGGCGCTGACTTCTAAGGCCCTAACTATTCTATCAGGTGGAGCAACGCCCTAGAGTGAAGCCTATGTTGCTCGAAATGTAGAAATGACCATAACTTTCACACTGGTTGCAATTATTCGTTTTATACGATGGAAAGGCAGTTGTATTGATATCGTATTTTATGCTTCTGGCGTTGACTTCTTAGGCCCTAACTACTATATCTGGTGGAACACCGCCCTAGGGTAAAGCCAAGATTGCTCGAAATGTAGAAATGACCATAACTTTCACACTGGTTGCAATTATTCGTTTTATACGATGGAAAAGCTGTTGTATTTATATCGTATTTTATACATCAGGCGTTGACTTCTGAGGCCGTAGCTATTCGATGTCGTTGAGGGACGCCATACAGTGAACCCTAGGTTGCCCGGAACGTAGAAATGTCCATATCTTTCACACTGTTTGCAATTATTCATTTTATACGATGGCAAAGCTGTTGTATTTATATTGTATTTTATGCTTCTGGCGTCGACTTCTTAGGCCCTAACTATTCGATCAGGTGGAGCGACGCCTCAGAGTTAAGTCTAGGATGCCCGAAACGCCGAAATGATCATTTCTTTCACACTGTTTGCAATTATCCCTTTTATACGATGGAAAAGCTGTTGTATTTATATCGTATTTTATGCTTCTGGCGTTGACTTCTAAGGACCTAACTATTCGGTCTGGTGGAGAATCGCCCTAGAGTGAAGCCTAGGTTGCCCGGAACGTAGAAATGGCCATAACTTGCACACTGGTTGCTATCATTCGTTTTATATGATGGAAAAACTGTTGTATTTATATTGTATTTTATGCTTCTGGCGTTCACTTCTTGGGCACTAACTATTCGATCTGGTGGAACAACGGCCTAGGGTGAAGCCTAGGTTGCCCGGAACGTAGAAATGACCATAACTTTTACACTGGTAGCAATTATTCGTTTTATACGATGGAAAAACTGTTATATTTATATTGTATTTAAGCTTCTGGCGTTGACTTCTGAGGCCGTTGCTATTCGATGTGGTGGAAGAACGCCATAGAGTGAAGCCTAGGTAGCCCGGATCGTAGAAATGTCCATATCTTTCACGCTGTTTGCAATTATTCGTTTTATACAATGGAAAAACTGTTCTATTTATATTGTATTTTATGCTTCTGGCGTCGACTTCTTAGGCCCTAACTATTCGATCAGGTGGAGCGACGCCTCAGAGTTAAGTCTAGGATGCCCGAAACGCCGAAATGATCATTTCTTTCACACTGTTTCTAATTATCCCTTTTATACGATGGAAAAGCTGTTGTATTTATATCGTATTTTATGCTTCTGGCGTTGACTTCTAAGGACCTAACTATTCGGTCTGGTGGAGAATCGCCCTAGAGTGAAGCCTAGGTTGCCCGGAACGTAGAAATGGCCATAACTTGCACACTGGTTGCTATCATTCGTTTTATATGATGGAAAAACTGTTGTATTTATATTGTATTTTATGCTTCTGGCGTTCACTTCTTAGGCACTAACTATTCGATCTGGTGGAACAACGGCCTAGGGTGAAGCCTAGGTTGCCCGGAACGTAGAAATGACCATAACTTTTACACTGGTAGCAATTATTCGTTTTATACGATGGAAAAACTGTTATATTTATATTGTATTTAAGCTTCTGGCGTTGACTTCTGAGGCCGTTGCTATTCGATGTGGTGGAAGAACGCCATAGAGTGAAGCCTAGGTAGCCCGGATCGTAGAAATGTCCATATCTTTCACGCTGTTTGCAATTATTCGTTTTATACAATGGAAAAACTGTTCTATTTATTTTGTATTTTATGCTTCTGGCGTTGACTTCTAAGGCCCTAACTATTCGATCAGGTGGAGCAACGCCCTAGAGTGAAGCCTATGTTGCTCGAAATGTAGAAATGACCATAACTTTCACACTGGTTGCAATTATTCGTTTTATACGATGGAAAAGCTGTTGTATTTATATCGTATTTTATGCTTCTGGCGTTGACTTCTAAGGACCTAACTATTCGGTCTGGTGGAGAATCGCCCTAGAGTGAAGCCTAGGTTGCCCGGAACGTAGAAATGGCCATAACTTGCACACTGGTTGCTATCATTCGTTTTATACAATGGAAAAACTGTTCTATTTATTTTGTATTTTATGCTTCTGGCGTTGACTTCTAAGGCCCTAACTATTCGATCAGGTGGAGCAACGCCCTAGAGTGAAGCCTATGTTGCTCGAAATGTAGAAATGTCCATAACTTTCACACTGGTTGCAATTATTCGTTTTATACGATGGAAAAGCTGTTGTATTTATATCGTATTTTATGCTTCTGGCGTTGACTTCTTAGGCCCTAACTATTCGATCAGGTGGAGCAACGCCCTAGAGTTAAGCCTATGTTGCTCGAAATGTAGAAATGACCATAACTTTCACACTGGCTGCAATTATTCGTTTTATACGATGGAAAAGCTGTTGTATTTATATCGTATTTTATACTTCGGGCGTTGACTTCTGAGGCCGTAGCAATTCGATGTCGTGGAAGAACGCCATACAGTGAACCCTAGGTTGCCCGGAACGTAGAAATGTCCATATCTTTCACACTGTTTGCAATTATTCATTTTATACGATGGCAAAGCTGTTGTATTTATATTGTATTTTATGCTTCTGGCGTTGACTTCTTAGGCCCTAACTATTCGATCTGGTGGAGCAACGGCCTAGGGTGAAGCCTAGGTTGCCCGGAAAGCAGAAATGACCATAACTTTCATACTGGTTGCAATTATTCGTTTTATATGGTGGAAAAACTGTTGTATTTATATTGTATTTTGTGCTTTTGGCGTTGACTTCTAAGGCCCTAACTATTCGATCAGGTGGAGCAACGCCCTAGAGTGAAGCCTCTGTTGCTCGAAATGTAGAAATGGCCATAACTTTCACACTGGTTGCAATTATTCGTTTTATACGATGGAAAAGCTGTTGTATTTATATCGTATTTTATGCTCATGGCGTTGACTTCTTAGGCCTTAACTATTCTATCTGGTGGAACAACGCCCTAGGGTAAAGCCACGATTGCTCGAAATGTAGAAATGACCATAACTTACACACTGGTTGCAATTATTCGTTTTATACGATGGAAAAGCTGTTGTATTCATATCGTATTTTATACATCAGGCGTTGACTTCTGAGGCCGTAGCTATTCGATGTCGTTGAGGGACGCCATACAGTGAACCCTAGGTTGCCCGGAACGTAGAAATGTTCATATCTTTCACACTGTTTGCAATTATTCATTTTATACGATGGCAAAGCTGTTGTATTTATATTGTATTTTATGCTTCTGGCGTCGACTTCTTAGGCCCTAACTATTCGATCTGTTGGAGCAACGCCCTAGGGTGAAGCGTAGGTTGCCCGGAACGTAGAAACGACCATAACTTTCACACTGGTAGCAATTATTCGTTTTATACAATGGAAAGCCTGTTCGATTTATTTTGTATTTTATGCTTCTGGCGCTGATTTCTTAGGACCTAACCATTCGAAGCTGGTGGAGCAAGGCCCTAGAGTGAAGCCTAGGTTGCCCGGAACGTAGAAATGACCATAACTTTCACACTGGTTACCATTATTCGTTTTATACGATGGAAAAGCTGTTGTATTTACATCGTATTTTATGCTTCTGGCGTTGACTTCTAAGGCCCTAACTGTTCCATCTGGTGGAACAACGTACTAGGGTGAAGCCTAGGTTGCCCGGAACGTAGAAATGTCCATAACTTTCACTCTGGTAGCAATTATTCGTTTTATACAATGGAAAAACTGTTCTATTTATTTTGCATTTTATGCTTCGGGCACTGACTTCTAAGGCCCCAACTATTCGATCTGGTGGAGCAACGCCCTAGAGTGAATCCTAGGTTGCCCGGCACGTAGATATGACCATCTCTTTCAAACTGGTTGCAATTATTCCTGTTATGTGATGGAAAAACTGTTGTATTTTTATTGCATTTTATGCTTCGGGCATTGACTTCTAAGGTCCTAACTATTGAATCTGTTGGAGCAACGCGCTAGGGTGAAGCCTAGGTTGCGCAGAAAGTAGAAATGACAATAACCTTCACACTGGTTGCAATTATTCGTTTAATACGATGGAAAAGCTGTTGCATCTTTATTGTATTTTATGATTCTCTCGTTGACGTCTAAGGCCGTAGCTAGTAGATGTGGTGCAGCAACGCACTAGAGTGACGCCTAGGTTGCCCGGAACGTGGAGTGACCATTACTTTCGCAATGTTTGCAATTATACATTTTATACGATGGAAAAACTGTTATATTTATATTGTATCTTATGCTTCTGGCGTTGACTTCTTAGGCCCTAACAATTCGATCTGGTGGAACAACGCCCTAGTGTGAAGCCTAGGTTGCCCGGAACGTAGAAATGACCATCACTTTCAAACTGGTTGCAATTATTCCTGTTCTATGATGGAAAAACTGTTGTATTTTTATTGCATTTTATGCTTCGGGCATTGACTTCTAAGGTCCTAACTATTCAATCTGTTGGAGCAACGCCCTAGGGTGAAGCCTAGGTTGCCCGGAAAGTAGAAATGACAATAACTTTCACACTGGTTGCAATTATTCGTTTTATACGATGGAAAAGCTGTTGCATCTTTATTGTATTTTATGCTTCTGTCGTTGACGTCTAAGGCCGTAGCTATTAGATGTGGTGGAGCAACGCACTAGAGTGACGCCTATGTTGCCTGGAACGTAGAAATGACCATTACTTTCGCAATGCTTGCAATTATTCATTTTATACGATGGAAAAACTGTTGTCCTTATATTGTATTTTATGCTTCTGGCGTTGACTTCTTATGCCACAACTATCCCATCTGGTGGGACAACGCCCTAGGGTGAAGCCTAGGTTGACCGGAACGTAGAAATGGAAATAACTTTCACACCGGTAGCAATTATTCGTTTTATACGATGGAAAAACAGTTCTATTTATTTTGTATTTTATGCTTCGGCCGTTGACTTCTAAGGCCCTAACTATTCGTTCTGTTCTAGCAACGCCCTAGGGTGAAGCCTAGGTTACCCGGAACGTAGAAATGACCAGTACTTTCACACTGTTCGCAGTGACTCCTGTTATACGATGGAAAAACTGTTGCATCTTTATTGAATTTTATGCTTCTGGCGTTGACTTCTAAGGCCCTAACTATTCTATCTGGTGTATCAACGCCCTAGAGTGAAGCCTAGGTTGCTGGGAATTTAAAAATGACCATAACATTCACACTAGTTGAAATTATTCGTTTTATACGATGGAGAAACTGTTATATTTAAATTGTATTTTATGTTTCTGGCGTTGATTTCTTAGGCCCTAACTATTCGATCTGGTGGAGCAACGCCCTAGAGTGAAGCCTAGGTTGCCCGGAACGTAGGAATACCATCAATTTCAAACTGGTTGCAATTAATCCTTTTATACGATGGAAAAGCTGTTGTATTTTTACTGCATTTTATGCTTCGGGCGTTGACTTCTAAGGCCTTAACTATTCAATCTGTTGGGTCAACGCCCTAGAGTGAAGCCTAGGTTGCTCGGAATGTAGAAATGACCATAACATTCACACTGGTTGAAATTATTCGTTTTATACGATGGAAAAGCTGTTGTATCTTTATTGTATTTTATGCTTCTGGCGTTGACTTCTAAGGCCCTAAATGTTTGATCTGGTGGAGCAACGCCCTAGAGTGAAGCCTAGGTTGCCCGGAACGTAGAAATGACCATAACTTTCACACTGGTTGCTATTACTCGTTCTATACGATGGAAAAATTGTTATATTTATATTGTATCTTATGCATCTGGCGTTGACTTCTTAGGCCGTAACAATTCGATCTGGTGGAACAACGCCCTAGAGTGAAGCCTAGGTTGCCTGGAACGTACAAATGACCATCACTTTCACACGGGTTGCAATTATTCCTGTTATAGGATGGAAAGACTGTTGTATTTTTATTGTATTTTATGCTTCAGGCGTTGACTTCTCATGCCGCAGCTATTCGATGTGGTGGAAGAACGCCATAGAGTGAAGCCTAGGTTGCCCGGAACGTAGAAATGACAATAACTTTCATACTGGTTGCAATTATTCGTTTTATATGATGGAAGAACTGTTGTATTTATATTGTATTTTATGCTGCTGGCGTTCACTTCTTAGGCCCTAACTATTCGATCTGGTGGAACAACGCCCTGGGGTGAAGCCTAGGTTGCCCGGAATGTAGAAATGACCATAACTTTGTCACTGGTTGCTATTATTCGTTTTATACGATGGAAAAACTGTTATATTTAAATTGTATTTTATGCTTCTGGCGTTGATATCTTAGGCCCTAACTATTCGACCTGGTGGAACAACGCCCTAGGGTGAAGCCTAGGTTGCCCGGAACGTAGAAATGACCATAACTTTTACACTGGTAGCAATTATTCGTTTTATACAATGGAAAAACTGTTCTATTTATTTTACATTTTATGCTTCGGGCGTTGACTTCTAAGGCCCTAACTGATTGATCTGGAGGAGCAACGCCCTTGTGTGATTCCTAGGTTGCCCGGAACGTAGAAAAGACCATAACTTTTACACTGGTAGCAATTATTCGTTTTATACAGTGGAAAAACCGTTCTATTTATTTTGTATTTTATGGTTCGGGCGTTGACTTCTAAGGTCCTAACTGTTTGATCTGGTGGAGCAACGCCCTAGATTAAAGCCTAGGTTGCCCGGAACGTAGAAATGACCATAACTTTCACACTGGTTGCTATTATTCGTTTTATACGATTCAAAAGCTGTTGTACTTATATCGTATTTTATGCTTCTGGCGTTGACTTCTAAGGCCCTCAACTATTCGATCTGGTGGAGCAACGCGCTAGAGCGAAGCATAGGTTGCCCGGAACGTAGAAATAACCATTACTTTCACACTGTTTGCAATTATTCATTTTATACGATGGAAAAGCTGTTGTATTTATATTGCATTTTATTCTTCTGGCGTTGACTTTTGAGGCCGTAGCTATTAGATGTGGTGGAGCAACGCCGTAGAGTGTCGCATAGGTTGCCCGGAACGTAGAAATGACCATTACTTTCACAATGTTTGCAAATATTCAATTTATTCGATGGAAAAACTGTTGTACTTATATTGTATTTTATTCTTCTGGCGTTGAATTCTAAGTACCTAGCTTTTCGAACTCGTGGAACAACGCCCTAGAGTGAAGCCTAGCTTACCCGGAATGTAGAAATGACCAGTACTTTCACACTGGTTGCAGTTATTCCTGTTATACGATGGAAAAACTGTTGCACCTTTATTGTATTTTATGCTTCTGGCGTTGACTTCTTAGGCCCTAACTATTCTATCTGGTGGAACAACGCCCTAGGGTAAAGCCACGATTGCTCGAAATGTAGAAATGACCATAACTTACACACTGGTTGCAATTATTCGTTTTATACGATGGAAAAGCTGTTGTATTTATATCGTATTTTATACATCAGGCGTTGACTTCTGAGGCCGTAGCTATTCGATGTCGTTGAGGGACGCCATACAGTGAACCCTAGGTTGCCCGGAACATAGAAATGTCCATATCTTTCACACTGTTTGCAATTATTCATTTTATACGATGGCAAAGCTGTTGTATTTATATTGTATTTTATGCTTCTGGCGTCGACTTCTTAGGCCCTAACTATTCGATCTGTTGGAGCAACGCCCTAGGGTGAAGCGTAGGTTGCCCGGAACGTAGAAACGACCATAACTTTCACACTGGTAGCAATTATTCGTTTTATACAATGGAAAGCCTGTTCGATTTATTTTGTATTTTATGTTTCGGGCGTTGACTTCTAAGGCCCTAACTATTCGATCTGGTGGTGCAACACCCTAGGGTGAAGCCTAGGTTCCTCGGAAAGTAGAAATGACCATAACTTTAATACTGGTTGCAATTATTCGTTTTATATGGTGGAAAAACTGTTGTATTTATATTGTATTTTATGCTTCTGGCGCTGACTTCTAAGGCCCTAACTATTCGATCAGGTGGAGCAACGCCCTAGAGTGAAGCCTATGTTGCTCGAAATGTAGAAATGACCATAACTTTCACACTGGTTGCAATTATTCGTTTTATACGATGGAAAGGCAGTTGTATTTATATCGTATTTTATGCTTCTGGCGTTGACTTCTTAGGCCCTAACTATTATATCTGGTGGAACACCGCCCTAGGGTAAAGCCAAGATTGCTCGAAATGTAGAAATGACCATAACTTTCACACTGGCTGCAATTATTCGTTTTATACGATGGAAAAGCTGTTGTATTTATATCGTATTTTATACTTCAGGCGTTGACTTCTGAGGCCGTAGCTATTCGATGTGGTGGAAGAACGCCATACAGTGAACCCTAGGTTGCCCGGAACGTAGAAATGTCCATATCTTTCACACTGTTTGCAATTATTCATTTTATACGATGTCAAAGCTGTTGTATTTATATTGTATTTTATGCTTCTGGCGTTGACTTCTTAGGCCCTAACTATTCGATCAGGTGGAGCGACGCCTCAGAGTTAAGTCTAGGATGCCCGAAACGCCGAAATGATCATTTCTTTCATACTGTTTGCAATTATCCCTTTTATACGATGGAAAAGCTGTTGTATTTATATCGTATTTTATGCTTCTGGCGTTGACTTCTAAGGACCTAACTATTCGGTCTGGTGGAGAATCGCCCTAGAGTGAAGCCTAGGTTGCCCGGAACGTAGAAATGGCCATAACTTGCACACTGGTTGCTATCATTCGTTTTATATGATGGAAAAACTGTTGTATTTATATTGTATTTTATGCTTCTGGCGTTCACTTCTTAGGCACTAACTATTCGATCTGGTGGAACAACGGCCTAGGGTCAAGCCTAGGTTGCCCGGAACGTAGAAATGACCATAACTTTTACACTGGTAGCAATTATTCGTTTTATACGATGCAAATACTGTTATATTTATATTGTATTTAAGCTTCTGGCGTTGACTTCTGAGGCCGTTGCTATTCGATGTGGTGGAAGAACGCCATAGAGTGAAGCCTAGGTAGCCCGGATCGTAGAAATGTCCATATCTTTCACACTGTTTGCAATTTTTCGTTTTATACGATGGAAAAACTGTTTTATTTATTTTGTATTTTATGCTTCGGGCGTTGACTTCTAAGGCCCTAACTATTCGATCTAGTGGAGCAACGCCCTAGAGTGTAGCCTAGGTTGCCCGGAACGTAGAAATGGCCATAACTTTCACACAGATTGCTATCACTCGTTTTATATGATCAAAACACTGTTGTATTTATATTGTATTTTATGCTTCTGGCGTTCACTTCTTAGGCCCTAACTATTCGATCTGGTGGAACAACGGCCTAGGGTGAAGCCTAGGTTGCCCGGAACGTAGAAATGACCATAACTTTTACACTGGTAGCAATTATTCGTTTTATACGATGGAAAAACTGTTATATTTATATTGTATTTAAGCTTCTGGCGTTGACTTCTGAGGCCGTTGCTATTCGATGTGGTGGAAGAACGCCATAGAGTGAAGCCTAGGTAGCCCGGATCGTAGAAATGTCCATATCTTTCACACTGTTTGCAATTATTCGTTTTATACAATGGAAAAACTGTTCTATTTATTTTGTATTTTATGCTTCTGGCGTTGACTTCTAAGGCCCTAACTATTCGATCAGGTGGAGCAACGCCCTAGAGTGAAGCCTATGTTGCTCGAAATGTCGAAATGACCATAACTTTCACACTGGTTGCAATTATTCGTTTAATACGATGGAAAAGCTGTTGCATCTTTATTGTATTTTATGATTCTCTCGTTGACGTCTAAGGCCGTAGCTAGTAGATGTGGTGCAGCAACGCACTAGAGTGACGCCTAGGTTGCCCGGAACGTGGAGTGACCATTACTTTCGCAATGTTTGCAATTATACATTTTATACGATGGAAAAACTGTTATATTTATATTGTATCTTATGCTTCTGGCGTTGACTTCTTAGGCCCTAACAATTCGATCTGGTGGAACAACGCCCTAGTGTGAAGCCTAGGTTGCCCGGAACGTAGAAATGACCATCACTTTCAAACTGGTTGCAATTATTCCTGTTCTATGATGGAAAAACTGTTGTATTTTTATTGCATTTTATGCTTCGGGCATTGACTTCTAAGGTCCTAACTATTCAATCTGTTGGAGCAACGCCCTAGGGTGAAGCCTAGGTTGCCCGGAAAGTAGAAATGACAATAACTTTCACACTGGTTGCAATTATTCGTTTTATACGATGGAAAAGCTGTTGCATCTTTATTGTATTTTATGCTTCTGTCGTTGACGTCTAAGGCCGTAGCTATTAGATGTGGTGGAGCAACGCACTAGAGTGACGCCTATGTTGCCTGGAACGTAGAAATGACCATTACTTTCGCAATGCTTGCAATTATTCATTTTATACGATGGAAAAACTGTTGTCCTTATATTGTATTTTATGCTTCTGGCGTTGACTTCTTATGCCACAACTATCCCATCTGGTGGGACAACGCCCTAGGGTGTAGCCTAGGTTGACCGGAACGTAGAAATGGAAATAACTTTCACACCGGTAGCAATTATTCGTTTTATACGATGGAAAAACAGTTCTATTTATTTTGTATTTTATGCTTCGGCCGTTGACTTCTAAGGCCCTAACTATTCGTTCTGTTCTAGCAACGCCCTAGGGTGAAGCCTAGGTTACCCGGAACGTAGAAATGACCAGTACTTTCACACTGTTCGCAGTGACTCCTGTTATACGATGGAAAAACTGTTGCATCTTTATTGAATTTTATGCTTCTGGCGTTGACTTCTAAGGCCCTAACTATTCTATCTGGTGTATCAACGCCCTAGAGTGAAGCCTAGGTTGCTGGGAATTTAAAAATGACCATAACATTCACACTAGTTGAAATTATTCGTTTTATACGATGGAGAAACTGTTATATTTAAATTGTATTTTATGTTTCTGGCGTTGATTTCTTAGGCCCTAACTATTCGATCTGGTGGAGCAACGCCCTAGAGTGAAGCCTAGGTTGCCCGGAACGTAGGAATACCATCAATTTCAAACTGGTTGCAATTAATCCTTTTATACGATGGAAAAGCTGTTGTATTTTTACTGCATTTTATGCTTCGGGCGTTGACTTCTAAGGCCTTAACTATTCAATCTGTTGGGTCAACGCCCTAGAGTGAAGCCGAGGTTGCTCGGAATGTAGAAATGACCATAACATTCACACTGGTTGAAATTATTCGTTTTATACGATGGAAAAGCTGTTGTATCTTTATTGTATTTTATGCTTCTGGCGTTGACTTCTAAGGCCCTAAATGTTTGATCTGGTGGAGCAACGCCCTAGAGTGAAGCCTAGGTTGCCCGGAACGTAGAAATGACCATAACTTTCACACTGGTTGCTATTACTCGTTCTATACGATGGAAAAATTGTTATATTTATATTGTATCTTATGCATCTGGCGTTGACTTCTTAGGCCGTAACAATTCGATCTGGTGGAACAACGCCCTAGAGTGAAGCCTAGGTTGCCTGGAACGTACAAATGACCATCACTTTCACACGGGTTGCAATTATTCCTGTTATAGGATGGAAAGACTGTTGTATTTTTATTGTATTTTATGCTTCAGGCGTTGACTTCTCATGCCGCAGCTATTCGATGTGGTGGAAGAACGCCATAGAGTGAAGCCTAGGTTGCCCGGAACGTAGAAATGACAATAACTTTCATACTGGTTGCAATTATTCGTTTTAGATGATGGAAGAACTGTTGTTTTTATATTGTATTTTATGCTGCTGGCGTTCACTTCTTAGGCCCTAACTATTCGATCTGGTGGAACAACGCCCTGGGGTGAAGCCTAGGTTGCCCGGAACGTAGAAATGACCATAACTTTGTCACTGGTTGCTATTATTCGTTTTATACGATGGAAAAACTGTTATATTTAAATTGTATTTTATGCTTCTGGCGTTGATATCTTAGGCCCTAACTATTCGACCTGGTGGAACAACGCCCTAGGGTGAAGCCTAGGTTGCCCGGAACGTAGAAATGACCATAACTTTTACACTGGTAGCAATTATTCGTTTTATACAATGGAAAAACTGTTCTATTTATTTTACATTTTATGCTTCGGGCGTTGACTTCTAAGGCCCTAACTGATTGATCTGGAGGAGCAACGCCCTTGTGTGATTCCTAGGTTGCCCGGAACGTAGAAAAGACCATAACTTTTACACTGGTAGCAATTATTCGTTTTATACAGTGGAAAAACCGTTCTATTTATTTTGTATTTTATGGTTCGGGCGTTGACTTCTAAGGTCCTAACTGTTTGATCTGGTGGAGCAACGCCCTAGATTAAAGCCTAGGTTGCCCGGAACGTAGAAATGACCATAACTTTCACACTGGTTGCTATTATTCGTTTTATACGATTCAAAAGCTGTTGTACTTATATCGTATTTTATGCTTCTGGCGTTGACTTCTAAGGCCCTCAACTATTCGATCTGGTGGAGCAACGCGCTAGAGCGAAGCATAGGTTGCCCGGAACGTAGAAATAACCATTACTTTCACACTGTTTGCAATTATTCATTTTATACGATGGAAAAGCTGTTGTATTTATATTGCATTTTATTCTTCTGGCGTTGACTTTTGAGGCCGTAGCTATTAGATGTGGTGGAGCAACGCCGTAGAGTGTCGCATAGCTTGCCCGGAACGTAGAAATGACCATTACTTTCACAATGTTTGCAAATATTCAATTTATTCGATGGAAAAACTGTTGTACTTATATTGTATTTTATTCTTCTGGCGTTGAATTCTAAGTACCTAGCTTTTCGAACTCGTGGAACAACGCCCTAGAGTGAAGCCTAGCTTACCCGGAAAGTAGAAATGACCAGTACTTTCACACTGGTTGCAGTTATTCCTGTTATACGATGGAAAAACTGTTGCACCTTTATTGTATTTTATGCTTCTGGCGTTGACTTCTTAGGCCCTAACTATTCTATCTGGTGGAACAACGCCCTAGGGTAAAGCCACGATTGCTCGAAATGTAGAAATGACCATAACTTACACACTGGTTGCAATTATTCGTTTTATACGATGGAAAAGCTGTTGTATTTATATCGTATTTTATACATCAGGCGTTGACTTCTGAGGCCGTAGCTATTCGATGTCGTTGAGGGACGCCATACAGTGAACCCTAGGTTGCCCGGAACATAGAAATGTCCATATCTTTCACACTGTTTGCAATTATTCATTTTATACGATGGCAAAGCTGTTGTATTTATATTGTATTTTATGCTTCTGGCGTCGACTTCTTAGGCCCTAACTATTCGATCTGTTGGAGCAACGCCCTAGGGTGAAGCGTAGGTTGCCCGGAACGTAGAAACGACCATAACTTTCACACTGGTAGCAATTATTCGTTTTATACAATGGAAAGCCTGTTCGATTTATTTTGTATTTTATGTTTCGGGCGTTGACTTCTAAGGCCCTAACTATTCGATCTGGTGGTGCAACACCCTAGGGTGAAGCCTAGGTTCCTCGGAAAGTAGAAATGACCATAACTTTAATACTGGTTGCAATTATTCGTTTTATATGGTGGAAAAACTGTTGTATTTATATTGTATTTTATGCTTCTGGCGCTGACTTCTAAGGCCCTAACTATTCGATCAGGTGGAGCAACGCCCTAGAGTGAAGCCTATGTTGCCCGGAACGTAGAAATGTCCATATCTTTCACACTGTTTGCAATTATTCATTTTATACGATGTCAAAGCTGTTGTATTTATATTGTATTTTATGCTTCTGGCGTTGACTTCTTAGGCCCTAACTATTCGATCAGGTGGAGCGACGCCTCAGAGTTAAGTCTAGGATGCCCGAAACGCCGAAATGATCATTTCTTTCATACTGTTTGCAATTATCCCTTTTATACGATGGAAAAGCTGTTGTATTTATATCGTATTTTATGCTTCTGGCGTTGACTTCTAAGGCCCTAACTATTCGATCTAGTGGAGCAACGCCCTAGAGTGTAGCCTAGGTTGCCCGGAACGTAGAAATGGCCATAACTTTCACACAGATTGCTATCACTCGTTTTATATGATCAAAACACTGTTGTATTTATATTGTATTTTATGCTTCTGGCGTTGACTTCTAAGGCCCTAACTATTCGATCTAGTGGAGCAACGCCCTAGAGTGTAGCCTAGGTAGCCCGGATCGTAGAAATGTCCATATCTTTCACACTGTTTGCAATTTTTCATTTTATACGATGGAAAAACTGTTTTATTTATTTTGTATTTTATGCTTCGGGCGTTGACTTCTAAGGCCCTAACAATTCGATCTAGTGGAGCAACGCCCTAGAGTGTAGCCTAGGTTGCCCGGAACGTAGAAATGGCCATAACTTTCACACTGGTTGCTATCACTCGTTTTATATGATCAAAACACTGTTGTATTTATATTGTATTTTATGCTTCTGGCGTTCACTTCTTAGGCCCTAACTATTCGATCTGGTGGAACAACGGCCTAGGGTGAAGCCTAGGTTGCCCGGAACGTAGAAATGACCATAACTTTTACACTGGTAGCAATTATTCGTTTTATACGATGGAAAAACTGTTATATTTATATTGTATTTAAGCTTCTGGCGTTGACTTCTGAGGCCGTTGCTATTCGATGTGGTGGAAGAACGCCATAGTGTGAAGCCTAGGTAGCCCGGATCGTAGAAATGTCCATATCTTTCACACTGTTTGCAATTATTCGTTTTATACAATGGAAAAACTGTTCTATTTATTTTGTATTTTATGCTTCTGGCGTTGACTTCTAAGGCCCTAACTATTCGATCAGGTGGAGCAACGCCCTAGAGTGAAGCCTATGTTGCTCGAAATGTAGAAATGACCATAAATTTCACACTGGTTGCAATTATTCGTTTTATACGATGCAAATACTGTTATATTTATATTGTATTTAAGCTTCTGGCGTTGACTTCTGAGGCCGTTGCTATTCGATGTGGTGGAAGAACGCCATAGAGTGAAGCCTAGGTAGCCCGGATCGTAGAAATGTCCATATCTTTCACACTGTTTGCAATTTTTCGTTTTATACGATGGAAAAACTGTTTTATTTATTTTGTATTTTATGCTTCGGGCGTTGACTTCTAAGGCCCTAACTATTCGATCTAGTGGAGCAACGCCCTAGAGTGTAGCCTAGGTTGCCCGGAACGTAGAAATGGCCATAACTTTCACACAGATTGCTATCACTCGTTTTATATGATCAAAACACTGTTGTATTTATATTGTATTTTATGCTTCTGGCGTTCACTTCTTAGGCCCTAACTATTCGATCTGGTGGAACAACGGCCTAGGGTGAAGCCTAGGTTGCCCGGAACAAAGAAATGACCATAACTTTTACACTGGTAGCAATTATTCGTTTTATACGATGGAAAAACTGTTATATTTATATTGTATTTAAGCTTCTGGCGTTGACTTCTGAGGCCGTTGCTATTCGATGTGGTGGAAGAACGCCATAGAGTGAAGCCTAGGTAGCCCGGATCGTAGAAATGTCCATATCTTTCACACTGTTTGCAATTATTCGTTTTATACAATGGAAAAACTGTTCTATTTATTTTGTATTTTATGCTTCTGGCGTTGACTTCTAAGGCCCTAACTATTCGATCAGGTGGAGCAACGCCCTAGAGTGAAGCCTATGTTGCTCGAAATGTAGAAATGACCATAACTTTCACACTGGTTGCAATTATTCGTTTTATACGATGGAAAAGCTGTTGTATTTATATCGTATTTTATGCTTCTGGCGTTGACTTCTTAGGCCCTAACTATTCGATCAGGTGGAGCAACGCCCTAGAGTGAAGCCTATGTTGCTCGAAATGTAGAAATGGCCATAACTTTCACACTGGTTGCAATTATTCATTTTATACGATGGAAAAGCTGTTGTATTTATATCGTATTTTATGCTCATGGCGTTGACTTCTTAGGCCCCAACTATTCTATCTGGTGGAACAACGCCCTAGGGTAAAGCCACGATTGCTCGAAATGTAGAAATGACCATAACTTACACACTGGTTGCAATTATTCGTTTTATACGATGGAAAAGCTGTTGTATTTATATCGTATTTTATACATCAGGCGTTGACTTCTGAGGCCGTAGCTATTCGATGTCGTTGAGGGACGCCATACAGTGAACCCTAGGTTGCCCGGAACATAGAAATGTCCATATCTTTCACACTGTTTGCAATTATTCATTTTATACGATGGCAAAGCTGTTGTATTTATATTGTATTTTATGCTTCTGGCGTCGACTTCTTAGGCCCTAACTATTCGATCTGTTGGAGCAACGCCCTAGGGTGAAGCGTAGGTTGCCCGGAACGTAGAAACGACCATAACTTTCACACTGGTAGCAATTATTCGTTTTATACAATGGAAAGCCTGTTCGATTTATTTTGTATTTTATGTTTCGGGCGTTGACTTCTAAGGCCCTAACTATTCGATCTGGTGGTGCAACACCCTAGGGTGAAGCCTAGGTTCCTCGGAAAGTAGAAATGACCATAACTTTAATACTGGTTGCAATTATTCGTTTTATATGGTGGAAAAACTGTTGTATTTATATTGTATTTTATGCTTCTGGCGCTGACTTCTAAGGCCCTAACTATTCGATCAGGTGGAGCAACGCCCTAGAGTGAAGCCTATGTTGCTCGAAATGTAGAAATGACCATAACTTTCACACTGGTTGCAATTATTCGTTTTATACGATGGAAAGGCAGTTGTATTTATATCGTATTTTATGCTTCTGGCGTTGACTTCTTAGGCCCTAACTATTATATCTGGTGGAACACCGCCCTAGGGTAAAGCCAAGATTGCTCGAAATGTAGAAATGACCATAACTTTCACACTGGCTGCAATTATTCGTTTTATACGATGGAAAAGCTGTTGTATTTATATCGTATTTTATACTTCAGGCGTTGACTTCTGAGGCCGTAGCTATTCGATGTGGTGGAAGAACGCCATACAGTGAACCCTAGGTTGCCCGGAACGTAGAAATGTCCATATCTTTCACACTGTTTGCAATTATTCATTTTATACGATGTCAAAGCTGTTGTATTTATATTGTATTTTATGCTTCTGGCGTTGACTTCTTAGGCCCTAACTATTCGATCAGGTGGAGCGACGCCTCAGAGTTAAGTCTAGGATGCCCGAAACGTCGAAATGATCATTTCTTTCATACTGTTTGCAATTATCCCTTTTATACGATGGAAAAGCTGTTGTATTTATATCGTATTTTATGCTTCTGGCGTTGACTTCTAAGGACCTAACTATTCGGTCTGGTGGAGAATCGCCCTAGAGTGAAGCCTAGGTTGCCCGGAACGTAGAAATGGCCATAACTTGCACACTGGTTGCTATCATTCGTTTTATATGATGGAAAAACTGTTGTATTTATATTGTATTTTATGCTTCTGGCGTTCACTTCTTAGGCACTAACTATTCGATCTGGTGGAACAACGGCCTAGGGTCAAGCCTAGGTTGCCCGGAACGTAGAAATGACCATAACTTTTACACTGGTAGCAATTATTCGTTTTATACGATGCAAATACTGTTATATTTATACTGTATTTAAGCTTCTGGCGTTGACTTCTGAGGCCGTTGCTATTCGATGTGGTGGAAGAACGCCATAGAGTGAAGCCTAGGTAGCCCGGATCGTAGAAATGTCCATATCTTTCACACTGTTTGCAATTCTTCGTTTTATACGATGGAAAAACTGTTTTATTTATTTTGTATTTTATGCTTCGGGCGTTGACTTCTAAGGCCCTAACTATTCGATCTAGTGGAGCAACGCCCTAGAGTGTAGCCTAGGTTGCCGGGAACGTAGAAATGGCCATAACTTTCACACTGGTTGCTATCACTCGTTTTATATGATCAAAACACTGTTGTATTTATATTGTATTTTATGCTTCTGGCGTTCACTTCTCAGGCCCTAACTATTCGATCTGGTGGAACAACGGCCTAGGGTGAAGCCTAGGTTGCCCGGAACGTAGAAATGACCATAACTTTTACACTGGTAGCAATTATTCGTTTTATACGATGGAAAAACTGTTATATTTATATTGTATTTAAGCTTCTGGCGTTGACTTCTGAGGCCGTTGCTATTCGATGTGGTGGAAGAACGCCATAGAGTGAAGCCTAGGTAGCCCGGATCGTAGAAATGTCCATATCTTTCACACTGTTTGCAATTATTCGTTTTATACAATGGAAAAACTGTTCTATTTATTTTGTATTTTATGCTTCTGGCGTTGACTTCTAAGGCCCTAACTATTCGATCAGGTGGAGCAACGCCCTAGAGTGAAGCCTATGTTGCTCGAAATGTAGAAATGACCATAACTTTCACACTGGTTGCAATTATTCGTTTTATACGATGGAAAAGCTGTTGTATTTATATCGTATTTTATGCTTCTGGCGTTGACTTCTTAGGCCCTAACTATTCGATCAGGTGGAGCAACGCCCTAGAGTGAAGCCTATGTTGCTCGAAATGTAGAAATGACCATAACTTTCACACTGGTTGCAATTATTCGTTTTATACGATGGAAAAGCTGTTGTATTTATATCGTATTTTATACTTCGGGCGTTGACTTCTGAGGCCGTAGCAATTCGATGTCGTGGAAGAACGCCATACAGTGAACCCTAGGTTGCCCGGAACGTAGAAATGTCCATATCTTTCACACTGTTTGCAATTATTCATTTTATACGATGGCAAAGCTGTTGTATTTATATTGTATTTTATGCTTCTGGCGTTGACTTCTTAGGCCCTAACTATTCGATCTGGTGGAGCAACGGCCTAGGGTGAAGCCTAGGTTGCCCGGAAAGCAGAAATGACCATAACTTTCATACTGGTTGCAATTATTCGTTTTATATGGTGGAAAAACTGTTGTATTTATATTGTATTTTGTGCTTTTGGCGTTGACTTCTAAGGCCCTAACTATTCGATCAGGTGGAGCAACGCCCTAGAGTGAAGCCTATGTTGCTCGAAATGTAGAAATGTCCATAACTTTCACTCTGGTAGCAATTATTCGTTTTATACAATGGAAAAACTGTTCTATTTATTTTGCATTTTATGCTTCGGGCGTTGACGTCTAAGGCCCCAACTATTCGATCTGGTGGAGCAACGCCCTAGAGTGAAGCCTAGGTTGCCCGGGACGTAGAACATACTATTACCTTCACACTGGTTGCAATTATTCCTGTTATACGATGGAAAAACTGTTGCGTCTTTATTGTATTTTATGCTTCTGGCGTTGATTTCTTAGGACCTAACCATTCGAAGCTGGTGGAGCAAGGCCCTAGAGTGAAGCCTAGGTTGCCCGGAACGTAGAAATGACCATAACTTTCACACTGGTTACCATTATCCGTTTTATACGATGGAAAAGCTGTTGTATTTACATCGTATTTTATGCTTCTGGCGTTGACTTCTTAGGCCCTAACTGTTCCATCTGGTGGAACAACCCACTAGGGTGAAGCCTAGGTTGCCCGGAACGTAGAAATGTCCATAACTTTCACTCTGGTAGCAATTATTCGTTTTATACAATGGAAAAACTGTTCTATTTATTTTGCATTTTATGCTTCGGGCTTTGACTTCTAAGGCCCTACCTATTCGATCTGGCGGAGCAACACCCTACAGTGAAGCCTAGGTTGCCGGAACGTAGAAATGACCATAACTTCACACTGGTTGCTATTATTCGTTTTATACGATGAAAAATCTGCTATATTTATATTGCATTTTATGCTTCTGGCGTTGACTTCTTACGCCCTAACTATTCGATCTGGTGGAACAACGCCCTAGAGTGAAGCCTGCGATGCCCGGAACGTAGAAATGATCATTACCTTCACGCTTGTTGCAATTATTCCTTTTATACGATGAAAAAACTGTTGTATTTTTATTGCATTTTTTCCTTCTGGCGTTGACTTCTAAGGCCGTAGCTATTCGATGTGGTGGAGCAACGCCCTAGAGTGACGTCTAGGTTTCCCGGAACGTAGAAATGACCATTACTTTCACAATGTTTGCAATTATTCACTTTATACAATGGAAAAGCTGTTGTACTTATATATTATTTTATTCTTCTGCCGTTGACTTCTTATGCCCTGTCTGTTCGATCTGGTGGAACAGCGCCCTAGAATGAAGTCTAGGTTGCCCGGAACGTAGAAATGACCATTACTTTCACACTGTTTGCAAATATACATTATATACGATGGAAACGCTGTTGCATTTATATTGTATTTTGTGCTTCTGGCGTTCACTTCTTAGGCCCTAACTGTTTGGTCTGGTGGAGCAACGCACTAAAGTGACGTCTAGGTTGCCCGGAACGTCGAACGTACCATTACCTTCACACTGGTTGCAATTATTCCTGTTATACGATGGAAAAACTGTTGCGTCTTTATTGTATTTTATGCTTCTGGCGCTGATTTCTTAGGACCAAACCATTCGAAGCTGGTGGAGCAAGGCCCTAGAGTGAAGCCTGGGTTGCCCGGAACGTAGAAATGACCATAACTTTCACACTGGTTACCATTATTCGTTTTATACGATGGAAAAGCTGTTGTATTTACATCGTATTTTATGCTTCTGGCGTTGACTTCTTAGGCCCTAACTGTTCCATCTGGTGGAACAACGCACTAGGGTGAAGCCTAGGTTGCCCGGAACGTAGAAATGTCCATAACTTTCACTCTGGTAGCAATTATTCGTTTTATACAATGGAAAAACTGTTCTATTTATTTTGCATTTTATGCTTTGGGCGTTGACTTCTAAGGCCCCAACTATTCGATCTGGTGGAGCAACGCCCTAGAGTGAAGCCTAGGTTGCCCGGAACGTAGAACATACGATTACCTTCACACTGGTTGCAATTATTCCTGTTATACGATGGAAAAACTGTTGCACCATTATTGTATTTTATGCTTCTGGCGTTGACTTCTTAGGACCTAACCATTCGAATCCGGTGGAGCAAGGCCCTAGAGTGAAGCCTAGGTTGCCCGGAACGTAGAAATGACCATAACTTTCACACTGGTTACCATTATTCGTTTTATACGATGGAAAAGCTGTCGCATTTACATCGTATTTTATGCTTCTGGCGTTGACTTCTTAGGCCCTAACTGTTCCATCTGGTGGAACAACGCACTACGGTGAAGCCTAGGTTGCCCGGAACGTAGAAATGTCCATAACTTTCACTCTGGTAGCAATTATTCGTTTTATACAATGGAAAAACTGTTCTATTTATTTTGCATTTTATGCTTCGGGCGTCGACTTCTAAGGCCCCAACTATTCGATCTGGTGGAGCAACGCCCTAGAGTGAAGCCTAGGTTGCCCGGAACGTAGAACATACGATTACCTTCACACTGATTGCAATTATTCCTGTTATACGATGGAAAAACTGTTGCACCATTATTGTATTTTATGCTCCTGGCGTTGACTTCATAGGCCCTATCTATTTGATCTGGTGGAGCAACGCCCTAGAGTGAAACCTAGGTTACCCGGAACGTAGAAATGACCAGTACTTTCACACTGGTTGCAATTATTCCTGTTATACGATGGAAAAACTGTTGCGTCTTTATTGTATTTTATGCTTCTGGCGCTGATTTCTTAGGACCTAACCATTCGAAGCTGGTGGAGCAAGGCCCTAGAGTGAAGCCTAGGTTGCCCGGAACGTAGAAATGACCATAACTTTCACACTGGTTACCATTATTCGTTTTATACGATGGAAAAGCTGTTGTATTTACACCGTATTTTATGCTTCTGGCGTTGACTTCTTAGGCCCTAACTGTTCCATCTGGTGGAACAGCGCACTAGGGTGAAGCCTAGGTTGCCCGGAACGTAGAAATGTCCATAACTTTCACTCTGGTAGCAATTATTCGTTTTATACAATGGAAAAACTGTTCTATTTATTTTGCATTTTATGCTTCGGGCGTTGACTTCTAAGGCCACAACTATTCGATCTGTTGGAGCAACGCCCTAGAGTGAAGCCTAGGTTGCCCGGAACGTAGAACATACGATTACCTTCACACTGGTTGCAATTATTCCTGTTATACGATGGAAAAACTGTTGCACCATTATTGTATTTTATGCTTCTGGCGTTGACTTCTTAGGACCTAACCATTCGAATCCGGTGGAGCAAGGCCCTAGAGTGAAGCCTAGGTTGCCCGAAACGTAGAAATGACCATAACTTTCACACTGGTTACCATTATTCGTTTTATACGATGGAAAAGCTGTCGCATTTACATCGTATTTTATGCTTCTGGCGTTGACTTCTTAGGCCCTAACTGTTCCATCTGGTGGAACAACGCACTAGGGTGAAGCCTAGGTTGCCCGGAACGTAGAAATGTCCATAACTTTCACTCTGGTAGCAATTATTCGTTTTATACAATGGAAAAACTGTTCTATTTATTTTGCATTTTATGCTTCGGGCGTTGACTTCTAAGGCCCCAACTATTCGATCTGGTGGAGCAACGCCCTAGAGTGAAGCCTAGGTTGCCCGGAACGTAGAACATACGATTACCTTCACACTGTTTGCAATTATTCCTGTTATACGATGGAAAAACTGTTGCACCATTATTGTATTTTATGCTCCTGGCGTTGACTTCATAGGCCCTATCTATCTGATCTGGTGGAGCAACGCCCTAGAGTGAAACCTAGGTTACCCGGAACGTAGAAATGACCAGTACTTTCACACTGGTTGCAGTTATTCGTTTTATACAATGGAAAAACTGTTCTATTTATTTTGCATTTTAAGCTTCGGGCGTTGACTTCTAAGGCCCTAACTATTCGATCTGGTGGAGGAAAGCCCTAGAGTGAAGCCTAGGTTGCCCGGAACGTAGAAATGACGATAACTTTCACACTGGTTACCATTATTCGTTTTATACGATGGAAAAGCTGTTGTATTTATATCGTATTTTATGCTTCTGGCGTTGACTTCTAAGGCCCTAACTATTTCATCTTGTGGAACAACGCTCTAGGGTGGAGCCTAGGTTGCCCGGAACGTAGAAATGACCATAACTTTCACACTGATAGCAATTATACGTTTTATACGATGGAAAAGCTGTTGTATTTATATCGTATTTTATGCTTCTGGCGTTGACTTCTTAGGCCCTAACTATTCCATCTGGTGGAACAACGCCCTAGGGTGAAGCGTAGGTTGCCCGGAACGTAGAAATGTCCATAACTTTCACTCTGGTAGCAATTATTCGTTTTATACAATGGAAAAACTGTTCTATTTATTTTGCATTTTATGCTTCGGGCGTTGACTTCTAAGGCCACAACTATTCGATCTGTTGGAGCAACGCCCTAGAGTGAAGCCTAGGTTGCCCGGAACGTAGAACATACGATTACCTTCACACTGGTTGCAATTATTCCTGTTATACGATGGAAAAACTGTTGCACCATTATTGTATTTTATGCTTCTGGCGTTGACTTCTTAGGACCTAACCATTCGAATCCGGTGGAGCAAGGCCCTAGAGTGAAGCCTAGGTTGCCCGGAACGTAGAAATGACGATAACTTTCACACTGGTTACCATTATTCGTTTTATACGATGGAAAAGCTGTTGTATTTATACCGTATTTTATGCTTCTGGCGTTGACTTCTAAGGCCCTAACTATTTCATCTTGTGGAACAACGCTCTAGGGTGGAGCCTAGGTTGCCCGGAACGTAGAAATGACCATAACTTTCACACTGATAGCAATTATACGTTTTATACGATGGAAAAGCTGTTGTATTTATATCGTATTTTATGCTTCTGGCGTTGACTTCTTAGGCCCTAACTATTCCATCTGGTGGAACAACGCCCTAGGGTGAAGCGTAGGTTGCCCGGAAAGTAGAAATGACCATAACTTTCACACTGGCAGCAATTATTCGTTTTATACGATGGAAAAACTGTTTTATTTATTTCGTATTTTATGCTTCGGGCGTTGACTTCTAAGGCCCTAGCTATTCGATCTGGTGGAGCAACGCCCTAGAGTGAAGCCTAGGTTGCCCGGCACGTAGATATGACCATAACTTTCACACTGGTTGCTATCATTCCTTTTATATGATGGAAAAACTATTGTATTTATATTGTGTTTTATGCTTCTGGCGTTCACTTCTTAGGCCCTAACTATTCGATCTGGTGGAACAACGGCCTAGAGTGAAGCCTAGGTTGCCCGGAACGTAGAAATGACCATAACTTTCACACTGGTTGCTATCATTCGTTTTATATGATGGATAAACTGTTGTATTTATATTGTATTTTATTCTTCTGGCGTTCACTTCTTAGGCCCTTACTATTCGATCTGGAGGAACAACGCCCTAGGGTGAAGGCAATGTTGCCCGGAACGTAGAAATGACCATAACTTTTACACTGGTAGCAATTATTCGTTTTATACAATGGAAAAACTGTTCTATTTATTTTACATTTTATGCTTCGGGCGTTGACTTCTAAGGCCCTAACTGTTTGATCTGGTGGAGCAACGCCCTAGATTGAAGCCTAGGTTGCCCGGAACGTAGAAATAACCATTACTTTCACACTGTTTGCAATTATTCATTTTATACGATGGAAAAGCTGTTATATTTATATTGCATTTTATTCTTCTGGCGTTGACTTCTTAGGCCCTAACTATTCCATCTGGTGGAACAACGCCCTAGGGTGAAGCGTAGGTTGCCCGGAAAGTAGAAATGACCATTACTTTCACAATGTTTGCAAATATTCAATCTATACGATGGAAAAACTGTTGTACTTATATTGTATTTTGTTCTTCTGGCGTTGAATTCTAAGTACCTAGCTTTTCGATCTCGTGGAGCAACGCCCTAGAGTGAAACCTCGGTTACCCGGAATGTAGAAATGACCAGTACTTTCACACTGGTTGCAGTTATTCCTGTTATACGATGGAAAAACTGTTGCACCTTTATTGTATTTTATGCTTCTGGCGTTGACATCTAAGGCCCTAACTGTTTGATCTGGTGGAGCAACGCCCTAGAGTGAAACCTAGGTTGCCCGGAACGTAGAAATGACCAGTACTTTCACACTGGTTGCAGTTATTCGTTTTATACAATGGAAAAACTGTTCTATTTATTTTGCATTTTAAGCTTCGGGCGTTGACTTCTAAGGCCCTAACTATTCGATCTGGTGGAGGAACGCCCTAGAGTGAAGCCTAGGTTGCCCGGAACGTGGAAATGACCATCTCTTTCAAACTGGTTGCAATTATTCCTGTTATGTGATGGAAAAACTGTTATATTTTTATTGCATTTTATGCTTCGGGCATTGACTTCTAAGGTCCTAACTATTGAATCTGTTGGAGCAACGCGCTAGGGTGAAGCCTAGGTTGCGCAGAAAGTAGAAATGACAATAGCTTTCACACTGGTTGCAATTATTCGTTTAATACGATGGAAAAGCTGTTGCACCTTTATTGTATTTTATGATTCTCTCGTTGACGTCTAAGGCCGTAGCTAGTAGATGTGGTGGAGCAACGCACTAGAGTGACGCCTAGGTTGCCCGGAACGTGGAGTGACCATTACTTTCGCAATGTTTGCAATTATACATTTTATACGATGGAAAAACTGTTATATTTATATTGTATCTTATGCTTCTGGCGTTGACTTCTTAGGCCCTAACAATTCGATCTGGTGGAACAACGCCCTAGTGTCAAGCCTAGGTTGCCCGGAACGTAGAAATGACCATCACTTTCAAACTGGTTGCAATTATTCCTGTTATATGATGGAAAAACTGTTGTATTTTTATTGCATTTTATGCTTCGGGCATTGACTTCTAAGGTCCTAACTATTCAATCTGTTGGAGCAACGCCCTAGGGTGAAGCCTAGGTTGCCCGGAACGTAGAAATGACCATAACTTTTACACTGGTAGCAATTATTCGTTTTATACAATGGAAAAACTGTTGTATTTATTTTGTATTTTATACTTCGGGCGTTGACTTCTAAGGCCCTAACTGTTTGATCTGGTGGAGCAACGCCCTAGAGTGAAGCCTACGTTGCCCGGAACGTAGAAATGACCATGACTTTCACACTGGTTGCTATTATTCGTTCTATACGATGGCAAAACTGTTATATTTACATTGTATCTTATGCTTCTGGCGTTGACTTCTTAGGCCCTAACAATTCGATCTGATGGAACAACGACCTAGAGTGAGGCCTAGGTTGCCCGGAACGTAGAACTGATCATAACTTTTACACTGGTAGCAATTAATCGTTTTATACAATGGAAAAACTGTAGTATTTATATTGTATTTTATGCTTCGGGCGTTGACTTCTAAGGCCCTAACTATTCGATCTGGTGGAGCAACGCCCTAGAGTGAAGCCTAGGTTGCCCGGAACGTAGAAATGACCATCACTTTCACACTGGTTGCTATTATTCGTTTTATACGATGGAAAAACTGTTGCATTTTTATTGTATTTTATGCTTCTGGCGTTGACTTCTTAGGCCCTAACTATTCGATCTGGTGGAGCAACGGCCTAGGGTGAAGCCTAGGTTGCCCGGAAAGCAGAAATGACCATAACTTTCATACTGGTTGCAATTATTCGTTTTATATGGTGGAAAAACTGTTGTATTTATATTGTATTTTGTGCTTTTGGCGTTGACTTCTAAGGCCCTAACTATTCGATCAGGTGGAGCAACGCCCTAGAGTGAAGCCTATGTTGCTCGAAATGTAGAAATGGCCATAACTTTCACACTGGTTGCAATTATTCGTTTTATACGATGGAAAAGCTGTTGTATTTATATCGTATTTTATGCTCATGGCGTTGACTTCTTAGGCCCTAACTATTCTATCTGGTGGAACAACGCCCTAGGGTAAAGCCACGATTGCTCGAAATGTAGAAATGACCATAACTTACACACTGGCTGCAATTATTCGTTTTATACGATGGAAAAGCTGTTGTATTTATATCGTATTTTATACATCAGGCGTTGACTTCTGAGGCCGTAGCTATTCGATGTCGTTGAGGGACGCCATACAGTGAACCCTAGGTTGCCCGGAACGTAGAAATGTCCATATCTTTCACACTGTTTGCAATTATTCATTTTATACGATGGCAAAGCTGTTGTATTTATATTGTATTTTATGCTTCTGGCGTTGACTTCTTAGGCCCTAACTATTCGATCAGGTGGAGCGACGCCTCAGAGTTAAGTCTAGGATGCCCGAAACGCCGAAATGATCATTTCTTTCACACTGTTTGCAATTATCCCTTTTATACGATGGAAAAGCTGTTGTATTTATATCGTATTTTATGCTTCTGGCGTTGACTTCTAAGGCCCTAACTATTCGATCAGGTGGAGCAACGCCCTAGAGTGAAGCCTAGGTTGCCCGGAACGTAGAAATGACCATAACTTTTACACTGGTAGCAATTATTCGTTTTATACGATGCAAATACTGTTATATTTATATTGTATTTAAGCTTCTGGCGTTGACTTCTGAGGCCGTTGCTATTCGATGTGGTGGAAGAACGCCATAGAGTGAAGCCTAGGTAGCCCGGATCGTAGAAATGTCCATATCTTTCACACTGTTTGCAATTTTTCGTTTTATACGATGGAAAAACTGTTTTATTTATTTTGTATTTTATGCTTCGGGCGTTGACTTCTAAGGCCCTAACTATTCGATCTAGTGGAGCAACGCCCTAGAGTGTAGCCTAGGTTGCCCGGAACGTAGAAATGGCCATAACTTTCACACAGATTGCTATCACTCGTTTTATATGATCAAAACACTGTTGTATTTATATTGTATTTTATGCTTCTGGCGTTCACTTCTTAGGCCCTAACTATTCGATCTGGTGGAACAACGGCCTAGGGTGAAGCCTAGGTTGCCCGGAACGTAGAAATGACCATAACTTTTACACTGGTAGCAATTATTCGTTTTATACGATGGAAAAACTGTTATATTTATATTGTATTTAAGCTTCTGGCGTTGACTTCTGAGGCCGTTGCTATTCGATGTGGTGGAAGAACGCCATAGAGTGAAGCCTAGGTAGCCCGGATCGTAGAAATGTCCATATCTTTCACACTGTTTGCAATTATTCGTTTTATACAATGGAAAAACTGTTCTATTTATTTTGTATTTTATGCTTCTGGCGTTGACTTCTAAGGCCCTAACTATTCGATCAGGTGGAGCAACGCCCTAGAGTGAAGCCTATGTTGCTCGAAATGTAGAAATGACCATAACTTTCACACTGGTTGCAATTATTCGTTTTATACGATGGAAAAGCTGTTGTATTTATATCGTATTTTATGCTTCTGGCGTTGACTTCTTAGGCCCTAACTATTCGATCAGGTGGAGCAACGCCCTAGAGTGAAGCCTATGTTGCACGAAATGTAGAAATGACCATAACTTTCATACTGGTTGCAATTATTCGTTTTATACGATGGAGAAGCTGTTGTATTTATATCGTATTTTATACTTCGGGCGTTGACTTCTGAGGCCGTAGCAATTCGATGTCGTGGAAGAACGCCATACAGTGAACCCTAGGTTGCCCGGAACGTAGAAATGTCCATATCTTTCACACTGTTTGCAATTATTCATTTTATACGATGGCAAAGCTGTTGTATTTATATTGTATTTTATGCTTCTGGCGTTGACTTCTTAGGCCCTAACTATTCGATCTGGTGGAGCAACGGCCTAGGGTGAAGCCTAGGTTGCCCGGAAAGCAGAAATGACCATAACTTTCATACTGGTTGCAATTATTCGTTTTATATGGTGGAAAAACTGTTGTATTTATATTGTATTTTGTGCTTTTGGCGTTGACTTCTAAGGCCCTAACTATTCGATCAGGTGGAGCAACGCCCTAGAGTGAAGCCTATGTTGCTCGAAATGTAGAAATGGCCATAACTTTCACACTGGTTGCAATTATTCATTTTATACGATGGAAAAGCTGTTGTATTTATATCGTATTTTATGCTCATGGCGTTGACTTCTTAGGCCCTAACTATTCTATCTGGTGGAACAACGCCCTAGGGTAAAGCCACGATTGCTCGAAATGTAGAAATGACCATAACTTACACACTGGTTGCAATTATTCGTTTTATACGATGGAAAAGCTGTTGTATTTATATCGTATTTTATACATCAGGCGTTGACTTCTAAGGCCGTAGCTATTCGATGTCGTTGAGGGACGCCATACAGTGAACCCTAGGTTGCCCGGAACATAGAAATGTCCATATCTTTCACACTGTTTGCAATTATTCATTTTATACGATGGCAAAGCTGTTGTATTTATATTGTATTTTATGCTTCTGGCGTCGACTTCTTAGGCCCTAACTATTCGATCTGTTGGAGCAACGCCCTAGGGTGAAGCGTAGGTTGCCCGGAACGTAGAAACGACCATAACTTTCACACTGGTAGCAATTATTCGTTTTATACAATGGAAAGCCTGTTCGATTTATTTTGTATTTTATGTTTCGGGCGTTGACTTCTAAGGCCCTAACTATTCGATCTGGTGGTGCAACACCCTATGGTGAAGCCTAGGTTCCTCGGAAAGTAGACATGACCATAACTTTAATACTGGTTGCAATTATTCGTTTTATATGGTGGAAAAACTGTTGTATTTATATTGTATTTTATGCTTCTGGCGCTGACTTCTAAGGCCCTAACTATTCGATCAGGTGGAGCAACGCCCTAGAGTGAAGCCTATGTTGCTCGAAATGTAGAAATGACCATAACTTTCACACTGGTTGCAATTATTCGTTTTATACGATGGAAAGGCAGTTGTATTTATATCGTATTTTATGCTTCTGGCGTTGACTTCTTAGGCCCTAACTATTATATCTGGTGGAACACCGCCCTAGGGTAAAGCCAAGATTGCTCGAAATGTAGAAATGACCATAACTTTCACACTGGCTGCAGTTATTCGTTTTATACGATGGAAAAGCTGTTGTATTTATATCGTATTTTATACTTCAGGCGTTGACTTCTGAGGCCGTAGCTATTCGATGTGGTGGAAGAACGCCATACAGTGAACCCTAGGTTGCCCGGAACGTAGAAATGTCCATATCTTTCACACTGTTTGCAATTATTCATTTTATACGATGTCAAAGCTGTTGTATTTATATTGTATTTTATGCTTCTGGCGTTGACTTCTTAGGCCCTAACTATTCGATCAGGTGGAGCGACGCCTCAGAGTTAAGTCTAGGATGCCCGAAACGCCGAAATGATCATTTCTTTCATACTGTTTGCAATTATCCCTTTTATACGATGGAAAAGCTGTTGTATTTATATCGTATTTTATGCTTCTGGCGTTGACTTCTAAGGACCTAACTATTCGGTCTGGTGGAGAATCGCCCTAGAGTGAAGCCTAGGTTGCCCGGAACGTAGAAATGGCCATAACTTGCACACTGGTTGCTATCATTCGTTTTATATGATGGAAAAACTGTTGTATTTATATTGTATTTTATGCTTCTGGCGTTCACTTCTTAGGCACTAACTATTCGATCTGGTGGAACAACGGCCTAGGGTCAAGCCTAGGTTGCCCGGAACGTAGAAATGACCATAACTTTTACACTGGTAGCAATTATTCGTTTTATACGATGCAAATACTGTTATATTTATATTGTATTTAAGCTTCTGGCGTTGACTTCTGAGGCCGTTGCTATTCGATGTGGTGGAAGAACGCCATAGAGTGAAGCCTAGGTAGCCCGGATCGTAGAAATGTCCATATCTTTCACACTGTTTGCAATTCTTCGTTTTATACGATGGAAAAACTGTTTTATTTATTTTGTATTTTATGCTTCGGGCGTTGACTTCTAAGGCCCTAACTATTCGATCTAGTGGAGCAACGCCCTAGAGTGTAGCCTAGGTTGCCGGGAACGTAGAAATGGCCATAACTTTCACACTGGTTGCTATCACTCGTTTTATATGATCAAAACACTGTTGTATTTATATTGTATTTTATGCTTCTGGCGTTCACTTCTCAGGCCCTAACTATTCGATCTGGTGGAACAACGGCCTAGGGTGAAGCCTAGGTTGCCCGGAACGTAGAAATGACCATAACTTTTACACTGGTAGCAATTATTCGTTTTACACGATGGAAAAACTGTTATATTTATATTGTATTTAAGCTTCTGGCGTTGACTTCTGAGGCCGTTGCTATTCGATGTGGTGGAAGAACGCCATAGAGTGAAGCCTAGGTAGCCCGGATCGTAGAAATGTCCATATCTTTCACACTGTTTGCAATTATTCGTTTTATACAATGGAAAAACTGTTCTATTTATTTTGTATTTTATGCTTCTGGCGTTGACTTCTAAGGCCCTAACTATTCGATCAGGTGGAGCAACGCCCTAGAGTGAAGCCTATGTTGCTCGAAATGTAGAAATGACCATAACTTTCACACTGGTTGCAATTATTCGTTTTATACGATGGAAAAGCTGTTGTATTTATATCGTATTTTATGCTTCTGGCGTTGACTTCTTAGGCCCTAACTATTCGATCAGGTGGAGCAACGCCCGAGAGTGAAGCCTATGTTGCTCGAAATGTAGAAATGACCATAACTTTCACACTGGTTGCAATTATTCGTTTTATACGATGGAAAAGCTGTTGTATTTATATCGTATTTTATACTTCGGGCGTTGACTTCTGAGGCCGTAGCAATTCGATGTCGTGGAAGAACGCCATACATTGAACCCTAGGTTGCCCGGAACGTAGAAATGTCCATATCTTTCACACTGTTTGCAATTATTCATTTTATACGATGGCAAAGCTGTTGTATTTATATTGTATTTTATGCTTCTGGCGTTGACTTCTTAGGCCCTAACTATTCGATCTGGTGGAGCAACGGCCTAGGGTGAAGCCTAGGTTGCCCGGAAAGCAGAAATGACCATAACTTTCATACTGGTTGCAATTATTCGTTTTATATGGTGAAAAACTGTTGTATTTATATTGTATTTTGTGCTTTTGGCGTTGACTTCTAAGGCCCTAACTATTCGATCAGGTGGAGCAACGCCCTAGAGTGATGCCTATGTTGCTCGAAATGTAGAAATGTCCATAACTTTCACTCTGGTAGCAATTATTCGTTTTATACAATGGAAAAACTGTTCTATTTATTTTGCATTTTATGCTTCGGGCGTTGACGTCTAAGGCCCCAACTATTCGATCTGGTGGAGCAACGCCCTAGAGTGAAGCCTAGGTTGCCCGGGACGTAGAACATACTATTACCTTCACACTGGTTGCAATTATTCCTGTTATACGATGGAAAAACTGTTGCGTCTTTATTGTATTTTATGCTTCTGGCGTTGATTTCTTAGGACCTAACCATTCGAAGCTGGTGGAGCAAGGCCCTAGAGTGAAGCCTGCGATGCCCGGAACGTAGAAATGATCATTACCTTCACGCTTGTTGCAATTATTCCTTTTATACGATGAAAAAACTGTTGTATTTTTATCGCATTTTTTCCTTCTGGCGTTGACTTCTAAGGCCGTAGCTATTCGATGTGGTGGAGCAACGCCCTAGAGTGACGTCTAGGTTTCCCGGAACGTAGAAATGACCATTACTTTCACAATGTTTGCAATTATTCACTTTATACAATGGAAAAGCTGTTGTACTTATATATTATTTTATTCTTCTGCCGTTGACTTCTTATGCCCTGTCTGTTCGATCTGGTGGAACAGCGCCCTAGAATGAAGTCTAGGTTGCCCGGAACGTAGAAATGACCATTACTTTCACACTGTTTGCAAATATACATTATATACGATGGAAACGCTGTTGCATTTATATTGTATTTTATGCTTCTGGCGTTCACTTCTTAGGCCCTAACTGTTTGGTCTGGTGGAGCAACGCACTAAAGTGACGTCTAGGTTGCCCGGAACGTCGAACGTACCATTACCTTCACACTGGTTGCAATTATTCCTGTTATACGATGGAAAAACTGTTCCGTCTTTATTGTATTTTATGCTTCTGGCGCTGATTTCTTAGGACCAAACCATTCGAAGCTGGTGGAGCAAGGCCCTAGAGTGAAGCCTAGGTTGCCCGGAACGTAGAAATGACCATAACTTTCACACTGGTTGCTATCATTCCTTTTATATGATGGAAAAACTATTGTATTTATATTGTGTTTTATGCTTCTGGCGTTCACTTCTTAGGCCCTAACTATTCGATCTGGTGGAACAACGGCCTAGAGTGAAGCCTAGGTTGCCCGGAACGTAGAAATGACCATAACTTTCACACTGGTTGCTATCATTCGTTTTATATGATGGATAAACTGTTGTATTTATATTGTATTTTATTCTTCTGGCGTTCACTTCTTAGGCCCTTACTATTCGATCTGGAGGAACAACGCCCTAGGGTGAAGGCAAGGTTGCCCGGAACGTAGAAATGACCATAACTTTTACACTGGTAGCAATTATTCGTTTTATACAATGGAAAAACTGTTCTATTTATTTTACATTTTATGCTTCGGGCGTTGACTTCTAAGGCCCTAACTGTTTGATCTGGTGGAGCAACGCCCTAGATTGAAGCCTAGGTTGCCCGGAACGTAGAAATAACCATTACTTTCACACTGTTTGCAATTATTCATTTTATACGATGGAAAAGCTGTTATATTTATATTGCATTTTATTCTTCTGGCGTTGACTTCTTAGGCCCTAACTATTCCATCTGGTGGAACAACGCCCTAGGGTGAAGCGTAGGTTGCCCGGAAAGTAGAAATGACCATTACTTTCACAATGTTTGCAAATATTCAATTTATACGATGGAAAAACTGTTGTACTTATATTGTATTTTGTTCTTCTGGCGTTGAATTCTAAGTACCTAGCTTTTCGATCTCGTGGAGCAACGCCCTAGAGTGAAACCTCGGTTACCCGGAATGTAGAAATGACCAGTACTTTCACACTGGTTGCAGTTATTCCTGTTATACGATGGAAAAACTGTTGCACCTTTATTGTATTTTATGCTTCTGGCGTTGACATCTAAGGCCCTAACTGTTTGATCTGGTGGAGCAACGCCCTAGAGTGAAACCTAGGTTGCCCGGAACGTAGAAATGACCAGTACTTTCACACTGGTTGCAGTTATTCGTTTTATACAATGGAAAAACTGTTCTATTTATTTTGCATTTTAAGCTTCGGGCGTTGACTTCTAAGGCCCTAACTATTCAATCTGTTGGAGCAACGCCCTAGGGTGGAGCCTAGGTTGCGCGGGAAGTAGAAATGACAATAACTTTCACACTGGTTGCAATTATTCGTTTTATACGATGGAAAAGCTGTTGCATCTTTATTGTATTTTATGCTTCTGTCGTTGACGTCTAAGGCCGTAGCCATTAGATGTGGTGGAGCAACGCACTAGAGTGACGCCTAGGTTGCCCGGAACGTAGAAACGACCATAACTTTCACACTGGTAGCAATTATTCGTTTTATACAATGGAAAGCCTGTTCGATTTATTTTGTATTTTATGTTTCGGGCGTTGACTTCTAAGGCCCTAACTATTCGATCTGGTGGTGCAACACCCTATGGTGAAGCCTAGGTTCCTCGGAAAGTAGACATGACCATAACTTTAATACTGGTTGCAATTATTCGTTTTATATGGTGGAAAAACTGTTGTATTTATATTGTATTTTATGCTTCTGGCGCTGACTTCTAAGGCCCTAACTATTCGATCAGGTGGAGCAACGCCCTAGAGTGAAGCCTATGTTGCTCGAAATGTAGAAATGACCATAACTTTCACACTGGTTGCAATTATTCGTTTTATACGATGGAAAGGCAGTTGTATTTATATCGTATTTTATGCTTCTGGCGTTGACTTCTTAGGCCCTAACTATTATATCTGGTGGAACACCGCCCTAGGGTAAAGCCAAGATTGCTCGAAATGTAGAAATGACCATAACTTTCACACTGGCTGCAATTATTCGTTTTATACGATGGAAAAGCTGTTGTATTTATATCGTATTTTATACTTCAGGCGTTGACTTCTGAGGCCGTAGCTATTCGATGTGGTGGAAGAACGCCATACAGTGAACCCTAGGTTGCCCGGAACGTAGAAATGTCCATATCTTTCACACTGTTTGCAATTATTCATTTTATACGATGTCAAAGCTGTTGTATTTATATTGTATTTTATGCTTCTGGCGTTGACTTCTTAGGCCCTAACTATTCGATCAGGTGGAGCGACGCCTCAGAGTTAAGTCTAGGATGCCCGAAACGCCGAAATGATCATTTCTTTCATACTGTTTGCAATTATCCCTTTTATACGATGGAAAAGCTGTTGTATTTATATCGTATTTTATGCTTCTGGCGTTGACTTCTAAGGACCTAACTATTCGGTCTGGTGGAGAATCGCCCTAGAGTGAAGCCTAGGTTGCCCGGAACGTAGAAATGGCCATAACTTGCACACTGGTTGCTATCATTCGTTTTATATGATGGAAAAACTGTTGTATTTATATTGTATTTTATGCTTCTGGCGTTCACTTCTTAGGCACTAACTATTCGATCTGGTGGAACAACGGCCTAGGGTCAAGCCTAGGTTGCCCGGAACGTAGAAATGACCATAACTTTTACACTGGTAGCAATTATTCGTTTTATACGATGCAAATACTGTTATATTTATATTGTATTTAAGCTTCTGGCGTTGACTTCTGAGGCCGTTGCTATTCGATGTGGTGGAAGAACGCCATAGAGTGAAGCCTAGGTAGCCCGGATCGTAGAAATGTCCATATCTTTCACACTGTTTGCAATTCTTCGTTTTATACGATGGAAAAACTGTTTTATTTATTTTGTATTTTATGCTTCGGGCGTTGACTTCTAAGGCCCTAACTATTCGATCTAGTGGAGCAACGCCCTAGAGTGTAGCCTAGGTTGCCGGGAACGTAGAAATGGCCATAACTTTCACACTGGTTGCTATCACTCGTTTTATATGATCAAAACACTGTTGTATTTATATTGTATTTTATGCTTCTGGCGTTCACTTCTCAGGCCCTAACTATTCGATCTGGTGGAACAACGGCCTAGGGTGAAGCCTAGGTTGCCCGGAACGTAGAAATGACCATAACTTTTACACTGGTAGCAATTATTCGTTTTACACGATGGAAAAACTGTTATATTTATATTGTATTTAAGCTTCTGGCGTTGACTTCTGAGGCCGTTGCTATTCGATGTGGTGGAAGAACGCCATAGAGTGAAGCCTAGGTAGCCCGGATCGTAGAAATGTCCATATCTTTCACACTGTTTGCAATTATTCGTTTTATACAATGGAAAAACTGTTCTATTTATTTTGTATTTTATGCTTCTGGCGTTGACTTCTAAGGCCCTAACTATTCGATCAGGTGGAGCAACGCCCTAGAGTGAAGCCTATGTTGCTCGAAATGTAGAAATGACCATAACTTTCACACTGGTTGCAATTATTCGTTTTATACGATGGAAAAGCTGTTGTATTTATATCGTATTTTATGCTTCTGGCGTTGACTTCTTAGGCCCTAACTATTCGATCAGGTGGAGCAACGCCCTAGAGTGAAGCCTATGTTGCTCGAAATGTAGAAATGACCATAACTTTCACACTGGTTGCAATTATTCGTTTTATACGATGGAAAAGCTGTTGTATTTATATCGTATTTTATACTTCGGGCGTTGACTTCTGAGGCCGTAGCAATTCGATGTCGTGGAAGAACGCCATACATTGAACCCTAGGTTGCCCGGAACGTAGAAATGTCCATATCTTTCACACTGTTTGCAATTATTCATTTTATACGATGGCAAAGCTGTTGTATTTATATTGTATTTTATGCTTCTGGCGTTGACTTCTTAGGCCCTAACTATTCGATCTGGTGGAGCAACGGCCTAGGGTGAAGCCTAGGTTGCCCGGAAAGCAGAAATGACCATAACTTTCATACTGGTTGCAATTATTCGTTTTATATGGTGAAAAACTGTTGTATTTATATTGTATTTTGTGCTTTTGGCGTTGACTTCTAAGGCCCTAACTATTCGATCAGGTGGAGCAACGCCCTAGAGTGATGCCTATGTTGCTCGAAATGTAGAAATGTCCATAACTTTCACTCTGGTAGCAATTATTCGTTTTATACAATGGAAAAACTGTTCTATTTATTTTGCATTTTATGCTTCGGGCGTTGACGTCTAAGGCCCCAACTATTCGATCTGGTGGAGCAACGCCCTAGAGTGAAGCCTAGGTTGCCCGGGACGTAGAACATACTATTACCTTCACACTGGTTGCAATTATTCCTGTTATACGATGGAAAAACTGTTGCGTCTTTATTGTATTTTATGCTTCTGGCGTTGATTTCTTAGGACCTAACCATTCGAAGCTGGTGGAGCAAGGCCCTAGAGTGAAGCCTAGGTTGCCCGGAACGTAGAAATGACCATAACTTTCACACTGGTTACCATTATCCGTTTTATACGATGGAAAAGCTGTTGTATTTACATCGTATTTTATGCTTCTGGCGTTGACTTCTTAGGCCCTAACTGTTCCATCTGGTGGAACAACCCACTAGGGTGAAGCCTAGGTTGCCCGGAACGTAGAAATGTCCATAACTTTCACTCTGGTAGCAATTATTCGTTTTATACAATGGAAAAACTGTTCTATTTATTTTGCATTTTATGCTTCGGGCTTTGACTTCTAAGGCCCTACCTATTCGATCTGGCGGAGCAACACCCTACAGTGAAGCCTAGGTTGCCGGAACGTAGAAATGACCATAACTTCACACTGGTTGCTATTATTCGTTTTATACGATGAAAAATCTGCTATATTTATATTGCATTTTATGCTTCTGGCGTTGACTTCTTACGCCCTAACTATTCGATCTGGTGGAACAACGCCCTAGAGTGAAGCCTGCGATGCCCGGAACGTAGAAATGATCATTACCTTCACGCTTGTTGCAATTATTCCTTTTATACGATGAAAAAACTGTTGTATTTTTATTGCATTTTTTCCTTCTGGCGTTGACTTCTAAGGCCGTAGCTATTCGATGTGGTGGAGCAACGCCCTAGAGTGACGTCTAGGTTTCCCGGAACGTAGAAATGACCATTACTTTCACAATGTTTGCAATTATTCACTTTATACAATGGAAAAGCTGTTGTACTTATATATTATTTTATTCTTCTGCCGTTGACTTCTTATGCCCTGTCTGTTCGATCTGGTGGAACAGCGCCCTAGAATGAAGTCTAGGTTGCCCGGAACGTAGAAATGACCATTACTTTCACACTGTTTGCAAATATACATTATATACGATGGAAACGCTGTTGCATTTATATTGTATTTTATGCTTCTGGCGTTCACTTCTTAGGCCCTAACTGTTTGGTCTGGTGGAGCAACGCACTAAAGTGACGTCTAGGTTGCCCGGAACGTCGAACGTACCATTACCTTCACACTGGTTGCAATTATTCCTGTTATACGATGGAAAAACTGTTGCGTCTTTATTGTATTTTATGCTTCTGGCGCTGATTTCTTAGGACCAAACCATTCGAAGCTGGTGGAGCAAGGCCCTAGAGTGAAGCCTAGGTTGCCCGGAACGTAGAAATGACCATAACTTTCACACTGGTTGCTATCATTCCTTTTATATGATGGAAAAACTATTGTATTTATATTGTGTTTTATGCTTCTGGCGTTCACTTCTTAGGCCCTAACTATTCGATCTGGTGGAACAACGGCCTAGAGTGAAGCCTAGGTTGCCCGGAACGTAGAAATGACCATAACTTTCACACTGGTTGCTATCATTCGTTTTATATGATGGATAAACTGTTGTATTTATATTGTATTTTATTCTTCTGGCGTTCACTTCTTAGGCCCTTACTATTCGATCTGGAGGAACAACGCCCTAGGGTGAAGGCAAGGTTGCCCGGAACGTAGAAATGACCATAACTTTTACACTGGTAGCAATTATTCGTTTTATACAATGGAAAAACTGTTCTATTTATTTTACATTTTATGCTTCGGGCGTTGACTTCTAAGGCCCTAACTGTTTGATCTGGTGGAGCAACGCCCTAGATTGAAGCCTAGGTTGCCCGGAACGTAGAAATAACCATTACTTTCACACTGTTTGCAATTATTCATTTTATACGATGGAAAAGCTGTTATATTTATATTGCATTTTATTCTTCTGGCGTTGACTTCTTAGGCCCTAACTATTCCATCTGGTGGAACAACGCCCTAGGGTGAAGCGTAGGTTGCCCGGAAAGTAGAAATGACCATTACTTTCACAATGTTTGCAAATATTCAATTTATACGATGGAAAAACTGTTGTACTTATATTGTATTTTGTTCTTCTGGCGTTGAATTCTAAGTACCTAGCTTTTCGATCTCGTGGAGCAACGCCCTAGAGTGAAACCTCGGTTACCCGGAATGTAGAAATGACCAGTACTTTCACACTGGTTGCAGTTATTCCTGTTATACGATGGAAAAACTGTTGCACCTTTATTGTATTTTATGCTTCTGGCGTTGACATCTAAGGCCCTAACTGTTTGATCTGGTGGAGCAACGCCCTAGAGTGAAACCTAGGTTGCCCGGAACGTAGAAATGACCAGTACTTTCACACTGGTTGCAGTTATTCGTTTTATACAATGGAAAAACTGTTCTATTTATTTTGCATTTTAAGCTTCGGGCGTTGACTTCTAAGGCCCTAACTATTCAATCTGTTGGAGCAACGCCCTAGGGTGGAGCCTAGGTTGCGCGGGAAGTAGAAATGACAATAACTTTCACACTGGTTGCAATTATTCGTTTTATACGATGGAAAAGCTGTTGCATCTTTATTGTATTTTATGCTTCTGTCGTTGACGTCTAAGGCCGTAGCCATTAGATGTGGTGGAGCAACGCACTAGAGTGACGCCTAGGTTGCCCGGAACGTGGAATGACCATTACTTTCGCAATGTTTGCAATTATTCATTTTATACGATGGAAAAACTGTTGTACTTAAATTGTATTTTATGCTTCTGGCGTTGACTTCTTATGTCCTAACTATTCCATCTGGTGGAACAACGCCCTAGGGTGAAGCCTAGGCTGCCCGCAACATAGAAATGGAAATAACTTTCACACCGGTAGCAATTATTCGTTTTATACGATAGAAAAACAGTTCTATTTATTTATGTATTTTATGCTTCGGCCGTTGATTTCTAAGGCCCTAACTATTCAATCTGTTTGAGCAACGCCCTAGGGTGAAGCCTAGGTTGCCCGGAAAGTAGAAATGACCATAACTTTCATACAGCTTGCAATTATTCGTTTTATACGATGGCAAAACTGTTGTATTTATACTGTATTTTATACTTCCGGCGTTGACTTCTAAGGCCCTAACTATTCATTCTGTTGGATCAATGCCCTAGAGTGAAGCCTAGGTTGCTCGGAATGTAGAAATGACCATAACATTCACACTGGTTGAAATTATTGGTTTTATACGATGGAAAAGCTATTGTATTTATATTGTATTTTATGCTGCTGGCGTTCACTTCTTAGGCCCTAACTATTCAATCTGGTGGAACAACACCCTAGAGTGAGGCCTAGGTTGCCCGGAACGTAGAAATGACATCACTTCCATACTGGTAGCAATCATTCGTTTTATACGATGGAAAAACTGTTGTATTTATATTGTATTTTATGCTTCTGGCGTTGACTTCTAAGGCACAAACTATTCGATCAGGAGGAGCAATGCCCTAGAGTGAAGCCTATGTTGCCCGGAACGTAGAAATGACCATCACTTTCACACGGGTTGCAATTATTCCTGTTATAGGATGGAAAGACTGTTGTATTTTTATTGTATTTTATGCTTCAGGCGTTGACTTCTGAGTCCGCAGCTATTTGATGTGGTGGAAGAACGCCATAGAGTGAAGCCTAGGTTGCCCGGAACGTAGAAATGACAATAACTTTCATACTGGTTGCAATTATTCGTTTTATATGATGGAAGGACTGTTGTATTTATATTGTATTTTATGCTGCTGGCGTTCACTTCTTAGGCCCTAACTATTCGATCTGGTGGAACAACGCCCTGGGGTGAAGCCTGGGTTGCCCGGAACGTAGAAATGACCATAACTTTGACACTGGTTGCTACTATTCGTTTTATACGATGGAAAAACTGTTCTACTAATTTTGTATTTTATGCTTCGGTCGTTGACTTGTAAAGCCCTAACTGTTCGATCTGGTGGAACAACGCCCTAGAGTGAAGCCTTGGTTACCCGGAACGTAGAAACGACCAGTACTTTCACATTGTTTGCAGTGACTCCTGTTATACGATGGAAAAACTGTTGCATCTTTATTGAATTTTATGGTTCTGGCGATGACTTCTAATGCCCTAATTATTCTATCTGGTGTATCAACGCCCTAGAGTGAAGCCTAGGTTGCTCGGAATGTAAAAATGACCATAACATTCACACTGGTTGAAATTATTCGTTTTATACGATGGAAAAACTGTTGTATTTAAATTGTATTTTATGCTTCTGGCGTTGATTTCTTAGGCCCTTACTATTCAATCTGGTGGAACAACACCCTAGAGTGAGGCCTAGGTTGCCCGGAACGTAGAAATGACCATTACTTCCACACTGGTAGCAATCATTCGTTTTATACGATTGAAAAACTATTGTATTTATATTGTATTTTATGCTTCTGGCGATGACTTCTAAGGCACAAACTATTCGATCTGGTGGAGCAACGCCCTAGTGTGAAGCCTAGGTTGCCCGGAACGTAGAAATGACCATCACTTTCAAACTGGTTGCAATTATTCCTGTTATATGATGGAAAAACTGTTGTATTTTTATTGCATTTTATGCTTCGGGCATTGACTTCTAAGGTCCTAACTATTCAATCTGTTGGAGCAACGCCCTAGGGTGAAGCCTAGGTTGCCCGGAAAGTAGAAATGACAATAACTTTCACACTGGTTGCAATTATTCGTTTTATACGATGGAAAAGCTGTTGCATCTTTATTGTATTTTATGCTTCTGTCGTTGACGTCTAAGGCCGTAGCTATTAGATGTGGTGGAGCCACGCACTAGAGTGACGCCTAGGTTGCCTGGAACGTAGAAATGACCATTACTTTCGCAATGCTTGCAATTATTCATTTTATACGATGGAAAAACTGGTGTCCTTATATTGTATTTTATGCTTCTGGCGTTGACTTCTTATGCCACAACTATCCCATCTGGTGGAACAACGCCCTAGGGTGAAGCCTAGGTTGACCGGAACGTAGAAATGGAAATAACTTTCACACCGGTAGCAATTATTCGTTTTATACGATGGAAAAACAGTTCTATTTATTTTGTATTTTATGCTTCGGCCGTTGACTTCTAAGGCCCTAACTATTCGATCTGTTCTAGCAACGCCCTAGGGTGAAGCCTAGGTTACCCGGAACGTAGAAATGACCAGTACTTTCACACTGTTCGCAGTGACTCCTGTTATACGATGGAAAAACTGTTGCATCTTTATTGAATTTTATGCTTCTGGCGTTGACTTCTAAGGCCCTAACTATTCTATCTGGTGTATCAACGACCTAGAGTGAAGCCTAGGTTGCTCGGAATGTAAAAATGACCATAACATTCACACTGGTTGAAATTATTCGTTTTATACGGTGGAAAAACTGTTATATTTAAATTGTATTTTATGCTTCTGGCGTGGATTTCTTAGGCCCTAACTATTCAATCTGGTGGAACAACACCCTAGAGTGAGGCCTAGGTTGCCCGGAAAGTAGAAATGAGCATCACTTTCATACTGGTTGCTATTACTCGTTTTATATGATGGAAAAACTGTTGTATTTATATTGTATTTTATGCTTCTGGCGTTGACTTCTTAGGCCCTAACAATTCGATCTGGAGGAACAACGACCTAGAGTGAAGCCTAGGTTGCCTGGAACGTACAAATGACCATCACTTTCACACTGGTTGCTATTATTCGTTCTATACGATGGAAAAACTGTTATATTTATACTGTATCTTATGCTTCTGGCGTTGACTTCCTAGGCCCTAACAATTCGATCTGGTGGAACAACGCCCTAGAGTAAAGCCTAGGTTGCCTGGAACGTACAAATGACCATCACTTTCACACGGGTTGCAATTATTCCTGTTATAGGATGGAAAGACTGTTGTATTTTTATTGTATTTTATGCTTCAGGCGTTGACTTCTGAGGCCCTAACTATTCAATCTGTTCGAGCAACGCCCTAGGGTGTAGCCTAGGTTGCCCGGAAAGTAGAAATGACCATCACTTTCATACTGGTTGCAATTACTCGTTTTATATGATGGAAAAACTGTTGTATTTATATTGTATTTTATGCTTCTGGCGTTCACTTCTTAGGCCCTAACTATTCGATCTGGTGGAACAACGCCCTAGGGTGAAGCCTAGGTTGCCCGGAACGTAGAAATGACCATAACTTTTACACTGGTAGCAATTATTCGTTTTATACGACGGAAAAACTGTTCTATTTATTTTGTATTTTATGCTTCGGGCGTTCACCTCTTAGGCCCTAACTTTTCGATCTGGTGGAACAACGCCCTAGAGTGACGCCTAGGTTGCCCGGAACGTAGAAATGACCATAACATTCACACAGGTTGCAATTATTCATGGTATACGTTGGAAAAACTGTTGCATTTTTATTGTAATTTATGCTTCTAGCGTTGACTTCAAAGGCCGTAGCTATTCGATGTGGTGGAGCAACGCCCTAGAGTGAAGCCTAGGTTGTCCGGAACGTAGAAATGACCATAACTTTCACACTGGTTGCTATTATTCGTTCTATACGATGGAAAAACTGTTATATTTATATTGTATCTTATGCTTCTGGCGTTGACTTCTTAGGCCCTAACTCTTCGATCTGGTGGAACATCGCCCTGGGGTGCAGCCTAGGTTGCCCGGAACGTAGAAATGACCATAACTTTGTCACTGGTTGCTATTATTCGTTTTATACGATGGAAAAACTGTTCTATTAATTTTGTATTTTATGCCTCGGTCGTTGACTTCTAAGGCCCTAACTGTTCGATCTGGTGGAACAACGCCCTAGAGTGAAGCCTAGGTTACCCGGCACGTAGGAACGGCCAGTACTTTCACATTGTTTGCAGTGACTCCTGTTATACGATGGAAAAACTGTTGCATCTTTATTGAATTTTATGCTTCTGGCGTTGACTTCTAAGGCCCTAACTATTCTATCTGGTGTATCAACGCCCTAGAGTGAAGCCTAGGTTGCGCGGAATGTAAAAATGACCATAACATTCACACTGGTTGAAATTATTCGTTTTATACGATTGAAAAACTGTTGTATTTAAATTGTATTTTATGCTTCTGGCGTTGACTTCAAAGGCACAAACTATTCGATCTGGTGGAGCAATGCTCTAGTGTGAAGCCTAGGTTGCCCGGAACGTAGAAATGACCATCACTTTCAAACTGGTTGCAATTATTCCTGTTATATGATGGAAAAACTGTTGTATTTTTATTGCATTTTATGCTTCGGGCATTGACTTCTAAGGTCCTAACTATTCAATCTGTTGGAGCAACGCCCTAGGGTGAAGCCTAGGTTGCCCGGAAAGTAGAAATGACAATAACTTTGACACTGGTTGCAATTATTCGTTTTATACGATGGAAAAGCTGTTGCATCTTTATTGTATTTTATGCTTCTGTCGTTGACGTCTACGGCCGTAGCTTTTATATGTGGTGGAGCAACGCACTAGAGTGACGCCTAGGTTGCCTGGAACGTAGAAATGACCATTACTTTCGCAATGTTTGCAATTATTCATTTTATACGATGGAAAAACTGTTGTCCTTATATTGTATTTTATGCTTCTGGCGTTGACTTCTTATGCCACAACTATCCCATCTGGTGGAACAACGCCCTAGGGTGAAGCCTAGGTTGACCGGAACGTAGAAATGGAAATAACTTTCACACCGGTAGCAATTATTCGTTTTATACGATGGAAAAACAGTTCTATTTATTTTGTATTTTATGCTTCGGCCGTTGACTTCTAAGGCCCTAACTATTCGATCTGTTCTAGCAACGCCCTAGGGTGAAGCCTAGGTTACCCGGAACGTAGAAATGACCAGTACTTTCACACTGTTCGCAGTGACTCCTGTTATACGATGGAAAAACTGTTGCATCTTTATTGAATTTTATGCTTCTGGCGTTGACTCCTAAGGCCCTAACTATTCTATCTGGTGTATCAACGACCTAGAGTGAAGCCTAGGTTGCTCGGAATGTAAAAATGACCATAACATTCACACTGGTTGAAATTATTCGTTTTATACGGTGGAAAAACTGTTATATTTAAATTGTATTTTATGCTTCTGGCGTTGATTTCTTAGGCCCTAACTATACAATGTGGTGGAACAACACCCTAGAGTGAGGCCTAGGTTGCCCGGAAAGTAGAAATGAGCATCACTTTCATACTGGTTGTAATTACTCGTTTTATATGATGGAAAAACTGTTGTATTTATATTGTATTTTATGCTTCCGGCGTTGACTTCTAAGGCCCTAACTATTCAATCTGTTGGAGCAACGCCCTAGAGTGAAGCCTAGGTTGCCCGGAAAGTAGAAATGACCATAACTTTCACACTGGTCGCAATTATTCGTTTTATACGATGGAAAAGCTGTTGTATTTATACCGTATTTTATGCTTCTGGCGTTGACTTCTTATGCCCTAACTATTCCATCTGGTGGAACAACGCCCTGGGGTGAAGCCTAGGTTGCCGGGAACGGAGAAATGACCATCACTTTCACACTGGTTGCTATTATTCGTTCTATACGATGGAAAAACTGTTATATTTATACTGTATCTTATGCTTCTGGCGTTGACTTCCTAGGCCCTAACAATTCGATCTGGTGGAACAACGCCCTAGAGTAAAGCCTAGGTTGCCTGGAACGTACAAATGACCATCACTTTCACACGGGTTGCAATTATTCCTGTTATAGGATGGAAAGACTGTTGTATTTTTATTGTATTTTATGCTTCAGGCGTTGACTTCTGAGGCCCTCACTATTCAATCTGTTCGAGCAACGCCCTAGGGTGTAGCCTAGGTTGCCCGGAAAGTAGAAATGACCATCACTTTCATACTGGTTGCAATTACTCGTTTTATATGATGGAAAAACTGTTGTATTTATATTGTATTTTATGCTTCTGGCGTTCACTTCTTAGGCCCTAACTATTCGATCTGGTGGAACAACGCCCTAGGGTGAAGCCTAGGTTGCCCGGAACGTAGAAATGACCATAACTTTTACACTGGTAGCAATTATTCGTTTTATACGACGGAAAAACTGTTCTATTTATTTTGTATTTTATGCTTCGGGCGTTCACCTCTTAGGCCCTAACTTTTCGATCTGGTGGAGCAACGCCCTAGAGTGAAGCCTAGGTTGCCCGGAACGTAGAAATGACCATAACATTCACACAGGTTGCAATTATTCATGGTATACGTTGGAAAAACTGTTGCATTTTTATTGTAATTTATGCTTCTAGCGTTGACTTCAAAGGCCGTAGCTATTCGATGTGGTGGAGCAACGCCCTAGAGTGAAGCCTAGGTTGTCCGGAACGTAGAAATGACCATAACTTTCACACTGGTTGCTATTATTCGTTCTATACGATGGAAAAACTGTTATATTTATATTGTATCTTATGCTTCTGGCGTTGACTTCTTAGGCCCTAACTCTTCGATCTGGTGGAACATCGCCCTGGGGTGCAGCCTAGGTTGCCCGGAACGTAGAAATGACCATAACTTTGTCACTGGTTGCTATTATTCGTTTTATACGATGGAAAAACTGTTCTATTAATTTTGTATTTTATGCCTCGGTCGTTGACTTCTAAGGCCCTAACTGTTCGATCTGGTGGAACAACGCCCTAGAGTGAAGCCTAGGTTACCCGGCACGTAGGAACGACCAGTACTTTCACATTGTTTGCAGTGACTCCTGTTATACGATGGAAAAACTGTTGCATCTTTATTGAATTTTATGCTTCTGGCGTTGACTTCTAAGGCCCTAACTATTCTATCTGGTGTATCAACGCCCTAGAGTGAAGCCTAGGTTGCGCGGAATGTAAAAATGACCATAACATTCACACTGGTTGAAATTATTCGTTTTATACTATTGAAAAACTGTTGTATTTAAATTGTATTTTATGCTTCTGGCGTTGATTTCTTAGGCCCTGACTATTCAATCTGGTGGAACAACGCCCTAGGGTGAAGCCTAGGTTGACCGGAACGTAGAAATGGAAATAACTTTCACACCGGTAGCAATTATTCGTTTTATACGATGGAAAAACAGTTCTATTTATTTTGTATTTTATGCTTCGGCCGTTGACTTCTAAGGCCCTAACTATTCGATCTGTTCTAGCAACGCCCTAGGGTGAAGCCTAGGTTACCCGGAACGTAGAAATGACCAGTACTTTCACACTGTTCGCAGTGACTCCTGTTATACGATGGAAAAACTGTTGCATCTTTATTGAATTTTATGCTTCTGGCGTTGACTTCTAAGGCCCTAACTATTCTATCTGGTGTATCAACGACCTAGAGTGAAGCCTAGGTTGCTCGGAATGTAAAAATGACCATAACATTCACACTGGTTGAAATTATTCGTTTTATACGGTGGAAAAACTGTTATATTTAAATTGTATTTTATGCTTCTGGCGTTGATTTCTTAGGCCCTAACTATACAATCTGGTGGAACAACACCCTAGAGTGAGGCCTAGGTTGCCCGGAAAGTAGAAATGAGCATCACTTTCATACTGGTTGTAATTACTCGTTTTATATGATGGAAAAACTGTTGTATTTATATTGTATTTTATGCTTCCGGCGTTGACTTCTTATGCCCTAACTATTCCATCTGGTGGAACAACGCCCTGGGGTGAAGCCTAGGTTGCCGGGAACGGAGAAATGACCATCACTTTCACACTGGTTGCTATTATTCGTTCTATACGATGGAAAAACTGTTATATTTATACTGTATCTTATGCTTCTGGCGTTGACTTCCTAGGCCCTAACAATTCGATCTGGTGGAACAACGCCCTAGAGTAAAGCCTAGGTTGCCTGGAACGTACAAATGACCATCACTTTCACACGGGTTGCAATTATTCCTGTTATAGGATGGAAAGACTGTTGTATTTTTATTGTATTTTATGCTTCAGGCGTTGACTTCTGAGGCCCTCACTATTCAATCTGTTCGAGCAACGCCCTAGGGTGTAGCCTAGGTTGCCCGGAAAGTAGAAATGACCATCACTTTCATACTGGTTGCAATTACTCGTTTTATATGATGGAAAAACTGTTGTATTTATATTGTATTTTATGCTTCTGGCGTTCACTTCTTAGGCCCTAACTATTCGATCTGGTGGAACAACGCCCTAGGGTGAAGCCTAGGTTGCCCGGAACGTAGAAATGACCATAACTTTTACACTGGTAGCAATTATTCGTTTTATACGACGGAAAAACTGTTCTATTTATTTTGTATTTTATGCTTCGGGCGTTCACCTCTTAGGCCCTAACTTTTCGATCTGGTGGAACAACGCCCTAGAGTGAAGCCTAGGTTGCCCGGAACGTAGAAATGACCATAACATTCACACAGGTTGCAATTATTCATGGTATACGTTGGAAAAACTGTTGCATTTTTATTGTAATTTATGCTTCTAGCGTTGACTTCAAAGGCCGTAGCTATTCGATGTGGTGGAGCAACGCCCTAGAGTGAAGCCTAGGTTGTCCGGAACGTAGAAATGACCATAACTTTCACACTGGTTGCTATTATTCGTTCTATACGATGGAAAAACTGTTATATTTATATTGTATCTTATGCTTCTGGCGTTGACTTCTTAGGCCCTAACTCTTCGATCTGGTGGAACATCGCCCTGGGGTGCAGCCTAGGTTGCCCGGAACGTAGAAATGACCATAACTTTGTCACTGGTTGCTATTATTCGTTTTATACGATGGAAAAACTGTTCTATTAATTTTGTATTTTATGCCTCGGTCGTTGACTTCTAAGGCCCTAACTGTTCGATCTGGTGGAACAACGCCCTAGAGTGAAGCCTAGGTTACCCGGCACGTAGGAACGACCAGTACTTTCACATTGTTTGCAGTGACTCCTGTTATACGATGGAAAAACTGTTGCATCTTTATTGAATTTTATGCTTCTGGCGTTGACTTCTAAGGCCCTAACTATTCTATCTGGTGTATCAACGCCCTAGAGTGAAGCCTAGGTTGCGCGGAATGTAAAAATGACCATAACATTCACACTGGTTGAAATTATTCGTTTTATACGATTGAAAAACTGTTGTATTTAAATTGTATTTTATGCTTCTGGCGTTGATTTCTTAGGCCCTGACTATTCAATCTGGTGGAACAACGCCCTAGGGTGAAGCCTAGGTTGACCGGAACGTAGAAATGGAAATAACTTTCACACCGGTAGCAATTATTCGTTTTATACGATGGAAAAACAGTTCTATTTATTTTGTATTTTATGCTTCGGCCGTTGACTTCTAAGGCCCTAACTATTCGATCTGTTCTAGCAACGCCCTAGGGTGAAGCCTAGGTTACCCGGAACGTAGAAATGACCAGTACTTTCACACTGTTCGCAGTGACTCCTGTTATACGATGGAAAAACTGTTGCATCTTTATTGAATTTTATGCTTCTGGCGTTGACTTCTAAGGCCCTAACTATTCTATCTGGTGTATCAACGACCTAGAGTGAAGCCTAGGTTGCTCGGAATGTAAAAATGACCATAACATTCACACTGGTTGAAATTATTCGTTTTATACGGTGGAAAAACTGTTATATTTAAATTGTATTTTATGCTTCTGGCGTTGATTTCTTAGGCCCTAACTATACAATCTGGTGGAACAACACCCTAGAGTGAGGCCTAGGTTGCCCGGAAAGTAGAAATGAGCATCACTTTCATACTGGTTGTAATTACTCGTTTTATATGATGGAAAAACTGTTGTATTTATATTGTATTTTATGCTTCCGGCGTTGACTTCTAAGGCCCTAACTATTCAATCTGTTGGAGCAACGCCCTAGAGTGAAGCCTAGGTTGCCCGGAAAGTAGAAATGACCATAACTTTCACACTGGTCGCAATTATTCGTTTTATACGATGGAAAAGCTGTTGTATTTATACCGTATTTTATGCTTCTGGCGTTGACTTCTTATGCCCTAACTATTCCATCTGGTGGAACAACGCCCTGGGGTGAAGCCTAGGTTGCCGGGAACGGAGAAATGACCATCACTTTCACACTGGTTGCTATTATTCGTTCTATACGATGGAAAAACTGTTATATTTATACTGTATCTTATGCTTCTGGCGTTGACTTCCTAGGCCCTAACAATTCGATCTGGTGGAACAACGCCCTAGAGTAAAGCCTAGGTTGCCTGGAACGTACAAATGACCATCACTTTCACACGGGTTGCAATTATTCCTGTTATAGGATGGAAAGACTGTTGTATTTTTATTGTATTTTATGCTTCAGGCGTTGACTTCTGAGGCCCTAACTATTCAATCTGTTCGAGCAACGCCCTAGGGTGTAGCCTAGGTTGCTCGGAAAGTAGAAATGACCATCACTTTCATACTGGTTGCAATTACTCGTTTTATATGATGGAAAAACTGTTGTATTTATATTGTATTTTATGCTTCTGGCGTTCACTTCTTAGGCCCTAACTATTCGATCTGGTGGAACAACGCCCTAGGGTGAAGCCTAGGTTGCCCGGAACGTAGAAATGACCATAACTTTTACACTGGTAGCAATTATTCGTTTTATACGACGGAAAAACTGTTCTATTTATTTTGTATTTTATGCTTCGGGCGTTCACTTCTTAGGCCCTAACTTTTCGATCTGGTGGAGCAACGCCCCAGGGTGAAGCCTAGGCTGCCCGGAAAGTAGAAATAACCATACCTTTCATACTGGTTGCAATTATTTGTTTTATACGATGGAAAAGCTGTTGTATTTAAACCGTATTTTATGCTTCTGGCGTTGACTTCTTATGCCCTACCTATTCCATCTGGTGGAACAACGCCCTAGGGAGAAGCCTGGGTTGCCCGGAACGTAGAAATGACCATAACATTCACACCGGTTGCAATTATTCGTTTTATACGATGGAAAAACTGTTCTATTTATTTTGTATTTTATGCTTCGGGCGTTGACTTCTAAGTCCCTAACTATTCAATCTGTTGGAGCAACGCCCTAGGGTGAAGCCTAGGTTGCCCGGAAAGTAGAAATAACCACAACTTTCATACTTGTTGCAATTATTCGTTTTATACGATGGAAAAACTGTTATATTAATATTGTATTTTATGCTTCTGACGTTGTCTTCTAAGGCCCTAACTATTCAATCTGTTGGAGCAACGCCCTAGGGTGAAGCCTAGGTTGCCCGGAAAGTAGAAATAACCACAACTTTCATACTTCTTGCAATTATTCGTTTTATACGATGGAAAAACTGTTATTTTTATATTGCATTTTTGGCTTCTGGCGTTGCCTTCTTAGGCCCTAACTATTCGATCTGGTGGAACGACGTCCTAGAGTGAAGCCTAGGTTGCCCAGAACGTAGAAATGACCATCACTTTCACACTGGTTGCAATTATTCCTGTTATACAATGGAAAAACTCTTGTATATTTATTGTATTTTATGCTCCGGGCGTTGACTTCCATGGCCCTACCTATTCGATTTGGTGGAGCAACACCCTACAGTGAAGCCTAGGTTGTCAGAAACGTAGAAATGAACATAACTTTCACACTGGTAGCAATTATTCGTTTTATACAATCGAAAAACTGTTCTACTTTTTTTGTATTTTATGCTTCGGGCGTTGACTTCTAAGGCCCTAACTATTCAATCTGTTGGAACAACGCCCTAGGGTGAAGCCTAGGTTGCCCGGAAAGTAGAAATGACCATACCTTTCATACTGGTTGCATTTATTTGTTTTATACGATGGAAAAGCTGTTGTATTTATACCGTATTTTATGCTTCTGGCGTTGACTTCATATGACCTAACTATTCCATCTGGTGGAACAACGCCCTAGGGTGAAGCCTGGTTTGCCCGGAACGTAGAAATGACCATAACTTTCACACCGGTAGCAATTATTCGTTTTATACGATGGAAAAACTGTTCTATTTATTTTGTATTTTATGCTTCGGTCGTTGACTTCCATGGCCCTACCTATTCGATTTGGTGGAGCAACACCCTACAGTGAAGCCTAGGTTGTCAGAAACGTAGAAATGAACATAACTTTCACACTGGTAGCAATTATTCGTTTTATACAATGGAAAAACTGTTCTATTTATTTTGTATTGTATGCTTCGGGCGTTGACTTCTAAGGCCCTAACTATTCGATCTGGTGGAGCAACGCCCTAGAGTGAAGCCTAGGTTGCCCGGAACGTAGAAATGACCAGAACTTTCACACTGGTTGCTATTATTCGTTTTATACGATGGAAAAACTGTTATATTTATACTGTATTTTATGCTTCTGGCGTTGACTTCTTATGGCCTAACTATTCCATCTGGTGGAACAACGCCCTAGGGTGAAGCCTGGTTTGCCCGGAACGTAGAAATAACCATAACTTTCACACCGGTAGCAATTATTCGTTTTATACGGTGGTAAAACTGTTGTATTTATATTGCATTTTATGCTTCGGGCGTTGACTTGTAAGGCCCAGCTATTCAATCTGTTGGAGCAACGCCCTAGGGTGAAGCCTAGGTTGCCCGGAACGTAGAAATGACCAGAACTTTCACACTGGTTGCTATTATTCGTTTTATACGGTGGAAAAACTGTTATATTTATACTGTATTTTATGCTTCTGGCGTTGACTTCTTATGACCTAACTATTCCATCTGCTGGAACATCGCCCTGGGGTGCAGCCTAGGTTGCCCGGAACGTAGAAATGACCATAACTTTGTCACTGGTTGCTATTATTCGTTTTATACGATGGAAAAACTGTTCTATTAATTTTGTATTTTATGCCTCGGTCGTTGACTTCTAAGGCCCTAACTGTTCGATCTGGTGGAACAACGCCCTAGAGTGAAGCCTAGGTTACCCGGCACGTAGGAACGACCAGTACTTTCACATTGTTTGCAGTGACTCCTGTTATACGATGGAAAAACTGTTGCATCTTTATTGAATTTTATGCTTCTGGCGTTGACTTCTAAGGCCCTAACTATTCTATCTGGTGTATCAACGCCCTAGAGTGAAGCCTAGGTTGCGCGGAATGTAAAAATGACCATAACATTCACACTGGTTGAAATTATTCGTTTTATACGATTGAAAAACTGTTGTATTTAAATTGTATTTTATGCTTCTGGCGTTGATTTCTTAGGCCCTGACTATTCAATCTGGTGGAACAACACCCTAGAGTGAGGCCTAGGTTGCCCGTAACGTAGAAATGACCATAACTTCCACACTGGTAGCAGTCATTCGTTTTATACGATGGAAAAACTATTGTATTTATATTGTATTTTATGCTTCTGGCGTTGACTTCAAAGGCACAAACTATTCGATCTGGTGGAGCAATGCTCTAGTGTGAAGCCTAGGTTGCCCGGAACGTAGAAATGACCATCACTTTCAAACTGGTTGCAATTATTCCTGTTATATGATGGAAAAACTGTTGTATTTTTATTGCATTTTATGCTTCGGGCATTGACTTCTAAGGCCCAGCTATTCAATCTGTTGGAGCAACGCCCTAGGGTGAAGCCTAGGTTGCCCGGAACGTAGAAATGACCAGAACTTTCACACTGGTTGCTATTATTCGTTTTATACGGTGGAAAAACTGTTATATTTATACTGTATTTTATGCTTCTGGCGTTGACTTCTTATGACCTAACTATTCCATCTGCTGGAACATCGCCCTGGGGTGCAGCCTAGGTTGCCCGGAACGTAGAAATGACCATAACTTTGTCACTGGTTGCTATTATTCGTTTTATACGATGGAAAAACTGTTCTATTAATTTTGTATTTTATGCCTCGGTCGTTGACTTCTAAGGCCCTAACTGTTCGATCTGGTGGAACAACGCCCTAGAGTGAAGCCTAGGTTACCCGGCACGTAGGAACGACCAGTACTTTCACATTGTTTGCAGTGACTCCTGTTATACGATGGAAAAACTGTTGCATCTTTATTGAATTTTATGCTTCTGGCGTTGACTTCTAAGGCCCTAACTATTCTATCTGGTGTATCAACGCCCTAGAGTGAAGCCTAGGTTGCGCGGAATGTAAAAATGACCATAACATTCACACTGGTTGAAATTATTCGTTTTATACGATTGAAAAACTGTTGTATTTAAATTGTATTTTATGCTTCTGGCGTTGATTTCTTAGGCCCTGACTATTCAATCTGGTGGAACAACACCCTAGAGTGAGGCCTAGGTTGCCCGTAACGTAGAAATGACCATAACTTCCACACTGGTAGCAGTCATTCGTTTTATACGATGGAAAAACTATTGTATTTATATTGTATTTTATGCTTCTGGCGTTGACTTCAAAGGCACAAACTATTCGATCTGGTGGAGCAATGCTCTAGTGTGAAGCCTAGGTTGCCCGGAACGTAGAAATGACCATCACTTTCAAACTGGTTGCAATTATTCCTGTTATATGATGGAAAAACTGTTGTATTTTTATTGCATTTTATGCTTCGGGCATTGACTTCTAAGGTCCTAACTATTCAATCTGTTGGAGCAACGCCCTAGGGTGAAGCCTAGGTTGCCCGGAAAGTAGAAATGACCATCACTTTCATACTGGTTGCAATTACTCGTTTTATATGATGGAAAAACTGTTGTATTTATATTGTATTTTATGCTTCCGGCGTTGACTTCTAAGGCCCTAACTATTCAATCTGTTGGAGCAACGCCCTAGAGTGAAGCCTAGGTTGCCCGGAAAGTAGAAATGACCATAACTTTCACACTGGTCGCAATTATTCATTTTATACGATGGAAAAGCTGTTGTATTTATACCGTATTTTATGCTTCTGGCGTTGACTTCTTATGCCCTAACTATTCCATCTGGTGGAACAACGCCCTGGGGTGAAGCCTAGGTTGCCGGGAACGGAGAAATGACCATCACTTTCACACTGGTTGCTATTATTCGTTCTATACGATGGAAAAACTGTTATATTTATACTGTATCTTATGCTTCTGGCGTTGACATCCTAGGCCCTAACAATTCGATCTGGTGGAACAACGCCCTAGAGTAAAGCCTAGGTTGCCTGGAACGTACAAATGACCATCACTTTCACACGGGTTGCAATTATTCCTGTTATAGGATGGAAAGACTGTTGTATTTTTATTGTATTTTATGCTTCAGGCGTTGACTTCTGAGGCCCTAACTATTCAATCTGTTCGAGCAACGCCCTAGGGTGTAGCCTAGGTTGCCCGGAAAGTAGAAATGACCATCACTTTCATACTGGTTGCAATTACTCGTTTTATATGATGGAAAAACTGTTGTATTTATATTGTATTTTATGCTTCTGGCGTTCACTTCTTAGGCCCTAACTATTCGATCTGGTGGAGCAACGCCCTAGAGTGAAGCCTAGGTTGCCCAGAACGTAGAAATGACCATTACTTTCACACTGGTTGCAATTATTCCTGTTATACGATGGAAAAACTCTTGTATATTTATTGTCTTTTATGCTTCGGGCGTTGACTTCCATGGCCCTACTTATTCGATTTGGTGGAGCAACACCCTACAGTGAAGCCTAGGCTGTCAGAAACGTAGAAATGAACATAACTTTCACACTAGTAGCAATTATTCGTTTTATACAATGAAAAAACTGACCTATTTATTTTGTATTTTATGCTTCGGGCGTTGACTTCTAAGGCCCTAACTATTCGATCTGGTGGAGCAACGCCCTAGAGTGAAGCCTAGGTTGCCCGGAACGTAGAAATGACCAGAACTTTCACACTGGTTGCTATTATTCGTTTTATACGATGGAAAAACTGTTATATTTATATTGTACTTTATGCTTCTGGCGTTGACTTCTTAGGCCCTAAGTGTTCGATCTGGTGGAGCAACGCCCTAGAGTGAAGCCTAGGTTGCCCGGAACGTAGAAATGATCATCACTTTCAAACTGGTTGCAATTAATCCTTTTATACGATGGAAAAACTGTTGTATTTATATTGCATTTTATGCTTCGGGCGTAGACTTCTATGGCCCTACCTATTCGATCTGGTGGAGCAACACCCTACAGTGAAGCCTAGGTTGCCCGGAACGTAGATATGACCATAACCATCACACAGGTTGCAATTATTCGTTTTCTACGATGGAAAAGCTGTTGTATTTAAATTGTATTTTATGCTTCCGCTGTTGACTTCTTAGACCCTAACTCTTCGACCTGGTGGAGCAACGCCTCAGAGTGAAGCCTAGGTTGCCCGGAACGTAGAAATACCCATTACTTTCACACTGGTTGCAATTATTAGTTTTATACGATGGAAAAACTGTTCTATTTATTTTGTATTTTATGCTTCGGGCGTTGACTTCTAAGGCCCTAACTATTCAATCTGTTGGATCAACGCCCTAGGGTGAAGCCTAGGTTGCCCGGAAAGTAGAAATGACCATCACTTTCACACTGGTTGCAATTATTCCTGTTATACGATGGAAAAACTCTTGTATATTTATTGTATTTTATGCTTCGGGCGTTGACTTCCATGGCCCTACCTGTTCGATTTGGTGGAGCAACGCCTCAGAGTTAAGTCTAGGATGCCCGAAACGTCGAAATGATCGTTACTTTCGCACTGGTTGCAATTAGTCATGCTATACAATGGAAAAACTGTTGTATTTATACTGTATTTTATGCTTCCGTTGTTGACTTCTTAGACCCTAACTCTTCGATCTGGTGGAGCAACGCCTCAGAGTTAAGTCTAGGATGCCCGAAACGTCGAAATGATCGTTACTTTCGCACTGGTTGCAATTAGTCATGCTATACAATGGAAAAACTGTTGTATTTATACTGTATTTTATGCTCCTGGCGTTGACTTCTAAGGCCGCAGCTATTCGATGTGGTGGAGCAACGCCCTAGAGTGATGCCTAGGTTGCCCGGAACGTAGAAATGCCCATTACTTTCACACTGGTTGCAATTATTAGTTTTATACGATGGAAAAACTGTTCTATTTATTTTGTATTTTATGCTTCGGGCGTTGACTTCTAAGGCCCTAACTATTCAATCTGTTGGAACAACGCCCTAGGGTGAAGCCTAGGTTGCCCGGAAAGTAGAAATGACCATACCTTTCATACTGGTTGCAATTATTTGTTTTATACGATGGAAAAGCTGTTGTATTTAAACCGTATTTTATGCTTCTGGCGTTGACTTCTTATGCCCTACCTATTCCATCTGGAGGAACAACGCCCTAGGGAGAAGCCTGGGTTGCCCGGAACGTAGAAATGACCATAACATTCACACCGGTAGCAATTAATCGTTTTATACGATGGAAAAACTGTTCTATTTATTTTGTATTTTATGCTTCGGGCGTTGACTTCTAAGGCCCTAACTATTCAATCTGTTGGAGCAACGCCCTAGGGTGAAGCCTAGGCTGCCCGGAAAGTACAAATAACAACAACTTTCATACTTGTTGCAATTATTCGTTTTATACGATGGAAAAACTGTTATATTTATATTGTATTTTATGCTTCTGGCGTTGACTTCTAAGGCCCTAACTATTCCATCTGGTGGAGCAACGCCCTAAAGTGAAACCTAGGTTGCCCGGAACAATGATATGCCATTACTTTCACACTGGTTGCAATAATTCCTGATAAACGATGGAAAAACTGTTGCATCTTTATTGTATTTTATGCTTCTGGCGTTGACTTCTAAGGCCCTAACTATTCGATCTGGTGGAGCAACGCCCTAGGGTGAAGCCTAGGTTGCCCGGAAAGTAGAAATGACCATAACTTTCACACTGGTTGCAATTATTCGTTTTATACGATGCAAAAGCTGTTGCATTTATACCGTATTTTATGCTTCTGGCGTTGACTTCCTATGCTCTAACTATTCCATCTGGTGGAACAACAACCAAGGGTGATGCCTAGGTTGCCCGGAACGTAGAAATGACCATAACTTTCACACCGGTAGCAATTATTCGTTTTATACGATGGAAAAACTGTTGTATTTATATTGCATTTTATGCTTCGGGCGTTGACTTGTAAGGCCTTAACTATTCAATCTGTTGGAGCAACGCCCTAGGGTGAAGCCTAGGTTGCCCGGTACTTAGAAATGACCATAACTTTCACACTGGTTGCTATTATTCGTTTTATACGATGGAAAAGCTGTTATATTTATATTGCATTTTATGCTTCTGGCGGTGCCTTCTTAGGCCCTAAGTGTTCGATCTGGTGGAGCAACGCCCTAGAGTGAAGCCTAGTTTGCCCGGAACGTAGAAATGATCATCACTTTCAAACTGATTGCAATTAATCCTTTTATACGATGGAAAAACTGTTGTATTTATATTGCACTTTATGCTTCGGGCGTAGACTTCTATGGCCCTACCTATTCGATCTGGTGGAGCAACAACGTACAGTGAAGCCTAGGTTGCCCGGAACGTAGATATGACCATAAGCTTCACACAGGTTGCAATTATTCGTTTTCTACGATGGAAAAGCTGTTGTATTTATATTGTATTTTATGCTTCCGTTGTTGACTTCTTAGACCCTAACTCTTCGATCTGGTGGAGCAACGCCTCAGAGTTAAGTCTAGGATGCCCGAAACGTCGAAATGATCGTTACTTTCGCACTGGTTGCAATTAGTCATGCTATACAATGGAAAAACTGTTGTATTTATACTGTATTTTATGCTTCGGGCGTTGACTTCTAAGGCCCTAACTATTCAATCTGTTGGAGCAACGCCCTAGGGTGAAGCCTAGGCTGCCCGGATAGTACAAATAACAACAACTTTCATACTTGTTGCAATTATTCCTGTTATACGATGGAAAAACACTTGTATATTTATTGTATTTTATGCTTCGGGCGTTGACTTCCATGGCCCTACCTATTCGATTTGGTGGAGCAACACACTACAGTGAAGCCTAGTTTGTCAGAAACGTAGAAATGAACATAACTTTCACACTGTTAGCAATTACTCGTTTTATACAATGGAAAAACTGTTCTATTTATTTTGTATTTTATGCTTCGGGCGTTGACTTCTAAGGCCCTAACTATTCGATCTGGTGGAGCAACGCCCTAGAGTGAAGCCTGGGTTGCCCGGAACGTAGACATAACCACAACTTTCATACTTGTTGCAATTATTCGTTTTATACGATGGAAAAACTGTTATATTTATATTGTATTTTATGCTTCGGGCGTTGACTTCTTAGGCCCTAACTATTCGATCTGGCGGAACGAAGCCCTAGAGTGAAGCCTAGGTTGCCCAGAACGTAGAAATGACCATCACTTTCACACTGGTTGCAATTATTCCTGTTATACGATGGAAAAACTCTTGTATATTTATTGTATTTTATGCTTCGGGCGTTGACTTCCATGGCCCTACCTGTTCGATTTGGTGGAGCAACACCCTACAGTGAAGCCTAGGTTGTCAGAAACGTAGAAATGAACATAACTTTCACACTGGTAGCAATTATTCGTTTTATACAATGGAAAAACTGTTCTACTTTTTTTGTATTTTATGCTTCGGGCGTTGACTTCTAAGGCCCTAACTATTCGATCTGGTGGAGCACCGCCCTAGAGTGAAGCCTAGGTTGCCCGGAACGTAGAAATGACCAGAACCTTCACACTGGTTGCTATTATTCGTTTTATACGATGGAAAAACTGTTATATTTATATTGTATTTTATGCTTCTGGCGTTGACTTCTTAGGCCCTAACTTTTCGATCTGGTGGTACAACGCCCTAGAGTGAAGCCTAGGTCGCCCGGAACGTAGAAATGACCATCACTTTCACACTGGTAGCAATTATTCGTTTAATACAATGGAAAAACTGTTCTATTTATTTTGTATTTTATGCTTCGGGCATTGACTTCTAAGGCCCTAACTATTCGATCTGGTGGAGCAACGCCCTAGAGTGAAGCCTAGGTTGCCCGGAACGTAGAAATGAACATAACTTTCACACTGGTAGCAATTATTCGTTTTATACAATGGAAAAGCTGTTCTATTTATTTTGTATTTTATGCTTCTGGCGTTGACTTCTAAGGCCGCAGCTATTCGATGTGGTGGTACGACGCCCTAGAGTGAAGCCTAGGTTGCCCGGAACGTAGAAATGACCATAACATTCACGCCCGTTGCAATTATTCGTGCTATACGATGGAAAAACTGTTGCATTTTTATTGTATTTTATGCTTCTAGCGTTGACTTCTAAGGCCGTAGCTATTAGATGTGGTGGAGTAACGCCCTAGAGTGACGCCTAGGATGCCTGGAACGTAGAAATGACCATTACTTTCAAATGTTTCCAATTATTCATTTTATACGATGGAAAAACTGTTGCACTTATATTGTATTTTATTCTTATGGCGTTGAATTCTAAGTCCCTAGCTATGCGATCTGGTGGAGCAACGCCATAGAGTGAAACCAAGGTTTCCCGGAACGTAGAAATTACCATAACTTTCAAACTGGTAGCAATTATTCGATTTATACGATGGAACAACTGTTCTATTTATGTTGTATTTCACGCTTCGGGCGTTGGCTTCTAAGGCCCAAACTATTCAATCTGTTGGAACAACGCCCTAGGGTGAAGCCTAGGTTGCCCGGAAAGTAGAAATGACCATAACTTTCATACTGGTTGCAATTATTCGTTTTGTACAATGGAAAAACTGTTGTATTTATATTGTATTTTATGCTTCTGGCGCTGACTCCTAGGGCACTAACGATTCGATCTGGTGGAGCAGCGCCTAGGGTGAAGCCTAGGTTGCCCGGAACGTAGAAATGACCATAACTTTCACACCGGTAGCAATTGTTCGTTTTATACGATGGAAAAACTGTTGTATTGATATTGCATTTTATGCTTCTGGCGTTGACTTCTTAGGTCCTAACTACTCGATCTGGTGGAGTAATGCCTCACAGTTAATTCTAGGATGCCCGAAACGTCGAAATTATCGTTACTTTCGCACTGGTTGCAATTACTCATGCTATACAATGGAAAAACTGTTGTATTTATACTGTATTTTATGCTTCTGGCGTTGACTTCTAAGGCCGCAGCTATTCGGTGTGGTGGAGCAACGCCCTAAAGTGATGCCTAGGTTGCCCGGAACGCAGAAATGACCATTAATTTCACAATGTTTGCAATTATTCATTTTATACAATGGAAAGACTGTTGTACTTATATTGTATTTTATTCTTCTGGCGTTGAATTCCAAGTCCCTAGCTATTCGATCTGGTGGAGCAACGCCCTGGAGTGAAGCCTAGGCTGACCGGAACGTAGAAATGACCAGAACTTTCACACTGGCTGCTATTATTCGTTTTATACGATGGAATAACTGTTATATTTATATTGTATTTTATGCTTCTGGCGTTGACTTATTAGGCCCTAACTTCTCGATCTGGTGGAACAACGCCCTAGAGTGAAGCCTAGGTTGCCCGGAACGTAGAAATGACCATCACTTTCACACTGGTTGCAATTATTCCTGTTATACGACAGAAAAGCTCTTGTATATTTAGTTTATTTTATGCTTCGGGCGTTGACTTCTATGGCCCTACCTATTCGATCTGGTGGAGCAGCACGCTACAGTCAAGCCTAGGTTGCCCGGAACGTAGAAATGACGTTTACTTTCATACGGGTTGCAATTATTCGTTTTATACGATGGAAAGACTGTTGTATTTATATTGTATTTTATGCTTCTGGCGTTGACTTCTAAGGCCCTAACTGTTTGATCTGGTGGAGCAACGCCCTAGAGTGAAGCCTAGGTTGCCCGGAACAATGATATACCATTACTTTCACACTGGTTGCAATTATTCCTGATATACGATGGAAAAACTGTTGCATCTTTAATGTATTTGATGCTTCTGGCGTTGACTTCTAAGGCCCTATCTATTCGATCTGGTGGAGCAACGCCCTAGAGTGAAGCCTAGGTTGCCCGGAAAGTAGAAATGACCATAACTTTCACACTGATTGCAATTATGCGTTTTATACGATGCAAAAGCTGTTGTATTTATACCGTATTTTATGCGTCTGGCGTTGACTTCTTATGCCCTAACTATTCCATCTGGAGGACCAACGCCCTAGGGTGAAGCCTGTGTTGCCGGGAACGTAGAAATGTCCATAACTTTCACACCGGTAGCAATTATTCGTTTTATACGATGGAAAAACTGTTGTATTTATATTGTATTTCATGCTTCTGGGGTTGACTTCTAAGGCACTAACTATTCGATCAGGTGGAGCAACGCCCTAGCGTGAAGCCGAGGTTGCCCGGAAAGTAGAAATGACCATAACTTTCATCCTGGTTGCAATTACTCGTTTTATATGATGGAAAAACTGTTGTATTTTTATTGTATTTTATGCTTCTGGCGTTCACTTCTTATGCCCTAACTATTCCATCTGGAGGACCAACGCCCTAGGGTGAAGCCTGGGTTGCCCGGAACGTAGAAATGTCCGTAACTTTGACACCGGTAGCAATTATTCGTTTTATACGATGGAAAAACTGTTGTATTTATATAGTATTTCATGCTTCTGGGGTTGACTTCTAAGGCACTAACTATTCGATCTGGTGGAACAACGCCCTAGGGTGAAGCCTAGGTTGCCTGGAACGTAGAACTGACCATATCTTTTACACTGGTAGCAATTATTCGCTTTATACAATGGAGAAACTGTTCTATTTATTTTGTATTTTATGCTTCGGGCGTGGACTTCCAAGGCCCTAGCTGTTTGATCTGGTGGAGCAACGCCCTAGAGTGGAGCCTAGGTTGCCCGGAACGTAGAAATGACCATAACTTTCACACTGGTTGCTATTATTCGTTCTATACGATGGAAAAACTGTTATATTTATATTGCATCTTATGCTTCTGGAGTTGACTTCTTAGGCCCTAACAATTCGATCTGGTGGAACAACGCCCTAGAGTGAAGCCTAGGTTGCCTGGAACGTACAAATGACCATCACTTTCACACGGGTTGCAATTATTCCTGTTATAGGATGGAAAGACTGTTGTAATTTTATTGTATTTTATGCTTCAGGCGTTGACTTCTGAGGCCGTAGCTATTCGATGTGGTGGAAGAACGCCATAGGGTGAAGCCTAGGTTGCCCGGAACATAGAAATGACCATAACTTTCATACTGGTTGCAATTATTCGTTTTATACGTAGGAAAAGCTGTTGCATCTTTATTGAATTTTATGCTTTTGTCGTTGACGTCTAAGACCGTAGCTATTAGATGTGGTGGAGCAACGCACTAGAGTGACGCCCAGGTAGCCCGGAACGTAGAAATGACCATAACTTTCACACCGGTAGCAATTATTCGTTTTATACGATGGAAAAACTGTAGTACTTATATTGCATTTTATGCTTCTGGCGTTGCCTTCTTAGGCCCTAGCTGTTCGATCTGGTGGAACAACGCCCTAGAGTGGAGCCTAGGTTACCCGGAACGCAGAAATGACCAGTACTTTCACACTGTTTGCAGTTATTCCTGTTATACGATGGAAAAGCTGTTGCATCTTTATTGAATTTTATGCTTCTGGCATTGACTTCTAAGGTCCTAACTATTCTATCTGGTGGATCAACGCCCTAGAGTGAAGCCTAGGTTGCTCGGAATGTAAAAATTACCATACCATTCACACTGGTTGAAATTATTCGTTTTATACGATGGAAAAGCTGTTGCATCTTTATTGTATTTTATGCTTCTGGCGTTGACTTCTAAGGCCCTAACTATTGGATCTGGTGGAGCAACGCCCTAGAGTGAAGCCTAGGTTGCCCGGAACGTTGAAATGACCATCACTTTCAAACTGGTTGCAATTAATCCTTTTATACGATGGAAAAACTGTTGTATTTTTATTGCATTTTATGCTTCCGGCGTTGACTTCTAAGGCCCTAACTATTCAATCTGTTGGAGCAACGCCCTAGGGTGAAGCCGAGGTTGCCCGGAAAGTAGAAATGAGGTTAACTTTCATACTGGTTGCAATTATTCGTTTTATACGATGGAAAAACTGTTGTATTTATAGTGTATTTTATGCTTCTGGCGTTGACTTCTAAGGCACTAACTATTCGATCTGATGGAGCAACGCCCTAGCGTGAAGCCGATGTTGCCCGGAACGTAGAAATGACCATCACTTTCAAACTGGTTGCAATTATTCCGTTTATATGATGGAAAAACTGTAGTATTTTTATTGCACTTTATGCTTCGGGCATTGACTTCTAAGGCCCTTACTATTCAATCTGTTGGAGCAACGCCCTAGGGTGTAGCCTAGGTTGCCCGGTTAAGTAGAAATGACCACAACTTTCATACTGGTTGCAATTACTCGTTTTATATGATGGAAAAACTGTTGTATTTATATTGTATTTTATGCTTCCGGCGTTCACTTCTTAGGCCCTAACTATTGAATCTGTTGGAGCAACGCCCTAGAGTGTAGCCTAGGTTGCCCGGAAAGTAGAAATGACCATCACTTTCAAACTGGTTGCAATTAATCCTTTTATACGATGGAAAAACTGTTGTATTTTTATTGCATTTTATGCTTCCGGCGTTGACTTCTGAGGCCGTAGCTATTCGATGTGGTGGAAGAACGCCATAGTGTGAAGCCTGGGTTGCCCGGAACGTAGAAATAACCATAACTTTCATACTGGTTGCAGTTATCTGTTTTAAATGATGGAAGAACTGTTGTATTTATATTGTATTTTATGCTGCTGGCGTTGACTTCTTAGGCCCTAACTGTTCGATCTGGTGGAACAACGACCTGGGGTGAAGCCTAGGTTGCCCGGAACGTAGAAATGACCATAACTTTCACAATGGTTGCAATTGTTCGTTTTATACGATGGAAAAGCTGTTGTATTTATATCGTGTTTTATGCTTCTGGCGTTGACATCTTAGGCCGTAACTATTCGATCTGGTGGAGCAAAGCCCTGGAGTGAAGCCTAGGTTGCCCGGAACGTAGAAGTGACCATAACTTTCATACTGGTTGCAATTATTCGTTTTATACCATGGAAAAACTGTTGTATTTATATTGTATTTTATGCTTCTGGCGTTGACTTCTAAGGCCCTAGTTATTCGATCTGGTGGAGCAACGCCCTAGAGTGAAGCCTAGGTTGCCCGGAACGTAGAAATGACCATCACTTTCAAACTGGTTGCAATTAATCCTTTTATACGATGGAAAAACTGTTGTATTTATATTGTATTTTATGCTTCTGGCGTTGACTTCTGAGGCACTAACTATTCGATCTGGTGGAGCAACGCCCTAGAGTGAAGCCTAAGTTGCCCGGAACGTAGCAATTACCATCACTTTCAAACTGGATGCAAATATTCCTGTTATATGATGGAAAAACTGTTGTATTTTTATTGCATTTTATGCTTCGGGCATTGACTTCTAAGGCCCTAACTATTCAATCTGTAGGAGCAAGGCCCTAGGGTGTAGCCTAGGTTGCCCGTAAAGGAGAAATGACCATACCTTTCATACTGGTTGCAATTATTCGTTTTATATGATGGAAAAACTGTTGTATTTATATTGTATTTTATGCTTCTGTCGTTGACGTCTAAGGCCGAATCTATTAGATGTGGTGGAGCAACGCATTAGAGTGACGCCAATGTTGCCCGGAACGTAGAAATGACCATTACTTTCGCAATGTTTGCAATTATACATTTAATACGATGGAAAAACTGTTGCACTTATATCGTATTTTATGCTTCTGGCGTTGACTTCTTATGCCCTAACTATTCCAACTGGTGGAACAACGCCCTCGAGTGAAGCCTAGGTTGCCCGGAACGTAGAAATGGAAATAACTTTCACACCGGTTGCAATTATTCGTTTTATACGATGGAAAAACAGTTGTATTTATATTGTATTTTATGCTTCTGGCGTTGACTTCTAAGGCTCTAACTATTCGATCTGGTGGAGCAACGCAATAGAGTGAAGCCTAGGTTGCCCGGAACGTAGAATTGGCCATCACTTTCAAACTGGTTGCAATTATTCCTCTTATATGATGGAAACACTGTTGTATTTTTATTGCATTTGATGCTTCGGGCGTTGACTTCTAAGGCCCTAGCTATTCCATCTGTTGGAGCAACGGCCTAGGGTGAAGCCTAGGTTGCTCGGAAAGTAGAAATGACCATAAGTTTCATACTGGTTGCAATTATTCGTTTTATACAATGGAAAAACTGTTGTATTTTTATTGCATTTTATGCTTCTGGCGTTGACTTCTTAGGCCCTAACTATTCGATCTGGTGGAACGACGGCCTAGGGTGAAGCCTAGGTTGCCCGGAACGCAGAAATGACCAGAGCTTTACACTGGTAGCAATTATTCGTTTTATACGATGGAAAAACTGTTGTATTTATATTGTATTTCATGCTTCTGGGGTTGACTTCTAAGGCACTAACTATTCGATCTGGCGGAACAACGCCCTAGGGTGAAGCCTAGGTTGCTCGTAATGCAGAAATGACCATAACTTTCACACTGGTCCCAATTATTCGTTTTATACGATGGAAAAGCTGTTGTATTTTGTATCGTATTTTATGCTTCGGGCGTTGACTTCTAAGACCCTCACTATTCGATCTGGTGGAGCAACGCCCTAGAGTGAAACCTAGGTTGCCCAGAACGTAGAAATGACCATAACTTTCATACTGGTTGCAATTATTCGTTTTATATGATGGAAAAACTGTTGTATTTATATTGTATTTTATGCTTCTGGCGTTCACTTCTTAGGCCCTAACTATTCGATCTGGTGGAACAACGCCGTAGGGTGAAGCCTAGGTTGCCCGGAACGTAGAAATGACGTTTACTTTCATACGGGTTGCAATTATTCGTTTTATGCGATGGAAAGACTGTTGTATGTTTATTGCATTTTATGCTTCGGGCATTGACTTGTAAGGCCCTAACTATTCAATCTGTAGGAGCAACGCCCTAGGGTGTAGCCTAGGTTGCCCGTAAAGGAGAAATGACCATAGCTTTCATACTGATTGCAATTATTCGTTTTATATGATGGAAAAACTGTTGTATTTATATTGTATTTTATGCTTCTGTCGTTGACGTCTAAGGCCGTAGCTATTAGATGTGGTGGAGCAACACATTAGAGTGACGCCTATGTAGCCCGTAACGTAGAAATGACCATTACTTTCGCAATGTTTGCAATTATACATTTTATACGATGGAAAAACTGTTGTACTTATATCGTATTTTATGCTTCTGGCGTTGACTTCTTATGCCCTAACTATACCATCTGGTGGAACAACGCCCTCGGGTGAAGCCTAGGTTGCCCGGAACGTAGAAATGGAAATAACTTTCACGCCGGTAGCAGTTATACGTTTTATACAATGGAAAAACTGTACTATTTATTTTGTATTTCGTGCTTCGGGCGTTGACTTCTAACGCCCTAACTATTCGATCTGGTGGAGCAACGCCCTAGGGTGAAGCCTAGGTTGCCCGGAAAGTAGAAATGACGTTAACTTTCATACTGGTTGCAATTATTCGTTTTATACGATGGAAAAACTGATGTATTTATATTGTATTTTATGCTTCTGGCGTTGACTTCTAAGGCACTAACTATTCGATCTGGTGGAGCAACGCCCTAGAGTGAAGCCTAAGTTGCCCGGGACGTAGCAATTACCATCACTTTCAAACTGGTTGCAAATATTCCTGTTATATGATGGAAAAACTGTTTTAATTTTATTGCATTTTATGCTTCGGGCATTGACTTCTAAGGCCCTAACTATTCAATCTGTTGATGCAACGCCCTAGGGTGAAGCCTAGGTTGCCCGGAAAGTAGAAATGTCGTTAACTTTCACACTGATTGCTATTATTCGTTATATACGATCGAAAAACTGTTATATTTATATTGTATTTTATGCTTCTGGCGTTGCCTTCTTAGGCCCTAGCTGTTCGATCTGGTGGAACAACGCCCTAGAGTGGAGCCTAGGTTACCCGGAACGTAGAAATGACCAGTACTTTCACACTGTTTGCAGTTATTCCTGTTATACGAAGGAAAAGCTGTTGCATCTTTATTGAATTTTATGCTTCTGGCATTGACTTCTAAGGTCCTAACTATTCTATCTGGTGGATCAACGCCCTAGAGTGAAGCCTAGGTTGCTCGGAATGTAAAAATTACCATACCATTCACACTGGTTGAAATTATTCGTTTTATACGATGGAAAAGCTGTTGCATCTTCATTGTATTTTATGCTTCTGGCGTTGACTTCTAAGGACCTAACTATTCGATCTGGTGGAGCAACGCCCTAGAGTGCAGCCTAGGTTGCCCGGATCGTTGAAATGGCCATCACTTTCAAACTGGTTGCAATTAATCCTTTTATACGATGGAAAAACTGTTGTATTTTTATTGCATTTTATGCTTCCGGCGTTGACTTCTAAGGCCCTAACTATTCAATCTGTTGGAGCAACGCCCTAGGGTGAAGCCTAGGTTGCCCGGAAAGTAGAAATGACGTTAACTTTCATACTGGTTGCAATTATTCGTTTTATACGATGGAAAAACTGATGTATTTATATTGTATTTTATGCTTCTGGCGTTGACTTCTAAGGCACTAACTATTCGATCTGGTGGAGCAACGCCCTAGAGTGAAGCCTAAGTTGCCCGGGACGTAGCAATTACCATCACTTTCAAACTGGTTGCAAATATTCCTGTTATATGATGGAAAAACTGTTGTACTTTTATTGCATTTTATGCTTCGGGCATTGACTTCCAAGGCCCTAACTACTCTATCTGTTGATCCAACGCCCTAGGGTGAAGCCTAGGTTGCCCGGAACGTAGAAATGGAAATAACTTTCACACCGGTTGCAATTATTCGTTTTATACGATGGAAAAACCGTTGTATTTATATTGTATTTTATGCTTCGGGCGTAGACTTCTACGGCCCTAGTTATTCGATCTGGTGGAGCAACGCCCTAGAGTGAAGCCTAGGTTGCCCGGAACGTTGAAATGACCATCACTTTCAAACTGGTTGCAATTAATCCTTTTGTACGATGGGAAAGCTGTTGTATATTTATTGCATTTTATGCTTCCGGCGTTGACTTCTAAGGCCCTAACTATTCAATCTGTTGGAGCAACACCCTACAGTGGAGCCAAGGTTGCCCGGAACGTAGATATGACCATAACATTCACACAGGTTGCAATTATTCGTTTTCTACGATGGAAAAGATGTTGTTTTTATATTGTGTTTTATGCTTCCGGTGTTGACTTCCTAGACCCTAACTCTTCGACCTGGTGGAGCAACGCCCTAGAGTGAAGCCTAGGTTGCCCGGAACGTAGAAATGCCCATTACTGTCACACTGGTTGAAATTCTTAGTTTTATACGATGGAAAAACTGTTCTCTTTATTTTGTATTTTATACTTCGGGCGTTGACTTCTAAGGCCCTAACTATTCCATCTGGTGGAACAACGACCTAGGGTGAAGCCTAGGTTGCCCGGAACGTAGAAATGACCATAACTTTCACACCAGTAGCAATTATACGTTTTATACAATGGAAAAACTGTACTATTTATTTTGTATTTTATGCTTCGGGCGTTGACTTCTAAGGCCCTAGATATTCGATCTGGTGGAGCAAAGCCCTAGAGTGAAGCCTAGGTTGCCCGGAACCCGGAACGTAGAAATCACTATCACTTTCAAACTGGTTGCAATTAATCCTTTTGTACGATGGAAAAGCTGTTGAATTTTTATTGCATTTTATGCTTCCGGCGTTGACTTCTAAGGCCCTAACTATTCAATCTGTTGGAGCAACGCCCTAGGGTGAAGCCTAGGTTGCCCGGAAAGTAGAAATGACGTTAACTTTCATACTGGTTGCAATTATTCGTTTTATACGATGGAAAAACTGTTGCATTTATATTGTATTTTATGCTTCTGGCGTTGACTTCTAAGGCACTAAGTATTCGATCTGGTGGAGCAACGCCCTAGAGTGAAGCCTAAGTTGCCCGGGACGTAGCAATTACCATCACTTTCAAACTGGTTGCAAATATTCCTGTTATATGATGGAAAAACTGTTGTATTTTTATTGCATTTTATGCTTCGGGCATTGACTTCTAAGGCCCTACTATTCGATCTGGTGGAGCAACGCCCTAGAGTGAAGCCTAAGTTGCCCGGGACGTAGCAATTACCATCACTTTCAAACTGGTTGCAAATATTCCTGTTATATGATGGAAAAACTGTTGTATTTTTATTGCATTTTATGCTTCGGCCATTGACTTCTAAGGCCCTAACTATTCAATCTGTTGATGCAACGCCCTAGGGTGAAGCCTAGGTTGCCCGGAAAGTAGATATGACGTTAACTTTCACACTGGTTGCCATTATTCATTATATACGATCGAAAAACTGTTATATTTATATTGTATTTTATGCTTCTGGCGTTGCCTTCTTAGGCGCTAGCTGTTCGATCTGGTGGACCAACGCCCTAGAGTGGAGCCTAGGTTACCCGGAACGTAGAAATGACCAGTACTTTCACACTGTTTGCAGTTATTCCTGTTATACGATGGAAAAGCTGTTGCATCTTTATTGAATTTTATGCTTCTGGCATTGACTTCTAAGGTCCTAACTATTCTATCTGGTGGATCAACGCCCTAGAGTGAAGCCTAGGTTGCTCGGAATGTAAAAATTACCATACCATTCACACTGGTTGAAATTATTCGTTTTATACGATGGAAAAGCTGTTGCATCTTCATTGTATTTTATGCTTCTGGCGTTGACTTCTAAGGACCTAACTATTCGATCTGGTGGAGCAACGCCCTAGAGTGAAGCCTAGGTTGCCCGGAACGTTGAAATGACCATCACTTTCAAACTGGTTGCAATTAATCCTTTTATACGATGGAAAAACTGTTTTATTTTTATTGCATTTTATGCTTCCGGCGTTGACTTCTAGGGCCCTAACTATTCAATCTGTTGGAGCAACGCCCTAGGGTGAAGCCTAGGTTGCCCGGAAAGTAGAAATGACGTTAACTTTCATACTGGTTGCAATTATTCGTTTTATACGATGGAAAAACTGATGTATTTATATTGTATTTTATGCTTCTGGCGTTGACTTCTAAGGCACTAACTATTCGATCTGGTGGAGCAACGCCCTAGAGTGAAGCCTAAGTTGCCCGTGACGTAGCAATTACCATCACTTTCAAACTGGTTGCAAATATTCCTGTTATATGATGGAATAACTGTTGTACTTTTATTGCATTTTATGCTTCGGGCATTGACTTCCAAGGCCCTAACTATTCTATCTGTTGATCCAACGCCCTAGGGTGAAGCCTAGGTTGCCCGGAAAGTAGAAATGACGTTAACTTTCACACTTGTTGCTATTATTCGTTCTATACGATCGAAAAACTGTTACATTTATATTGTATTTTATGCTTCTGGCGTTGCCTTCTTAGGCCCTAGCTGTTCGATCTGGTGGAACAACACCCTAGAGTGGAGCCTAGGTTACCCGGAACGTAGAAATGACCAGTACTTTCACACTGTTTGCAGTTATTCCTGTTATACGATGGAAAAGCTGTTGCATCTTTATTGAATTTTATGCTTCTGGCGTTGACTTCTAAGGTCCTAACTCCTCTATCTGGTGGATCAACGCCCTAGAGTGAAGCCTAGGTTGCTCGGAATGTAAAAATTACCATTACATTCACACTGGTTGAAATTATTCGTCTTATACGATGGAAAAGCTGTTGCATCTTTATTGTATTTTATGCTTCTGGCGTTGACTTCTAAGGCCCTAACTATTCGATCTGGTGGAGCAACGTCCTGGAGTGAAGCCTAGGTTGCCCGGAACGTTGAAATGACCATCACTTTCAAACTGGTTGCAATTAATCCTTTTATGCGATGGAAAAACTGTTGTATTTTTATTGCATTTTATGCTTCCGGCGTTGACTTCTAAGGCCCTAACTATTCAATCTGTTGGAGCAACGCCCTAGGGTGAAGCCGAGGTTGCCCGGAAAGTAGAAATGACGTTAACGTTCATACTGGTTGCAATTATTCGTTTTATACGATGGAAAAACTGTTGTATTTATAGTGTATTTTATGCTTCTGGCGTTGACTTCTAAGGCACTAACTATTCGATCTGATGGAGCAACGCCCTAGCGTGAAGCCGATGTTGCCCGGAACGTAGAAATGACCATCACTTTCAAACTGGTTGCAATTATTCCGTTTATATGATGGAAAAACTGTAGTATTTTTATTGCACTTTATGCTTCGGGCATTGACTTCTGAGGCCCTTACTATTCAATCTGTTGGAGCAACGCCCTAGGGTGTAGCCTAGGTTGCCCGGTTAAGTAGAAATGACCACAACTTTCATACTGGTTGCAATTACTCGTTTTATATGATGGAAAAACTGTTGTATTTATATTGTATTTTATGCTTCTGGCGTTCACTTCTTAGGCCCTAACTATTGAATCTGTTGGAGCAACGCCCTAGTGTGTAGCCTAGGTTGCCCGGAAAGTAGAAATGACCATCACTTTCAAACTGGTTGCAATTAATCCTTTTATACGATGGAGAAACTGTTGTATTTTTATTGCATTTTATGCTTCCGGCGTTGACTTCTAAGGCCCTAACAATTCAATCTGTTGGAGCAACGCCCTAGGGTGAAGCCTAGGTTGCCCGGAAAGTAGAAATGACGTTAACTTTCATACTGGTTGCAATTATTCGTTTTATACGATGGAAAAACTGTTGTATTTATATTGTTTTTTATGCTTCTGGCGTTGACTTCTAAGGCACTAACTATTCGATCTGGTGGAGCAACGCCCTAGATTGAAGCCTAGGTTGCCCGGAACGTAGAAATGACCATCACTTTCAAACTGGTTGCAATTATTCCTGTTATATGATGGAAAAACTGTTTTATTTTTATTGCATTTTTTGCTCGGGTATTGACTTCTAAGGTCCTAACTATTCAATCTGTTGGAGCAACGCCCTAGGGTGAAGCCTAGGTTGCCCGGAAAGTAGAAATGACCATAACTTTCATACTGATTGCAATTATTCGTTTTATATGATGGAAAAACTGTTGTATTTATATTGTATTTTATGCTTCTGTCGTTGACGTCTAAGGCCGTAGCTATTAGATGTGGTGGAGCAACGCATTAGAGTGACGCCTATCTTGCCCGGAACGTAGAAATGACCATTACTTTCGCAATGTTTGCAATTATACATTTTATACGATGGAAAAACTGTTGTACTTATATCGTATTTTATGATTCTGGCGTTGACTTCTTATGCCCTAACTATTCCATCTGGTGGAACAACGCCCTCGGGTGAAGCCTAGGTTGCCCGGAACGTAGAAATGGAAATAACTTTCACACCGGTTGCAATTATTCGTTTTATACGATGGAAAAACCGTTGTATTTATATTGTATTTTATGCTTCGGGCGTAGACTTCTAAGGCCCTAGTTATTCGATCTGGTGGAGCAACGCCCTAGAGTGAAGCCTAGGTTGCCCGGAACGTTGAAATGACCATCACTTTCAAACTGGTTGCAATTAATCCTTTTGTACGATGGGAAAGCTGTTGTATATTTATTGCATTTTATGCTTCCGGCGTTGACTTCTAAGGCCCTAACTATTCAATCTGTTGGAGCAACACCCTACAGTGGAGCCAAGGTTGCCCGGAACGTAGATATGACCATAACATTCACTCAGGTTGCAATTATTCGTTTTCTACGATGGAAAAGATGTTGTTTTTATATTGTATTTTATGCTTCCGGTGTTGACTTCCTAGACCCTAACTCTTCGACCTGGTGGAGCAACGCCCTAGAGTGAAGCCTAGGTTGCCCGGAACGTAGAAATGCCCATTACTGTCACACTGGTTGAAATTCTTAGTTTTATACGATGGAAAAACTGTTCTCTTTATTTTGTATTTTATACTTCGGGCGTTGACTTCTAAGGCCCTAACTATTCCATCTGGTGGAACAACGACCTAGGGTGAAGCCTAGGTTGCCCGCAACGTAGAAATGACCATAACTTTCACACCGGTAGCAATTATACGTTTTATACAATGGAAAAGCTGTACTATTTATTTTGTATTTTATGCTTCGGGCGTTGACTTCTAAGGCCCTAGATATTCGATCTGGTGGAGCAAAGCCCTAGAGTGAAGCCTAGGTTGCCCGGAACCCGGAACGTAGAAATCACTATCACTTTCAAACTGGTTGCAATTAATCCTTTTGTACGATGGAAAAGCTGTTGAATTTTTATTGCATTTTATGCTTCCGGCGTTGACTTCTAAGGCCCTAACTATTCAATCTGTTGGAGCAACGCCCTAGGGTGAAGCCTAGGTTGCCCGGAAAGTAGAAATGACGTTAACTTTCATACTGGTTGCAATTATTCGTTTTATACGATGGAAAAACTGTTGCATTTATATTGTATTTTATGCTTCTGGCGTTCACTTCTTAGGCCCTAACTATTGAATCTGTTGGAGCAACGCCCTAGTGTGTAGCCTAGGTTGCCCGGAAAGTAGAAATGACCATCACTTTCAAACTGGTTGCAATTAATCCTTTTATACGATGGAAAAACTGTTGTATTTTTATTGCATTTTATGCTTCCGGCGTTGACTTCTAAGGCCCTAACAATTCAATCTGTTGGAGCAACGCCCTAGGGTGAAGCCTAGGTTGCCCGGAAAGTAGAAATGACGTTAACTTTCATACTGGTTGCAATTATTCGTTTTATACGATGGAAAAACTGTTGTATTTATATTGTTTTTTATGCTTCTGGCGTTGACTTCTAAGGCACTAACTATTCGATCTGGTGGAGCAACGCCCTAGATTGAAGCCTAGGTTGCCCGGAACGTAGAAATGACCATCACTTTCAAACTGGTTGCAATTATTCCTGTTATATGATGGAAAAACTGTTTTATTTTTATTGCATTTTTTGCTTCGGGTATTGACTTCTAAGGTCCTAACTATTCAATCTGTTGGAGCAACGCCCTAGGGTGAAGCCTAGGTTGCCCGGAAAGTAGAAATGACCATAACTTTCATACTGATTGCAATTATTCGTTTTATATGATGGAAAAACTGTTGTATTTATATTGTATTTTATGCTTCTGTCGTTGACGTCTAAGGCCGTAGCTATTAGATGTGGTGGAGCAACGCATTAGAGTGACGCCTATCTTGCCCGGAACGAAGAAATGACCATTACTTTCGCAATGTTTGCAATTATACATTTTATACGATGGAAAAACTGTTGTACTTATATCGTATTTTATGCTTCTGGCGTTGACTTCTTATGCCCTAACTATTCCATCTGGTGGAACAACGCCCTCGGGTGAAGCCTAGGTTGCCCGGAACGTAGAAATGGAAATAACTTTCACACCGGTTGCAATTATTCGTTTTATACGATGGAAAAACCGTGGTATTTATATTGTATTTTATGCTTCGGGCGTAGACTTCTAAGGCCCTAGTTATTCGATCTGGTGGAGCAACGCCCTAGAGTGAAGCCTAGGTTGCCCGGAACGTTGAAATGACCATCACTTTCAAACTGGTTGCAATTAATCCTTTTGTACGATGGGAAAGCTGTTGTATATTTATTGCATTTTATGCTTCCGGCGTTGACTTCTAAGGCCCTAACTATTCAATCTGTTGGAGCAACACCCTACAGTGGAGACAAGGTTGCCCGGAACGTAGATATGACCATAACATTCACACAGGTTGCAATTATTCGTTTTCTACGATGGAAAAGATGTTGTTTTTATATTGTATTTTATGCTTCCGGTGTTGACTTCCTAGACCCTAACTCTTCGACCTGGTGGAGCAACGCCCTAGAGTGAAGCCTAGGTTGCCCGGAACGTAGAAATGCCCATTACTGTCACACTGGTTGAAATTATTAGTTTTATACGATGGAAAAACTGTTCTCTTTATTTTGTATTTTATACTTCGGGCGTTGACTTCTAAGGCCCTAACTATTCCATCCGGTGGAACAACGACCTAGGGTGAAGCCTAGGTTGTCCGGAACGTAGAAATGACCATAACTTTCACACCGGTAGCAATTATACGTTTTATACAATGGAAAAACTGTACTATTTATTTTGTATTTTATGCTTCGGGCGTTGACTTCTAAGGCCCTAGATATTCGATCTGGTGGAGCAAAGCCCTAGAGTGAAGCCTAGGTTGCCCGGAACCCGGAACGTAGAAATCACTATCACTTTCAAACTGGTTGCAATTAATCCTTTTGTACGATGGAAAAGCTGTTGTATTTTTATTGCATTTTATGCTTCCGGCGTTGACTTCTAAGGCCGTAGCTATTCGATGTGGTGGAAGAACGCCATAGAGTGAAGCCTGGGTTGCCCGGAACGTAGAAATAACCATAACTTTCATACTGGTTGCAGTTATCTGTTTTAAATGATGGAAGAACTGTTGTATTTATATTGTATTTTATGCTGCTGGCGTTGACTTCTTAGGCCCTAACTGTTCGATCTGGTGGAACAACGACCTGGGGTGAAGCCTAGGTTGCCCGGAACGTAGAAATGACCATAACTTTCACAATGGTTGCAATTGTTCGATTTATACGATGGAAAAGCTGTTGTATTTATATCGTATTTTATGCTTCTGGCGTTGACATCTTAGGCCGTAACTATTCGATCTGGTGGAGCAAAGCCCTGGTGTGAAGCCTAGGTGGCGCGGAACGTAGAATTGGCCACCACTTTCAAACTGTTTGCAATTATTCCTGTTATATGATGGAAACACTGTTGTATTTTTATAGCATTTTATGCTTCGGGCGTTGACTTCTAAGTCCCTAACTATTCGATCTGGTGAAGCAACGCCCTAGAGTGAAGCCTAGGTTGCCCGGAACGTAGAAGTGACCATAACTTTCATACTGGTTGCAATTATTCGTTTTATACCATGGAAAAACTGTTGTATTTATATTGTATTTTATGCTTCTGGCGTTGACTTCTAAGGCCCTAGTTATTCGATCTGGTGGAGCAACGCCCTAGCGTGAAGCTGATGTTGCCCGGAACGTAGAAATGACCATCACTTTCAAACTGGTTGCAATTATTCCGTTTATATGATGGAAAAACTGTAGTATTTTTATTGCACTTTATGCTTCGGGCATTGACTTCTAAGGCCCTTACTATTCAATCTGTTGGAGCAACGCCCTAGGGTGTAGCCTAGGTTGCCCGGTTAAGTAGAAATGACCACAACTTTCATACTGGTTGCAATTACTCGTTTTATATGATGGAAAAACTGTTGTATTTATATTGTATTTTATGCTTCCGGCGTTGACTTCTAAGGCCCTAACAATTCAATCTGTTGGAGCAACGCCCTAGGGTGAAGCCTAGGTTGCCCGGAAAGTAGAAATGACGTTAACTTTCATACTGGTTGCAATTATTCGTTTTATACGATGGAAAAACTGTTGTATTTATATTGTTTTTTATGCTTCTGGCGTTGACTTCTAAGGCACTAACTATTCGATCTGGTGGAGCAACGCCCTAGATTGAAGCCTAGGTTGCCCGGAACGTAGAAATGACCATCACTTTCAAACTGGTTGCAATTATTCCTGTTATATGATGGAAAAACTGTTTTATTTTTATTGCATTTTTTGCTTCGGGTATTGACTTCTAAGGTCCTAACTATTCAATCTGTTGGAGCAACGCCCTAGGGTGAAGCCTAGGTTGCCCGGAAAGTAGAAATGACCATAACTTTCATACTGATTGCAATTATTCGTTTTATATGATGGAAAAACTGTTGTATTTATACTGTATTTTATGCTTCTGTCGTTGACGTCTAAGGCCGTAGCTATTAGATGTGGTGGAGCAACTCATTAGAGTGACGCCTATCTTGCCCGGAACGTAGAAATGACCATTACTTTCGCAATGTTTGCAATTATACATTTTATACGATGGAAAAACTGTTGTACTTATATCGTATTTTATGATTCTGGCGTTGACTTCTTATGCCCTAACTATTCCATCTGGTGGAACAACGCCCTCGGGTGAAGCCTAGGTTGCCCGGAACGTAGAAATGGAAATAACTTTCACACCGGTTGCAATTATTCGTTTTATACGATGGAAAGACCGTTGTATTTATATTGTATTTTATGCTTCGGGCGTAGACTTCTAAGGCCCTAGTTATTCGATCTGGTGGAGCAACGCCCTAGAGTGAAGCCTAGGTTGCCCGGAAAGTAGAAATGACGTTAACTTTCATACTGGTTGCAATTATTCGTTTTATACGATGGAAAAACTGTTGCATTTATATTGTATTTTATGCTTCTGGCGTTGACTTCTAAGGCACTAAGTATTCGATCTGGTGGAGCAACGCCCTAGAGTGAAGCCTAAGTTGCCCGGGACGTAGCAATTACCATCACTTTCAAACTGGTTGCAAATATTCCTGTTATATGATGGAAAAACTGTTGTATTTTTATTGCATTTTATGCTTCGGGCATTGACTTCTAAGGCCCTACTATTCGATCTGGTGGAGCAACGCCCTAGAGTGAAGCCTAAGTTGCCCGGGACGTAGCAATTACCATCACTTTCAAACTGGTTGCAAATGTTCCTGTTATATGATGGAAAAACTGTTGTATCTTTATTGCATTTTATGCTTCGGGCATTGACTTCTAAGGCCCTAACTATTCAATCTGTTGATGCAACGCCCTAGGGTGAAGCCTAGGTTGCCCGGAAAGTAGATATGACGTTAACTTTCACACTGGTTGCCATTATTCATTATATACGATCGAAAAACTGTTATATTTATATTGTATTTTATGCTTCTGGCGTTGCCTTCTTAGGCGCTAGCTGTTCGATCTGGTGGACCAAGGCCCTAGAGTGGAGCCTAGGTTACCCGGAACGTAGAAATGACCAGTACTTTCACACTGTTTGCAGTTATTCCTGTTATACGATGGAAAAGCTGTTGCATCTTTATTGAATTTTATGCTTCTGGCGTTGACTTCTAAGGCCCTAACTATTCTATCTGGTGGATCAACGCCTAGAGTGAAGCCTAGGTTGCTCGGAATGTAGAAATGACCATAACTTTCACACTGGTAGCTATTATTCGTCCTATACGATGGAAAAACCGTTATATTTATATTGTACCTTATGCTTCTGGTGTTGACTTCTTAGGCCCTAACAATTCGATCTGGTGGAACAACGCCCTGGAGTGAATCCTAGGCTGCCTGGAACGTACAAATGACCATCACTTTCAAACTGGTTGCAATTATTCCGGTTATATGATGGAAAAACTGTTGTATTTTTATTGCATTTTATGCTTCGGGCATTCACTTCTAAGGCCCAAACTATTCAATCTGTTGGAGCAACGCCCTAGAGTGAAGCCTAGGTTGCCCGGAACGTAGAATTGGCCATCGCTTTCAAACTGTTTGCAATTATACCTGTTATATTATGGAAACGCTGTTGTATTTTTATTGCATTTTATGCTTCGGGCGTTGACTTCTAAGGCCCTAACTATTCAATCTGTTGGAGCAACGCCCTAGGGTGAAGCCTAGGTTGCTCGGAAAGTAGAAATAACCATAAGTTTCATACTGGTTGCAATTATTCGTTTTATACGATGGAAAAACTGTTGTATTCATATTGTATTTTATGCTTCTGGCGTTGACTTCTAAGGCCCTAGCTGTTCGATCTAGTGGAGCAACGCCCTAGAGTGAAGCCTAGGTTGCCCGGAAAGGAGAAATGACCATCACGTTCAAACTGGTTGCAATTAATCCTTTTATACGATGGAAAAGCTGTTGTATTTATATCGTATTTTATGCTTCTGACGTTTACTTCTAAGGACCTAACTATTCGATCTGGTGGAGCAACGTCCTAGAGTGAAACCTAGGTTGCTCGGAATGTGGAAATGACCATAACTTTCACACTGGTTGCAATTATTCGTTTTATACGATGAAAAGCTGTTGTATTTATATTGTATTTTATGCTTCTGGCGTTGACTTCTGAGGCACTGACTATTCGATCTGGTGGAGCAATGCCCTAGAGTGAAGCCTAGGTTGCCCGGGACGTATAATTGGCCACAACTTTCAAACTGGATGCAATTATTCCTGTTATAATATGGAAACACTGTTGTATTTTTATTGCATTTTATGCTTCGGGCGTTGACTTCTAAGGCCCTAACTATTCAATCTGTTGGAGCAACGCCCTAGGGTGAAGCCTAGGTTGCTCGGAAAGTAGAAATGACCATAAGTTTCATACTGGTTGCAATTATTCGTTTTATACGATGGAAAAACTGTTGTATTCATATTGTATTTTATGCTTCTGGCGTTGACTTCTAAGGCCCTAGCTGTTCGATCTAGTGGAGCAACGCCCTAGAGTGAAGCCTAGGTTGCCCGGAAAGTAGAAATGACCATAACTTTCACACTGGTTGCTATTATTCGTTTTATACGATGGAAAAACTGTTACATTTATATTGTATTTTATGCTTCTGGCGTTGACTTCTTAGGCCCCAACTATTCGATCTGGTGGAACAACGCCCTAGGGTGAAGCCTAGGTTGCCCGGAACGTAGAAATGGCCATAACTTTCACACTGGTAGCAATTATTCGTTTTATACCATGGAAACTCTGTTGTATTTTTATTGCATTTTATGCTTCGGGCGTTGACTTCTAAGGCCCTAACTATTCAATCTGTTGGAGCAACGCCCTAGGGTGAAGTCTAGGTTGCTCGGAAAGTAGACATGACCATAAGTTTCATACTGGTTGCAATTATTCGTTTTATACGATGGAAACGCTGTGGCATATTTATTGTACTTTATTCATCTGGGGTTGACTTCTAAGGCCGTAGCTATTTGATGTGGTTGAGCAACGCCCTAGAGTGACGCCTAGGTTGCCCGGAACGTAGAAATGACCATTACTTTCACAATGTTTGCAATTACACATTTTATACGATGGAAAAGCTTTTGTACTTATATTGTATTTTATTCTTCTGGTGTTGACTTCTTAGACCCTAATTATTCGATCTGGTGGAACAACGCCCTAGAGTGAAGACTAGGTTGCCCGGAACATGGAAATGACCATTACTTTCGCACTGTTTGCAGTTATTCCTGTTATACGATGGAAAAACTTTTGCATCTTTATTGTATTTTATGCTTCTGGCGTTGACCTCTAAGGCCCTAGCTATTTGATTTGGTGGAGCAACGCCCGAGAGTGGGGCCTAGGTTGCCCGGTACATAGAAATGACCATTACTTTCACACTGTTTGCAAATATACATTATTTACGATGGAAAATCTGTTGTATTTATGTTGTATTTTATGATTCTGGCGTTGACTTCTTAGGCCCTAACTATTTGATCTGGTGGAGCACCGCCCTAGAGTGAAGCCTAGGTTGCCCGAAACGTAGAAATGACAATTCCATTGACACTGGTTGCAATTATTCCTGTTATACGATGGAAAAAATGTTGTATTTTTATTGTATTATATGCTTCTGGCGTTTAATTCTAAGTCGCTAGCTATTTGATCTGGTGGAGCAACGACCTAGAGTGAAGCCTAGGTTGACCGAAACGTAGAAATGACCATTACTTTCACACTGATTGCTATTATCCATTTTGTACGATGGAAAAGCTGTTGTATTTATATTGTATTGTATGCATCTGGCGTTGACTTCTAAGGCCGTAGCTATTAGATGTGGTGGAGCAACGCCCTAGAGTGACGCCTAGGTTGCCCGGAACGTAGAAATGACCATTACTTTCACAATGTTTGCAACTACTCATTTTATACGATGGAATAACTGTTGCACTTATATTGTATTTTATGCTTCTGGCGTTGAATTCTAAGTCCCCAGCTATTCGATCTGGTAGAGCAACGCCCTAGAGTGAAACCTAGGTTGCCTGGAACGTAGAAATGACCATAACTTTCACACTGGTTGCTAATATTCGTTTTATACGATGGAAAAACTGTTACATTTATATTGTATTTTATGCTTCTGGCGTTGACTTCTTAGGCCCTAACTATTTGATCTGGTGGAACAACGCCTTAGAGTGAAACCTACGTTGCCCGGAACGTAGAAATGACCATTACCTTCACCCTGGTTGCAATTATTCCTGTTTTACGATGGAAAAACTGTTGCATCTTTATTGTATTTTATGCTTCTGGCGTTGATTTCTAAGGTCCTAACTATTCGGTCTGATGGAGCAACGCCCTAGAGTGAAGCCTAGTTTGCCCGGAACGTAGAAACGACCATTACATTCACACTGGTTGCAATTATTCGTTTTATACGATGGAAAAGCTTTTGCATTTATATCGTATTGTATGCTTCTGGCGTTGACTTCTTAGGCCCTAACTATTCGGTCTGGTGGAACAACGCCCTAGTGTGAAGCCTAGGTTGCCCGGAACATGGAAATGACCATTACTTTCACACTGTTTGCAAATATACATTATATACGATGGAAAAGCTGTTGTATTTATATTGTATTTTATGCTTCTGGCATTGAGATCTTAGGCCGTAACTATTCGGTCTGGTGGAGCAACGCCCTGGAGTGAAACCTAGGTTGCCCGGAACGTAGATTTGGCCATCACTTTCAAACTGGTTGCAAATATTCCTGTTATATGTGGGAAACACTGTTGTATTTTTTTTGCATTTTATGGTTCGGGCGTTGACTTCTAAGGCCCTAACTATTCAATCTGTTGGACAAATGCCTTAGGGTGAAGCCTAGGTTGCTCGGAAAGTAGAAATGACCATAAGTTTCATACTGGTTGCAATTATTCGTTTTATACGATGGAAAAGCTGTTGTATTTATATTGTATTTTATGCTTCTGGCGTTGACTTCTAAGGCACTATCTATTCGATCTGGTGGAGCAACGCCCTAGAGAGAAGCCTAGGTTGCCCGGAACGTAGAATTGGCCATCACTTTCAAACTGGTTGCAATTATTCCTGTTATATGATGGAAACACTGTTGTATTTTTTTTGCATTTTATGGTTCGGGCGTTCACTTCTAAGGTCCTAACTATTGAAACTGTTGGAGCAACGCCCTAGGGTGAAGCCTATCTTGCTCGGAAAGTAGAAATGACCATAAGTTTCATACTGGTTGCAATTATTCGTTTTATATGATGGAAACACTGTTGTATTTTTATTGCATTTTATGCTTCGGGCGTTGAATTCTAAGGCCCTAACTATTCAATCTGTTGGAGCAACGCCCTAGGGTGAAGCCTAGGTTGCTCGGAAAGTAGAAATGACCATCAGTTTCATACTGGTTGCAATTATTCGTGTTATACGATGGAAAAACTGTTGTATTTATATTGCATTTTATGCTTCTGGCGTTGACTTCTAGGGCCCTAGCTATTCGATCTGGTGGAGCAACGCCCTAGAGTGAAGCCTAGGTTGCCCGGAAAGGAGAAATGACCATCACTTTCAAACTGGTTGCAATTAATCCTGTTATACGATGGAAAAACTGTTGTATTTTTATTGCATTTTATGCTTCTGGCGTTCACTTCTTAGGCCCTAACTATTCGATCTGGTGGAACAACGCCCTAGAGTGAATCCTAGGTTGCTCGGAATGTAGAAATGACCATAACTTTCACACTGGTTGCAATTATTCGTTTTATACGATGGAAACGCTGTTGTATTTATATCGTATTTTATGCTTCTGGCGTTTACTTCTAAGGACCTAACTATTCGATCTGGTGGAGGAGCGCCCTAGAGTGAATCCTAGGTTGCACGGATTGTAGAAATGACCATAACTTTCACACTGGTTGCAATTATTCGTTTTATACGATGGAAACGTTGTTGTATTTATATCGTATTTTATGCTTCTGGCGTTTACTTCTAAGGACCAAACTATTCGATCTGGTGGAGCAACGCCCTAGAGTGACGCCTAGGGTGCTCGGAACGTAGAAATGACCATTACTTTCACACTGGTTGCAATTATTCTTTTTATTCGATGGAAAAGCTGTTGTATTTATATCGTATTTTATGCTTCTGGCGTTGACTTCTTAGGCCGTAACTATTCCTTCTGGTGGAGCAACGCCCTGGTGTGAAACCTGGGTTGCCCGGAACGTAGAATTGGCCATCACTTTCAAACTGCTTCCAATTATTCCTGTTATATGATGGAAACACTGTTGTATTTTTTTTGCATTTTATGGTTCGGGCGTTGACTTCTAAGGCCCTAACTATTCAATCTGTTGGAGCAACGCCCTAGGGTGAAGCCTAGGTTGCTCGGAAAGTAGAAATGACCATAAGTTTCATACTGGTTGCAGTTATTCGTTTTATACGATGGAAACGCTGTTGTATTTATATCGTATTTTATGCTTCTGGCGTTTACTTCTAAGGACCTAACTATTCGATCTGGTGGAGGAGCGCCCTAGAGTCAATCCTAGGTTGCTCGGAATGTAGAAAAGACCATAACTTTCACACTGGTTGCAATTATTCGTTTTATACGATGGAAACGCTGTTGTATTTATATCGTATTTTATGCTTCTGGCGTTTACTTCTAAGGACATAAATATTCGATCTGGAGGAGCAACGCCATAGAGTGAATCCTAGGTTGCTCGGAATATAGAAATGACCATAACCTTCACACTGGTTGCAATTATTCGTTTTATACAATGGAAACGCTGTTGTATTTATATTGTACTTTAAGCCTCTGGCGTTGACTTCTAAGGCCGTAGCTATTAGATGTGGTGGAGCAACGCCCTAGAGTGACGCCTAGGGTGCTCGGAACGTAGAAATGACCATTACTTTCACACTGGTTGCAATTATTCGTTTTATGCGATGGAAAAGCTGTTGTATTTATATCGTATTTTATGCTTCTGGCGTTGACTTCTAAGGCCCTAAATGTTTGATCTGGTGGAGCAACGCCCTAGAGTGAAGCCTAGGTTGCCCGGAACGTAGAAATGACCATAACTTTCACACTGGTTGCTATTATTCGTTCTATACGATGGAAAAATTGTTATATCTATATTGTATCTTATGCTTCTGGCGTTGACTTCTTAGGCCCTAACAATTCGATCTGTTGGAACAACGCACTAGAGTGAAGCCTAGGTTACCCGGAACGTAGGAACGACCAGTACTTTCACATTGTTTGCAGTGACTCCTGTTATACGATGGAAAAACTGTTGCATGTTTATTGAATTTTATGCTTCTGGCGTTGTCTTCTAAGGCCCTAACTATTCTATCTGGTGTATCAACGCCCTAGAGTGAAGCCTAGGTTGCGCGGAATGTAAAAATGACCATAACATTCACACTGGTTGAAATTATTCGTTTTATACGATTGAAAAACTGTTGTATTTAAATTGTATTTTATGCTTCTGGCGTTGATTTCTTAGGCCCTGACTATTCAATCTGGTGGAACAACACCCTAGAGTGAGGCCTAGGTTGCCCGGAACGTAGAAATGACCATAACTTCCACACTGGTAGCAGTCATTCGTTTTATACGATGGAAAAGCTGTTGCATCTTTATTGTATTTTATGCTTCTGTCGTTGACGTCTACGGCTGTAGCTATTAGATGTGGTGGAGCAACGCACTAGAGTGACGCCTAGGTTGCCTGGAACGTAGAAATGACCATTACTTTCGCAATGTTTGCAATTATTCATTTTATACGATGGAAAAACTGTTGTACTTAAATTGTATTTTATGCTTCTGGCGTTGACTTCTTATGCCCTAACTATTCCATCTGGTGGAACAACGCCCTAGGGTGAAGCCTAGGTTACCCGGAACGTAGAAATGACCAGTACTTTCACACTGTTCGCAGTGACTCCTGTTATACGATGGAAAAACTGTTGCATCTTTATTGAATTTTATGCTTCTGGCATTGACTTCTAAGGCCCTAACTATTCTATCTGGTGTTTCAACGACCTAGAGTGAAGCCTAGGTTGCTCGGAATGTAAAAATGACCATAACATTCACACTGGTTGAAATTATTCGTTTTATACGGTGGAAAAACTGTTATATTTAAATTGTATTTTATGCTTCTGGCGTTGATTTCTTAGGCCCTAACTATTCAATCTGGTGGAACAACACCCTAGAGTGAGGCCTAGGTTGCCCGGAAAGTAGAAATGAGCATCACTTTCATACTGGTTGCAATTACTCGTTTTATATGATGGAAAAACTGTTGTATTTATATTGTATTTTATGCTTCTGGCGTTGACTTCTTAGGCCCTAACAATTCGATCTGGAGGAACAACGACCTAGAGTGAAGCCTAGGTTGCCTGGAACGTACAAATGACCATCACTTTCACACTGGTTGCTATTATTCGTTCTATACGATGGAAAAACTGTTATATTTATACTGTACCTTATGCTTCTGGCGTTGACTTCCTAGGCCCTAACAATTCGATCTGGTGGAACAACGCCCTAGAGTAAAGCTTAGGTTGCCTGGAACGTACAAATGACCATCACTTTCACACGGGTTGCAATTATTCCTGTTATAGGATGGAAAGACTGTTGTATTTTTATTGTATTTTATGCTTCAGGCGTTGACTTCTGAGGCCCTAACTATTCAATCTGTTCGAGCAACGCCCTAGGGTGTAGCCTAGGTTGCCCGGAAAGTAGAAATGACCATCACTTTCATACTGGTTGCAATTACTCGTTTTATATGATGGAAAAACTGTTGTATTTATATTGTATTTTATGCTTCTGGCGTTCACTTCTTAGGCCCTAACTATTCGATCTGGTGGAACAACGCCCTAGGGTGAAGCCTAGGTTGCCCGAACGTAGAAATGACCATAACTTTTACACTGGTAGCAATTATTCGTTTTATACGACGGAAAAACTGTTCTATTTATTTTGTATTTTATGCTTCGGGCGTTCACTTCTTAGGCCCTAACTTTTCGATCTGGTGGAACAACGCCCTAGAGTGAAGCCTAGGTTGTCCGGAACGTAGAAATGACCATAACTTTCACACTGGTTGCTATTATTCGTTCTATACGATGGAAAAACTGTTATATTTATATTGTATCTTATGCTTCTGGCGTTGACTTCTGAGGCCCTAACTATTCAATCTGTTCGAGCAACGCCCTAGGGTGTAGCCTAGGTTGCCCGGAAAGTAGAAATGACCATCACTTTCATACTGGTTGCAATTACTCGTTTTATATGATGGAAAAACTGTTGTATTTATATTGTATTTTATGCTTCTGGCGTTCACTTCTTAGGCCCTAACTATTCGATCTGGTGGAACAACGCCCTAGGGTGAAGCCTAGGTTGCCCGGAACGTAGAAATGACCATAACTTTTACACTGGTAGCAATTATTCGTTTTATACGACGGAAAAACTGTTCTATTTATTTTGTATTTTATGCTTCGGGCGTTCACTTCTTAGGCCCTAACTTTTCGATCTGGTGGAACAACGCCCTAGAGTGAAGCCTAGGTTGCCCGGAACGTAGAAATGACCATAACATTCACACAGGTTGCCATTATTCATGCTATACGTTGGAAAAACTGTTGCATTTTTATTGTAATTTATGCTTCTAGCGTTGACTTCAAAGGCCGTAGCTATTCGATGTGGTGGAGCAACGCCCTAGAGTGAAGCCTAGGTTGTCCGGAACGTAGGAATGACCATTACTTTCACACTGTTTGCTATTATTCATTTTATACGATGGAAAAGGTGTTGTATTTAGATTGTATTTTATGCTTCTAGCGTTGACTGCTAAGGTCGCAGCTATTAGATGTGGTGGAGTAACGCCCTAGAGTGAAGCCTACGTTGCCTGGAACGTAGAAATGACCATTACTTTCACAATGTTTCCAATTATTCATTTTATACGATGGAAAAACTGTTGTATTTTTATTGCATTTTATGCTTCGGGCGTAGACTTCTATGGCCCTACCTATTCGATCTGGTGGAGCAACAACCTACAGTGAAGCCTAGGTTGCCCGGAACGTAGATATGACCATAAGCTTCACACAGGTTGCAATTATTCGTTTTCTACGATGGAAAAGCTGTTGTATTTATATTGTATTTTATGCTTCCGGTGTTGACTTCTTAGACCCTAACTCTTCGATCTGGTGGAGCAACGCCTCAGAGTTAAGTCTAGGATGCCCGAAACGTCGAAATGATCGTTACTTTCGCACTGGTTGCAATTAGTCATGCTATACAATGGAAAAACTGTTGTATTTATACTGTATTTTATGCTTCTGGCGTTGACTTCTAAGGCCGCAGCTATTCGATGTGGTGGAGCAACGCCCTAGAGTGATGCCTAGGTTGCCCGGAACGTAGAAATGCCCATTACTTTCACACTGGTTGCAATTATTAGTTTTATACGATGGAAAAACTGGTCTATTTATTTTGTATTTTATGCTTCGGGCGTTGACTTCTAAGGCCCTAACTATTCAATCTGTTGGAGCAACGCCCCAGGGTGAAGCCTAGGTTGCCCGGAAAGTAGAAATAACCATACCTTTCATACTGGTTGCAATTATTTGTTTTATACGATGGAAAAGCTGTTGTATTTAAACCGTATTTTATGCTTCTGGCGTTGACTTCTTATGCCCTACCTATTCCATCTGGTGGAACAACGCCCTAGGGAGAAGCCTGGGTTGCCCGGAACGTAGAAATGACCATAACATTCACACCGGTTGCAATTATTCGTTTTATACGATGGAAAAACTGTTCTATTTATTTTGTATTTTATTCTTCGGGCGTTGACTTCTAAGGCCCTAATTATTCAATCTGTTGGAGCAACGCCCTAGGGTGAAGCCTAGGTTGCCCGGAAAGTAGAAATAACCACAACTTTCATACTTGTTGCAATTATTCGTTTTATACGATGGAAAAACTGTTATATTAATATTGTATTTTATGCTTCTGACGTTGTCTTCTAAGGCCCTAACTATTCAATCTGTTGGAGCAACGCCCTAGGGTGAAGCCTAGGTTGCCCGGAAAGTAGAAATAACCACAACTTTCATACTTGTTGCAATTATTCGTTTTATACGATGGAAAAACTGTTATTTTTATATTGCATTTTAGGCTTCTGGCGTTGCCTTCTTAGGCCCTAACTATTCGATCTGGTGGAACGACGTCCTAGAGTGAAGCCTAGGTTGCCCAGAACGTAGAAATGACCATCACTTTCACACTGGTTGCAATTATTCCTGTTATACAATGGAAAAACTGTTCTACTTTTTTTGTATTTTATGCTTCGGGCGTTGACTTCTAAGGCCCTAACTATTCGATCTGTTGGAGCAACGTCCTAGAGTGAAGCCTGGGTTGCCCGGAACGTAGAAATGACCAGAACTTTCACACTGGTTGCTATTATTCGTCTTATACGATGGAAAAACTGTTATATTTATATTGTATTTTATGCTTCTGGCGTTGTCTTCTTAGGCCCTAACTTTTCGATCTGGTGGTACAACGCCCTAGAGTGAAGCCTAGGTCGCCCGGAACGTAGAAATGACCATCACTTTCACACTGGTAGCAATTATTCGTTTAATACAATGGAAAAACTGTTCTATTTATTTTGTATTTTATGCTTCGGGCGTTGACTTCTAAGGCCCTAACTATTCGATGTGGTGGAGCAACGCCCTAGAGTGAAGCCTAGGTTGCCCGGAACGTAGAAATGAACATAACTTTCACACTGGTGGCAATTATTCGTTTTATACAATGGAAAAGCTGTTCTATTTATTTTGTATTTTATGCTTCGGGCGTTGACTTCTTTGGCCCTACCTATTCGATCTGGTGGAGCAACACCCTACAGTCAAGCCTAGGTTGCCCGGAACGTAGAAATGACCATCACTTTCACACTGGTTGCAATTATTCCTGTTATACGATGGAAAAGCTCTTGAATATTTAATGTATTTTATGCTTCGGGCGTTGACTTCTACGGCCCTACCTATTCGATCTGGTGGAGCAACGCCCTACAGTCAAGCCTAGGTTGCCCGGAACGTAGAAATGAACATAACTTTCATACTGGTAGCAATAATTCCTTTTATACAATGGAAAAACTGTTCTATTTATTTTGTATTTTATGCTTCGGGCGTTGACTTCTATGGCCCGACCTATTCAATCTGGTGGTGCAACACCCTACAGTCAAGCCTAGGTTGCCCGGAACGTAGAAATGACCATAACATTCACACAGGTTGCAATTATTCATGCTATACGTTGGAAAAACTGTTTCATTTTTATTGTAATTTATGCTTCTAGCGTTGACTTCAAAGGCCGTAGCTATTCGATGTGGTGGAGCAACGCCCTAGAGTGAAGCCTAGGTTGTCCGGAACGTATGAAAGACCATTACTTTCACACTGTTTGCTATTATTCATTTTATACGATGGAAAAGGTGTTGTATTTATATTGTATTTTATGCTTCTAGCGTTGACTGCTAAGGTCGTAGCTATTAGATGTGGTGGAGTAACGCCCTAGAGAGACGCCTACGTTGCCTGGAACGTAGAAATGACCATTACTTTCACAATATTTCCAATTATTCATTTTATACGATGGAAAAACTGTTGTACTTATATTGTATTTTATTCTTATGGCGTTGAATTCTAAGTCCCTAGCTATGCGATCTGGTGGAGCAACGCCCTAGAGTGAAACCTAGGTTGCCCGGAACGTAGAAATTACCATAACTATCACACTGGTAGGAATTATTCGTTTTGTACGATGGAACAACTGTTCTATTGATTTTGTATTTCATGCGTCGGGCGTTGACTTCTAAGGACTTAACTATTCAATCTGTTGGAACAACGCCCTAGGGTGAAGCCTAGGTTGCCCGGAAAGTAGAAATGACCATACCTTTCATACTGGTTGCATTTATTTGTTTTATACGATGGAAAAGCTGTTGCATTTATACCGTATTTTATGCTTCTGGCGTTGACTTCATATGACCTAACTATTCCATCTGGTGGAACAACGCCCTAGGGTGAAGCCTGGTTTGCCCGGAACGTAGAAATGACCATAACTTTCACACCGGTAGCAATTATTCGTTTTATACGATGGAAAAACTGTTCTATTTATTTTGTATTTTATGCTTCGGGCGTTGACTTCCATGGCCCTACCTATTCGACTTGGTGGAGCAACACCCTACAGTGAAGCCTAGGTTGTCAGAAACGTAGAAATGAACATAACTTTCACACTGGTAGCAATTATTCGTTTTATACAATGGAAAAACTGTTCTATTTATTTTGTATTGTATGCTTCGGGCGTTGACTTCTAAGGCCCTAACTATTCGATCTGGTGGAGCAACGCCCTAGAGTGAAGCCTAGGTTGCCCGGAACGTAGAAATGACCAGAACTTTCACACTGGTTGCTATTATTCGTTTTATACGATGGAAAAACTGTTATATTTATACTGTATTTTATGCTTCTGGCGTTGACTTCTTATGACCTAACTATTCCATCTGGTGGAACAACGCCCTAGGGTGAAGCCTGGTTTGCCCGGAACGTAGAAATAACCATAACTTTCACACCGGTAGCAATTATTCGTTTTATACGATGGTAAAACTGTTGTATTTATATTGCATTTTATGCTTCGGGCGTTGACTTGTAAGGCCCAGCTATTCAATCTGTTGGAGCAACGCCCTAGGGTGAAGCCTAGGTTGCCAGGAACTTAGAAATGACCATAACTTTCACACTGGTTGCTATTATTAGTCTTATACGATGGAAAAACTGTTATATGTATATTGTATTTTATGCTTCAGAAGGTGCTTTCTTAGGCCCTAAGTGTTCGATCTGGTGGAGCAACGCACTAGAGTGAAGCCTAGGTTGCCCGGAACGTAGAAATGATCATCACTTTCAAACTGGTTGCAATTAATCCTTTTATACGATGGAAAAGCTGTTGTATTTATATTGCATTTTATGCTTCGGGCGTAGACTTCTATGGCCCTACCTATTCGATCTGGTGGAGCAACACCCTACAGTGAAGCCTAGGTTGCCCGGAACGTAGATATGACCATAACCTTCACACAGGTTGCAATTATTCGTTTTCTACGATGGAAAAGCTGATGTATTTATATTGTATTTTATGCTTCCGGTGTTGACTTCTAAGGCCCTAAGTGTTCGATCTGGTGGAGCAACGCACTAGAGTGAAGCCTAGGTTGCCCGGAACGTAGAAATGATCATCACTTTCAAACTGGTTGCAATTAATCCTTTTATACGATGGAAAAACTGTTGTATATATATTGCATTTTATGCTTCGGGCGTAGACTTCTATGGCCCTACCTATTCGATCTGGTGGAGCAACACCCTACAGTGAAGCCTAGGATGCCCGGAACGTAGATATGGCCATAACCTTCACACAGGTTGCAATTATTCGTTTTCTACGATGGAAAAGCTGATGTATTTATATGGTATTTTATGCTTCCGGTGTTGACTTCTAAGGCCCTAACTATTCAATCTGTTGGAGCAACGCCCTAGGGTGAAGCCTAGGTTGCCCGGAAAGTAGAAATGACCATAACTATCACACTGGTGGGAATTATTCGTTTTATACGATGGAAAAACTGTTCTATTTATTTTGTATTTTATGCTTCGGGCGTTGACTTCTAAGGCCCTAACTATTCAATCTGTTGGAGCAACGCCCTAGGGGGAAGCCTAGCTTGCCCGGAAAGTAGAAATAACCACAACTTTCATACTTGTTGCAATAATTCGTTTTATACAATGGAAAAACTGTTCTATTTATTTTGTATTTTATGCTTCGGGCGTTGACTTCTATGGCCCGACCTATTCGATCTGGTGGAGCAACACCCTAGAGTCAGGCCTAGGTTGCCCGGAACGTAGAAATGACCATAACATTCACACCGGTTGCAATTATTCATGCTATACGTTGGAAAAACTATTGCATTTTTATTGTAATTTATGCTTGTAGCGTTGACTGCTAAGGCCGTAGCTATTAGATGTGGTGGAGCAACGCCCTAGAGTGACGCCTACGTTGCCTGGAACGTAGAAATGACCATTACTTTCACAATGTTTCCAATTATTCATTTTAGGCGATGGAAAACTGTTGTACTTATATTGTATTTTATTCTTATGGCGTTGAATTCTAAGTCCCTAGCTATGCGATCTGTGGAGCAACGTCCTAGAGTGAAAGCTAGGTTGCCCGGAACGTAGAAATTACCATAACTTTCACACTGGTAGGAATTATTCGTTTTATACGATGGAAAAACTGTTGTATTTATAGTGAATTTTATGCTTCTGTCGCTGACTTCTAGGGCAGTAACTATTCGATCTGGTGGAGCAGCGCCCCAGGGGGAAGCCTAGGTTGCCCGGAACGAAGAAATGACCATTACTTTTACACTGGTTTCAATTATTCGTTTTATACGATGGAAAAACTGTTGATCTTTATTGTATTTTATGCTTCGGGCGGTGACTTCTAAGGCCCTAACTAATCCGTCTGGTGGAGCAACGCCCTAGAGTGAAGCCTAGGTTGCCCGGAACAATGATATGACATTACTTTCACACTGGTTGCAATAATTCCTGATATACGATGGAAAAACTGTTGCCTCTTTTTTGTATTTTATGCTTCTGGCGTTGACTTCTAAGGCCCTAACTATTCGATCTGGTGGAGCAACGCCCTAGAGTGAAGCCTAGGTTGCCCGGAAAGTAGAAATGACTATAACTTTCACACTGATTGCAATTATTCGTTTTATACGATGGAAAAGCTGTTGTATTTATACCGTATTTTATGCTTCTGGCGTTGACTTCTTATGCCCTAACCATTCCATCTGGTGGAACAACGCCCTAGGGTGATGCCTAGGTTGCCCGGAACGTAGAATTAACCATAAGTTTCACACCGGTAGCAATTATTCGTTTTATACGATGGTAAAACTGTTGTATTTATATTGCATTTTATGCTTCGGGCGTTGACTTGTAAGGCCCTAACTATTCAATCTGTTGGAGCAACGCCCTAGGGTGAAGCCTAGGTTGCCAGGAACTTAGAAATGACCATAACTTTCACACTGGTTGCTATTATTAGTCTTATACGATGGAAAAACTGTTATATGTATATTGTATTTTATGCTTCTGAAGGTGCCTTCTTAGGCCCTAAGTGTTCGATCTGGTGGAGCAACGCACTAGAGTGAAGCCTAGGTTGCCCGGAACGTAGAAATGATCATCACTTTCAAACTGGTTGCCATTAATCCTTTTATACGATGGAAAAACTGTTGTATTTATATTGCATTTTATGCTTCGGGCGTAGACTTCTATGGCCCTACCTATTCGATCTGGTGGAGCAACACCCTACAGTGAAGCCTAGGATGCCCGGAACGTAGATATGGCCATAACCTTCACACAGGTTGCAATTATTCGTTTTCTACGATGGAAAAGCTGATGTATTTATATTGTATTTTATGCTTCCGGTGTTGACTTCTAAGGCCCTAACTATTCAATCTGTTGGAGCAACGCCCTAGGGTGAAGCCTAGGTTGCCCGGAACGTAGATATGACCATAACCTTCACACAGGTTGCAATTATTCGTTTTCTACGATGGAAAAGCTGATGTATTTATATTGTATTTTATGCTTCCGGTGTTGACTTCTAAGGCCCTAAGTGTTCGATCTGGTGGAGCAACGCACTAGAGTGAAGCCTAGGTTGCCCGGAACGTAGAAATGATCATCACTTTCAAACTGGTTGCAATTAATCCTTTTATACGATGGAAAAACTGTTGTATATATATTGCATTTTATGCTTCGGGCGTAGACTTCTATGGCCCTACCTATTCGATCTGGTGGAGCAACACCCTACAGTGAAGCCTAGGATGCCCGGAACGTAGATATGGCCATAACCTTCACACAGGTTGCAATTATTCGTTTTCTACGATGGAAAAGCTGATGTATTTATATTGTATTTTATGCTTCCGGTGTTGACTTCTAAGGCCCTAACTATTCAATCTGTTGGAGCAACGCCCTAGGGTGAAGCCTAGGTTGCCCGGAAAGTAGAAATGACCATAACTATCACACTGGTGGGAATTATTCGTTTTATACGATGGAAAAACTGTTCTATTTATTTTGTATTTTATGCTTCGGGCGTTGACTTCTAAGGCCCTAACTATTCAATCTGTTGGAGCAACGCCCTAGGGGGAAGCCTAGCTTGCCCGGAAAGTAGAAATAACCACAACTTTCATACTTGTTGCAATAATTCGTTTTATACAATGGAAAAACTGTTCTATTTATTTTGTATTTTATGCTTCGGGCGTTGACTTCTATGGCCCGACCTATTCGATCTGGTGGAGCAACACCCTAGAGTCAGGCCTAGGTTGCCCGGAACGTAGAAATGACCATAACATTCACACCGGTTGCAATTATTCATGCTATACGTTGGAAAAACTATTGCATTTTTATTGTAATTTATGCTTGTAGCGTTGACTGCTAAGGCCGTAGCTATTAGATGTGGTGGAGCAACGCCCTAGAGTGACGCCTACGTTGCCTGGAACGTAGAAATGACCATTACTTTCACAATGTTTCCAATTATTCATTTTAGGCGATGGAAAACTGTTGTACTTATATTGTATTTTATTCTTATGGCGTTGAATTCTAAGTCCCTAGCTATGCGATCTGTGGAGCAACGTCCTAGAGTGAAAGCTAGGTTGCCCGGAACGTAGAAATTACCATAACTTTCACACTGGTAGGAATTATTCGTTTTATACGATGGAAAAACTGTTGTATTTATAGTGAATTTTATGCTTCTGTCGCTGACTTCTAGGGCAGTAACTATTCGATCTGGTGGAGCAGCGCCCCAGGGGGAAGCCTAGGTTGCCCGGAACGAAGAAATGACCATTACTTTTACACTGGTTTCAATTATTCGTTTTATACGATGGAAAAACTGTTGATCTTTATTGTATTTTATGCTTCGGGCGGTGACTTCTAAGGCCCTAACTAATCCGTCTGGTGGAGCAACGCCCTAGAGTGAAGCCTAGGTTGCCCGGAACAATGATATGCCATTACTTTCACACTGGTTGCAATAATTCCTGATATACGATGGAAAAACTGTTGCCTCTTTTTTGTATTTTATGCTTCTGGCGTTGACTTCTAAGGCCCTAACTATTCGATCTGGTGGAGCAACGCCCTAGAGTGAAGCCTAGGTTGCCCGGAAAGTAGAAATGACTATAACTTTCACACTGATTGCAATTATTCGTTTTATACGATGGAAAAGCTGTTGTATTTATACCGTATTTTATGCTTCTGGCGTTGACTTCTTATGCCCTAACCATTCCATCTGGTGGAACAACGCCCTAGGGTGATGCCTAGGTTGCCCGGAACGTAGAATTAACCATAACTTTCACACCGGTAGCAATTATTCGTTTTATACGATGGTAAAACTGTTGTATTTATATTGCATTTTATGCTTCGGGCGTTGACTTGTAAGGCCCTAACTATTCAATCTGTTGGAGCAACGCCCTAGGGTGAAGCCTAGGTTGCCAGGAACTTAGAAATGACCATAACTTTCACACTGGTTGCTATTATTAGTCTTATACGATGGAAAAACTGTTATATGTATATTGTATTTTATGCTTCTGAAGGTGCCTTCTTAGGCCCTAAGTGTTCGATCTGGTGGAGCAACGCACTAGAGTGAAGCCTAGGTTGCCCGGAACGTAGAAATGATCATCACTTTCAAACTGGTTGCCATTAATCCTTTTATACGATGGAAAAACTGTTGTATTTATATTGCATTTTATGCTTCGGGCGTAGACTTCTATGGCCCTACCTATTCGATCTGGTGGAGCAACACCCTACAGTGAAGCCTAGGATGCCCGGAACGTAGATATGGCCATAACCTTCACACAGGTTGCAATTATTCGTTTTCTACGATGGAAAAACTGATGTATTTATATTGTATTTTATGCTTCCGGTGTTGACTTCTAAGGTCCTAACTATTCAATCTGTTGGAGCAACGCCCTAGGGTGAAGCCTAGGTTGCCCGGAAAGTAGAAATGACCATAAATATCACACTGGTGAGAATTATTCGTTTTATACGATGGAAAAACTGTTCTATTTATTTTGTATTTTATGCTTCGGGCGTTGACTTCTAAGGCCCTAACTATTCAATCTGTTGGAGCAACGCCCTAGGGTGAAGCCTAGGTTGCCCGGAAAGTAGAAATAACCACAACTTTCATACTTGTTGCAATTATTCGTTTTATACGATGGAAAGACTGTTATATTTATATTGTATTTTATGCGTCTGGCGTTGTCTTCTTAGGCCCTAACTATTCCATCTGGTGGAACGACGCCCTAGAGTGAAGCCTAGGTTGCCCAGAACGTAGAAATGACCATCACTTTCACACTGGTTGCAATTATTCCTGTTATACGAAGGAAAAACTCTTGTATATTTATTGTATTTTATGCTTCGGGCGTTGACTTCCATGGCCCTACCTATTCGATTTGGTGGAGCAACACCCTACAGTGAAGCCTAGGTTGTCAGAAACGTAGAAATGAACATAACTTTCACACTGGTAGCAATTATTCGTTTTATACAATGGAAAAACTGTTCTATTTATTTTGTATTTTATGCTTCGGGCGTTGACTTCTAAGGCCCTAACTATTCGATCTGGTGGAGCAACGCCCTAGAGTGAAGCCTAGGTTGCCCGGAACGTAGAAATGACCAGAACTTTCACACTGGTTGCTATTATTCGTTTTATACGATGGAAAAACTGTTATATTTATACTGTATTTTATGCTTCTGACGTTGACTTCTTAGGCCCTAAGTGTTCGATCTGGTGGAGCAACGCCCTAGAGTGAAGCCTAGGGTGCCCGAAACGTAGAAATGATCATCACTTTCAAACTGGTTGCAATTAATCCTTTTATACGATGGAAAAACTGTTGTATTTATATTGCATTTTATGCTTCTGGCGTAGACTTCTATGGCCCTACCTATTCGATCTGGTGGAGCAACACCCTACAGTGAAGCCTAGGTTGCCCGGAACGTAGATATGACCATAACCTTCACACAGGTTGCAATTATTCGTTTTCTACGATGGAAAAGCTGTTGTATTTAAATTGTATTTTATGCTTCCGGTGTTGACTTCTTAGACCCTAACTCTTCGACCTGGTGGAGCAACGCCTCAGAGTTAAGTCTAGGATGCCCGAAACGTCGAAATGATCGTTACTTTCGCACTGGTTGCAATTAGTCATGCTATACAATGGAAAGATTGTTGTATTTATACTGTATTTTATGCTTCTGGCGTTGACTTCTAAGGCCGTAGCTTTTCGATGTGGTGGAGCAACGCCCTAGAGTGAAGCCTAGGTTGCCCGGAACGTAGAAATACCCATTACTTTCACGCTGGTTGCAATTATTAGTTTTATACGATGGAAAAACTGTTCTATTTATTTTGTATTTTATGCTTCGGGCGTTGACTTCTAAGGCCCTAACTATTCAATCTGTTGGATCAACGCCCTAGGGTGAAGTCTAGGTTGCCCGGAAAGTAGAAATGACAATACCTTTCATACTGGTTGCAATTATTTGTTTTATACGACGGAAAAGCTGTTGCATTTATACCGTATTTTATGCTTCTGGCGTTGACTTCTTATGCCCTAACTATTCAATCTGTTGGAGCAACGCCCTAGGGTGAAGCCTAGGTTGCACGGAAAGTAGAAATAACCACAACTTTCATACTTGTTGCAATTATTCGTTTTATACGATGGAAAAACTGTTATATTTATATTGTATTTTATGCTTCGGGCGTTGACTTCTTAAGCCCTAACTATTCGATCTGGCGGAACGAAGCCCTAGAGTGAAGCCTAGGTTGCCCAGAACGTAGAAATGACCATCACTTTCACACTGGTTGCAATTATTCCTGTTATACGACGGAAAAACTCTTGTATATTTATTGTATTTTATGCTTCGGGCGTTGACTTCCATGGCCCTACCTATTCGATTTGGTGGAGCAACACACTACAGTGAAGCCTAGGTTGTCAGAAACGTAGAAATGAACATAACTTTCACACTGGTAGCAATTACTCGTTTTATACAATGGAAAAACTGTTCTATTTATTTTGTATTTTATGCTTCGGGCGTTGACTTCTATGGCCCTACCTATTCGATTTGGTGGAGCAACACCCTACAGTGAAGCCTAGGTTGTCAGAAACGTAGCAATGACCATTACTTTCACACTGTTTGCTATTATTCATTTTATACGATGGAAAAGGTGATGTATTTATATTGTATTTTATGCTTCTAGCGTTGACTGCTAAGGCCGTAGCTATTAGATGTGGTGGAGTAACGCCCTAGAGTGACGCCTACGTTGCCTGGAACGTAGAAATGACCATTACTTTCACAATGTTTCCAATTATTCATTTTATACGATGGAAAAACTGTTGTACTTATATTGTATTTTATTCTTATGGCGTTGAATTCTAAGTCCCTAGCTATGCGATCTGGTGGAGCAACGCCCTAGAGTGAAACCTAGGTTGCCCGGAACGTAGAAATTACCATAACTTTCACACTGGTAGGAATTATTCGTTTTATACGATGGAACAACTGTTCTATTTATTTTGTATTTCATGCTTCGGGCGTTGACTTCTAAGGCCCTAACTATTCAATCTGCTGTAACAACGCCCTATGGTGAAGCGTAGGTTGCCCGGAAAGTAGAAATGACTGTAACTTTCATACTGGTTGCAATTATTCGTTTTATACGATGGAAAAACTGTTGTATTTATATTGTATTTTATGCTTCTGGCGCTGACTTCTAGGGCACTAACTATTCGATCTGGTGGAGCAGCGCCCTAGGGTGAAGCCTAGGTTGCTCGGAATGTAAAAATTACCATACCATTCACACTGGTTGAAATTATTCGTTTTATACGATGGAAAAGCTGTTGCATCTTCATTGTATTTTATGCTTCTGGCGTTGACTTCTAAGGACCTAACTATTCGATCTGGTGGAGCAACGCCCTAGAGTGAAGCCTAGGTTGCCCGGATCGTTGAAATGACCATCACTTTCAAACTGGTTGCAATTAATCCTTTTATACGATGGAAAAACTGTTGTATTTTTATTGCATTTTATGCTTCCGGCGTTGACTTCTAAGGCCCTAACTATTCAATCTGTTGGAGCAACGCCCTAGGGTGAAGCCTAGGTTGGCCGGAAAGTAGAAATGACGTTAACTTTCATACTGGTTGCAATTATTCGTTTTATACGATGGAAAAACTGATGTATTTATATTGTATTTTATGCTTCTGGCGTTGACTTCTAAGGCACTAACTATTCGATCTGGTGGAGCAACGCCCTAGAGTGAAGCCTAAGTTGCCCGGGACGTAGCAATTACCATCACTTTCAAACTGGTTGCAAATATTCCTGTTATATGATGGAAAAACTGTTGTACTTTTATTGCATTTTATGCTTCGGGCATTGACTTCCAAGGCCCTAACAATTCTATCTGTTGATCCAACGCCCTAGGGTGAAGCCTAGGTTGCCCGGAAAGTAGAAATGACGTTAACTTTCACACTTGTTGCTATTATTCGTTCTATACGATCGAAAAACTGTTACATTTATATTGTATTTTATGCTTCTGGCGTTGCCTTCTTAGGCCCTAGCTGTTCGATCTGGTGGAACAACGCCCTAGAGTGGAGCCTAGGTTACCCGGAACGTAGAAATGACCAGTACTTTCACACTGTTTGCAGTTACTCCTGTTATACGATGGAAAAGCTGTTGCATCTTTATTGAATTTGATGCTTCTGGCGTTGACTTCTAAGGTCCTAACTCTTCTATCTGGTGGATCAACGCCCTAGAGTGAAGCCTAGGTTGCTCGGAATGTAATAATTACCATTACATTCACACTGGTTGAAATTATTCGTCTTATACGATGGAAAAGCTGTTGCATCTTTATTGTATTTTATGCTTCTGGCGTTGACTTCTAAGGCCCTAACAATTCGATCTGGTGGAGCAACGTCCTGGAGTGAAGCCTAGGTTGCCCGGAACGTTGAAATGACCATCACTTTCAAACTGGTTGCAATTAATCCTTTTATACGATGGAAAAACTGTTGTATTTTTATTGCATTTTATGCTTCCGGCGTTGACTTCTAAGGCCCTAACTATTCAATCTGTTGGAGCAACGCCCTAGGGTGAAGCCGAGGTTGCCCGGAAAGTAGAAATGACGTTAACGTTCATACTGGTTGCAATTATTCGTTTTATACGATGGAAAAACTGTTGTATTTATAGTGTATTTTATGCTTCTGGCGTTGACTTCTAAGGCACTAACTATTCGATCTGATGGAGCAACGCCCTAGCGTGAAGCCGATGTTGCCCGGAACGTAGAAATGACCATCACTTTCAAACTGGTTGCAATTATTCCGTTTATATGATGGAAAAACTGTAGTATTTTTATTGCACTTTATGCTTCGGGCATTGACTTCTAAGGCCCTTACTATTCAATGTGTTGGAGCAACGCCCTAGGGTGTAGCCTAGGTTGCCCGGTTAAGTAGAAATGACCACAACTTTCATACTGGTTGCAATTACTCGTTTTATATGATGGAAAAACTGTTGTATTTATATTGTATTTTATGCTTCTGGCGTTCACTTCTTAGGCCCGAACTATTGAATCTGTTGGAGCAACGCCCTAGTGTGTAGCCTAGGTTGCCCGGAAAGTAGAAATGACCATCACTTTCAAACTGGTTGCAATTAATCCTTTTATACGATGGAAAAACTGTTGTATTTTTATTGCATTTTATGCTTCCGGCGTTGACTTCTAAGGCCCTAACAATTCAATCTGTTGGAGCAACGCCCTAGGGTGAAGCCTAGGTTGCCCGGAAAGTAGAAATGACGTTAACATTCATACTGGTTGCAATTATTCGTTTTATACGATGGAAAAACTGTTGTATTTATATTGTTTTTTATGCTTCTGGCGTTGACTTCTAAGGCACTAACTATTCGATCTGGTGGAGCAACGCCCTAGATTGAAGCCTAGGTTGCCCGGAACGTAGAAATGACCATCACTTTCAAACTGGTTGCAATTATTCCTGTTATATGATGGAAGAACTGTTTTATTTTTATTGCATTTTTTGCTTCGGGTATTGACTTCTAAGGTCCTAACTATTCAATCTGTTGGAGCAACGCCCTAGGATGAAGCCTAGGTTGCCCGGAAAGTAGAAATGACCATAACTTTCATACTGATTGCAATTATTCGTTTTATATGATGGAAAAACTGTTGTATTTATATTGTATTTTATGCTTCTGTCGTTGACGTCTAAGGCCGTAGCTATTAGATGTGGTGGAGCAACGCATTAGAGTGACGCCTATCTTGCCCGGAACGTAGAAATGACCATTACTTTCGCAATGTTTGCAATTATACATTTTATACGATGGAAAAACTGTTGTACTTATATCGTATTTTATGCTTCTGGCGTTGACTTCTTATGCCCTAACTATTCCATCTGGTGGAACAACGCCCTCGGGTGAAGCCTAGGTTGCCCGGAACGTAGAAATGGAAATAACTTTCACACCGGTTGCAATTATTCGTTTTATACGATGGAAAAACCGTTGTATTTATATTGTATTTTATGCTTCGGGCGTAGACTTCTAAGGCCCTAGTTATTCGATCAGGTGGAGCAACGCCCTAGAGTGAAGCCTAGGTTGCCCGGAACGTTGAAATGACCATCACTTTCAAACTGGTTGCAATTAATCCTTTTGTACGATGGGAAAGCTGTTGTATATTTATTGCATTTTATGCTTCCGGCGTTGACTTCTAAGGCCCTAACTATTCAATCTGTTGGAGCAACACCCTACAGTGGAGCCAAGGTTGCCCGGAACGTAGATATGACCATAACATTCACACAGGTTGCAATTATTCGTTTTCTACGATGGAAAAGATGTTGTTTTTATATTGTATTTTATGCTTCCGGCGTTGACTTCTAAGGCCCTAACTATTCAATCTGTTGGAGCAACGCCCTAGGGTGAAGCCTAGGTTGCCCGGAAAGTAGAAATGACGTTAACTTTCATACTGGTTGCAATTATTCGTTTTATACGATGGAAAAACTGTTGCATTTATATTGTATTTTATGCTTCTGGCGTTGACTTCTAAGGCACTAAGTATTCGATCTGGTGGAGCAACGCCCTAGAGTGAAGCCTAAGTTGCCCGGGACGTAGCAATTACCATCACTTTCAAACTGTTTGCAAATATTCCTGTTATATGATGGAAAAACTGTTGTATTTTTATTGCATTTTATGCTTCGGGCATTGACTTCTAAGGCCCTAACTATTCGATCTGGTGGAGCAACGCCCTAGAGTGAAGCCTAAGTTGCCCGGGACGTAGCAATTACCATCACTTTCAAACTGGTTGCAAATATTCCTGTTATATGATGGAAAAACTGTTGTATTTTTATTGCATTTTATGCTTCGGGCATTGACTTCTAAGGCCCTAACTATTCAATCTGTTGATGCAACGCCCTAGGGTGAAGCCTAGGTTGCCCGGAAAGTAGATATGACGTTAACTTTCACACTGGTTGCCATTATTCATTATATACGATCGAAAAACTGTTATATTTATATTGTATTTTATGCTTCTGGCGTTGCCTTCTTAGGCGCTAGCTGTTCGATCTGGTGGGCCAACGCCCTAGAGTGGAGCCTAGGTTACCCGGAACGTAGAAATGACCAGTACTTTCACACTGTTTGCAGTTATTCCTGTTATACGATGGAAAAGCTGTTGCATCTTTATTGAATTTTATGCTTCTGGCATTGACTTCTAAGGTCCTAACTATTCTATCTGGTGGATCAACGCCCTAGAGTGAAGCCTAGGTTGCTCGGAATGTAAAAATTACCATACCATTCACACTGGTTGAAATTATTCGTTTTATACGATGGAAAAGCTGTTGCATCTTCATTGTATTTTATGCTTCTGGCGTTGACTTCTAAGGACCTAACTATTCGATCTGGTGGAGCAACGCCCTAGAGTGAAGCCTAGGTTGCCCGGAACGTTGAAATGACCATCACTTTCAAACTGGTTGCAATTAATCCTTTTATACGATGGAAAAACTGTTGTATTTTTATTGCATTTTATGCTTCCGGCGTTGACTTCTAAGGCCCTAACTATTCAATCTGTTGGAGCAACGCCCTAGGGTGAAGCCTAGGTTGCCCGGAAAGTAGAAATGACGTTAACTTTCATACTGGTTGCAATTATTCGTTTTATACGATGGAAAAACTGATGTATTTATATTGTATTTTATGCATCTGGCGTTGACTTCTAAGGCACTAACTATTCGATCTGGTGGAGCAACGCCCTAGAGTGAAGCCTAAGTTGCCCGTGACGTAGCAATTACCATCACTTTCAAACTGGTTGCAAATATTCCTGTTATATGATGGAAAAACTGTTGTACTTTTATTGCATTTTATGCTTCGGGCATTGACTTCCAAGGCCCTAACTATTCTATCTGTTGATCCAACGCCCTAGGGTGAAGCCTAGGTTGCCCGGAAAGTAGAAATGACGTTAACTTTCACACTTGTTGCTATTATTCGTTCTATACGATCGAAAAACTGTTACATTTATATTGTATTTTATGCTTCTGGCGTTGCCTTCTTAGGCCCTAGCTGTTCGATCTGGTGGAACAACGCCCTAGAATGGAGCCTAGGTTACCCGGAACGTAGAGATGACCAGTACTTTCACACTGTTTGCAGTTATTCCTGTTATACGATGGAAAAGCTGTTGCATCTTTATTGAATTTTATGCTTCTGGCGTTGACTTCTAAGGTCCTAACTCCTCTATCTGGTGGATCAACGCCCTAGAGTGAAGCCTAGGTTGCTCGGAATGTAAAAATTACCATTACATTCACACTGGTTGAAATTATTCGTCTTATACGATGGAAAAGCTGTTGCATCTTTATTGTATTTTATGCTTCTGGCGTTGACTTCTAAGGCCCTAACTATTCGATCTGGTGGAGCAACGCCCTAGAGTGAAGCCTAGGTTGCCCGGAACGTTGAAATGACCATCACTTTCAAACTGGTTGCAATTAATCCTTTTATACGATGGAAAAACTGTTGTATTTTTATTGCATTTTATGCTTCCGGCGTTGACTTCTAAGGCCCTAACTATTCAATCTGTTGGAGCAACGCCCTAGGGTGAAGCCGAGGTTGCCCGGAAAGTAGAAATGACGTTAACTTTCATACTGGTTGCAATTATTCGTTTTATACGATGGAAAAACTGTTGTATTTATAGTGTATTTTATGCTTCTGGCGTTGACTTCTAAGGCACTAACTTTTCGATCTGTTGGAGCAACGCCCTAGCGTGAAGCCGATGTTGCCCGGAACATAGAAATGACCATCACTTTCAAACTGGTTGCAATTATTCCGTTTATATGATGGAAAAACTGTAGTATTTTTATTGCACTTTATGCTTCGGGCATTGACTTCTAAGGCCCTTACTATTCAATCTGTTGGAGCAACGCCCTAGGGTGTAGCCTAGGTTGCCCGGTTAAGGAGAAATGACCACAACTTTCATACTGGTTGCAATTACTCGTTTTATATGATGGAAAAACTGTTGTATTTATATTGTATTTTATGCTTCTGGCGTTCACTTCTTAGGCCCTAACTATTGAATCTGTTGGAGCAACGCCCTAGTGTGTAGCCTAGGTTGCCCGGAAAGTAGAAATGACCATCACTTTCAAACTGGTTGCAATTAATCCTTTTATACGATGGAAAAACTGTTCTATTTTTATTGCATTTTATGTTTCCGGCGTTGACTTCTAAGGCCCTAACTATTCGATCTGGTGGAGCAACGCCCTAGAGTGAAGCCTAAGTTGCCCGGGACGTAGCAATTACCATCACTTTCAAACTGGTTGCAAATATTCCTGTTATATGATGGAAAAACTGTTGAATTTTTATTGCATTTTATGCTTCGGGCATTGACTTCTAAGGCCCTAACTATTCAATCTTTTGATGCAACGCCCTAGGGTGAAGCCTAGGTTGCCCGGAAAGTAGATATGACGTTAACTTTCACACTGGTTGCCATTATTCATTATATACGATCGAAAAACTGTTATATTTATATTGTATTTTATGCTTCTGGCGTTGCCTTCTTAGGCGCTAGCTGTTCGATCTGGTGGACCAACGCCCTAGAGTGGAGCCTAGGTTACCCGGAACGTAGAAATGACCAGTACTTTCACACTGTTTGCAGTTATTCCTGTTATACGGTGGAAAAGCTGTTGCATCTTTATTGAATTTTATGCTTCTGGCATTGACTTCTAAGGTCCTAACTATTCTATCTGGTGGATCAACGCCCTAGAGTGAAGCCTAGGTTGCTCGGAATGTAAAAATTACCATACCATTCACACTGGTTGAAATTATTCGTTTTATACGATGGAAAAGCTGTTGCATCTTCATTGTATTTTATGCTTCTGGCGTTGACTTCTAAGGACCTAACTATTCGATCTGGTGGAGCAACGCCCTAGAGTGAAGCCTAGGTTGCCCGGAACGTTGAAATGACCATCACTTTCAAACTGGTTGCAATTAATCCTTTTATACGATGGAAAAACTGTTGTATTTTTATTGCATTTTATGCTTCCGGCGTTGACTTCTAAGGCCCTAACTATTCAATCTGTTGGAGCAACGCCCTAGGGTGAAGCCTAGGTTGCCCGGAAAGTAGAAATGACGTTAACTTTCATACTGGTTGCAATTATTCGTTTTATACGATGGAAAAACTGATGTATTTATATTGTATTTTATGCTTCTGGCGTTGACTTCTAAGGCACTAACTATTCGATCTGGTGGAGCAACGCCCTAGAGTGAAGCCTAAGTTGCCCGTGACGTAGCAATTACCATCACTTTCAAACTGGTTGCAAATATTCCTGTTATATGATGGAAAAACTGTTGTACTTTTATTGCATTTTATGCTTCGGGCATTGACTTCCAAGGCCCTAACTATTCTATCTGTTGATCCAACGCCCTAGGGTGAAGCCTAGGTTGCCCGGAAAGTAGAAATGACGTTAACTTTCACACTTGTTGCTATTATTCGTTCTATACGATCGAAAAACTGTTACATTTATATTGTATTTTATGCTTCTGGCGTTGCCTTCTTAGGCCCTAGCTGTTCGATCTGGTGGAACAACACCCTAGAGTGGAGCCTAGGTTACCCGGAACGTAGAAATGACCAGTACTTTCACACTGTTTGCAGTTATTCCTGTTATACGATGGAAAAGCTGTTGCATCTTTATTGAATTTTATGCTTCTGGCGTTGACTTCTAAGGTCCTAACTCCTCTTTCTGGTGGATCAACGCCCTAGAGTGAAGCCTAGGTTGCTCGGAATGTAAAAATTACCATTACATTCACACTGGTTGAAATTATTCGTCTTATACGATGGAAAAGCTGTTGCATCTTTATTGTATTTTATGCTTCTGGCGTTCACTTCTAAGGCCCTAACTATTCGATCTGGTGGAGCAACGCCCTAGAGTGAAGCCTAGGTTGCCCGGAACGTTGAAATGACCATCACTTTCAAACTGGTTGCAATTAATCCTTTTATACGATGGAAAAACTGTTGTATTTTTATTGCATTTTATGCTTCCGGCGTTGACTTCTAAGGCCCTAACTATTCAATCTGTTGAAGCAACGCCCTAGGGTGAAGCCGAGGTTGCCCGGAAAGTAGAAATGACGTTAACTTTCATACTGGTTGCAATTATTCGTTTTATACGATGGAAAAACTGTTGTATTTATAGTGTATTTTATGCTTCTGGCGTTGACTTCTAAGGCACTAACTATTCGATCTGTTGGAGCAACGCCCTAGCGTGAAGCCGATGTTGCCCGGAACGTAGAAATGACCATCACTTTCAAACTGGTTGCAATTATTCCGTTTATATGATGGAAAAACTGTAGTATTTTTATTGCACTTTATGCTTCGGGCATTGACTTCTAAGGCCCTTACTATTCAATCTGTTGGAGCAACGCCCTAGGGTGAAGCCTAGGTTGCCCGGAAAGTAGAAATGACGTTAACTTTCATACTGGTTGCAATTATTCGTTTTATACGATGGAAAAACTGATGTATTTATATTGTATTTTATGCATCTGGCGTTGACTTCTAAGGCACTAACTATTCGATCTGGTGGAGCAACGCCCTAGAGTGAAGCCTAAGTTGCCCGTGACGTAGCAATTACCATCACTTTCAAACTGGTTGCAAATATTCCTGTTATATGATGGAAAAACTGTTGTACTTTTATTGCATTTTATGCTTCGGGCATTGACTTCCAAGGCCCTAACTATTCTATCTGTTGATCCAACGCCCTAGGGTGAAGCCTAGGTTGCCCGGAAAGTAGAAATGACGTTAACTTTCACACTTGTTGCTATTATTCGTTCTATACGATCGAAAAACTGTTACATTTATATTGTATTTTATGCTTCTGGCGTTGCCTTCTTAGGCCCTAGCTGTTCGATCTGGTGGAACAACGCCCTAGAGTGGAGCCTAGGTTACCCGGAACGTAGAGATGACCAGTACTTTCACACTGTTTGCAGTTATTCCTGTTATACGATGGAAAAGCTGTTGCATCTTTATTGAATTTTATGCTTCTGGCGTTGACTTCTAAGGTCCTAACTCCTCTATCTGGTGGATCAACGCCCTAGAGTGAAGCCTAGGTTGCTCGGAATGTAAAAATTACCATACCATTCACACTGGTTGAAATTATTCGTCTTATACGATGGAAAAGCTGTTGCATCTTTATTGTATTTTATGCTTCTGGCGTTGACTTCTAAGGCCCTAACTATTCGATCTGGTGGAGCAACGCCCTAGAGTGAAGCCTAGGTTGCCCGGAACGTTGAAATGACCATCACTTTCAAACTGGTTGCAATTAATCCTTTTATACGATGGAAAAACTGTTGTATTTTTATTGCATTTTATGCTTCCGGCGTTGACTTCTAAGGCCCTAACTATTCAATCTGTTGGAGCAACGCCCTAGGGTGAAGCCGAGGTTGCCCGGAAAGTAGAAATGACGTTAACTTTCATACTGGTTGCAATTATTCGTTTTATACGATGGAAAAACTGTTGTATTTATAGTGTATTTTATGCTTCTGGCGTTGACTTCTAAGGCACTAACTATTCGATCTGTTGGAGCAACGCCCTAGCGTGAAGCCGATGTTGCCCGGAACGTAGAAATGACCATCACTTTCAAACTGGTTGCAATTATTCCGTTTATATGATGGAAAAACTGTAGTATTTTTATTGCACTTTATGCTTCGGGCATTGACTTCTAAGGCCCTTACTATTCAATCTGTTGGAGCAACGCCCTAGGGTGTAGCCTAGGTTGCCCGGTTAAGGAGAAATGACCACAACTTTCATACTGGTTGCAATTACTCGTTTTATATGATGGAAAAACTGTTGTATTTATATCGTATTTTATGCTTCTGGCGTTCACTTCTTAGGCCCTAACTATTGAATCTGTTGGAGCAACGCCCTAGTGTGTAGCCTAGGTTGCCCGGAAAGTAGAAATGACCATCACTTTCAAACTGGTTGCAATTAATCCTTTTATACGATGGAAAAACTGTTCTATTTTTATTGCATTTTATGTTTCCGGCGTTGACTTCTAAGGCCCTAACTATTCGATCTGGTGGAGCAACGCCCTAGAGTGAAGCCTAAGTTGCCCGGGACGTAGCAATTACCATCACTTTCAAACTGGTTGCAAATATTCCTGTTATATGATGGAAAAACTGTTGTATTTTTATTGCATTTTATGCTTCGGGCATTGACTTCTAAGGCCCTAACTATTCAATCTGTTGATGTAACGCCCTAGGGTGAAGCCTAGGTTGCCCGGAAAGTAGATATGACGTTAACTTTCACACTGGTTGCCATTATTCATTATATACGATCGAAAAACTGTTATATTTATATTGTATTTTATGCTTCTGGCGTTGCCTTCTTAGGCGCTAGCTGTTCGATCTGGTGGACCAACGCCCTAGAGTGGAGCCTAGGTTACCCGGAACGTAGAAATGACCAGTACTTTCACACTGTTTGCAGTTATTCCTGTTATACGGTGGAAAAGCTGTTGCATCTTTATTGAATTTTATGCTTCTGGCATTGACTTCTAAGGTCCTAACTATTCTATCTGGTGGATCAACGCCCTAGAGTGAAGCCTAGGTTGCTCGGAATGTAAAAATTACCATACCATTCACACTGGTTGAAATTATTCGTTTTATACGATGGAAAAGCTGTTGCATCTTCATTGTATTTTATGCTTCTGGCGTTGACTTCTAAGGACCTAACTATTCGATCTGGTGGAGCAACGCCCTAGAGTGAAGCCTAGGTTGCCCGGAACGTTGAAATGACCATCACTTTCAAACTGGTTGCAATTAATCCTTTTGTACGATGGAAAAACTGTTGTATTTTTATTGCATTTTATGCTTCCGGCGTTGACTTCTAAGGCTCTAACTATTCAATCTGTTGGAGCAACGCCCTAGGGTGAAGCCTAGGTTGCCCGGAAAGTAGAAATGACGTTAACTTTCATACTGGTTGCAATTATTCGTTTTATACGATGGAAAAACTGATGTATTTATATTGTATTTTATGCTTCTTGCGTTGACTTCTAAGGCACTAACTATTCGATCTGGTGGAGCAACGCCCTAGAGTGAAGCCTAAGTTGCCCGTGACGTAGCAATTACCATCACTTTCAAACTGGTTGCAAATATTCCTGTTATATGATGGAAAAACTGTTGTACTTTTATTGCATTTTATGCTTCGGGCATTGACTTCCAAGGCCCTAACTATTCTATCTGTTGATCCAACGCCCTAGGGTGAAGCCTAGGTTGCCCGGAAAGTAGAAATGACGTTAACTTTCACACTTGTTGCTATTATTCGTTCTATACGATCGAAAAACTGTTACATTTATATTGTATTTTATGCTTCTGGCGTTGCCTTCTTAGGCCCTAGCTGTTCGATCTGGTGGAACAACACCCTAGAGTGGAGCCTAGGTTACCCGGAACGTAGAAATGACCAGTACTTTCACACTGTTTGCAGTTATTCCTGTTATACGATGGAAAAGCTGTTGCATCTTTATTGAATTTTATGCTTCTGGCGTTGACTTCTAAGGTCCTAACTCCTCTTTCTGGTGGATCAACGCCCTAGAGTGAAGCCTAGGTTGCTCGGAATGTAAAAATTACCATTACATTCACACTGGTTGAAATTATTCGTCTTATACGATGGAAAAGCTGTTGCATCTTTATTGTATTTTATGCTTCTGGCGTTGACTTCTAAGGCCCTAACTATTCGATCTGGTGGAGCAACGCCCTAGAGTGAAGCCTAGGTTGCCCGGAACGTTGAAATGACCATCACTTTCAAACTGGTTGCAATTAATCCTTTTATACGATGGAAAAACTGTTGTATTTTTATAGCATTTTATGCTTCCGCCGTTGACTTCTAAGGCCCTAACTATTCAATCTGTTGAAGCAACGCCCTAGGGTGAAGCCGAGGTTGCCCGGAAAGTAGAAATGACGTTAACTTTCATACTGGTTGCAATTATTCGTTTTATACGATGGAAAAACTGTTGTATTTATAGTGTATTTTATGCTTCTGGCGTTGACTTCTAAGGCACTAACTATTCGATCTGTTGGAGCAACGCCCTAGCGTGAAGCCGATGTTGCCCGGAACGTAGAAATGACCATCACTTTCAAACTGGTTGCAATTATTCCGTTTATATGATGGAAAAACTGTAGTATTTTTATTGCACTTTATGCTTCGGGCATTGACTTCTAAGGCCCTTACTATTCAATCTGTTGGAGCAACGCCCTAGGGTGTAGCCTAGGTTGCCCGGTTAAGGAGAAATGACCACAACTTTCATACTGGTTGCAATTACTCGTTTTATATGATGGAAAAACTGTTGTATTTATATTGTATTTTATGCTTCTGGCGTTCACTTCTTAGGCCCTAACTATTGAATCTGTTGGAGCAACGCCCTAGTGTGTAGCCTAGGTTGCCCGGAAAGTAGAAATGACCATCACTTTCAAACTGGTTGCAATTAATCCTTTTATACGATGGAAAAACTGTTGTATTTTTATTGCATTTTATGCTTCCGGCGTTGACTTCTAAGGCCCTAACAATTCAATCTGTTGGAGCAACGCCCTAGGGTGAAGCCTAGGTTGCCCGGAAACTAGAAATGACGTTAACTTTCATACTGGTTGCAATTATTCGTTTTATACGATGGAAAAACTGTTGTATTTATATTGTTTTTTATGCTTCTGGCGTTGACTTCTAAGGCACTAACTATTCGATCTGGTGGAGCAACGCCCTAGATTGAAGCCTAGGTTGCCCGGAACGTAGAAATGACCATCACTTTCAAACTGGTTGCAATTATTCCTGTTATATGATGGAAAAACTGTTTTATTTTTATTGCATTTTTTGCTTCGGGTATTGACTTCTAAGGTCCTAACTATTCAATCTGTTGGAGCAACGCCCTAGGGTGAAGCCTAGGTTGCCCGGAAAGTAGAAATGACCATAACTTTCATACTGATTGCAATTATTCGTTTTATATGATGGAAAAACTGTTGTATTTATATTGTATTTTATGCTTCTGTCGTTGACGTCTAAGGCCGTAGCTATTAGATGTGGTGGAGCAACGCATTAGAGTGACGCCTATCTTGCCCGGAACGTAGAAATGACCATTACTTTCGCAATGTTTGCAATTATTCGTTTTATACGATGGAAAAACTGTTGCATTTATATTGTATTTTATGCTTCTGGCGTTGACTTCTAAGGCACTAACTATTCGATCTGGTGGAGCAACGCCCTAGAGTGAAGCCTAAGTTGCGCGGGAAGTAGCAATTACCATCACTTTCAAACTGGTTGCAAATATTCCTGTTATATGATGGAAAAACTGTTGTATTTTTATTGCATTTTATGCTTCGGGCATTGACTTCTAAGGCCCTAACTATTCAATCTGTTGATGCAACGCCCTAGGGTGAAGCCTAGGTTGCCCGGAAAGTAGAAATGACGTTAACTTTCACACTGGTTGCTATTATTCGTTCTATACGATCGAAAAACTGTTATATTTATATTGTATTTTATGCTTCTGGCGTTGCCTTCTTAGGCCCTAGCTGTTCGATCTGGTGGAACAACGCCCTAGAGTGGAGCCTAGGTTACCCGGAACGTAGAAGTGACCAGTACTTTCACACTGTTTGCAGTTATTCCTGTTATACGATGGAAAAGCTGTTGCATCTTTATTGAATTTTATGCTTCTGGCATTGACTTCTAAGGTTCTAACTATTCTATCTGGTGGAGCAACGCCCTAGAGTGAAGCCTAAGTTGCCCGTGACGTAGCAATTACCATCACTTTCAAACTGGTTGCAAATATTCCTGTTATATGATGGAAAAACTGTTGTACTTTTATTGCATTTTATGCTTCGGGCATTGACTTCCAAGGCCCTAACTATTCTATCTGTTGATCCAACGCCCTAGGGTGAAGCCTAGGTTGCCCGGAAAGTAGAAATGACGTTAACTTTCACACTTGTTGCTATTATTCGTTCTATACGATCGAAAAACTGTTACATTTATATTGTATTTTATGCTTCTGGCGTTGCCTTCTTAGGCCCTAGCTGTTCGATCTGGTGGAACAACGCCCTAGAGTGGAGCCTAGGTTACCCGGAACGTAGAAATGACCAGTACTTTCACACTGTTTGCAGTTATTCCTGTTATACGATGGAAAAGCTGTTGCATCTTTATTGAATTTTATGCTTCTGGCGTTGACTTCTAAGGTCCTAACACCTCTATCTGGTGGATCAACGCCCTAGAGTGAAGCCTAGGTTGCTCGGAATGTAAAAATTACCACTACATTCACACTGGTTGAAATTATTCGTCTTATACGATGGAAAAGCTGTTGCATCTTTATTGCATTTTATGCTTCCGGCGTTGACTTCTAAGGCCCTAACTATTCAATCTGTTGGTGCAACGCCCTAGGGTGAAGCCTAGGTTGCCCGGAAAGTAGAAATGACGTTAACTTTCATACTGGTTGCAATTATTCGTTTTATACGATGGAAAAACTGTTGCATTGATATTGTATTTTATGCTTCTGGCGTTGACTTCTAAGGCACTAACTATTCGATCTGGTGGAGCAACGCCCTAGAGTGAAGCCTAAGTTGCGCGGGACGTAGCAATTACCATCACTTTCAAACTGGTTGCAAATATTCCTGCTATATGATGGAAAAACTGTTGTATTTTTATTGCATTTTATGCTTCGGGCATTGACTTCTAAGGCCCTAACTATTCAATCTGTTGATGCAACGCCCTAGGGTGAAGCCTAGGTTGCCCGGAAAGTAGAAATGACGTTAACTTTCACACTGGTTGCTATTATTCGTTCTATACGATCGAAAAACTGTTATATTTATATTGTATTTTATGCTTCTGGCGTTGCCTTCTTAGGCCCTAGCTGTTCGATCTGGTGGAACAACGCCCTAGAGTGGAGCCTAGGTTACCCGGAACGTAGAAATGATCAGTACTTTCACACTGTTTGCAGTTATTCCAGTTATACGATGGAAAAGCTGTTGCATCTTTATTGAATTTTATGCTTCTGGCGTTGACTTCTAAGGTCCTAACTCTTCTATCTGGTGGATCAACGCCCTAGAGTGAAGCCTAGGTTGCTCGGAATGTAAAAATTACCATAACATTCACACTGGTTGAAATTATTCGTTTTATACGATGGAAAAGCCGTTGCATCTTTATTGTATTTTATGCTTCTGGCGTTGACTTCTAAGGCCCTAACTATTCGATCTGGTGGAGCAACGCCCTAGTGTGAAGCCTAGGTTGCCCGGAACGTTGAAATGACCATCACTTTCAAACTGGTTGCAATTAATCCTTTTATACGATGGAAAAACTGTAGTACTTTTATTGCATTTTATGCTTCGGGCGTTGACTTCTAAGGCCCTAACTATTCAATCTGTTGGAGCAACGCCCTAGGGTGAAGTCTAGGTTGCTCGGAAAGTAGAAATGACCATAACTTTCACACTGGTTGCAATTATTCGTTTTATGCGATGGAAAAGCTGTTGTATTTATATCGTATTTTATGCTTCTGGCGTTGAGATCTTAGGCCGTAACTATTCGGTCTGGTGGAGCAACGCCCTGGAGTGAAACCTAGGTTGCCCGGAACGTAGATTTGGCCATCACTTTCAAACTGGTTGCAAATATTCCTGATATATGATGGAAACACTGTTGTATTTTTTTTGCATTTTATGGTTTGGGCGTTGACTTCTAAGGCCCTAACTATTCAATCTGTTGGAGGAAGGCCCTAGGGTGAAGCCTAGGTTGCTCGGAAAGTAGAAATGACCATAAGTTTCATACTGGTTGCAATTATTCGTTTTATACGATGGAAAAGCTGTTGTATTTATATTGTATTTTATGCTTCTAGCGTTGACTTCTAAGGCACTATCTATTCGATCTGGTGGAGCAACGCCCTAGAGAGAAGCCTAGGCTGCCCGGAACGTAGAATTGGCCATCACTTTCAAACTGGTTGCAATTATTCCTGTTATATGTGGGAAACACTGTTGTATTTTTTTTGCATTTTATGGTTCGGGCGTTGACTTCTAAGGCCCTAACTATTCAATCTGTTGGACAAACGCCTTAGGGTGAAGCCTAGGTTGCTCGGAAAGTAGAAATGACCATAAGTTTCATACTGGTTGCAATTATTCGTTTTATACGATGGAAAAGCTGTTGTATTTATATTGTATTTTATGCTTCTGGCGTTGACTTCTAAGGCACTATCTATTCGATCTGGTGGAGCAACGCCCTAGAGAGAAACCTAGGTTGCCCGGAACGTAGAATTGGCCATCACTTTGAAACTGGTTGCAATTATTCCTGTTATATGATGGAATCACTGTTGTATTTTTTTTGCATTTTATGGTTCGGGCGTTCACTTCTAAGGTCCTAACTATTGAATCTGTTGGAGCAACGCCCTAGGGTGAAGCCTAGCTTGCTCGGAAAGTAGAAATGACCATAAGTTTCATACTGATTGCAATTATTCGTTTTATATGATGGAAACACTGTTGTATTTTTATTGCATTTTATGCTTCGGGCGTTGACTTCTAAGGCCCTAACTATTCAATCTGTTGGAGCAACGCCCTAGGGTGAAGCCTAGGTTGCTCGGAAAGTAGAAATGACCATCAGTTTCATACTGGTTGCAATTATTCGTGTTATACGATGGAAAAACTGTTGTATTTATATTGCATTTTATGCTTCTGGCGTTGACTTCTAGGGCCCTAGCTATTCGATCTGGTGGAGCAACGCCCTAGAGTGAAGCCTAGGTTGCCCGGAAAGGAGAAATGGCCATCACTTTCAAACTGGTTGCAATTAATCCTGTTATACGATGGAAAAACTGTTGTATTTTTATTGCATTTTATGCTTCTGGCGTTCACTTCTTAGGCCCTAACTATTCGATCTGGTGGAACAACGCCCTAGAGTGAATCCTAGGTTGCTCGGAATGTAGAAATGTCCATAGCTTTCACACTGGTTGCAATTATTCGTTTTATACGATGGAAACGCTGTTGTATTTATATCGTATTTTATGCTTCTGGCGTTTACTTCTAAGGACCTATCTATTCGATCTGGTGGAGGAGCGCCCTAGAGTGAATCCAAGGTTGCACGGAATGTAGAAATGACCATAACTTTCACACTGGTTGCAATTATTCGTTTTATACGATGGAAACGTTGTTGTATTTATATCGTATTTTATGCTTCTGGCGTTTACTTCTAAGGACCAAACTATTCGATCTGGTGGAGCAACGCCCTAGAGTGACGCCTAGGGTGCTCGGAACGTAGAAATGACCATTACTTTCACACTGGTTGCAATTATTCTTTTTATTCGATGGAAAAGCTGTTGTATTTATATCGTATTTTATGCTTCTGGCGTTGACTTCTTAGGCCGTAACTATTCCTTCTGGTGGAGCAACGCCCTGGTGTGAAACCTGGGTTGCCCGGAACGTAGAATTGGCCATCACTTTCAAACTGTTTGCAATTATACCTGTTATATTATGGAAACGCTGTTGTATTTTTATTGCATTTTATGCTTCGGGCATTCACTTCTAAGGCCCAAACTATTCAATCTGTTGGAGCAACGCCCTAGAGTGAAGCCTAGGTTGCCCGGAACGTAGAAATGACAATTCCATTCACACTGGTTGCAATTATTCCTGTTATACGATGGAAAAAATGTTGTATTTTTATTGTATTATATGCTTCTGGCGTTTAATTCTAAGTCGCTAGCTATTTGATCTGGTGGAGCAACGACCTAGAGTGAAGCCTAGGTTGACCGAAACGTAGAAATGACCATTACTTTCACACTGGTTGCAATTATACGTTTTATACGATGGAAAAGCTTTTGCATTTATATCGTATTGTATGCTTCTGGCGTTGACTTCTTAGGCCCTAACTATTCGGTCTGGTGGAACAACGCCCTAGAGTGAAGCCTAGGTTGCTCGGAATGTAAAAATTACCATACCATTCACACTGGTTGAAATTATTCGTTTTATACCATGGAAAAACTGTTGCATTTATATCGTATTGTATGCTTCTGGCGTTGACTTCTTAGGCCCTAACTATTCGGTCTGGTGGAACAACGCCCTAGTGTGAAGCCTAGGTTGCCCGTAACATGGAAATGACCATTACTTTCACACTGTTTGCAAATATACATTTTATACGATGGAAAAGCTTTTGTACTTATATTGTATTTTATTCTTCTGGTGTTGACTTCTTAGACCCTAATTATTCGATCTGGTGGAACAACGCCCTAGAGTGAAGACTAGGTTGCCCGGAACATGGAAATGACCATTACTTTCGCACTGTTTGCAGTTATTCCTGTTATACGATGGAAAAACTTTTGCATCTTTATTGTATTTTATGCTTCTGGCGTTGACCTCTAAGGCCCTAGCTATTTGATTTGGTGGAGCAACGCCCGAGAGTGGGGCCTAGGTTGCCCGGTACATAGAAATGACCATTACTTTCACACTGTTTGCAAATATACATTATTTACGATGGAAAATCTGTTGTATTTATGTTGTATTTTATGATTCTGGCGTTGACTTCTTAGGCCCTAACTATTTGATCTGGTGGAGCACCGCCCTAGAGTGAAGCCTAGGTTGCCCGAAACGTAGAAATGACAATTCCATTCACACTGGTTGCAATTATTCCTGTTATACGATGGAAAAAATGTTGTATTTTTATTGTATTATATGCTTCTGGCGTTTAATTCTAAGTCGCTAGCTATTTGATCTGGTGGAGCAACGACCTAGAGTGAAGCCTAGGTTGACCGAAACGTAGAAATGACCATTACTTTCACACTGGTTGCAATTATACGTTTTATACGATGGAAAAGCTTTTGCATTTATATCGTATTGTATGCTTCTGGCGTTGACTTCTTAGGCCCTAACTATTCGGTCTGGTGGAACAACGCCCTAGCGTGAAGCCTAGGTTGCCCGGAACATGGAAATGACCATTACTTTCACACTGTTTGCAAATATACATTATATACGATGGAAAAGCTGTTGTATTTATATTGTATTTTATGCTTCTGGCATTGACTTCTAAGGTCCTAACTATTCTATCTGGTGGATCAACGCCCTAGAGTGAAGCCTATGTTGCTCGGAATGTAAAAATTACCATACCATTCACACTGGTTGAAATTATTCGTTTTATACCATGGAAAAACTGTTGCATTTATATCGTATTGTATGCTTCTGGCGTTGACTTCTTAGGCCCTAACTATTCGGTCTGGTGGAACAACGCCCTAGTGTGAAGCCTAGGTTGCCCGGAACATGGAAATGACCATTACTTTCACACTGTTTGCAAATATACATTTTATACGATGGAAAAGCTTTTGTACTTATATTGTATTTTATTCTTCTGGTGTTGACTTCTTAGACCCTAATTATTCGATCTGGTGGAACAACGCCCTAGAGTGAAGACTAGGTTGCCCGGAACATGGAAATGACCATTACTTTCGCACTGTTTGCAGTTATTCCTGTTATACGATGGAAAAACTTTTGCATCTTTATTGTATTTTATGCTTCTGGCGTTGACCTCTAAGGCCCTAGCTATTTGATTTGGTGGAGCAACGCCCGAGAGTGGGAGCTAGGTTGCCCGGTACATAGAAATGACCATTACTTTCACACTGTTTGCAAATATACATTATTTACGATGGAAAATCTGTTGTATTTATGTTGTATTTTATGATTCTGGCGTTGACTTCTTAGGCCCTAACTATTTGATCTGGTGGAGCACCGCCCTAGAGTGAAGCCTAGGTTGCCCGAAACGTAGAAATGACAATTCCATTCACACTGGTTGCAATTATTCCTGTTATACGATGGAAAAAATGTTGTATTTTTATTGTATTATATGCTTCTGGCGTTTAATTCTAAGTCGCTAGCTATTTGATCTGGTGGAGCAACGACCTAGAGTGAAGCCTAGGTTGACCGAAACGTAGAAATGACCATTACTTTCACACTGGTTGCAATTATACGTTTTATACGATGGAAAAGCTTTTGCACTTATATCGTATTGTATGCTTCTGGCGTTGACTTCTTAGGCCCTAACTATTCGGTCTGGTGGAACAACGCCCTAGTGTGAAGCCTAGGTTGCCCGGAACATGGAAATGACCATTACTTTCACACTGTTTGCAAATATACATTATATACGATGGAAAAGCTGTTGTATTTATATTGTATTTTATGCTTCTGGCATTGACTTCTAAGGTCCTAACTATTCTATCTGGTGGATCAACGCCCTAGAGTGAAGCCTAGGTTGCTCGGAATGTAAAAATTACCATACCATTCACACTGGTTGAAATTATTCGTTTTATACCATGGAAACTCTGTTGTATTTTTATTGCATTTTATGCTTCGGGCGTTGACTTCTAAGGCCCTAACTATTCAATCTGTTGGAGCAACGCCCTAGGGTGAAGTCTAGGTTGCTCGGAAAGTAGAAATGACCATAACTTTCACACTGGTTGCAATTATTCGTTTTATGCGATGGAAAAGCTGTTGTATTTATATCGTATTTTATGCTTCTGGCGTTGAGATCTTAGGCCGTAACTATTCGGTCTGGTGGAGCAACGCCCTGGAGTGAAACCTAGGTTGCCCGGAACGTAGATTTGGCCATCACTTTCAAACTGGTTGCAAATATTCCTGATATATGATGGAAACACTGTTGTATTTTTTTTGCATTTTATGGTTTGGGCGTTGACTTCTAAGGCCCTAACTATTCAATCTGTTGGAGGAAGGCCCTAGGGTGAAGCCTAGGTTGCTCGGAAAGTAGAAATGACCATAAGTTTCATACTGGTTGCAATTATTCGTTTTATACGATGGAAAAACTGTTGTATTTATATTGTATTTTATGCTTCTAGCGTTGACTTCTAAGGCACTATCTATTCGATCTGGTGGAGCAACGCCCTAGAGAGAAGCCTAGGCTGCCCGGAACGTAGAATTGGCCATCACTTTCAAACTGGTTGCAATTATTCCTGTTATATGTGGGAAACACTGTTGTATTTTTTTTGCATTTTATGGTTCGGGCGTTGACTTCTAAGGCCCTAACTATTCAATCTGTTGGACAAACGCCTTAGGGTGAAGCCTAGGTTGCTCGGAAAGTAGAAATGACCATAAGTTTCATACTGATTGCAATTATTCGTTTTATACGATGGAAAAGCTGTTGTATTTATATTGTATTTTATGCTTCTGGGGTTGACTTCTAAGGCACTATCTATTCGATCTGGTGGAGCAACGCCCTAGAGAGAAACCTAGGTTGCCCGGAACGTAGAATTGGCCATCACTTTCAAACTGGTTGCAATTATTCCTGTTATATGATGGAAACACTGTTGTATTTTTTTTGCATTTTATGGTTCGGGCGTTCACTTCTAAGGTCCTAACTATTGAATCTGTTGCAGCAACGCCCTAGGGTGAAGCCTAGCTTGCTCGGAAAGTAGAAATGACCATAAGTTTCATACTGATTGCAATTATTCGTTTTATATGATGGAAACACTGTTGTATTTTTATTGCATTTTATGCTTCGGGCGTTGACTTCTAAGGCCCTAACTATTCAATCTGTTGGAGCAACGCCCTAGGGTGAAGCCTAGGTTGCTCGGAAAGTAGAAATGACCATCAGTTTCTTACTGGTTGCAATTATTCGTGTTATACGATGGAAAAACTGTTGTATTTATATTGCATTTTATGCTTCTGGCGTTGACTTCTAGGGCCCTAGCTATTCGATCTGGTGGAGCAACGCCCTAGAGTGAAGCCTAGGTTGCCCGGAAAGGAGAAATGGCCATCACTTTCAAACTGGTTGCAATTAATCCTGTTATACGATGGAAAAACTGTTGTATTTTTATTGCATTTTATGCTTCTGGCGTTCACTTCTTAGGCCCTAACTATTCGATCTGGTGGAACAACGCCCTAGAGTGAATCCTAGGTTGCTCGGAATGTAGAAATGACCATAACTTTCACACTGGTTGCAATTATTCGTTTTATACGATGGAAACGCTGTTGTATTTATATCGTATTTTATGCTTCTGGCGTTTACTTCTAAGGACCTAACTATTCGATCTGGTGGAGGAGCGCCCTAGAGTGAATCCAAGGTTGCACGGAATGTAGAAATGACCATAACTTTCACACTGGTTGCAATTATTCGTTTTATACGATGGAAACGTTGTTGTATTTATATCGTATTTTATGCTTCTGGCGTTTACTTCTAAGGACCAAACTATTCGATCTGGTGGAGCAACGCCCTAGAGTGACGCCTAGGGTGCTCGGAACGTAGAAATGACCATTACTTTCACACTGGTTGCAATTATTCTTTTTATTCGATGGAAAAGCTGTTGTATTTATATCGTATTTTATGCTTCTGGCGTTGACTTCTTAGGCCGTAACTATTCCTTCTGGTGGAGCAACGCCCTGGTGTGAAACCTGGGTTGCCCGGAACGTAGAATTGGCCATCACTTTCAAACTGTTTGCAATTATACCTGTTATATTATGGAAACGCTGTTGTATTTTTATTGCATTTTATGCTTCGGGCATTCACTTCTAAGGCCCAAACTATTCAATCTGTTGGAGCAACGCCCTAGAGTGAAGCCTAGGTTGCCCGGAACGTAGAATTGGCCATCGCTTTCAAACTGTTTGCAATTATACCTGTTATATTATGGAAACGCTGTTGTATTTTTATTGCATTTTATGCTTCGGGCGTTGACTTCTAAGGCCCTGACTATTCAATCTGTTGGAGCAACGCCCTAGGGTGAAGCCTAGGTTGCTCGGAAAGTAGAAATGACCATAAGTTTCATACTGGTTGCAATTATTCGTTTTATACGATGGAAAAACTGTTGTATTCATATTGTATTTTATGCTTCTGGCGTTGACTTCTAAGGCCCTAGCTGTTCGATCTAGTGGAGCAACGCCCTAGAGTGAAGCCTAGGTTGCCCGGAAAGGAGAAATGTCCATCACGTTCAAACTGGTTGCAATTAATCCTTTTATACGATGGAAAAGCTGTTGTATTTATATCGTATTTTATGCTTCTGACGTTTACTTCTAAGGACCTAACTATTCGATCTGGTGGAGCAACGTCCTAGAGTGAAACCTAGGTTGCTCGGAATGTGGAAATGACCATAACTTTCACACTGGTTGCAATTATTCGTTTTATACGATGAAAAGCTGTTGTATTTATATTGTATTTTATGCTTCTGGCGTTGACTTCTGAGGCACTGACTATTCGATCTGGTGGAGCAACGCCCTAGAGTGAAGCCTAGGTTGCCCGGGACGTATAATTGGCCACCACTTTCAAACTGGATGCAATTATTCCTGTTATATTATGGAAACACTGTTGTCTTTTTATTGCACTTTATGCTTCGGGCGTTGACTTCTAAGGCCCTAACTATTCAATCTGTTGGAGCAACGCCCTAGGGTGAAGCCTATGTTGCTCGGAAAGTAGACATGACCATAAGTTTCATACTGGTTGCAATTATTCGTTTTATACGATGGAAACGCTGTGGCATATTTATTGTACTTTATTCATCTGGGGTTGACTTCTAAGGCCGTAGCTATTTGATGTGGTTGAGCAACGCCCTAGAGTGACGCCTAGGTTGCCCGGAACGTAGAAATGACCATTACTTTCACAATGTTTGCAATTACACATTTTATACGATGGAAAAGCTTTTGTACTTATATTGTATTTTATTCTTCTGGTGTTGACTTCTTAGACCCTAATTATTCGATCTGGTGGAACAACGCCCTAGAGTGAAGACTAGGTTGCCCGGAACATGGAAATGACCATTACTTTCGCACTGTTTGCAGTTATTCCTGTTATACGATGGAAAAACTTTTGCATCTTTATTGTATTTTATGCTTCTGGCGTTGACCTCTAAGGCCCTAGCTATTTGATTTGGTGGAGCAACGCCCGAGAGTGGGGCCTAGGTTGCCCGGTACATAGAAATGACCATTACTTTCACACTGTTTGCAAATATACATTATTTACGATGGAAAATCTGTTGTATTTATGTTGTATTTTATGATTCTGGCGTTGACTTCTTAGGCCCTAACTATTTGATCTGGTGGAGCACCGCCCTAGAGTGAAGCCTAGGTTGCCCGAAACGTAGAAATGACAATTTCATTCACACTGGTTGCAATTATTCCTGTTATACGATGGAAAAAATGTTGTATTTTTATTGTATTATATGCTTCTGGCGTTTAATTCTAAGTCGCTAGCTATTTGATCTGGTGGAGCAACGACCTAGAGTGAAGCCTAGGTTGACCGAAACGTAGAAATGACCATTACCTTCACACTGATTGCTATTATCCATTTTGTACGATGGAAAAGCTGTTGTATTTATATTGTATTGTATGCATCTGGCGTTGACTTCTAAGGCCGTAGCTATTAGATGTGGTGGAGCAACGCCCTAGAGTGACGCCTAGGTTGCCCGGAACGTAGAAATGACCATTACTTTCACAATGTTTGCAACTACTCATTTTATACGATGGAATAACTGTTGCACTTATATTGTATTTTATGCTTCTGGCGTTGAATTCTAAGTCCCCAGCTATTCGATCTGGTAGAGCAACGCCCTAGAGTGAAACCTAGGTTGCCTGGAACGTAGAAATGACCATAACTTTCACACTGGTTGCTAATATTCGTTTTATACGATGGAAAAACTGTTACATTTATATTGTATTTTATGCTTCTGGCGTTGACTTCTTAGGCCCTAACTATTTGATCTGGTGGAACAACGCCTTAGAGTGAAACCTACGTTGCCCGGAACGTAGAAATGACCATTACCTTCACCCTGGTTGCAATTATTCCTGTTTTACGATGGAAAAACTGTTGCATCTTTATTGTATTTTATGCTTCTGGCGTTGATTTCTAAGGTCCTAACTATTCGGTCTGATGGAGCAACGCCCTAGAGTGAAGCCTAGTTTGCCCGGAACGTAGAAACGACCATTACATTCACACTGGTTGCAATTATTCGTTTTATACGATGGAAAAGCTTTTGCATTTATATCGTATTGTATGCTTCTGGCGTTGACTTCTTAGGCCCTAACTATTCGGTCTGGTGGAACAACGCCCTAGTGTGAAGCCTAGGTTGCCCGGAACATGGAAATGACCATTACTTTCACACTGTTTGCAAATATACATTATATACGATGGAAAAGCTGTTGTATTTATATTGTATTTTACGCTTCTGGCATTGACTTCTAAGGTACTAACTATTCGATCCGGTGGAGCAACGCCCGAGAGTGAAGCCTAGGTTGCCCGGAACGTAGAAATGACCATCACTTTCAAACTGGTTGCAATTATTCCAGTTATATGACGGAATAACTGTTGTACTTCTATTGCACTTTATGCTTCGGGCATTACCTTCTAAGGCCCTCACTATTCAATCTGTTGGAGCGACGCCCTAGGGAGAAGCCTAGGTTGCCCGGAAAGTAGAAATGACCATAACTTTCACACTGGTTGCTATTATTCGTTTTATACGATGGAAAAACTGTTACATTTATATTGTATTTTATGCTTCTGGCGTTGACTTCTTAGGCCCCAACTATTCGATCTGGTGGAACAACGCCTTAGAGTGAAACCTACGTTGCCCGGAACGAAGAAATGACCATTACCTTCACCCTGGTTGCAATTATTCCTGTTTTACGATGGAAAAACTGTTGCATCTTTATTGTATTTTATGCTTCTGGCGTGGATTTCTAAGGTCCTAACTATTCGGTCTGATGGAGCAACGCCCTAGAGTGAAGTCTAGGTTGCTCGGAAAGTAGAAATGACCATAACTTTCACACTGGTTGCTATTATTCGTTTTATGCGATGGAAAAGCTGTTGTATTTATATCGTATTTTATGCTTCTGGCGTTGAGATCTTAGGCCGTAACTATTCGGTCTGGTGGAGCAACGCCCTGGAGTGAAACCTAGGTTGCCCGGAACGTAGATTTGGCCATCACTTTCAAACTGGTTGCAAATATTCCTGATATATGATGGAAACACTGTTGTATTTTTTTTGCATTTTATGGTTTGGGCGTTGACTTCTAAGGCCCTAACTATTCAATCTGTTGGAGGAAGGCCCTAGGGTGAAGCCTAGGTTGCTCGGAAAGTAGAAATGTCCATAAGTTTCATACTGGTTGCAATTATTCGTTTTATACGATGGAAAAACTGTTGTATTTATATTGTATTTCATGCTTCTAGCGTTGACTTCTAAGGCACTATCTATTCGATCTGGTGGAGCAACGCCCTAGAGAGAAGCCTAGGCTGCCCGGAACGTAGAATTGGCCATCACTTTCAAACTGGTTGCAATTATTCCTGTTATATGTGGGAAACACTGTTGTATTTTTTTTGCATTTTATGGTTCGGGCGTTGACTTCTAAGGCCCTAACTATTCAATCTGTTGGACAAACGCCTTAGGGTGAAGCCTAGGTTGCTCGGAAAGTAGAAATGACCATAAGTTTCATACTGATTGCAATTATTCGTTTTATACGATGGAAAAGCTGTTGTATTTATATTGTATTTTATGCTTCTGGGGTTGACTTCTAAGGCACTATCTATTCGATCTGGTGGAGCAACGCCCTAGAGAGAAACCTAGGTTGCCCGGAACGTAGAATTGGCCATCACTTTCAAACTGGTTGCAATTATTCCTGTTATATGTGGGAAACACTGTTGTATTTTTTTTGCATTTTATGGTTCGGGCGTTGACTTCTAAGGTCCTAACTATTGAATCTGTTGGAGCAACGCCCTAGGGTGAAGCCTAGCTTGCTCGGAAAGTAGAAATGACCATAAGTTTCATACTGATTGCAATTATTCGTTTTATATGATGGAAACACTGTTGTATTTTTATTGCATTTTATGCTTCGGGCGTTGACTTCAAAGGCCCTAACTATTCAATCTGTTGGAACAACGCCCTAGAGTGAATCCTAGGTTGCTCGGAATGTAGAAATGACCATAACTTTCACACTGGTTGCAATTATTCGTTTTATACGATGGAAACGCTGTTGTATTTATATCGTATTTTATGCTTCTGGCGTTTACTTCTAAGGACCTAACTATTCGATCTGGTGGAGGAGCGCCCTAGAGTGAATCCAAGGTTGCACGGAATGTAGAAATGACCATAACTTTCACACTGGTTGCAATTATTCGTTTTATACGACGGAAACGTTGTTGTATTTATATCGTATTTTATGCTTCTGGCGTTTACTTCTAAGGACCAAACTATTCGATCTGGTGGAGCAACGCCCTAGAGTGACGCCTAGGGTGCTCGGAACGTAGAAATGACCATTACTTTCACACTGGTTGCAATTATTCTTTTTATTCGATGGAAAAGCTGTTGTATTTATATCGTATTTTATGCTTCTGGCGTTGACTTCTTAGGCCGTAACTATTCCTTCTGGTGGAGCAACGCCCTGGTGTGAAACCTGGGTTGCCCGGAACGTAGAATTGGCCATCACTTTCAAACTGTTTGCAATTATACCTGTTATATTATGGAAACGCTGTTGTATTTTTATTGCATTTTATGCTTCGGGCATTCACTTCTAAGGCCCAAACTATTCAATCTGTTGGAGCAACGCCCTAGAGTGAAGCCTAGGTTGCCCGGAACGTAGAATTGGCCATCGCTTTCAAACTGTTTGCAATTATACCTGTTATATTATGGAAACGCTGTTGTATTTTTATTGCATTTTATGCTTCGGGCGTTGACTTCTAAGGCCCTGACTATTCAATCTGTTGGAGCAACGCCCTAGGGTGAAGCCTAGGTTGCTCGGAAAGTAGAAATGACCATAAGTTTCATACTGGTTGCAATTATTCGTTTTATACGATGGAAAAACTGTTGTATTCATATTGTATTTTATGCTTCTGGCGTTGACTTCTAAGGCCCTAGCTGTTCGATCTAGTGGAGCAACGCCCTAGAGTGAAGCCTAGGTTGCCCGGAAAGGAGAAATGTCCATCACGTTCAAACTGGTTGCAATTAATCCTTTTATACGATGGAAAAGCTGTTGTATTTATATCGTATTTTATGCTTCTGACGTTTACTTCTAAGGACCTAACTATTCGATCTGGTGGAGCAACGTCCTAGAGTGAAACCTAGGTTGCTCGGAATGTGGAAATGACCATAACTTTCACACTGGTTGCAATTATTCGTTTTATACGATGAAAAGCTGTTGTATTTATATTGTATTTTATGCGTCTGGCGTTGACTTCTGAGGCACTGACTATTCGATCTGGTGGAGCAACGCCCTAGAGTGAAGCCTAGGTTGCCCGGGACGTATAATTGGCCACCACTTTCAAACTGGATGCAATTATTCCTGTTATATTATGGAAACACTGTTGTCTTTTTATTGCATTTTATGCTTCGGGCGTTGACTTCTAAGGCCCTAACTATTCAATCTGTTGGAGCAACGCCCTAGGGTGAAGCCTATGTTGCTCGGAAAGTAGACATGACCATAAGTTTCATACTGGTTGCAATTATTCGTTTTATACGATGGAAACGCTGTGGCATATTTATTGTACTTTATTCATCTGGGGTTGACTTCTAAGGCCGTAGCTATTTGATGTGGTTGAGCAACGCCCTAGAGTGACGCCTAGGTTGCCCGGAACGTAGAAATGACCATTACTTTCACAATGTTTGCAATTACACATTTTATACGATGGAAAAGCTTTTGTACTTATATTGTATTTTATTCTTCTGGTGTTGACTTCTTAGACCCTAATTATTCGATCTGGTGGAACAACGCCCTAGAGTGAAGACTAGGTTGCCCGGAACATGGAAATGACCATTACTTTCGCACTGTTTGCAGTTATTCCTGTTATACGATGGAAAAACTTTTGCATCTTTATTGTATTTTATGCTTCTGGCGTTGACCTCTAAGGCCCTAGCTATTTGATTTGGTGGAGCAACGCCCGAGAGTGGGGCCTAGGTTGCCCGGTACATAGAAATGACCATTACTTTCACACTGTTTGCAAATATACATTATTTACGATGGAAAATCTGTTGTATTTATGTTGTATTTTATGATTCTGGCGTTGACTTCTTAGGCCCTAACTATTTGATCTGGTGGAGCACCGCCCTAGAGTGAAGCCTAGGTTGCCCGAAACGTAGAAATGACAATTTCATTCACACTGGTTGCAATTATTCCTGTTATACGATGGAAAAAATGTTGTATTTTTATTGTATTATATGCTTCTGGCGTTTAATTCTAAGTCGCTAGCTATTTGATCTGGTGGAGCAACGACCTAGAGTGAAGCCTAGGTTGACCGAAACGTAGAAATGACCATTACCTTCACACTGATTGCTATTATCCATTTTGTACGATGGAAAAGCTGTTGTATTTATATTGTATTGTGTGCATCTGGCGTTGACTTCTAAGGCCGTAGCTATTAGATGTGGTGGAGCAACGCCCTAGAGTGACGCCTAGGTTGCCCGGAACGTAGAAATGACCATTACTTTCACAATGTTTGCAACTACTCATTTTATACGATGGAATAACTGTTGCACTTATATTGTATTTTATGCTTCTGGCGTAGACTTCTAAGGCCCTAACTATTCAATCTGTTGGAGCAACGTCCTAGAGTGAAGCCTATGTTGCTCAGAAAGTAGAAATTACCATAAGTTTCATACTGGTTGCAATTATTCGTTTTATACGATGGAAACGCTGTTCTATTTATTTTGTATTTTATGCTTCGGGCGTTGACTTCTAAGGCCCTAGCTATTCTATCTGGTCGAGCAGCGCCCTAGAGTGAAGCCTAGGTTGCCCGGAGCGTAGAAATGACCATTACTTCCACACTGTTTGTAAATATACATTACATACAATGGAAAAGCTGTTGTACTTATATTGTAATTTATGCTTCTGGCGTTGACTTCTTAGGCCCTAACTATTTGATCTGTAGGAGCAACGCCCTAGAGTGAAGCCTAGGTTGCCCGGAACATTGAAATGACCATAACTTTCACACTGGTTGCTATTATACCTTTTATACGATGGAAAAGCTGTAAAATTTATATTGCATTTTATGCTTCTGGCATTGGATTCTAAGTCCCTAGCAATTCCATCTGGTTGGGCAACACCCTAGAGTGAAGCCTAGGTTGCCCGGAACGTAGAAGTGTCCATTACTTCCACACTGTTTGCAAATATACATTATATACGATGGAAAAGCTGTTGTACTTATATTGTAATTTATGCTTCTGGCGTTGACTTCTAAGCCACTAACTATTCAACCTTTTGGAGCAACGCCCTAGGGTGAAGCCTAGGTTGCTCGGAAAGTAGAAATGACCATAAGTTTCATACTGGTTGCAATTATTCGTTTTATACGATGGAAAATCTGTTGTATTTATATTGTATTTTATGCTTCTGGCGTTGACTTCTTAGGCCGTAACTATTCGATGAGGTGGAGCAACTCCCTGGAGTGAAACCTAGGTTGCCCGGGACGTAGAAATGACCATGACTTTTACACTGGTAGCAAATATTCGTTTTATACAATGCAAAAACTGTTCTATTTATTTTGTATTTAATGCTTCGGGCGTTGACTTCTAAGGCCCTAACTGTTTGATCTGGTGGCGCAACGCACTAGAGTGAAGCCTATGTTGCGCGGAACGTAGAAATGACCATAACTTTCACACTGGTTGCTATTATTCGTTTTATACGATGGAAAAACTGTTACATTTATATTGTATTTTATGCTTCTGGCGTTGACTTCTGAGGCCGTTGCTATTCGATGTGGTGGAAGAACGCCATAGAGTGAAGCCTAGGTAGCCCGGAACGTAGAAATGTCCATATCCTTCACACTGTTTGCAATTATTCGTTTTATACGATGGTAAAACTTTTGTACTTATATTGTATTTTATTCTTCTGGCGTTGACTTCTTGGTCCCTAACTATTCGATCTGGTGGAACAACGCCCCAGAGTGAAGACTAGGAGGACCGGAATATGGAAATGACCATTACTTCCACACTGTTTGCAGTTATTCCTGTTATACGATGGAAATACTTTTGCATCTTTATTGTATTTTATGCTTCTGGCGTTGACTTCTAAGGCCCTAGCTATTCGATTTGGTGGAGCAACGCCAGAGAGTGAAGCCTAGGTTGCCCGAAACGTAGAAATGACAATTTCATTCACACTGGTTGCAATTATTCCTGTTATACGATGGAAAAAATGTTGTATTTTTATTGTATTATATGCTTCTGGCGTTTAATTCTAAGTCGCTAGCTATTTGATCTGGTGGAGCAACGCCCTAGAGTGAAGCCTAGGTTGCCCGGAACGTAGAAATGACCATAACTTTCACACTGGTTGCTATTATTCGTTTTATACGATGGAAAAACTGTTATATTTATAATGTATTTTATGCTTCTGGCGTTGACTTCTGAGGCCGTTGCTATTCGATGTGGTGGAAGAACGCCATAGAGTGAAGCCTAGGTAGCCCGGAACGTAGAAATGTCCATATCCTTCACACTGTTTGCAATTATTCGTTTTATACGATGGTAAAACTTTTGTACTTATATTGTATTTTATTCTTCTGGCGTTGACTTCTTGGTCCCTAACTATTCGATCTGGTGGAACAACGCCCCAGAGTGAAGACTAGGAGGACCGGAATATGGAAATGACCATTACTTCCACACTGTTTGCAGTTATTCCTGTTATACGATGGAAATACTTTTGCATCTTTATTGTATTTTATGCTTCTGGCGTTGACTTCTAAGGCCCTAGCTATTCGATTTGGTGGAGCAACGCCAGAGAGTGAAGCCTAGGTTGCCCGAAACGTAGAAATGACAATTTCATTCACACTGGTTGCAATTATTCCTGTTATACGATGGAAAAAATGTTGTATTTTTATTGTATTATATGCTTCTGGCGTTTAATTCTAAGTCGCTAGCTATTTGATCTGGTGGAGCAACGCCCTAGAGTGAAGCCTAGGTTGCCCGGAACGTAGAAATGACCATAACTTTCACACTGGTTGCTATTATTCGTTTTATACGATGGAAAAACTGTTATATTTATATTGTATTTTATGCTTCTGGCGTTGACTTCTGAGGCCGTTGCTATTCGATGTGGTGGAAGAACGCCATAGAGTGAAGCCTAGGTAGCCCGGAACGTAGAAATGTCCATATCCTTCACACTGTTTGCAATTATTCGTTTTATACGATGGTAAAACTTTTGTACTTATATTGTATTTTATTCTTCTGGCGTTGACTTCTTGGTCCCTAACTATTCGATCTGGTGGAACAACGCCCCAGAGTGAAGACTAGGAGGACCGGAATATGGAAATGACCATTACTTCCACACTGTTTGCAGTTATTCCTGTTATACGATGGAAATACTTTTGCATCTTTATTGTATTTTATGCTTCTGGCGTTGACTTCTAAGGCCCTAGCTATTCGATTTGGTGGAGCAACGCCAGAGAGTGGAGCCTAGGTTGTCCGGTACGTAGAAATGACCATTACTTTCACACTGTACGCAAATATACATTATATACGATGGAAAATCTGTTGTATTTATGTTGTATTTTATGCTTCTGGCGTTGACTTCTTAGGCCCTAACTATTCGATTTGGTGGAGCAACGCCCTACAGTGAAGCCTAGATTGCCCGGAACGTAGATATGTCCATAACCATCACACAGGTTGCAATTATTCGTTTTATACGATGGAAAGACTGTTGTATTTATTTTGTAGTTTATGCTTCTGGCGTTGACTTCTGAGGCACTGACTATTCGATCTGGTGGAGCAACGCCCTAGAGTGAAGCCTAGGTTGCCCGGGACGTATAATTGGCCACCACTTTCAAACTGGATGCAATTATTCCTGTTATATTATGGAAACACTGTTGTCTTTTTATTGCATTTTATGCTTCGGGCGTTGACTTCTAAGGCCCTAACTATTCAATCTGTTGGAGCAACGCCCTAGGGTGAAGCCTATGTTGCTCGGAAAGTAGACATGACCATAAGTTTCATACTGGTTGCAATTATTCGTTTTATACGATGGAAACGCTGTGGCATATTTATTGTACTTTATTCATCTGGGGTTGACTTCTAAGGCCGTAGCTATTTGATGTGGTTGAGCAACGCCCTAGAGTGACGCCTAGGTTGCCCGGAACGTAGAAATGACCATTACTTTCACAATGTTTGCAATTACACATTTTATACGATGGAAAAGCTTTTGTACTTATATTGTATTTTATTCTTCTGGTGTTGACTTCTTAGACCCTAATTATTCGATCTGGTGGAACAACGCCCTAGAGTGAAGACTAGGTTGCCCGGAACATGGAAATGACCATTACTTTCGCACTGTTTGCAGTTATTCCTGTTATACGATGGAAAAACTTTTGCATCTTTATTGTATTTTATGCTTCTGGCGTTGACCTCTAAGGCCCTAGCTATTTGATTTGGTGGAGCAACGCCCGAGAGTGGGGCCTAGGTTGCCCGGTACATAGAAATGACCATTACTTTCACACTGTTTGCAAATATACATTATTTACGATGGAAAATCTGTTGTATTTATGTTGTATTTTATGATTCTGGCGTTGACTTCTTAGGCCCTAACTATTTGATCTGGTGGAGCACCGCCCTAGAGTGAAGCCTAGGTTGCCCGAAACGTAGAAATGACAATTTCATTCACACTGGTTGCAATTATTCCTGTTATACGATGGAAAAAATGTTGTATTTTTATTGTATTATATGCTTCTGGCGTTTAATTCTAAGTCGCTAGCTATTTGATCTGGTGGAGCAACGACCTAGAGTGAAGCCTAGGTTGACCGAAACGTAGAAATGACCATTACCTTCACACTGATTGCTATTATCCATTTTGTACGATGGAAAAGCTGTTGTATTTATATTGTATTGTGTGCATCTGGCGTTGACTTCTAAGGCCGTAGCTATTAGATGTGGTGGAGCAACGCCCTAGAGTGACGCCTAGGTTGCCCGGAACGTAGAAATGACCATTACTTTCACAATGTTTGCAACTACTCATTTTATACGATGGAATAACTGTTGCACTTATATTGTATTTTATGCTTCTGGCGTAGACTTCTAAGGCCCTAACTATTCAATCTGTTGGAGCAACGTCCTAGAGTGAAGCCTATGTTGCTCAGAAAGTAGAAATTACCATAAGTTTCATACTGGTTGCAATTATTCGTTTTATACGATGGAAACGCTGTTCTATTTATTTTGTATTTTATGCTTCGGGCGTTGACTTCTAAGGCCCTAGCTATTCTATCTGGTCGAGCAGCGCCCTAGAGTGAAGCCTAGGTTGCCCGGAGCGTAGAAATGACCATTACTTCCACACTGTTTGTAAATATACATTACATACAATGGAAAAGCTGTTGTACTTATATTGTAATTTATGCTTCTGGCGTTGACTTCTTAGGCCCTAACTATTTGATCTGTAGGAGCAACGCCCTAGAGTGAAGCCTAGGTTGCCCGGAACATTGAAATGACCATAACTTTCACACTGGTTGCTATTATACCTTTTATACGATGGAAAAGCTGTAAAATTTATATTGCATTTTATGCTTCTGGCATTGGATTCTAAGTCCCTAGCAATTCCATCTGGTTGGGCAACACCCTAGAGTGAAGCCTAGGTTGCCCGGAACGTAGAAGTGTCCATTACTTCCACACTGTTTGCAAATATACATTATATACGATGGAAAAGCTGTTGTACTTATATTGTAATTTATGCTTCTGGCGTTGACTTCTAAGCCACTAACTATTCAACCTTTTGGAGCAACGCCCTAGGGTGAAGCCTAGGTTGCTCGGAAAGTAGAAATGACCATAAGTTTCATACTGGTTGCAATTATTCGTTTTATACGATGGAAAATCTGTTGTATTTATATTGTATTTTATGCTTCTGGCGTTGACTTCTTAGGCCGTAACTATTCGATGAGGTGGAGCAACTCCCTGGAGTGAAACCTAGGTTGCCCGGGACGTAGAAATGACCATGACTTTTACACTGGTAGCAAATATTCGTTTTATACAATGCAAAAACTGTTCTATTTATTTTGTATTTAATGCTTCGGGCGTTGACTTCTAAGGCCCTAACTGTTTGATCTGGTGGCGCAACGCACTAGAGTGAAGCCTATGTTGCGCGGAACGTAGAAATGACCATAACTTTCACACTGGTTGCTATTATTCGTTTTATACGATGGAAAAACTGTTACATTTATATTGTATTTTATGCTTCTGGCGTTGACTTCTGAGGCCGTTGCTATTCGATGTGGTGGAAGAACGCCATAGAGTGAAGCCTAGGTAGCCCGGAACGTAGAAATGTCCATATCCTTCACACTGTTTGCAATTATTCGTTTTATACGATGGTAAAACTTTTGTACTTATATTGTATTTTATTCTTCTGGCGTTGACTTCTTGGTCCCTAACTATTCGATCTGGTGGAACAACGCCCCAGAGTGAAGACTAGGAGGACCGGAATATGGAAATGACCATTACTTCCACACTGTTTGCAGTTATTCCTGTTATACGATGGAAATACTTTTGCATCTTTATTGTATTTTATGCTTCTGGCGTTGACTTCTAAGGCCCTAGCTGTTCGATTTGGTGGAGCAACGCCAGAGAGTGGAGCCTAGGTTGTCCGGTACGTAGAAATGACCATTACTTTCACACTGTTCGCAAATATACATTATATGCGATGGAAAATCTGTTGTATTTATGTTGTATTTTATGCTTCTGGCGTTGACTTCTTAGGCCCTAACTATTCGATTTGGTGGAGCAACGCCCTACAGTGAAGCCTAGATTGCCCGGAACGTAGATATGTCCATAACCATCACACAGGTTGCAATTATTCGTTTTATACGATGGAAAAAATGTTGTATTTTTATTGTATTATATGCTTCTGGCGTTTAATTCTAAGTCGCTAGCTATTTGATCTGGTGGAGCAACGCCCTAGAGTGAAGCCTAGGTTGCCCGGAACGTAGAAATGACCATAACTTTCACACTGGTTGCTATTATTCGTTTTATACGATGGAAAAACTGTTATATTTATATTGTATTTTATGCTTCTGGCGTTGACTTCTGAGGCCGTTGCTATTCGATGTGGTGGAAGAACGCCATAGAGTGAAGCCTAGGTAGCCCGGAACGTAGAAATGTCCATATCCTTCACACTGTTTGCAATTATTCGTTTTATACGATGGTAAAACTTTTGTACTTATATTGTATTTTATTCTTCTGGCGTTGACTTCTTGGTCCCTAACTATTCGATCTGGTGGAACAACGCCCCAGAGTGAAGACTAGGAGGACCGGAATATGGAAATGACCATTACTTCCACACTGTTTGCAGTTATTCCTGTTATACGATGGAAATACTTTTGCATCTTTATTGTATTTTATGCTTCTGGCGTTGACTTCTAAGGCCCTAGCTATTCGATTTGGTGGAGCAACGCCAGAGAGTGAAGCCTAGGTTGCCCGAAACGTAGAAATGACAATTTCATTCACACTGGTTGCAATTATTCCTGTTATACGATGGAAAAAATGTTGTATTTTTATTGTATTATATGCTTCTGGCGTTTAATTCTAAGTCGCTAGCTATTTGATCTGGTGGAGCAACGCCCTAGAGTGAAGCCTAGGTTGCCCGGAACGTAGAAATGACCATAACTTTCACACTGGTTGCTATTATTCGTTTTATACGATGGAAAAACTGTTATATTTATATTGTATTTTATGCTTCTGGCGTTGACTTCTGAGGCCGTTGCTATTCGATGTGGTGGAAGAACGCCATAGAGTGAAGCCTAGGTAGCCCGGAACGTAGAAATGTCCATATCCTTCACACTGTTTGCAATTATTCGTTTTATACGATGGTAAAACTTTTGTACTTATATTGTATTTTATTCTTCTGGCGTTGACTTCTTGGTCCCTAACTATTCGATCTGGTGGAACAACGCCCCAGAGTGAAGACTAGGAGGACCGGAATATGGAAATGACCATTACTTCCACACTGTTTGCAGTTATTCCTGTTATACGATGGAAATACTTTTGCATCTTTATTGTATTTTATGCTTCTGGCGTTGACTTCTAAGGCCCTAGCTATTCGATTTGGTGGAGCAACGCCAGAGAGTGGAGCCTAGGTTGTCCGGTACGTAGAAATGACCATTACTTTCACACTGTACGCAAATATACATTATATACGATGGAAAATCTGTTGTATTTATGTTGTATTTTATGCTTCTGGCGTTGACTTCTTAGGCCCTAACTATTCGATTTGGTGGAGCAACGCCCTACAGTGAAGCCTAGATTGCCCGGAACGTAGATATGTCCATAACCATCACACAGGTTGCAATTATTCGTTTTATACGATGGAAAGACTGTTGTATTTATTTTGTAGTTTATGCTTCTGGCGTTGACTTCTAAGGCCCTAACTATTCCATCTGGTGGAACGACGCCCTAGGGTGAAGCCTAGGTTGCCCGGAAGGTAGAAATGACCAGTACTTTCACACTGGTTGCAGTTATTCGTTTTATACAGTGGAAAAACTGTTCTATTTAATTTGCATTTTATGCTTCGGGCGTTGACTTCTAAGGCCCTAGCTATTCGATCTGGTGGAACAACGCCTTAGAGTGAAACCTACGTTGCCCGGAACGTAGAAATGACCATTACCTTCACCCTGGTTGCAATTATTCCTGTTTTACGATGGAAAAACTGTTGCATCTTTATTGTATTTTATGCTTCTGGCGTTGATTTCTGAGGCCCTAACTATTCGGTCTGGTGCTGCAACGCCCTAGAGTGAAGCCTAGTTTGCCCGGAACGTAGAAATGACCATTACATTCACACTGGCTGCAATTATTCGTTTTATACGATGGAAAAGCTTTTGCATTTATATCGTATTGTATGCTTCTGGCGTTGACTTCTAAGGCACTATCTATTCGATCTGGTGGAGCAACGCCCTAGAGAGAAGCCTAGGTTGCCCGGAACGTAGAATTGGCCATCACTTTCAAACTGGTTGCAATTATTCCTGTTATATGATGGAAACACTGTTGTATTTTTTTGCATTTTATGGTTCGGGCGTTCACTTCTAAGGCACTATCTATTCGATCTGGTGGAGCAACGCCCTAGAGAGAAGCCTAGGTTGCCCGGAACGTAGAATTGGCCATCACTTTCAAACTGGTTGCAATTATTCCTGTTATATGATGGAAACACTGTTGTATTTTTTTGCATTTTATGGTTCGGGCGTTCACTTCTAAGGTCCTAACTGTTGAATCTGTTGGAGCAACGCCCTAGGGTGAAGCCTAGCATGCTCGGAAAGTAGAAATGACCATAAGTTTCATACTGGTAGCAATTATTCGTTTTATACGATGGAAAAACAGTTCTATTTATTTTGTATTTTATGCTTCGGGCGTTGACTTCTAAGGCCCTAACTATTCAATCTGTTGGTGCAACGACCAAGGGTGAAGCCTATGTTGCCCGGAAAGTAGAAATGACGTTAACTTTCACACTGGTTGCAATTATTCGTTTTATACGATGGAAAAGCTGTGGCATCTTTATTGTATTTTATTCATCTGGGGTTGACTTCTAAGGCCGTAGCTATTAGATGTGGTGGAGCAACGCCCTAGAGTGACGCCTAGGTGGCCCGGAACGTAGAAATGACCATTACTTTCGCACTGTTTGCAGTTATTCCTGTTATACGATGGAAAAACTTTTGCATCTTTATTGTATTTTATGCTTCTGGCGTTGACCTCTAAGGCCCTAGCTATTTGATTTGGTGGAGCAACGCCCGAGAGTGGGGCCTAGGTTGCCCGGTACATAGAAATGACCATTACTTTCACACTGTTTGCAAATATACATTATATACGATGGAAAATCTGTTGTATTTATGTTGTATTTTATGCTTCTGGCGTTGACTTCTTAGGCCCTGACTATTTGATCTGGTGGAGCACCGCCCTAGAGTGAAGCCTAGGTTGCCCGAAACGTAGAAATGACAATTCCATTCACACTGGTTGCAATTATTCCTGTTATACGATGGAAAAACTGTTGTATTTTTATTGTATTATATGCTTCTGGCGTTTAATTCTAAGTCGCTCGCTATTTGATCTGGTGGAGCAACGCCCTAGAGTGAAGCCTAGGTTGCCCGGAACGTAGAAATGACCATAACTTTCACACTGGTTGCTATTATTCGTTTTATACGATGGGAAAACTGTTATATTTATATTGTATTTTATGCTTCTGGCGTTGACTTCTTAGGCCGTAGCTATTCGATGTGGTGGAAGATCGCCATAGAGTGAAGCCTAGGTAGCCCGGAGCGTAGAAATGTCCACATCTTTCACACTGTTTGCAATTAATAATTTTATACGATGGCAAAGCTGTTGTATTTATATTGTATTTTATGCTTCTGGCGTTGACTTCTGAGGCCCTAACTATACGATCTGGTGGAGCAATGCCTCAGAGTTAAGTCTAGGATACCCGAAACGCCGAAATGATCAATACTTTCACGCTTGTTGCAATTATTCCTATCATACGATGAAAAGACTGTTGTATTTTCATTGTATTTTATGCTTCAGGTGTGGTCTTCTAAGGCCATAGCTATTCGATATGTTGGAGCACCGCCCTAGAGTGAAGCCTAGGTTGCTCGGAACGTAGAAATGACCACTACTTTCACACTGTTTACAATTATTCATTTAATACGATGGAAATGCTGTTGTATTTATATCGTATTTTATGCTTCAGGCGTTGACTTCTTAGGCCCTAACATTTCGATCTGGTGGAGCAACGCCCGACAGTGAAGCCTAGGTTGCCCGGAACGTAGATATGACGATAACCTTCACACAGGTTGCAATTATTCGTTTTACACAGTGTAAAGGCTGTTGTATTTATTTTGTATTTTATTCTTCTGGTGTTGACTTCTTAGGCCCTAACTATTCGATCTGGTGGAACACCGCCGTAGAGTGAAGCCTAGGTTGCCCGGAACGTAGAAATGACCATAACTTTCACACTGGTTGCTATTATTCGTTTTATACGATGGAAAAACTGTAATATTTATATTGTATTTTATGCTTCTGGCGTTGACTTCTGAGGCCGTTGCTATTCGATGTGGTGGAAGAACGCCATAGAGTGAAGCCTAGGTAGCCCGGAACGTAGAAATGTCCATATCCTTCACACTGTTTGCAATTATTCGTTTTATACGATGGTAAAACTTTTGTACTTATATTGTATTTTATTCTTCTGGCGTTGACTTCTTGGTCCCTAACTATTCGATCTGGTGGAACAACGCCCCAGAGTGAAGACTAGGAGGACCGGAATATGGAAATGACCATTACTTCCACACTGTTTGCAGTTATTCCTGTTATACGATGGAAATACTTTTGCATCTTTATTGTATTTTATGCTTCTGGCGTTGACTTCTAAGGCCCTAGCTGTTCGATTTGGTGGAGCAACGCCAGAGAGTGGAGCCTAGGTTGTCCGGTACGTAGAAATGACCATTACTTTCACACTGTTCGCAAATATACATTATATGCGATGGAAAATCTGTTGTATTTATGTTGTATTTTATGCTTCGGGCGTTGACTTCTAAGGCCCTAACTATTCAATCTGTTGGTGCAACGACCAAGGGTGAAGCCTATGTTGCCCGGAAAGTAGAAATGACGTTAACTTTCATACTGGTTGCAATTATTCGTTTTATACGATGGAAAAACTGTTTTATTTATTTTGTATTTCATGCTTCGGGCGTTGACTTCTAAGGCCCTAACTATTCGATCTGGTGGCGCAACGCCCTAGAGTGAAGCCTAGGTTGCCCGGAACGTAGAAATGACCATAACTTTCACACTGGTTGCAATTATTCGTTTTATACGTGGGAAAAGCTTTTGTACTTATATTGTATTTTATTCTTCTGGTGTTGACTTCTTAGACCCTAATTATTCGATCTGGTGGAGCAACGCCCTAGAGTGAAGACTAGGTTGCCCGGAACATAGAAATGACCATTACTTTCGCACTGTTTGCAGTTATTCCTGTTATACGATGGAAAAACTTTTGCATCTTTATTGTATTTTATGCTTCTGGCGTTGACCTCTAAGGCCCTAGCTATTTGATTTGGTGGAGCAACGCCCGAGAGTGGGGCCTAGGTTGCCCGGTACGTAGAAATGACCATTACTTTCACACTGTTTGCAAATATACATTATATACGATGGAAAATCTGTTGTATTTATGTTGTATTTTATGCTTCTGGCGTTGACATCTTAGGCCCTGACTATTTGATCTGGTGGAGCACCGCCCTAGAGTGAAGCCTAGGTTGCCCGAAACGTAGAAATGACAATTCCATTCACACTGGTTGCAATTATTCCTGTTATACGATGGAAAAACTGTTGTATTTTTATTGTATTATATGCTTCTGGCGTTTAATTCTAAGTGGCTAGCTATTTGATCTGGTGGAGCAACGCCCTAGAGTGAAGCCTAGGTTGCCCGGAACGTAGAAATGACCATAACTTTCACACTGGTTGCTATTATTCGTTTTATACGATGGGAAAACTGTTATATTTATATTGTATTTTATGCTTCTGGCGTTGACTTCTGAGGCCCTAACTATACGATCTGGTGGAGCAATGCCTCAGAGTTAAGTCTAGGATACCCGAAACGCCGAAATGATCAATACTTTCACGCTTGTTGCAATTATTCCTGTTATACGATGGAAAAACTGTTGTATTTTTATTGTATTATATGCTTCTGGCGTTTAATTCTAAGTGGCTAGCTATTTGATCTGGTGGAGCAACGCCCTAGAGTGAAGCCTAGGTTGCCCGGAACGTAGAAATGACCATAACTTTCACACTGGTTGCTATTATTCGTTTTATACGATGGGAAAACTGTTATATTTATATTGTATTTTATGCTTCAGGCGTTTACTTCTTAGGCCCTAACTATACGATCTGGTGGAGCAATGCCTCAGAGTTAAGTCTAGGATACCCGAAACGCCGAAATGATCAATACTTTCACGCTTGTTGCAATTATTCCTGTCATACGATGAAAAGACTGTTGTATTTTCATTGTATTTTATGCTTCAGGTGTGGTCTTCTAAGGCCATAGCTATTCGATATGTTGGAGCACCGCCCTAGAGTGAAGCCTAGGTTGCTCGGAACGTAGAAATGACCACTACTTTCACACTGTTTACAATTATTCATTTAATACGATGGAAATGCTGTTGTATTTATATCGTATTTTATGCTTCAGGCGTTTACTTCTTAGGCCCTAACATTTCGATCTGGTGGAGCAACGCCCGACAGTGAAGCCTAGGTTGCCCGGAACGTAGATATGACGATAACCTTCACACAGGTTGCAATTATTCGTTTTATACAGTGTAAAGGCTGTTGTATTTATTTTGTATTTTATTCTTCTGGTGTTGACTTCTTAGGCCCTAACTATACGATCTGGTGGAGCAATGCCTCAGAGTTAAGTCTAGGATACCCGAAACGCCGAAATGATAAATACTTTCACGCTTGTTGCAATTATTCCTGTCATACCATGAAAAGACTGTTGTATTTTCATTGTATTTTATGCTTCAGGTGTGGTCTTCTAAGGCCATAGCTATTCGATATGTTGGAGCACCGCCCTAGAGTGAAGCCTAGGTTGCCCGAACGTAGAAATGACCATTACTTACACAGTTTTTGCAATTATTCCTTTTATACGATGGAAAAGCTGTTGTATTTATACCGTATTTTATGCTTCTGGCGTTGACTTCTTAGGCCCTAACTATTCCATCTGGTGGAACAACGCCCTAGAGTAAAGCACAGGTTGCGCGGAACGTAGAAATGACCAGTACTTTCACACTGGTTGCAGTTATTCGCTTTATACAATGGAACAACTGTTCTATTTATTTTGCATTTTATGCTTCGGGCGTTGACTTCTAAGGCCCTAACTATTCGATCTGGTGGAGCAACGCCCTTGAGTGAAGCCTAGGTTGCCCGGAACGTAGAACATACCGTTACCTTCACACTGATTGCAATTATTCCTGTTATACGATGGAAAAACTGTTGCACCATTATTGTATTTTATGCATGTGGCGTTGACATCTAAGGCCCTAACCATTCGATCTGGTGGAGCAAGTCCCTAGAGTGAAGCCTAAGTTGCTCGGAACGTAGAAATGACCATAACTTTCACACTGGTTGCCATTATTCATTTTATACGATGGATAAACTGTTGTATTTATATTGTATTTTATGCTTCTGGCGTTCACTTCTTAGGCCCTAACTATTCGTTCTGGTGGAACAACGCCCTAGGGTGAAACCTAGGTTACCCGGTACGTAGAAATGACCAGTACTTTCATACTGTTTGCAGTTATTCCTGTTATACGATGGAAAAACTTTCGCATCTTTATTGTATTTTATGCTTCTGGCGTTGACTTCTAAGGCCCTAGCTATTCGATTTGGTGGAGCAACGCCCTAGAGTGAAACCTAGGTTGCCAGGAACGTAGAAATGCCAATTACTTTCACACTGTTTGCAAATATACATTATATACGATGGAAAGGCTGTTGTATTTATATTGTATTTTATGCTTGTGGCGTTGACTTCTTAGGCCCTAACTATTTAACCTGGTGGAGCACCGCCCTAGAGTGATGCCTAGGTTGCCCGGAACGTAGAACATACCATTACCTTCACACTGCTTGCAATTATTCCTGTTATACGATGAACAAACTGTTGCATTTTTATTGTATTTTCTGCTTCTGTATTTGAATTCTAAGGTCCTAGCTATTCGATCTGGTGGGGCAACGCCCTAGAGTGAAACCTGGGTTACCCAGATCGTAGAAATGACCATCACTTTCACACTGGTTGCAATTATTCCAGTTATACGATAGTAAAACTGTTGTATTTTTATTGTATTGTATGCTTCAGGCGATGACTTCTAAGGCCCTAGCTATTCGATCTGGTGTAGCAACGCACTAGGGTGAAGCCTAGGTTGCCCGGAACGTAGAAATGACCATAACTTTCACACTGGTTGCCATTATTCGTTTTATACGATGGAAAAGCTGTTGTATTTAATGGTATTTTATGCTTCTGGCGTTGACTTCTTAGGCCCCAACTATTCCATCTGGTGGGACAACGCCCTACGGTGAAGCCTAGGTTGCCCGGAACGTAGAAATGATCATAACTTTCACACTGGAAACAATTATTCGTTTTATACATGGAACAGCAGTTCTATTTATTTTGTATTTTATGCTTCGGGCGTTGACTTCTAAGGTCCTAACTATTCGATCGGGTGGAACAACGGCCTAGAGTGAAGCCTAGGTTGCCCAGAACGTAGAAATGACCATAGCTTTCACACTTGTTGCTATTATTCGTTTTATACAATAGAAAAACTGTTCTATTTATTCTGTATTTTATGCTTCTGGCGTTCACTTCTTAGGCCCTAACTTTTCGATCTGGTGGAACAACGCCCTACGGTGAAGCCTAGGTTGCCCGGAACGTAGAAATGACCATAACTTTTACACTGGTAGCAATTATTCGTTTTATACAATGGAAAAACTGTTCTATTTATTTTGCATTTTATGCTTCGGGCGTTGGCATCTAGGGCCCTAACTGTTCGATCTGGTGGAGCAACGCCCTAGAGTGAAGCCTAGGTTGCCCGGAACGTAGAAATGACCATAACTTTCACACTGGTTGCTATTATTCGTTTTATACGATGGAAAAACTGTTATATTTATATTGTATTTTATGCTTCTGGCGTTGACTTCTTAGGCCCTAGCTATTCAGTCTGGTGGAACAACGCCCTAGAGTGAAGCCTAGGTTCCCTGGAACGTAGAAATGACCATCACTTTCAAACTGGTTGCAAATATTCCTGTTATACGATGGAAAAACTGTTGAATCTTTATTGTATTTTATGCTTCTGGCGTTGACTTCTTAGGCCCTAACTATTCCATCTAGTGGAGCAACGCCCTAGGGTGAAGCCTAGGTTGCCCGGAACGTAGAAATGACCAACTATTTCACACTGGTAGCAATTATTCGTTTTATACAGGGAAAAGCTGTTATATATATATTGCATTTTATGCTTCTGGCATTGAATTCTAAGTCCCTAGCTATTCGATCTGGTGGAGCAACGGCCTAGAGTGAAGCCTAGGTTGCCGGAACGTAGAAATGACCATTGCTTCCACAATGTATGCAATTATCCATTTTATTCGGTGGAAAAACTGTTGTACTTAGATTGTATTTTATTCTTCTGGCGTTGAATTCTAAGTCCCTAGCTATTCGATCTGGTGGAGCAACGCCCTAGAGTAAAACCTGGATTACCCGGAACGTAGAAATGACCTGTACTTTCACACTGTTTGCAGTTATTCCTGTTATACGATGGAACAACTGTTGCATCTTTATTGTATTTTATGCTTCTGGCGTTGACTTCTTAGGCTCTAACTATTCGATCTCGTGGACCATCGTCCTAGAGTGAAGCCTAGGTTGCCCGGAACGTAGAAATGACCATAGCTTTCACACTGGATGCTATTATTCGTTTTATACGATGGAAAAACTGTTATATTTATTTTGTATTTTATGCTTCGGGCGTTGACTTCTTAGGCCCTAACTATTCCATCTGGTGGAACAACGCCCAAGAGTGATGCCTAGGGTGCCCGGAACGTAGAAATGACCATTACCTTCACGCTTGCTGCAATTATTCCTGTTATACGATGAAAAAACTGTTGTAATTTTATTGCATTTTATGCTTCGGTCGTTGACTTCTACGGCCGTAGCTATTCGATGTGGTGGAGTAATGCCCTAGAGTGAAACCTGGGTTACCCGGAACGTAGAAATGACCATCACTTTCAAACTGGTTGCAATTATTCCTGTTATACAATGGAAAGCTGTTGTATTTTTATTTCATTTTATGCTTCGGGCATTGACTTCTAAGGCCCTAACTATTCAATCTGTTGGAGCAACGCCCTAGGGTGAAGCCTAGGTTGCTCGGAAAGTAGAAATGACCATAAGTTTCATACTGGTTGCAATTATTCGTTTTATACGATGGAAAAACTGTTGTATTTATATTGTATTTTATGCTTCTGGCGTTGACTTCTAAGGCACTAACCATTCGATCTGGTGGAGCAACGCCCTACAGTGAAGCCTAGGTTGCCCGGAACGTAGAATTGGCCATCACTTTCAAACTGATTGCAATTAATCCTGTTATACGATGGAAAATCTGTTGTATTTTTATTGCCTTTTATGCTTCGGGCGTTGACTTCTAAGGCCCTAACTATTCAATCTGTTGGAGCAACGCAATAGGGTGAAGCCTAGGTTGCCCGGGAAGTAGAAATGACGTTAACTTTCATACTGGTTGCAATTATTCGTTTTATACGATGGAAAAACTGTTCTATTTATTTTTATTTAATGCCTCGGGCGTTGGCTTCGAAGACCCTAACTGTTTGATCTGGTGGAGCAACGACCTAGAGTGAAGCCTAGGTTGCCCGGGACGTAGAAGTGACCATAACTTTCACACTGGTTGCTATTATTCGTTTTATACGATGGAAAAACTGTTATATTTATTTTGTATTTTATGCTTCGGGCGTTGACTTCGAAGGCCCTAACTGTTTGATGTGGTGGAGCAACGCCCCAGAGTGAAGCTTAGGTGGCCCGGAACGTAGAAATGACCATAACTTTCGCACTGGTTCCTATTATTCGATATAAACGATGGAAAATCAGTTATATTTATACTGTATTTTATGCTTCTGGCGTTGACTTCTTAGGCCCTAACTATTCGATCTGGTGGATCAACGCCCTAGAGTGAAGCCTAGGTTGCCCGGAACGTAGAAATGACCATAACTTTCACACTGGTTGCTATTGATCGTTTTATACGATGGAAAAACTGTTATATTTATATTGTATTTTATGCTTCTGGCGTTGACTTCTTAGGCCCTAGCTATTCGATCTGGTGGAACAACGCCCTAGAGTGAAGCCTAGGTTGCCTGGAACGTAGAAATGACCATCACTTTCAAACTGGTTGCAATTATTCCTGTTATATGATGGAAAAACTGTTGTATTTTTATTTCATTTTATGCTTCGGGCATTGACTTCTAAGGCCCTAACTATTCAATCTGTTGGTTTAACGCCCTAGGGTGAAGCCCAGGTTGCCCGGAAAGTAGAAATGACCATAACGTTCATACTGGTTGCAATTAATCGTTTTATATGATGGATAAACTGTTGTATTTATATTGTATTTTATTCTTCTGGCGTTGAATTCTAAGTCCCTAGCTATTCGATCTGGTGGAGCAACGCTCTAGAGTAAAACCTGGATTACCCGGAACGTAGAAATGACCTGTACTTTCACACTGTTTGCAGTTACTCCTGTTATACGATGGAACAACTGTTGCATCTTTATTGTATTTTATGCTTCTGGCGTTGACTTCTTAGGCCCTAACTATTCGATCTCGTGGACCATCGTCCTAGAGTGAAGGCTAGGTTGCCCGGAACGTAGAAATGACCATAGCTTTCACACTGGTTACCATTATTCGTTTTATACGATGGAAAAGCTGTTGTATTTGTATCGTATATTATGCTTCTGGCGTTGACTTCTTAGGCCCTAACTATTCCATCTGGTGGAACAACGCCCAAGAGTGATGCCTAGGGTGCCCGGAACGTAGAAATGACCATTACCTTCACGCCTGCTGCAATTATTCCTGTTATACGATGAAAAAACTGTTGTACTTTTATTGCATTTTATGCTTCGGTCGTTGACTTCTACGGCCGTAGCTATTCGATGTGGTGGAGTAATGCCCTAGAGTGAAACCTGGGTTACCCGGAACGTAGAAATGACCATCACTTTCAAACTGGTTGCAATTATTCCTGCTATACAATGGAAAGCTGTTGTATTTTTATTTCATTTTATGCTTCGGGCATTGACTTCTAAGGCCCTAACTATTCAATCTGTTGGAGCAACGCCCTAGGGTGAAGCCTAGGTTGCTCGGAAAGTAGAAATGACCATAAGTTTCATACTGGTTGCAATTATTCGTTTTATACGATGGAAAAACTGTTGTATTTATATTGTATTTTATGCTTCCGGCGTTGACTTCTAAGGCACTAACCATTCGATCTGGTGGAGCAACGCCCTAGAGTGAAGCCTAGGTTGCCCGGAACGTAGAATTGGCCATCACTTTCAAACTGGTTGCAATTAATCCTGTTATACGATGGAAAATCTGTTGTATTTTTATTGCCTTTTATGCTTCGGGCGTTGACTTCTAAGGCCCTAACTATTCAATCTGTTGGAGCAACGCAATAGGGTGAAGCCTAGGTTGCCCGGGAAGTAGAAATGACGTTAACTTTCATACTGGTTGCAATTATTCGTTTTATACGATGGAAAAACTGTTCTATTTATTTTTATTTAATGCTTCGGGCGTTGGCTTCGAAGACCCTAACTGTTTGATCTGGTGGAGCAACGCCCTAGAGTGAAGCCTAGGTTGCCCGGGACGTAGAAGTGACCATAACTTTCACACTGGTTGCTATTATTCGTTTTATACGATGGAAAAACTGTTATATTTATTTCGTATTTTATGCTTCGGGCGTTGACTTCGAAGACCCTAACTGTTTGATGTGGTGGAGCAACGCCCCAGAGTGAAGCTTAGGTTGCCCGGAACGTAGAAATGACCATAACTTTCGCACTGGTTCCTATTATTCGATATAAACGATGGAAAATCAGTTATATTTATATTGTATTTTATGCTTCTGGCGTTGACTTCTTAGGCCCTAACTATTCGATCTGGTGGAGCAACGCCCTAGAGTGAAGCCTAGGTTGCCCGGAACGTAGAAATGACCATAACTTTCACACTGGTTGCTATTGATCGTTTTATACGATGGAAAAACTGTTATATTTATATTGTATTTTATGCTTCTGGCGTTGACTTCTTAGGCCCTAGCTATTCGATCTGGTGGAACAACGCCCTAGAGTGAAGCCTAGGTTGCCTGGAACGTAGAAATGACCATCACTTTCAAACTGGTTGCAATTATTCCTGTTATATGATGGAAAAACTGTTGTATTTTTATTTCATTTTATGCTTCGGGCATTGACTTCTAAGGCCCTAACTATTCAATCTGTTGGTTTAACGCCCTAGGGTGAAGCCCAGGTTGCCCGGAAAGTAGAAATGACCATAACGTTCATACTGGTTGCAATTATTCGTTTTATATGATGGATAAACTGTTGTATTTATATTGTATTTTATGCTTCTGGCGTTCACTTCTTAGGCCCTAACTATTCGATCTGGTGGAACAACGCCCTAGGGTGAAACCTAGGTTACCGGGAACGTAGAAATGACCAGTACTTTCATACTGTTTGCAGTTATTCCTGTTATACGATGGAAAAAATTTTGCATCTTTATTGTATTTTATGCTTCTGGCGTTGACTTCTAAGGCCCTAGCTATTCGATTTGGTGGAGCAACGCCCTAGAGTGGAATCTAGGTTGCCCGGAACGTAGAAATGACCATTACTTTCACACTGTTTGCAATTATTCCTTTTATACTATGGAAAAGCTGTTGTATTTATATCGTATTTTATGCTTCTGGCGTTGAATTCTATGTCCCTAGCTATTCAATCTGGTGGAGCAACGCCCTAGAGTGAAACCTAGGTTACCCGGAACGTAGATACGACTAGTACTTTCATACTGTTTGCAGTTATCCCTGTTATACGATGGAAAAACTTTTGCATCTTTATTGTATTTTATGCTTCTGGCGTTGACTTCTAAGGCCCTAACTATTCCCTTTGGCGGAGCAACGCCCTAGAGTGGAGCCTAGGTTGCCCGGTACGTAGAAATGACCATTACTTTCACACTGTTTGCAAATATACATTATATGCGATGGAAAAGCTGTTGTATTTATATCGTATTTTATGCTTCTGGCGTTGACTTCTAAGGCCATGAGCTATTCGATCTGGTGGAGCAACGCCCTAGAGTGAAGCCTAGGTTGCCCGGAACGTACTAATGACCATTACTTTCACACTGGTTACAGTTAAACCTGTTATACGATGGAAAAACTGTTGCACCTTTATTATATTTTATGCTTCTGGCGTTGACATCTAAGGCCCTAACTGTTTGATCTGGTGGTGCGACGCCCTAGAGTGAAGACTAGGTTGCCCGGAATGTAGAAATGACCATAACTTTCACACTGGCTGCTATTGATCGTTTTATACGATGGAAAAACTGTTATATTTATATTGTATTTTATGCTTCTGGCGTTGACTTCTTAGGCCCTAGCTATTCGATCTGGTGGAACAACGCCCTAGAGTGAAGCCTAGGTTGCCTGGAACGTAGAAATGACCATCACTTTCAAACTGGTTGCAATTATTCCTGTTATATGATGGAAAAACTGTTGTATTTTTATTTCATTTTATGCTTCGGGCTTTGACTTCTAAGGCCCTAACTATTCAATCTGTTGGTTTAACGCCCTAGGGTGAAGCCCAGGTTGCCCGGAAAGTAGAAATGACCATAACGTTCATACTGGTTGCAATTATTCGTTTTATATGATGGATAAACTGTTGTATTTATATTGTATTTTATTCTTCTGGCGTTGAATTCTAAGTCCCTAGCTATTCGATCTGGTGGAGCAACGCCCTAGAGTAAAACCTGGATTACCCGGAACGTAGAAATGACCTGTACTTTCACACTGTTTGCAGTTATTCCTGTTATACGATGGAACAACTGTTGCATCTTTATTGTATTTTATGCTTCTGGCGTTGACTTCTTAGGCCCTAACTATTCGATCTCGTGGACCATCGTCCTAGAGTGAAGCCTAGGTTGCCCGAAACGTAGAAATGACCATAGCTTTCACACTGGTTACCATTATTCGTTTTATACGATGGAAAAGCTGTTGTATTTGTATCGTATATTATGCTTCTGGCGTTGACTTCTTAGGCCCTAACTATTCCATCTGGTGGAACAACGCCCAAGAGTGATGCCTAGGGTGCCCGGAACGTAGAAATGACCATTACCTTCACGCTTGCTGCAATTATTCCTGTTATACGATGAAAAAACTGTTGTACTTTTATTGCATTTTATGCTTCGGTCGTTGACTTCTACGGCCGTAGCTATTCGATGTGGTGGAGTAATGCCCTAGAGTGAAACCTGGGTTACCCGGAACGTAGAAATGACCATCACTTTCAAACTGGTTGCAATTATTCCTGTTATACAATGGAAAGCTGTTGCATTTCTATTTCATTTTATGCTTCGGGCATTGACTTCTAAGGCCCTAACTATTCAATCTGTTGGAGCAACGCCCTAGGGTGAAGCCTAGGTTGCTCGGAAAGTAGAAATGACCATAAGTTTCATACTGGTTGCAATTATTCATTTTATACGATGGAAAAACTGTTGTACTTATATTGTATTTTATTCTTATGGCGTTGAATTCTATGTCCCTAGCTATTCAATCTGGTGGAGCAACGCCCTAGAGTGAAACCTAGGTTACCCGGAACGTAGAAACGACCAGTACTTTCATACTGTTTGCAGTTATCCCTGTTATACGATGGAAAAACTTTTGCATCTTTATTGTATTTTATGCTTCTGGCGTTGACTTCTAAGGCCCTAACTGTTTGATGTGGTGGAGCAACGCCCTAGAGTGGAGCCTAGGTTGCCCGGTACGTAGAAATGACCATTACTTTCACACTGTTTGCAAATATACATTATATGCGATGGAAAAGCTGTTGTATTTATATCGTATTTTATGCTTCGGGCGCTGACTTCTTAGGCCCTAACATTTCGATCTGATGGAGCAACGCCCTACAGTGAAGCCTATGTTGCCCGGAACGTAGATATGACCATAACCTTCACACAAGTTGCAATTATTCGTTTTATACGGTGTAAAGGCTGTTGTGTTTATTTTGTATTTTATGCTTCGGGCGTTGACTTCTAAGGCCCTAACTATTCGATCAGGTGGAGCAACGCCCTAGAGTGAAGCCTAGGTTGCCCGGTACGTAGAAATGACCATCACTTTCAAACTGGTTGCAATTATTCGTTTTATACGATGGAAAACCTGTTGTATTTATATCGTATTTTATGCTTCTGGCGTTGACTTCTTGGGCCCTAACTATTCCATCTGGTGGAGCAACGCCCTAGGGTGAAGCCTAGGTTGCCCGGAAAGTAGAAATGACCATAACTTTGACACTGGTAGCAATTATTCGTTTTAGGCGATGGAAAAACTGTTCTATTTATTTTATATTTTATGCTACGGGCGTTGACATCTAAGGCCCTAACTATTCGATCTGGTGGAGCAACGCCCTAGAGTGAAGCCTAGGTTGCTCGGAAAGTAGAAATGACCATAAGTTTCATACTGGTTGCAATTATTCGTTTTATACGATGGAAAAACTGTTGTATTTATATTGTATTTTATGCTTCAGGCGTTGACTTCTAAGGCACTAACTATTCGATCTGGTGGAACAACGGCCTAGGGTGAAGCCTGGGTTGCCCGGAACGTAGAATTGGCCATCACTTTCAAACTGGTTGCAATTATTCCTGTTATATGATGGAAACACTGTTGTATTTTTATTGCTTTTTATGCTTCGGGCGTTGACTTCTAAGGCCCTAACCATTGAATCTGTTGGAGCAACGCCCTAGAGTGAAGCCTAGGTTGCCCGGAACGTAGAAATGACCATTACTTTCACACTGGTTACAATTATTCCTGTTATACGATGGAAAAGCTGTTGTATATTTATTGTATTTTATGCTTCGGGCGTTGACTTCTATGGCCCTAACTATTCAATCTGTTGGAGCAACGCCCTAGGGTGAAGCCTAGGTTGCACGGAAAGTAGAAATGACCATAACTTTCATACTGGTTGTAATTATTCGTTTTATACGATGGAAAAACTGTTGTATTTATACCGTATTTTAAACTTCTGGCGTTGACTTCTTATGCCGTAACTATTCCATCTGCTGGAACAACGCCCTAGAGTGAAGCCTAGGTTGCCCGGAACGTAGAAATGACCATCACTTTCAAACTGGTTGCAATTATTGCTGTTATATGATGGAAAAGCTGTTGTATTCTTATTGCATTTTATGCTTCGGGCATTGACTTATAAGGCCCTAACTATTCAATCTGTTGTAGCAACGCCCTAGGGTGTAGCCTAGGTTGCCCGTAAAGTAGGTAATGACCATAGCTTTCATACTGGTTGCAATTATTCGTTTTATATGATGGAAAAACTGTTGGATTTATATTGTATTTTATGCTTCTGGCGTTGTCTTCTAAGGCCCTAACTATTCGATCTGGTGGAGCAACGTCCTAGGGTGAAGCCTAGGTTGCCCGGAAAGTAGAAATGAGGTTAATCTTCATACTGGTTGCAATTATTCGTTTTCTACGATGGAAAAACTGTTGTATTTATATTGTTTTTTATGCTTCTGGCGTTGACTTCTAAGACACTAACTATTCGATCTGGTGGAGCAACGTCCTAGAGTGAAGCCGAGGTTGCCCGGAACGTAGAAATGACCATCACTTTCAAATTGGTTGCAATTATTCCGGTTATATGATGGAAGAACTGTTGTATTTTTATTGCATTTTATGCTTCGGGCATTGACTTCTAAGGCCCTAACTATTCAACCTGTTGGAGCAACGCCCTAGGGTGTAGCCTAGGTTGCCCGGAAAGTGGAAATGACCACAACTTTCATAGTGGTTGCAATTACTCGTTTTATATGATGGAAAAACTGTTGTATTTATATTGTATTTTATGCTACTGGCGTTCACTTATTAGGCCCTAACTATTCGATCTGGTCGAACAGCGCCCTAGGGTGAAGCCTAGGTTGCCCGGAACGTAGAAATGACCATCACTTTCAAACTGGTTGCAATTAATCCTTTTATACGATGGAAAAACTGTTGTATTTTTATTGCATTTTATGCTTCCGGCGTTGACTTCTAAGGCCCTAACTATTCAATCTGTTGGAGCAACGCCCTAGGGTGAAGCCTAGGTTGCCCGGAAAGTAGAAATGACGTTGACTTCCATACTGGTTGCAATTATTCGTTTTATACGATGGAAAAACTGTTGTATTTATATTATATTTTATGCTTCTGGCGTTGACTTCTAAGGCACTAACTATTCGATCTAGTGGAGCAACGCCCTAGAGTGAAGCCTAAGTTGCCCGGAACGTAGAAATTACCATCACTTTCAAACTGGTTGCATTTAATCCTTTTATACGATGGAAAAACTGTTGTATTTTTATTGCATTTTATGCTTCCGGCGTTGACTTCTAAGGCCCTAACTATTCAATCTGTTGGAGCAACGCCCTAGGGTGAAGCCTAGGTTGCCCGGAAAGTAGAAATGACGTTGACTTCCATACTGGTTGCAATTATTCGTTTTATACGATGGAAAAACTGTTGTATTTATATTGTATTTTATGCTTCTGGCGTTGACTTCTAAGGCACTAACTATTCGATCTAGTGGAGCAACGCCCTAGAGTGAAGCCTAAGTTGCCCGGAACGTAGAAATGACCATAAGTTTCACACTGGTTGCAATTATTCGTTTTTATGTTTCTGGCGTTGACTTCATAGGCCCTAACTATTCGATCTGGTGGAGCAACGCCCTAGAGTGAAGCCTAGGTTGCCCGGAACGTAGAAATGACCATCACTTTCACACTGGTTGCAATTATTCCTGTTATGCGATGGAAAAGCTCTTGTATATTTAATGTATTTTATGCTTCGGGCGTTGACTTCTAAGGCCGTAGCTATTCGATGTGGTGGAGCAGTGCCATAGAGTGCAACGTAGGTTGCCCAGAACGTAGAAATGACCATTACTTTCACACTGGTTGCAATTATTCCTCTTATACGATGGAAAAGCTGTTGTACTTTTATTGTATTTTATGCTTCCGGCGTTGAATTCTAAGTCCATAGCTATTCGATCTGGTGGAGCAACGCCCTAGAGTGAAGCCTAGGTTGACCGGAACGTGGAAATGAACATAACTTTCACACTGTTTGCAATTTTTCATTTTATGCGATGGCAAAGCTGAGGTATATATATTGTATTTTATGCTTCTGGCGTTAACTGCTTAGGCCCTGACTATTCGATCTGGTGGAACAACGCCCTAGAGTGAAGCCTAGGTTGCCCGGAACGTAGGACATACCATTACATTCACACTGGCTGCAATTACTCCTGTTATACGATGGAAAAACTGTTGTATTTTTATTGTATTTTATGCTTCTGGCGTTTAATTCTAAGTCCCTAGCTATTCGATCTGGTGGAGCAACACCCTGCAGTGAAGCCTAGGTTGCCCGGAACGCAGATATAACCACAACTTTCACACAGGTTGCAATTATTCGTTTTATACGATGGAAAAACTGTTACATTTATATTGTATTTTATGCTTCTGGCGTTGACTTCTTAGGCCCTAGCTATTCGATCTGGTGGAGCAATGCCGCAGAGCTAAGTCTAGGATGCCCGAAACGCCGAAATGATCATTACTTTCACGCTTGTTGCAATTATTCCTGTTATACCATGAAAAGCCTGTTGTATTTTTATTGTATTTTGTGCTTCAGGCGCAGGCTTCTAAGGCCGTAGCTATTCGATATGGTGGAGCACCGCCCTAGAGTGAAGCCTAGGTTGCTCGGAATGTAGAAATGACCATAACTTTCACACTGGTTGCAATTATTCGTTTTATACGATGGAAAAACTGTTGCATCTTTATCGTATTTTATGCTTCTGGCGTTGACTTCTTAGGCCGTAACTATTCGATCTGGTGGAGCAACGCCCTGGAGAGAAACCTAGGTAGCCCGGAACGTAGAAATGACCACTACTATCACACTGGTTGCAAATTATTCCTGCTATACGATGGAAAAACTGTTGTATATTTATTGCATTTTATGCTTCGGGCATTGACTTCTAAGGCCCTAACTATTCAATCTGTTGGAGCAACGCCCTTGGGTGAAGCCTAGGTTGCCCGGAACGTAGAAATGACCATAACTTTCAAACTGGTTGCAATAATTCCTGTTATACAATGGAAAAACTGTTGTACTTTTATTGTATTTTATGCTTCTGGCGTTTAATTCTAAGTCCCTAGCTATTCGATATGGTGGTGCAATGCCCTAGAGTGAAGCCTAGGTTGCCCGGATCGTAGAAATGACCATTACTTTCACACTGGTTGCAATTATTCATTTTATACGATGGAAAAGCAGTTGTATTTATATTGTACTTTATGCTTCTGGCGTTGACTTCTAAGGCCGTAGCTATTAGATGTGGTGGAGCAACGTCCTAGAGTGACGGCTAGGTTGCCGGGAACGTAGGAATGACCATTACTTTCAGAATGTTTGCAATCATTCATTTTATACGATGGAAAAACTGTTGTACTTATATTGTATTTTATCCATCTGGCGTTGAATTCTAAGTCCCTAGCTATTAGATCTGGTGGAGCTACGCCCTAGAGTGAAACCTCGGTTACCCGGAACGTAGAAATGGCCAGTAGTTTCACGCTGTTTGCAGTTATTCCTGTTATTCGATGGAAAAACTGTTGCAACTTTATTGTATTTTATGCTTCTGGCTTTCACTTCTAAGGTCGTAGCTATTCCACCTGATGGAGCAATGCCTCAGAGTTAAGTCTAGGATGCCCGGAACGGAGAAATGACCATAACTTTCACACTGGTTGCAATAATTCGTTTTATACGATGGAAAGCTGTTGTATTTTTATCGTGTTTTATGTTTCTGGCGTTGACTTCTTAGGCCCTAACATTTCCATCTGGTGGAACAACGCCCTAGGGTGAAGCCTGGGTTGCCCGGAACGTAGAAGTGACAATAACTTTCACACTGGTTGCAACTATCCATGCTATACAATGGAATAACTGTTGCATCTTTATTGTATTTTATGCTTCTGGCGTTGACTTCTTAGGCCCTAGCTATTCCATCTGGTGGAACTACGCCCTAGAGTGAAGCCTAGGTTGCCGAGAACGTTGAAATGACCATCACTTTCACACTGGTTGCAATTATTGCTGTTATACGATGGAAAAACTCTTGTATATTTATTGTATTTTATGCTTCGGGCGTTGACTTCTATGGCCGTAGCTATTCGATGTGGTGGTGCAACGCCCTAGAGTGACGCCTAGGTTGCCTGGAACGTAGAAATGACCATTACTTTCACAATGTTTCCAATTATTCATTTTATACGATGGACAAACTGTTGTACTTATATTGTATTTTATTCTTATGGCGTTGACTTCTATGGCCCTACCAATTCGATTTGGTGGAGCAACACCCTACAGTCAAGCCTAGGTTGTCAGGAACGTAGAAATGAACATAACTTTCACACTGGTAGCAATTATTCGTTTTATACAATGGAAATACTGTTCTATTTATTTTGTATTTTTTGCTTAGGGCGTTGACTTCTAAGGCCCTAACTTTTCGATCTGGTAGAGCAACGCCCTAGAGTGAAGCCTAGGTTGCCCGGAACGTAGAAATGACCAGAACTCTCACACTGGTTGGAATTAATCCTGTTATACGATGGAAAAACTGTTGTATTTATATTGCATTTTATGCTTCTGGCGTTCACTTCCTATGCCCTAACTATTCGATCTGGTGGAACAACGGCCTAGGGTGAAGCCTAGGTTGCCCGGAACGTAGAAATGACCATAACTTTTACACTGGTAGCAATTATTCGTTTTATACAATGGAAAAACTGTTCTATTTATCTTGTATTTAGTGCTTCGGGCGTTGGCTTCTAAGGCCCTAACTGTTTGATCTGGTGGAGCAACGCCCTAGAGTGTAGCCTAGGTTGCCCGGAACGTAGAAATGATCATAACTTTCACACTGGCTGCTATTGTTCGTTTTATACGATGGAAAAAATGTTATATTTGTATTGTATTTTATGCTTCAGGCGTTGACTTCTTAGGCCCTAACTATTCGATCTGGAGGAACAACGCCCTACATTGAAGCCTAGGTAGCCTGGAACGTAGAAATGACCATCACTTTCACACGGGTTGCCATTATTCCTGTTATAGGATGGAAAGACTGTTGTATTTTTATGGTATTTTATAATTCAGGCGTCGACTTCTGAGGCTGTAGCTATTCGGTGTGGTGGAAGAACGCCATAGAGTGAAGCCTAGGTTGCCCGGAACGTAGAAATGACCATAAGTTTCATACTGGTTGCAATTATTCGTTTTATACGATGGAAAAACTGTTGTATTTATATTTCATTTTATGCTTCTGGCGTTCACTTCTTAGGCCCTAACTATTCGATCTGGTGGAACAACGCCCTAGAGTGAAGCATAGGTTGCCCGGAACGTAGAAATGACCTTTACTTTCACACTGGTTGCAATTATTCCTGTTATACGATGGAAAAGCTGTTGTATTTATATTGTATTTTATGCTTCTGTCGTTGACTTCTAAGGCCGTAGCAATTAGTTGTGGTGGAGCAACGCCCTAGAGTGACGCCTAGGTTGCCGGAACTTAGAAATGACCATTACTTTCACAATGTCTGCAATTATTCATTTTATACGATGGAAAAACTGTTGTACTTATATTGTATTTTATTCTTCTGGCGTTGAATTCTATGTCCCTAGCTATTCGACCTGGTGGAGCTACGCCCCACAATGAAACCTAGGTTACCCGGAACGTAGAAATGACCAGTACTTTCACACCCGTTTGCAGTTATTCCTGTTATTCGATGGAAAAACTGTTGCATCTTTACTGCATTTTATGCTTCTGGCGTTGACTTCTAAGGCCGTAGTTATTAGATGTGGTGGAGCAACGCCGTAGGGTGACGCCCAGGATGCCCGGAACGTAGAAATGACCATCCCTTTCACAATGGTTGCAATTGTTCCTGTTATACGATGGAAAAACTGTTGCATCTTTATTGTATTTTATGCTTCTGGCGTTGACTTCTAAGGCCCTCACTATTCGATCTGGTGGAGCAACGCCCTACAGTGAAGCCTAGGTTGACCGGAACGTAGAAATGAACATAACTTTCACACTGTTTGCAATTTTTCATTTTATGCTGGCAAAGCTGTTGTATTTATATTGTATTTTATGCTTCTGGCGTTAACTTCTTAGGCCCTGACTATTCGATCTGGTGGAGCAACGCCCTAGAGTGAAACCTAGTTTGCCCGGAACGTAGAACTGACCATTACTTTCACACTGGCTGCAATTACTCCTGTTATACGATGGAAAATCTGTTGTATTTTTATTGTATTTTATGCTTCAGGCGTTTAATTCTAAGTCCCTAGCTATACGATCTGGTGGAGCAACACCCTACAGTGAAGCCTAGGTAGCCCGGAACGTATATATGACCATAACCTACACACAGGTTGCAATTATTCGTTTTATACGATGGAAAGGCTGTTCCATTTATTTTGTAGTTTATGCTTCTGGCGCTGACTTCTACGGCCCTAGCTCTTCGATCTGGTGGAGCAACGCATCAGAGTTAAGTCTAGGATGCCCGAAACGTCGAAATGATCATTACTTTCATACTGGTTGCAATTTGTCATGCTATACGATGGAAGAACTGTTGCATTTTTGTTGTATTTTCTGCTTCTGGCTTTGACTTCTAAGGTCGTAGCTATTCCATCTGGTGGAGCAATGCCTCAGAGTTAAGTCTAGGATGCCCGGAACGGAGAAATGACCATAACTTTCACACTGGTTGCAATAATTCGTTTTATACGATGGAAAGCTGTTGTATTTATATCGTGTTTTATGTTTCTGGCGTTGACTTCTTAGGCCCTAACTTTTCCATCTGGTGGAACAACACCCTAGGGTGAAGCCTAGGTTGCCCGGAACGTAGAAATGACCATAACTTTCACACTGGTTGCAACTGTCCATGCTATACAATGGAATAACTGTTGCATCTTTGTTGTATTTTATGCTTCTGGCCTTGACTTCTTAGGCCCTAACTATTCCATCTGGTGGAGCAACGCCCTAGGGTGAAGTGTAGGTTGCCCGGAAAGTAGAAATGACCATAACTTTCATACTGGTTGCAATTATTCGTTTTATACGATAGAAAAACTGTTGTATTTATATTGTATTTTATGCTTCTGGCGGTGCCTTCTTAGGCCCTAAGTGTTCCATCTGGTGGAACAACGCCCTAGAGTGAAGCCTAGGTTGCCCGGAACGTAGAAATGACCATCACTTTCACACTGGTTGCAATTATTGCTGTTATACGATGGAAAAACTCTTGTATATTTATTGTATTTTATGCTTCGGGCGTTGACTTCTATGGCCGTAGCTATTCGATGTGGTGGTGCAACGCCCTAGAGTGACGCCTAGGTTGCCTGGAACGTAGAAATGACCATTACTTTCACAATGTTTCCAATTATTCATTTTATACGATGGACAAACTGTTGTACTTATATTGTATTTTATTCTTATGGCGTTGACTTCTATGGCCCTACCAATTCGATTTGGTGGAGCAACACCCTACAGTCAAGCCTAGGTTGTCAGGAACGTAGAAATGAACATAACTTTCACACTGGTAGCAATTATTCGTTTTATACAATGGAAATACTGTTCTATTTATTTTGTATTTTTTGCTTAGGGCGTTGACTTCTAAGGCCCTAACTTTTCGATCTGGTAGAGCAACGCCCTAGAGTGAAGCCTAGGTTGCCCGGAACGTAGAAATGACCAGAACTCTCACACTGGTTGGAATTAATCCTGTTATACGATGGAAAAACTGTTGTATTTATATTGCATTTTATGCTTCTGGCGTTCACTTCCTATGCCCTAACTATTCGATCTGGTGGAACAACGGCCTAGGGTGAAGCCTAGGTTGCCCGGAACGTAGAAATGACCATAACTTTTACACTGGTAGCAATTATTCGTTTTATACAATGGAAAAACTGTTCTATTTATCTTGTATTTAGTGCTTCGGGCGTTGGCTTCTAAGGCCCTAACTGTTTGATCTGGTGGAGCAACGCCCTAGAGTGTAGCCTAGGTTGCCCGGAACGTAGAAATGATCATAACTTTCACACTGGCTGCTATTGTTCGTTTTATACGATGGAAAAAATGTTATATTTGTATTGTATTTTATGCTTCAGGCGTTGACTTCTTAGGCCCTAACTATTCGATCTGGAGGAACAACGCCCTACATTGAAGCCTAGGTAGCCTGGAACGTAGAAATGACCATCACTTTCACACGGGTTGCCATTATTCCTGTTATAGGATGGAAAGACTGTTGTATTTTTATGGTATTTTATAATTCAGGCGTCGACTTCTGAGGCTGTAGCTATTCGGTGTGGTGGAAGAACGCCATAGAGTGAAGCCTAGGTTGCCCGGAACGTAGAAATGACCATAAGTTTCATACTGGTTGCAATTATTCGTTTTATACGATGGAAAAACTGTTGTATTTATATTTCATTTTATGCTTCTGGCGTTCACTTCTTAGGCCCTAACTATTCGATCTGGTGGAACAACGCCCTAGAGTGAAGCATAGGTTGCCCGGAACGTAGAAATGACCTTTACTTTCACACTGGTTGCAATTATTCCTGTTATACGATGGAAAAGCTGTTGTATTTATATTGTATTTTATGCTTCTGTCGTTGACTTCTAAGGCCGTAGCAATTAGTTGTGGTGGAGCAACGCCCTAGAGTGACGCCTAGGTTGCCGGAACTTAGAAATGACCATTACTTTCACAATGTCTGCAATTATTCATTTTATACGATGGAAAAACTGTTGTACTTATATTGTATTTTATTCTTCTGGCGTTGAATTCTATGTCCCTAGCTATTCGACCTGGTGGAGCTACGCCCCACAATGAAACCTAGGTTACCCGGAACGTAGAAATGACCAGTACTTTCACACCCGTTTGCAGTTATTCCTGTTATTCGATGGAAAAACTGTTGCATCTTTACTGCATTTTATGCTTCTGGCGTTGACTTCTAAGGCCGTAGTTATTAGATGTGGTGGAGCAACGCCGTAGGGTGACGCCCAGGATGCCCGGAACGTAGAAATGACCATCCCTTTCACAATGGTTGCAATTGTTCCTGTTATACGATGGAAAAACTGTTGCATCTTTATTGTATTTTATGCTTCTGGCGTTGACTTCTAAGGCCCTCACTATTCGATCTGGTGGAGCAACGCCCTACAGTGAAGCCTAGGTTGACCGGAACGTAGAAATGAACATAACTTTCACACTGTTTGCAATTTTTCATTTTATGCTGGCAAAGCTGTTGTATTTATATTGTATTTTATGCTTCTGGCGTTAACTTCTTAGGCCCTGACTATTCGATCTGGTGGAGCAACGCCCTAGAGTGAAACCTAGTTTGCCCGGAACGTAGAACTGACCATTACTTTCACACTGGCTGCAATTACTCCTGTTATACGATGGAAAATCTGTTGTATTTTTATTGTATTTTATGCTTCAGGCGTTTAATTCTAAGTCCCTAGCTATACGATCTGGTGGAGCAACACCCTACAGTGAAGCCTAGGTAGCCCGGAACGTATATATGACCATAACCTACACACAGGTTGCAATTATTCGTTTTATACGATGGAAAGGCTGTTCCATTTATTTTGTAGTTTATGCTTCTGGCGCTGACTTCTACGGCCCTAGCTCTTCGATCTGGTGGAGCAACGCATCAGAGTTAAGTCTAGGATGCCCGAAACGTCGAAATGATCATTACTTTCATACTGGTTGCAATTTGTCATGCTATACGATGGAAGAACTGTTGCATTTTTGTTGTATTTTCTGCTTCTGGCTTTGACTTCTAAGGTCGTAGCTATTCCATCTGGTGGAGCAATGCCTCAGAGTTAAGTCTAGGATGCCCGGAACGGAGAAATGACCATAACTTTCACACTGGTTGCAATAATTCGTTTTATACGATGGAAAGCTGTTGTATTTATATCGTGTTTTATGTTTCTGGCGTTGACTTCTTAGGCCCTAACTTTTCCATCTGGTGGAACAACACCCTAGGGTGAAGCCTAGGTTGCCCGGAACGTAGAAATGACCATAACTTTCACACTGGTTGCAACTGTCCATGCTATACAATGGAATAACTGTTGCATCTTTGTTGTATTTTATGCTTCTGGCCTTGACTTCTTAGGCCCTAACTATTCCATCTGGTGGAGCAACGCCCTAGGGTGAAGTGTAGGTTGCCCGGAAAGTAGAAATGACCATAACTTTCATACTGGTTGCAATTATTCGTTTTATACGATAGAAAAACTGTTGTATTTATATTGTATTTTATGCTTCTGGCGGTGCCTTCTTAGGCCCTAAGTGTTCCATCTGGTGGAACAACGCCCTAGAGTGAAGCCTAGGTTGCCCGGAACGTAGAAATGACCATCACTTTCACACTGGTTGCAATTATTGCTGTTATACGATGGAAAAACTCTTGTATATTTATTGTATTTTATGCTTCGGGCGTTGACTTCTATGGCCGTAGCTATTCGATGTGGTGGTGCAACGCCCTAGAGTGACGCCTAGGTTGCCTGGAACGTAGAAATGACCATTACTTTCACAATGTTTCCAATTATTCATTTTATACGATGGACAAACTGTTGTACTTATATTGTATTTTATTCTTATGGCGTTGACTTCTATGGCCCTACCAATTCGATTTGGTGGAGCAACACCCTACAGTCAAGCCTAGGTTGTCAGGAACGTAGAAATGAACATAACTTTCACACTGGTAGCAATTATTCGTTTTATACAATGGAAATACTGTTCTATTTATTTTGTATTTTTTGCTTAGGGCGTTGGCTTCTAAGGCCCTAACTGTTTGATCTGGTGGAGCAACGCCCTAGAGTGTAGCCTAGGTTGCCCGGAACGTAGAAATGATCATAACTTTCACACTGGCTGCTATTGTTCGTTTTATACGATGGAAAAAATGTTATATTTGTATTGTATTTTATGCTTCAGGCGTTGACTTCTTAGGCCCTAACTATCCGATCTGGAGGAACAACGCCCTACATTGAAGCCTAGGTAGCCTGGAACGTAGAAATGACCATCACTTTCACACGGGTTGCCATTATTCCTGTTATAGGATGGAAAGACTGTTGTATTTTTATGGTATTTTATAATTCAGGCGTCGACTTCTGAGGCTGTAGCTATTCGGTGTGGTGGAAGAACGCCATAGAGTGAAGCCTAGGTTGCCCGGAACGTAGAAATGACCATAAGTTTCATACTGGTTGCAATTATTCGTTTTATACGATGGAAAAACTGTTGTATTTATATTTCATTTTATGCTTCTGGCGTTCACTTCTTAGGCCCTAACTATTCGATCTGGTGGAACAACGCCCTAGAGTGAAGCATAGGTTGCCCGGAACGTAGAAATGACCTTTACTTTCACACTGGTTGCAATTATTCCTGTTATACGATGGAAAAGCTGTTGTATTTATATTGTATTTTATGCTTCTGTCGTTGACTTCTAAGGCCGTAGCAATTAGTTGTGGTGGAGCAACGCCCTAGAGTGACGCCTAGGTTGCCGGAACTTAGAAATGACCATTACTTTCACAATGTCTGCAATTATTCATTTTATACGATGGAAAAACTGTTGTACTTATATTGTATTTTATTCTTCTGGCGTTGAATTCTATGTCCCTAGCTATTCGACCTGGTGGAGCTACGCCCCACAATGAAACCTAGGTTACCCGGAACGTAGAAATGACCAGTACTTTCACACCCGTTTGCAGTTATTCCTGTTATTCGATGGAAAAACTGTTGCATCTTTACTGCATTTTATGCTTCTGGCGTTGACTTCTAAGGCCGTTGTTATTAGATGTGGTGGAGCAACGCCGTAGGGTGACGCCCAGGATGCCCGGAACGTAGAAATGACCATCCCTTTCACAATGGTTGCAATTGTTCCTGTTATACGATGGAAAAACTGTTGCATCTTTATTGTATTTTATGCTTCTGGCGTTGACTTCTAAGGCCCTCACTATTCGATCTGGTGGAGCAACGCCCTACAGTGAAGCCTAGGTTGACCGGAACGTAGAAATGAACATAACTTTCACACTGTTTGCAATTTTTCATTTTATGCTGGCAAAGCTGTTGTATTTATATTGTATTTTATGCTTCTGGCGTTAACTTCTTAGGCCCTGACTATTCGATCTGGTGGAGCAACGCCCTAGAGTGAAACCTAGTTTGCCCGGAACGTAGAACTGACCATTACTTTCACACTGGCTGCAATTACTCCTGTTATACGATGGAAAATCTGTTGTATTTTTATTGTATTTTATGCTTCAGGCGTTTAATTCTAAGTCCCTAGCTATACGATCTGGTGGAGCAACACCCTACAGTGAAGCCTAGGTTGCCCGGAACGTATATATGACCATAACCTACACACAGGTTGCAATTATTCGTTTTATACGATGGAAAGGCTGTTCCATTTATTTTGTAGTTTATGCTTCTGGCGCTGACTTCTACGGCCCTAGCTCTTCGATCTGGTGGAGCAACGCATCAGAGTTAAGTCTAGGATGCCCGAAACGTCGAAATGATCATTACTTTCATACTGGTTGCAATTTGTCATGCTATACGATGGAAGAACTGTTGCATTTTTGTTGTATTTTCTGCTTCTGGCTTTGACTTCTAAGGTCGTAGCTATTCCATCTGGTGGAGCAATGCCTCAGAGTTAAGTCTAGGATGCCCGGAACGGAGAAATGACCATAACTTTCACACTGGTTGCAATAATTCGTTTTATACGATGGAAAGCTGTTGTATTTATATCGTGTTTTATGTTTCTGGCGTTGACTTCTTAGGCCCTAACTTTTCCATCTGGTGGAACAACACCCTAGGGTGAAGCCTAGGTTGCCCGGAACGTAGAAATGACCATAACTTTCACACTGGTTGCAACTGTCCATGCTATACAATGGAATAACTGTTGCATCTTTGTTGTATTTTATGCTTCTGGCCTTGACTTCTTAGGCCCTAACTATTCCATCTGGTGGAGCAACGCCCTAGGGTGAAGTGTAGGTTGCCCGGAAAGTAGAAATGACCATAACTATCATACTGGTTGCAATTATTCGTTTTATACGATAGAAAAACTGTTGTATTTATATTGTATTTTATGCTTCTGGCGGTGCCTTCTTAGGCCCTAAGTGTTCGATCTGGTGGAACAACGCCCTAGAGTGAAGCCTAGGTTGCCCGGAACGTAGAAATGACCATCACTTTCACACTGGTTGCAATTATTCCTGATATACGATGGAAAAACTCTTTTACATTTATTGTATTTTGTGCTTCGGGCGTAGACTTCTATTGCCCTACCTATTCGATCTGGTGGAGCAACACCCTACAGTGAAGCCTAGGTTGCCCGGAACGCAGACATGACCACAACCTTCACACAGGTTGCAATTATTCGTTTTCTACGATGGAAAAACTGTTGTATTTATGTTGTATTTTATGCTAGGGGCGTTGACTTCTAAGGCCCTAACTATTCAATCTGTTGGAGCAACGGCCTAGGGTGAAGCCTAGGTTGCACGGAAAGTAGAAAAGACCATAACTTTCATACTAGTTGCAATTATTCGTTTTATACGATGGAAAAACTGTTGTATTTATACCGTATTTTATTCTTCTGGCGTTGACTTCTTATGCCGTAACTATTCCATCTGCTGGAACAACGCCCTAGAGTGAAGCCTACGTTGCCCGGAACGTAGAAATGACCATCACTTTCAAACTGGTTGCAATTATTGCTGTTATATTATGGAAAAGCTGTTGTATTTTTATTGCATTTTATGCTTCGGGCATTGACTTGTAAGGCCCTAACTATTCAATCTGTTGTAGCAACGCCCTAGGGTGTAGCCTAGGCTGCCCGGAAAGTAGAAATGACCATAACTTTCGTACTGGCCGCAATTATTCGTTTTATAGGATGGAAAGGCTGTTGTATTTATATTGTATTTTATGCTTCTGGCGTTAACTTCTTAGGCCCTAACTATTCGATCTGGTGGAACAACGCCCTAGGGTGAAGCCTAGGTTGCCGGAACGTACAAATGACCATAACTTTCACACTGGTAGCAATTATTCGTTATATACAATGGAAAAACTGTTCTATTTATTTTGTATTTTACGCTTCGGGGGTTGACTTCTAAGGCCCTAACTATTCGATCTGGTGGAGCAACGCCCTAGAGTGAAGCCTAGGTTGCCCGGAACGTAGAAATGACCAGAACTTTCACACTGGTTGCTATTATTCGTTTTATACGATGGAAAAACTGTTACATTTATATTGTATTTTATGCTTCTGGCGTTGACTTCTTAGGCCCTAACTTCTCGATCTGGTGGAACAACGCCCTAGAGTGAAGCCCAGGTTGCCCGGAACGTAGAAATGACGTTTACTTTCATACTGGTTGCAATTATTCGTTTTATACGATGGAAAGACTGTTGTATTTATATTGTATTTTATGCTTCTGGCGTTGACTTCTAAGGCCCTAACAGTTTGATCTGGTGGAGCAACGCAGTAGAGTGAAGCCTAGGTTGCCCGGAACAATGATATGCCATTACTTTCACACTGGTTGCAATTATTCCTGATATACGATGGAAAAACTGTTGCATCTTTATTGTATTTTATGCTTCTGGCGTTGACTTCCGAGGCCGTAGCTATTCGATGTGGCGGAAGAACGCCATAGAGTGAAGCCTAGGTTGCCCGGAACGTAGAAATGACCATAACTTTCAAACTGGTTGCAATTATTCGTTTTATATGATGGAAGAACTGTTGTATTTATATTGTATTTTATGCTGCTGGCGTTCACTTCTTAGGCCCTAACTATCCGATCTGGTGGAGCAACGCCCTAGGGTGAAGCCTAGGTTGCCCGGAAAGTAGAAATGAGGTTAATCTTCATACTGGTTGCAATTATTCGTTTTATACGATGGAAAAACTGTTGTATTTATATTGTTTTTTATGCTTCTGGCGTTCACTTCTTAGGCCCTAACTATTCGATCTGGTCGAACAGCGCCCCAGGGTGAAGCCTAGGTTGCCCGGAACGTAGAAATGACCATCACTTTCAAACTGGTTGCAATTAATCCTTTTATACGATGGAAAAACTGTTGTATTTTTATTGAATTTTATGCTTCCGGCGTTGACTTCTAAGGCCCTAACTATTCAATCTGTTGGAGCAACGCCCTAGGGAGAAGCCTAGGTTGCCCGGAAAGTAGAAATGACGTTGACTTCCATACTGGTTGCAATTATTCGTTTTATACGATGGAAAAACTGTTGTATTTATATTGTATTTTATGCTTCTGGCGTTGACTTCTAAGGCACTAACTATTCGATCTAGTGGAGCAACGCCCTAGAGTGAAGCCTAAGTTGCCCGGAACGTAGAAATTACCATCACTTTCAAACTGGTTGCAATTAATCCTTTTATACGATGGAAAAACTGTTGTATTTTTATTGCATTTTATGCTTCCGGCGTTGACTTCTAAGGCCCTAACTATTCAATCTGTTGGAGCAACGCCCTAGGGTGAAGCCTAGGTTGCCTGGAAAGTAGAAATGACGTTGACTTCCATACTGGTTGCAATTATTCGTTTTATACGATGGAAAAACTGTTGTATTTATATTGTATTTTATGCTTCTGGCGTTGACTTCTAAGGCACTAACTATTCGATCTAGTGGAGCAACGCCCTAGAGTGAAGCCTAAGTTGCCCGGAACGTAGAAATGACCATAAGTTTCACACTGGTTGCAATTATTCGTTTTATACGACGGAAAAGCTGTGGTATTTATATCGTATTTTATGTTTCTGGCGTTGACTTCATAGGCCCTAACTATTCGATCTGGTGGAGCAACGCCCTAGAGTGAAGCCTAGGTTGCCTGGAACGTAGAAATGACCAGAACATTCGCACTGTTTGCTATTATTCGTTTTATACGATGGAAAAACTGTTATATTTATATTGTATTTTATGCTTCTGGCGTTGATTTCTTAGGCCCTAACTTTTCGATCTGGTGGAACAACGCCCTAGAGTGAAGCCTAGGTTGCCCGGAACGTAGAAATGACCATCACTTTCACACTGGTTGCAATTATTCCTGTTATGCGATGGAAAAGCTCTTGTATATTTAATGTATTTTATGCTTCGGGCGTTGACTTCTAAGGCCGTAGCTATTCGATGTGGTGGAGCAGTGCCATAGAGTGCAACGTAGGTTGCCCAGAACGTAGAAATGACCATTACTTTCACACTGGTTGCAATTATTCCTCTTATACGATGGAAAAGCTGTTGTATTTTTATTGTATTTTATGCTTCCGGCGTTGAATTCTAAGTCCATAGCTATTCGATCTGGTGGAGCAACGCCCTAGAGTGAAGCCTAGGTTGACCGGAACGTGGAAATGAACATAACTTTCACACTGTTTGCAATTTTTCATTTTATGCGATGGCAAAGCTGAGGTATATATATATTATTTTATGCTTCTGGCGTTAACTGCTTAGGCCCTGACTATTCGATCTGGTGGAACAACGCCCTAGAGTGAAGCCTAGGTTGCCCGGAACGTAGGACATACCATTACATTCACACTGGCTGCAATTACTCCTGTTATACGATGGAAAAACTGTTGTATTTTTATTGTATTTTATGCTTCTGGCGTTTAATTCTAAGTCCCTAGCTGTTCGATCTGGTGGAGCAACACCCTGCAGTGAAGCCTAGGTTGCCCGGAACGCAGATATAACCACAACTTTCACACAGGTTGCAATTATTCGTTTTCTACGATGGAAAAACTGTTGCATTTATTTTGTATTTTATGCTACGGGCGTTGACTTCTAAGGCCCTAACTATTCAATCTGTTGGAGCAACGCCCTAGGGTGAAGCCTAGGTTGCACGGAAAGTAGAAATGACCATAACTTTCATACTGGTTGTAATTATTCGTTTTATACGATGGAAAAACTGTTGTATTTATACCGTATTTTAAACTTCTGGCGTTGACTTCTTATGCCGTAACTATTCCATCTGCTGGAACAACGCCCTAGAGTGAAGCCTAGGTTGCCCGGAACGTAGAAATGACCATCACTTTCAAACTGGTTGCAATTATTGCTGTTATATGATGGAAAAGCTGTTGTATTCTTATTGCATTTTATGCTTCGGGCATTGACTTATAAGGCCCTAACTATTCAATCTGTTGTAGCAACGCCCTAGGGTGTAGCCTAGGTTGCCCGTAAAGTAGAAATGACCATAGCTTTCATACTGGTTGCAATTATTCGTTTTATATGATGGAAACACTGTTGGATTTATATTGTATATTATGCTTCTGGCGTTCACTTCTTAGGCCCTAACTATTCGATCTGGTGGAACAACACCCTTGGGTGAAGCCTAGGTTGCCCGGAACGTAGAAATGACGTTTACTTTCATACTGGTTGCAATTATTCGTTTTATACGATGGAAAGACTGTAGTATTTATATTGTATTTTATGCTTCTGGCGTTGACTTCTAAGGCCCTAACTGTTTGATCTGGTGGAGCAACGCAGTAGAGTGAAGCCTAGGTTGCCCGGAACAATGATATGCCATTACTTTCACACTGGTTGCAATTATTCCTGATATACGATGGAAAAACTGTTGCATCTTTATTGTATTTTATGCTTCTGGCGTTGTCTTCTAAGGCCCTAACTATTCGATCTGGTGGAGCAACGCCCTAGAGTGAAGCCTAGGTTGCCCGGAAAGTAGAAATGAGGCTAATCTTCATACTGGTTGCAATTATTCGTTTTATACGATGGAAAAACTGTTGTATTTATATTGTTTTTTATGCGTCTGGCGTTGACTTCTAAGACACTAACTATGCGATGTGGTGGAGCAAGGCCCTAGAGTGAAGCCGAGGTTGCCCGGAACGTAGAAATGACCATCACTTTCAAACTGGTTGCAATTATTCCGGTTATATGATGGGAAAACTGTTGTATTTTTATTGCATTTTATGCTTCGGGCATTGACTTCTAAGGCCCTAACTATTCAACCTGTTGGAGCAACGCCCTAGGGTGTAGCCTAGGTTGCCCGGAAAGTAGAAATGACCACAACTTTCATACTGGTTGCAATTACTCGTTTTATATGATGGAAAAACTGTTGCATTTATATTGTATTTTATGCTTCTGGCGTTAACTTCTTAGGCCCTAACTATTCGATCTGGTCGAACAACGCCCTAGGGTGAAGCCTAGGTTGCCCGGAACGTAGAAATGACCATCACTTTCAAACTGGTTGCAATTAATCCTTTTATACGATGGAAAAACTGTTGCATTTTTATTGCACTTTATGCTTCCGGCGTTGACTTCTAAGGCCCTAACTATTCAATCTGTTGGAGCAACGCCCTAGAGTGAAGCCTAGGTTGCCCGGAAAGTAGAAATGACCATAACTTTCACACTGGTCGCAATTATTCGTTTTATACGATGGAAAAGCTGTTGTATTTATACCGTATTTTATGCTTCTGGCGTTGACTTCTTATGCCCTAACTATTCCATCTGGTGGAACAACGCCCTGGGGTGAAGCCTAGGTTGCCGGGAACGGAGAAATGACCATAACTTTCACACTGGTTGCTATTATTCGTTTTATACGATGGAAAAACTGTTGTATTTATATTGTATATTATGCTTCTGGCGCTGACTTCTAAGGCACTAACTATTCGATCTTGTGGAGCAACGCCCTAGAGTGAAGCCTAGGTTGCCCGGAACGTAGAAATGACCATCACTTTCAAACTGGTTGCAATTATTGCTGTTATATTATGGAAAAGCTGTTGTATTTTTATTGCATTTTATGCTTCGGGCATTGACTTATAAGGCCCTAACTATTCAATCTGTTGTAGCAACGCCCTAGGGTGTAGCCTAGGCTGCCCGTAAAGTAGAAATGACCATAGCTTTCATACTGGTTGCAATTATTCGTTTTATATGATGGAAAAACTGTTGTATTTATATTGTATTTTATGCTTCTGGCGGTCACTTCTTAGGCCCTAACTATTCGATCTGGTGGAACAACGCGCTTGGGTGAAGACTAGGTTGCCCGGAACGTAGAAATGACGTTTACTTTCATACTGGTTGCAATTATTCGTTTTATACGATGGAAAGACTGTTGTATTTATATTGTATTTTATGCTTCTGGCGTTGACTTCTAAGGCCCTAACAGTTTGATCTGGTGGAGCAACGCAGTAGAGTGAAGCCTAGGTTGCCCGGAACAATGATATGCCATTACTTTCACACTGGTTGCAATTATTCCTGATATACGATGGAAAAACTGTTGCATCTTTATTGTATTTTATGCTTCTGGCGTTGACTCCTAAGGCCCTCACTATTCGATCTGGTGGAGCAACGCCCTAGAGTGAAGCCTGGTTTGCCCGGAAAGTAGAAATGGCCATAAGTTTCACACTCGTCGCAATTATTCGTTTTATACGATGGAAATGCTGTTGTATTTATACCGTATTTTATGCTTCTGGCGTAGACTTCTTATGCCCTAACTATTCCATCTGGTGGAACAACGCCCTAGGGTGAAGCCAAGGTTGCCCGGAACGTAGAAATTACCATCACTTTCAAACTGGTTGCAATTAATCCTTTTATACGATGGAAAAACTGTTGCATCTTTATTGAATTTTATGCTTCTGGCGTAGACTTCTAAGGCCCTGACTATTCTATCTGGTGTATCAACGCCCTAGAGTGAAGCCTAGGTTGCTCGGAATGTAAAAATGACCATAACATTCACACTGGTTGAAATTATTCGTTTTATACGATGGAAAAACTGTTATATTTAAATTGTATTTTATGCTTCGGGCATTGACTTCTAAGGTCCTAACTATTCAATCTGTTGGAGCAACGCACTAGGGTGAAGCCTAGGTTGCCCGGAACGTAGAAATAACCATTACTTTCACACTGATTGCGATTATTCCTGTTATACAATGGAAAAACTGTTGTATTTTTATTGTATTTTTTGCTTCTGGCGTTTAATTCTAAGTCCCTAGCAATTCGATATGGTGGAGCAATGCCCTAGAGTGAAGCCTAGGTTGCCCGGATCGTAGAAATGACCATTACTTTCGCAATGCTTGCAATTATTCATTTTATACGTTGGAAAAACTGTTGTACTTATATTGTATTTTATGCTTCTGGCGTTCACTTCTTAGACCCCAACTATTCGATCAGGTGGAACAACGCCCTAGGGTGAAGCCTAGGTTGCCCGGAACGTAGAAATGACCATTACTTTCACACTGGCTGCAATTACTCCTGTTATACGATGGAAAATCTGTTGTATTTTTATTGTATTTTGTGCTTCAGGCGTTTAATTCTGAGTCCCTAGCTATACGATCCGGTGGAACAACACCCTACAGTGAAGCCTAGGTTGCCCGGAACGTATATATGACCATAACCTACACACAGGTTGCAATTATTCGTTTTATACGATGGAAAGGCTGTTCCATTTATTTTGTAGTTTATGCTTCTGGCGCTGACTTCTACGGCCCTAGCTCTTCGATCTGGTGGAGCAACGCATCAGAGTTAAGTCTAGGATGCCCGAAACGTCGAAATGATCATTACTTTCATACTGGTTGCAATTTGTCATGCTATACGATGGAAAAACTGTTGCATTTTTGTTGTATTTTCTGCTTCTGGCTTTGACTTCTAAGGTCGTAGCTATTCCATCTGGTGGAGCAATGCCTCAGAGTTAAGTCTAGGATGCCCGGAACGGAGAAATGACCATAACTTTCACACTTGTTGCAATAATTCGTTTTATACGATGGAAAGCTGTTGTATTTATATCGTGTTTTATGTTTCTGGCGTTGACTTCTTAGGCCCTAACTTTTCCATCTGGTGGAACAACGCCCTAGGGTGAAGCCTAGGTTGCCCGGAACGTAGAAATGACCATAACTTTCACACTGGTTGCAACTGTCCATGCTATACAATGGAATAACTGTTGCATCTTTATTGTATTTTATGCTTCTGGCCTTGACTTCTTAGGCCCTAACTATTCCATCTGGTGGAACAACGCCCTAGAGTGAAGCCTAGGTTGCCCGGAACGTAGAAATGACCATCACTTTCAAACTGGTTGCAATTATTGCTGTTATATTATGGAAAAGCTGTTGTATTTTTATTGCATTTTATGCTTCGGGCATTGACTTATAAGGCCCTAGCTATTCGATTTGGTGGACCAACGCCCTAGAGTGGAATCTAGGTTGCCCGGTACGTAGAAATGACCATTACTTTCACACTGTTTGCACATATACATTATATACGATGGAAAGTCTGTTGTATTTATGTTGTATTTTATGCTTCGGGCGTTGACTTCTTAGACCCTAACTATTTAATCTGGTGGAGCACTAACCTAGAGTGAAGCCTAGGTAGCCCAGAAAGTAGAAATGATCATAACTTTCATACTGTTTGCAATTATTCGTTTTATATGATGGATAAACTGTTGTATTTATATTGGATTTTATGCTTCTGGCGTTCACTTCTTAGGTCCTAACGATTCGATCTGGTGGATCAACGCCCTAGGGTGAAGCCTAGGTTGTCCGGAACGTAGAAATGACCATAACTTTTACACTGGTAGCAATTATTCGTTTTATACGATGGAAGAGCTGTTGTATTTATATTGTATTTTGTGCCTCTGGAGTTGACTTCTAAGGCCGTAGCTATTAGATGTGGTGGACCAACGCCCTAGAGTGACACCTAGGGTAATGGGAACGTAGAAATGAACATTACTTTCACACTGGTTGCAATTATTTGTTTTATACGATGGAAAAGCTGTTGTATTTATATCGTATTTTATACCTCTGGCGTTGACTTCTTAGGCCGTAACTATTCGATCTGGTGGAACAACGCCGTAGAGTGAAGCCTAGGTTGCCCGGATCGTAGAAATGACCATTACTTTCACACTGTTTGCAATTATTCCTTTTATACGATGGAAAAGCTGTTGTATTTATATCGTATTTTATGCTCCTGGCGTTGACTTCTAAGGACCTAACTATTCGATCTGGTGGAGCAACGCCCTAGAGTGAAGCCTAGGTTGCCGGAAACGTAAAAATGACCATTACTTTCACAATGTTTGCAATTATTCATTTTATACGATGGAAAAACTGTTGTGCTTATATTGTATTTTATCCATCTGGCGTTGACTTCTAAGGCCGTAGCTATTAGATGTGGTGGAGCATCGCCCTAGAGTGACGCCTAGGGTGCTCGGAACGTAGAAATGACCATTACTTTCAGACTGTTTGCAATTATTCATTTTATACGATGGAAAAACTGTTCTATTTATTTTGTATTTTATGCTTCGGCCGTGGACTTCTAAGGCCCTAACTACTCGATCTGGTGGAGCAACGCCGTAGAGTGAAGCATGGGTTGCCCGGAACGTAGAAATGACCTTTACTTTCACACTGGTTGCAATTATTCCTGTTATACGATGGAAAAGCTGTTGTATTTATATTGTATTTTATGCTTCTGTCGTTGACTTCTAAGGCCGTAGCAATTAGTTGTGGTGGAGCAACGCCCTAGAGTGAAGCCTAGGTTGCCCGGAACGTAGAAATGACCACCACATTCACACTGGTTGCAATTATTCCTGTTATACGATGGAAAAACTGTTGTATATTTATTGTATTTTATGCCTCTGGCGTTGACTTCTAAGGCCCTAGCTATACGATCTGGTGGAGCAACGCCCTGGAGTGAAGCCTAGGTTGCCCAGAGCGTAGGACATACCTTTACCTTCACACTGGTTGCAATTATTCCTGTTATACGATGGAAAAACTGTTGTATTTATATCGTATTTTATGCTTCATGCGTAGACTGCTGAGGATCTAGCTACTGGAGCTGGTGGAGCAACGCCCTAGAGTGAAACCTAGGTTGCCCGGAACGTAGAAATAACCATTACTCTCACACTGGTTGCAATTATTCCTGTTATACAATGGAAAAACTGTTGTACTTTTATTGTATTTTATGCTTCTGGCGTTTAATTCTAAGTCCCTAGCTATTCGATATGGTGGAGCAATGCCCTAGAGTGAAGCCTAGGTTGCCCGGATCGTAGAAATGACCATTACTTTCACACTGGTTGCAATTATTCATTTTATACGATGGAAAAGCTGTTGTATTTATATTGTACTTTATGCTTCTGGCGTTAACTTCTAAGGCCGTAGCTATTAGATGTGGTGGAGCAACGTCCTAGAGTGACGGCTAGGTTGCCGGGAACGTAGAAATGACCATTACTTTCAGAATGTTTGCAATCATTCATTTTATACGATGGAAAAACTGTTGTACTTATATTGTATTTTATCCATCTGGCGTTGAATTCTAAGTCCCTAGCTATTAGATCTGGTGGAGCTACGCCCTAGAGTGAAACCTCGGTTACCCGGAACGTAGAAATGACCAGTAGTTTCACGCTGTTTGCAGTTATTCCTGTTATTCGATGGAAAAACTGTTGCAACTTTATTGTATTTTATGCTTCTGGTGTTGACTTCTAAGGCCCTAACTATTCGATCTGGTGGAGTAACGCCCTAGAGTGAAGCCTAGGTTGCCCGGAACGTAGAAATGATCATCACTTTCACACTGGTTGCAATTATTCCTGTTATACGATGGAAAAACTCTTGTATATTTATTGTATTTTATGCTTCGGGCGTTGACTTATATGGTCCTACCTATTCGATCTGGTGGAGCAACACCCTACAGAGGAGCCTAGGTTGCCAGGAACGTATGTATGACCATAACCTACACACAGGTTGCAATTATTCGTTTTATACGATGGAAAGGCTGTTCCATTTATTTTGTAGTTTATGCTTCAGGCGCTGACTTCTACGGCCCTAACTCTTCGATCTGGTGGAGCAACGCATCAGAGCTAAGTCTAGGATGCCCGAAACGTCGAAATGATCATTACTTTCATACTGCTTGCAATTTGTCATGCTATACGATGAAAAAACTGTTGCATTTTTATTGTATTTTCTGCTTCTGGCTTTGACTTCTAAGGTCGTAGCTATTCCACCTGGTGGAGCAATGCCTCAGAGTTAAGTCTAGGATGCCCGGAACGGAGAAATGACCATAACTTTCACACTGGTTGCAATAATTCGTTTTATACGATGGAAAGCTGTTGTATTTATATCGTGTTTTATGTTTCTGGCGTTGACTTCTTAGGCCCTAACTTTTCCATCTGGTGGAACAACGCCCTAGGGTGAAGCCTAGGTTGCCCGGAACGTAGTAGTGACAATAACTTTCACACTGGTTGCAACTATCCATGCTATACAATGGAATAACTGTTGCATCTTTATTGTATTTTATGCTTCTGGCGTTGACTTCTTAGGCCCTAGCTATTCCATCTGGTGGAACGACGCCCTAGAGTGAAGCCTAGGTTGCCGAGAACGTTGAAATGACCATCACTTTCACACTGGTTGCAATTACTGCTGTTATACGATGGAAAAACTCTTGTATATTTATTGTATTTTATGCTTCGGGCGTTGACTTCTATGTCCGTAGCTATTCGATGTGGTGGAGCAACGCCCTAGAGTGACGCCTAGGTTGCCTGGAACGTAGAAATGACCATTACTTTCACAATGTTTCCAATTATTCATTTTATACGATGGAAAAACTGTTGTACTTATATTGTATTTTATTCTTATGGCGTTGACTTCTATGGCCCTACCTATTCGATTTGGTGGAGCAACACCCTACAGTCAAGCCTACGTTGTCAGGAACGTAGAAATGAACATAACTTTCACACTGGTAGCAATTATACGTTTTATACAATGGAAATACGGTTCTATTTATTTTGTATTTTTTGCTTAGGGCGTTGACTTCTAAGGCCCTAACTTTTCGATCTGGTAGAGCAACGCCCTAGAGTGAAGCCTAGGTTGCCCGGAACGTAGAAATGACCACTACTATCACACTGGTTGCAAATTATTCCTGCTATACGATGGAAAAACTGTTGTATATTTATTGCATTTTATGCTTCGGGCATTGACTTCTAAGGCCCTAACTATTCAATCTGTTGGAGCAACGCCCTTGGGTGAAGCCTAGGTTGCCCGGAACGTAGAAATGACCATAACTTTCAAACTGGTTGCAATTATTCGTTTTATACGATGGAAAAACTGTTGTACTTATATTGTATTTTATGCTTCTAGCGTTCACTTCTTAGGCGCTAACTATTCGATCTGGTGGAACAACGCCCTAGAGTGAAGCCTAGGTTGCTCGAAATCTAGAAATGGCCAAAACTTTCACACTGGTTGCAATTATTCATTCTATACGATGGAAAAACTGTTGTATTTATGTTGTATTTTATCCTTCTGGCGTTGACTTCTTAGGCCCTAACATTTCGATCTGGTGGAGCAACGCCCTTGGGTGAAGCCTAGGTTGCCCGGAACGTAGAAGTGACCATAGCTTTTACACTGGTAGCAATTATTCGTTTTATACGATGGAGGAGCTGTTGTATTTATATTGTATTTTATGCCTCTGGAGTTGACTTCTAAGGCCGTAGCTATTAGATGTGGTGGACCAACGCCCTAGAGTGACAACTAGGGTAATGGGAACGTAGAAATGAACATTACTTTCACACTGGTTGCAATTATTTGTTTTATACGATGGAAAAGCTGTTGTATTTATATCGTATTTTATACTTCTGGCGTTGACTTCTTAGGCCGTAACTATTCGATCTGGTGGAACAACGCCGTAGAGTGAAGCCTAGGTTGCCCGGATCGTAGAAATGACCATTACTTTCCCACTGTTTGCAATTATTCCTTTTATACGATGGAAAAGCTGTTGTATTTATATCGTATTTTATGCTCCTGGCGTTGACTTCTAAGGACCTAACTATTCGATCTGGTGGAGCAACGCCCTAGGGTGAAGCCTAGGTTGCCGGAAACGTAAAAATGACCATTACTTTCACAATGTTTGCAATTATTCATTTTATACGATGGAAAAACTGTTGTGCTTATATTGTATTTTATCCATCTGGCGTTGACTTCTAAGGCCGTAGCTATTAGATGTGGTGGAGCATCGCCCTAGAGTGACGCCTAGGGTGCTCGGAACGTAGAAATGACCATTACTTTCAGACTGTTTGCAATTATTCATTTTATACGATGGAAAAGCTGTTCTATTTATTTTGTATTTTATGCTTCGGGCGTTGACTTCTAAGCCCCTAACTCTTCGATCTGGTGGTGCAACGCACTAGAGTGAAGCCTAGGTTGCCTGGAACGGAGAAATAACCATAACTTTCACACTGGTTGCTATTATTCGTTTTATACGATGGAAAACCTGTTATACTTATATCGTATTTTATGCTACTGGCGTTGACTTCTTAAGCCCTAACTACTCTAACTGGTGGAACAACGCCCTAGAGTGCAGCCTAGGTTGCCCGGAACGTAGAAATGACCACCACATTCACACTGGTTGCAATTATTCCTTTTATACGATGGAAAAACTCTTGTATATTTATTGTATTTGATGCCTCTGGCGTTGACTTCTAAGGCCCAACTATACGATCTGGTGGAGCAACGCCCTGGAGTGAAGCCTAGGTTGCCCAGAGCGTAGGACATACCTTTACCTTCACACTGGTTGCAATTATCCCTGTTATACGATGGAAAAACTGTTGTATTTATATCGTATTTTATGCTTCATGCGTAGACTGCTGAGGATCTAGCTACTCGAGCTGGTGGAGCAACGCCCTAGAGTGAAACCTAGGTTGCCCGGAACGTAGAAATAACCATTACTTTCACACTGGTTGCAATTATTCATTTTATACGATGGAAAAGCTGTTGTATTTATATTGTACTTTATGCTTCTGGCGTTGACATCTAAGGCCGTAGCTATTAGATGTGGTGGAGCAACGTCCTAGAGTGACGGCTAGGTTGCCGGAAACGTAGAAATGACCATTACTTTCAGAATGTTTGCAATCATTCATTTTATACAATGGAAAAACTGTTGTACTTATATTGTATTTTATCCATCTGGCGTTGAATTCTAAGTCCCTAGCTATTAGATCTGGTGGAGCTACGCCCTAGAGTGAAACCTCGGTTACCCGGAACGTAGAAATGACCAGTAGTTTCACGCTGTTTGCAGTTATTCCTGTTATTCGATGGAAAAACTGTTGCAACTTTATTGTATTTTATGCTTCTGGTGTTGACTTCTAAGGCCCTAACTATTCGACCTGGTGGAGCAACGCCCTAGAGTGAAGCCGAGGTTGCCCGGAACGTAGAAATGACCGTCACTTTCAAACTGGTTGCAATTAATCCTTTTATACGATGGAAAAACTGTTGTATTTTTATTGCATTTTATGCTTCGGGCATTAACTTATAAGGCCCTAACTATTCAATCTGTAGGAGCAACGCCCTAGGGTGTAGCCTAGGTTGCCCGTAAAGTAGAAATGACCGTAGCTTTCATACTGGTTGCAATTATTCGTTTTGTATGATGGAAAAACTGTTGTATTTATATTGTATTTTATGCTTCTGGCGTTCACTTCTTAGGCCCTAACTATTCGATCTGGTGGAGTAACGCCCTATGGTGAAGCCTAGGTTGACCGGAACGTAGAAATGACCGTCACTTTCAAACTGGTTGCAATTAATCCTTTTATACGATGGAAAAACTGTTGTATTTTTATTGCATTTTATGCTTCGGGCATTAACTTATAAGGCCCTAACTATTCAATCTGTAGGAGCAACGCCCTAGGGTGTAGCCTAGGTTGCCCGTAAAGTAGAAATGACCGTAGCTTTCATACTGGTTGCAATTATTCGTTTTGTATGATGGAAAAACTGTTGTATTTATATTGTATTTTATGCTTCTGGCGTTCACTTCTTAGGCCCTAACTATTCGATCTGGTGGAGTAACGCCCTATGGTGAAGCCTAGGTTGACCGGAACGTAGAAATGACCATAATTTTCGCACCGGTTGCAATTATTCGTTTTACACGATGGAAAAACTGTTCTATGTATTTTGTATTTTATGCATCGGGCGTTGACTTCTAAAGCCCTAACTACTCAATCTGTTGGAGCAACGCCCTAGGGTGTAGCCTAGGTTGCCCGTAAAGTAGAAATGACCGTAGCTTTCATACTGGTTGCAATTATTCGTTTTGTATGATGGAAAAACTGTTGTATTTATATTGTATTTTATGCTTCTGGCGTTCACTTCTTAGGCCCTAACTATTCGATCTGGTGGAGTAACGCCCTATGGTGAAGCCTAGGTTGACCGGAACGTAGAAATGACCATAATTTTCGCACCGGTTGCAATTATTCGTTTTACACGATGGAAAAACTGTTCTATGTATTTTGTATTTTATGCATCGGGCGTTGACTTCTAAAGCCCTAACTACTCAATCTGTTGGAGCAACGCCCTAGGGTGAAGCCTAGGTTGCCCGGAAAGTAGAAATGACGTTAACTTTCACACTGGTTGCTATTATTCGTTCTATACGATGGAAAAACTGTTATATTTATATTGTATTTTATGCTTCGGGCGTTGACTTCTAAGGCCCTAGCTGTTTGATCTGGTGGAGCAACGCCCTAGAGTGAAGCCTAGGTTGCCCGGAACGTAGAAATGACCATAACTCTCACACTGGTTGCTATTATTCGTTTTACACAATGGAAAAACTGTTATATTTATTTTGTATTTTATGCTTCGGGCGTTGACTTCTAAGGCCCCAGCTGTTTTATCTGGTGGAGCAACGCCCTAGAGTGAAGCCTAGGTTGCTCGGAACGTAGAAGTGACCATAGCTTTCACACTGGTTGCTATTATTCGTTCTATACGGTGGAAAAACTGTTATATTTATATTGTATCTTATGCTTCTGGCGTTGACTTCTTAGGCCCTAACAATTCGATCTGGTGGAACAACGCCCTAGAGTGAAGCCTAGGTTGCCTGGAACGTCCAAATGACCATCACTTTCACACGGGTTGCAATTATTCCTGTTATAGGACGGAAAGACTGTTGTATTTTTATTGTATTTTATGCTTCAGGCGTTGACTTCTGAGGCCGCAGCTATCCGATGTGGTGGAAGAACGCCATAGAGTGAAGCCTAGGTTGCCCGGAACGTAGAAATGACCATAACCTTCATACTGGCTGCAATTATTCGTTTTATACGTTGGAAAAACTGTTGTATTTATATTGTATTTTATGCTTCTGGCGTTGACTTCTAAGGCACTAACTATTCGATCTGGTGGAGCAACGCCCTAGAGTCAAACCTAGGTTGTCCGGAACGTAGAAATGACGTTAACTTTCGTACTGGTTGCAATTACTCGTTTTATACGATTGAAAAACTGTTGTATTTATATCGTATTTTATGCTTCTGGCGTTGACTTCTTATGCCCTAACTATTCCGTCTGGTGGAACAACGCCCTATGGTAAAGCCTAGGTTGCCCGGAACGTAGAAATGTCCATAACTTTCACACCGGTAGCAATTATTCGTTTTATACGATGGTAAAACTGTTCTATTTATTTTGTATTTTATGCTTCCGGCGTTGACTTCTAAGGCCCTAACTATTCAATCTGTTGGAGCAACGCCCTAGGGTGAAGCTTAGGTTGTCCGGAACGTAGAAATGACGTTAACTTTCGTACTGATTGCAATTACTCGTTTTATACGATTGAAAAACTGTTGTATTTATTTTGTATTTTATGCTTCTGGCGTTGACTTCTAAGGCCCTAAATATCCAATCTGTTGAAGCAACGCCCTAGGGTGAAGCCTAGGTTGCCCGGAAAGTAGAAATGACCATAACTTTCATACTGGTTGCAATTATTCGTTTTATGCGATGGAAAAGCTGTTGTATTTATATTGTATTTTATGCTTCTGGCGTTGACTTCTAAGGCCCTAGTTATTCGATCTGGTGGAGCAACGCCCTGGAGTAAAGCCTAGGTTGCGCGGAACGTAGAATTGGACATCACTTTCAAACTGGTTGCAATTATTCCTGTTATATGATGGAAACACTGTTGTATTTTTATTGCATTTTATGCTTCGGGCGTTGACTTCTAAGGCCCTAACTATTCAATCTGTGAGAGCAACGCCCTAGTGTGTAGCCTAGGTTGCCCGTAAAGTAGAAATGACCCTAGCTTTCATACTGGTTGCAATTATTCGTTTTGTATGATGGAAAAACTGTTGTATTTATATTGTATTTTATGCTTCTGGCGTTCACTTATTAGGCCCTAACTATTCGATCTGGTGGAGTAACGCCCTATGGTGAAGCCTAGGTTGACCGGAACGTAGAAATAACCATAATTTTCACACCGGTAGCAATTATTCCTGTTATATGATGGAAAAACTGTTGTATTTATATTGCATTTTAAACTTCGGGCGTTGACTGCTAAGGCCCTAACTATTCAATCTGTTGGATCAACGCCCTAGAGTGAAGCCTAGGTTGCTCGGAATGTAGAAATGACCATAACATTCACACTGGTGGAAATTATTCGTTTAATATGATGAAAAAGCTGTTGCATCTTCATTGTATTTTATGATTCTGGCGTTGACTTCTAAGGCCCTAACTGGTTTATCTGGTGGAGCAACGCCCTAGAGTGAAGCCTAGGTTGCCCGGAACGTAGAAGTGACCATAACTTTCACACTGGTTGCTATTATTCGTTCTATACGATGGAAAAACTGTTATATTTATATTGTGTCTTATGCTTCTGGCGTTGACTTCTTAGGCCCTAACAATTCGATCTGGTGGAACAACGCCCTAGAGTGAAGCCTCGGTTGCCCGGAACGTAGAAATGACCATCACTTTCAAACTGGTTGCAATTATTCCTGTTATATGATGGAAAAACTGTTGTATTTATATTGAATTTTAAACTTCGGGCGTTGACTGCTAAGGCCCTAACTATTCAATCTGTTGGATCAACGCCCTAGAGTGAAGCCTAGGTTGCTCGGAATGTAGAAATGACCATAACATCCACACTGGTTGAAATTATTCGTTTAATACGATGGAAAAGCTGTTGCACCTTCATTGTATTTTATGATTCTGGCGTTGACTTCTAAGGCCCTAACTATTCGATCTGGTGGAGCAACGCCCTAGAGTGAAGCCGAGGTTGCCCGGAACGTAGAAATGACCATCACCTTCTAACTCGTTGCAATTAATCCTTTTATACGATGGAAAAACTGTTGTATTTTTATTGCATTTTATGCTTCGGGCATTGGCTTCTAAGGCCCTAACTATTCAATCTGTTGGAGCATCGCCCTAGGGTGTAGCCTAGGTTGCCCGGAAAGTAGAAATGACCACAACTTTCATACTGGTTGCAATTACTCGTTTTATATGATAGAAAAACTGCTGTATTTATATTGTATTTTATGCTTCTGGCGTTCACTTCTTAGGCCCTAACTATTCCATCTGGTGGAACAACGCCCTGGGGTGCAGCCTAGGTTGCCGGAACGTATAAATGGCCATAACTTTCACACTGGTTGCTATTATTCGTTTTATACGATGGAAAAACTGTTCTATTTATTTTGTATTTTATGCTTCGGGCGTTGACTTCTAAGGAACTATCTGTTTGATCTGGTGGAGCACCGCCCTAGAGTGAAGCCTAGGTTGTCCGGAACGTAGAAATGACCATCACTTTCAAACTGGTTGCAATTGTTCCTGTTATATGATGGAAACACTGTTGTATTTTTATTGCATTTTATGCTTCGGGCGTTGACTTCTAAGGCCCTAACTATTCGATCTGGTGGAGCACCGCCCTAGAGTGAAGCCTAGGTTGCCCGGAACGTAGAAATGACCATCACTTTCAAACTGGTTGCAATTATTCCTGTTATATGATGGAAAAACTGTTGTATATATATTGTATTTTATGCTTCGGGCGTTGACTGCTAAGGCCCTAACGATTCAATCTGTTGGATCAACGCCCTAGTGTGAAGCCTAGGTTGCTCGGAATGTAGAAATGACCATAACATTCACACTGGTTGAAATTATTCGTTTAATACGATAGAAAAGCTGTTGCATCTTCATTGTATTTTATGATTCTGGCGTTGACTTCTAAGGCCCTAACTATTCGATCTGGTGGAGCAACGCCCTAGAGTAAAGCCTAGGTTGCCCGGAACGTAGAAGTGACCATCACTTTCAAACTGGTTGCAATTAATCCTTTTATACGATGGAAAAACTGATTTATTTTTATTGCATTTTATGCTTCCGGCGTTGACTTCTAAGGCCCTAAATATTCAGTCTGTTGGAGCAACGCCCTAGGGTGAAGCCTAGGTTGTCCGGAACGTAGAAATGTCGTTAACTTTCGTACTGGTTGCAATTACTCGTTTTATACGATTGAAAAACTGTTGTATTTATATTGTATTTTATGCTTGTGGCGTTGACTTCTTATGCCCTAACTATTCCATCTGGTGGAACAACGCCCTATGGTAAAGCCTAGGTTGCCCGGAACGTAGAAATGTCCATAACTTTCACACCGGTAGCAATTATTCGTTTTATACGATGGAAAAACTGTTCTATTTATTTTGTATTTTATGCTTCGGGCGTTGACTTCTAAGGCACTAACTATTCGATCTGGTGGAGCAACGCCCTAGAGTAAAGCCTAGGTTGCCCGGAACGTAGAAGTGACCATCACTTTCAAACTGGTTGCAATTAATCCTTTTATACGATGGAAAAACTGATTTATTTTTATTGCATTTTATGCTTCCGGCGTTGACTTCTAAGGCCCTAAATATTCAATCTGTTGGAGCAACGCCCTAGGGTGAAGCCTAGGTTGTCCGGAACGTAGAAATGTCGTTAACTTTCGTACTGGTTGCAATTACTCGTTTTATACGATTGAAAAACTGTTGTATTTATATCGTATTTTATGCTTCTGGCGTTGACTTCTTATGCCCTAACTATTCCATCTGGTGGAACAACGCCCTATGGTAAAGCCTAGGATGCCCGGAACGTAGAAATGTCCATAACTTTCACACCGGTAGCAATTATTTGTTTTATACGATGGAAAAACTGTTCTATTTATTTTACATTTTATGCTTCGGGCGTTGACTTCTTAGGCCGTAACTTTTCGATCTGGTGGAGCAACGCCCTGGAGTAAAGCCTAGGTTGCGCGGAACGTAGAATTGGACATCACTTTCAAACTGGTTGCAATTATTCCTGTTATATGATGGAAACACTGTTGTATTTTTATTGCATTTTATGCTTCGGGCATTGACTTCTAAGGCCCTAACTATTCGATCTGGTGGAGCACCGCCCTAGAGTGAAGCCTAGGTTGCCCGGAACGTAGAAATGACCATCACTTTCAAACTGGTTGCAATTGTTCCTGTTATATGATGGAAACACTGTTGTATTTTTATTGCATTTTATGCTTCGGGCGTTGACTTCTAAGGCCCTAACTATTCGATCTGGTGGAGCACCGCCCTAGAGTGAAGCCTAGGTTGCCCGGAACGTAGAAATGACCATCACTTTCAAACTGGTTGCAATTATTCCTGTTATATGATGGAAAAACTGTTGTATATATATTGTATTTTATGCTTCGGGCGTTGACTGCTAAGGCCCTAACGATTCAATCTGTTGGATCAACGCCCTAGTGTGAAGCCTAGGTTGCTCGGAATGTAGAAATGACCATAACATTCACACTGGTTGAAATTATTCGTTTAATACGATAGAAAAGCTGTTGCATCTTCATTGTATTTTATGATTCTGGCGTTGACTTCTAAGGCCCTAACTATTCGATCTGGTGGAGCAACGCCCTAGAGTGAAGCCTAGGTTGCCCGGAACGTAGAAATGACCATCACTTTCAAGCTGGTTGCAATTAATCCTTTTATACGATGGAAAAACTGTTGTATTTTTATTGCATTTTATGCTTCGGCCATTGACTTCTAAGGCCCTAACTATTCAATCTGTTGGAGCAACGCCCTAGGGTGTAGCCTAGGTTGCCCGGAAAGTAGAAATGACCACAACTTTCACACTGGTTGAAATTATTCGTTTTATAGGATGGAAAAACTGTTATATTTATATTGTATTTTATGCTTCTGGCGTTGATTTCTTAGGCCCTAACTATTCAATCTGGTGGAACGACGCCCTAGAGTGAGGCCTAGGTTGCCCGGAACGTAGAAATGACCATCACTTCCCTACTGGTAGCAATTATTCGTTTTATACGATGGAAAAACTGTTGTGTTTATATTGTATTTTATGCTTCTGGCGTTGACTTCTAAGGCACTAACTATTCGATCTGGTGGAGCAACGCCCTAGAGTAAAGCCTAGGTTGCCCGGAACGTAGAAGTGACCATCACTTTCAAACTGGTTGCAATTAATCCTTTTATACGATGGAAAAACTGATGTATTTTTATTGCATTTTATGCTTCCGGCGTTGACTTCTAAGGCCCTAACTATTCAATCTGTTGGAGCAACGCCCTAGGGTGAAGCCTAGGTTGTCCGGAACGTAGAAATGACGTTAACTTTCGTACTGGTTGCAATTACTCGTTTTATAGGATTGAAAAACTGTTGTATTTATATCGTATTTTATGCTTCTGGCGTTGCCTTCTTAGGCCCTAACTGTTCGATCTCGTGGAACAACGCCCTAGAGTGAAGCCTAGGTTACCCGGAACGTAGAGATGTCCAGTACTTTCTCACTGTTTGCAGTTAGTCCTGCTATACGATGGAAAAACTGTTGCATCTTTATTGAATTTTATGCTTCTGGCGTTGACTTCTAAGGCCCTAACTATTCTATCAGGTGGATCAACGCCCTAGTGTGAAGCCTAGGTTGCCCGGAACGTAGAAGTGACCATAACTTTCACACTGGTTGCTATTATCCGTTTTATACGATGGAAAAACTGTTATATTTATATTGTATCTTATGCTTCTGGCGTTGACTTCTTAGGCCCTAACAATTCGATCTGGTGGAACAACGCCCTAGAGTGAAGCCTAGGTTGCCCGAAACGTAGAAATGACGTTAACTTTCATACTGGTTGCAATTATTCTTTTTATACGATGGAAAAACAGTTCTATTTATTTTGTATTTTATGCTTCGGCCGTTGACTTCTAAGGCACTAACTATTCGATCTGGTGGAACAACGACCTGGGGTGAAGCCTAGGTTACCCGGAACGTAGAAATGACCAGTACTTTCACACTGTTTGCAGTTATTCCTGCTATACGATGGAAAAACTGTTGCATCTTTATTGAATTTTATGCTTCTGGCGTTGACTTCTAAGGCCCTAACTATTCTATCTGGTGGATCAACGCCCTGGAGTGAAGCCTAGGTTACCCGGAACGTAGAGATGTCCAGTACTTTCTCACTGTTTGCAGTTAGTCCTGCTATACGATAGAAAAACTGTTGCACCTTTATTGAATTTAATGCTTCTGGCGTTGACTTCTAAGGCCCTAACTATTCTATCTGGTGGATCAACGCCCTGGAGTGAAGCCTAGGTTGCTCGGAATGTAGAAATGACCATAACATTCACACTGGTTGAAATTATTCGTTTTTTACGATGCAAAAACTGTTATATTTATATTGTATTTTATGCTTCTGGCGTTGATTTCTTAGGCCCTAACTACTCAATCCGGTGGAACAACGCCCTAGAGTGAGGCCTAGGTTGCCCGGAACGTAGAAATGAGCATAACTTTCACACTGGCTGCTATTATTCGTTTTATACGATGGAAAAGCTGTTGTTTTTATATTGTATTTTATGCTTCCGGTGTTGACTTCTTAGACCCTAACTCTTCGATCTGGTGGAGCAACGCCTCAGAGTTGAGTCTAGGACGCCCGAAACGTCGAAATGATCGTTACTTTCGCACTGGTTGCAATTGGTTATGCTATACAATGGAAAAACTGTTGTATTTATACTGTATTTTATACTTCGGGCGTTGACTTCTAAGGCCCTAACTATTCCATCTGGTGGAACAACGACCTAGGGTGAAGCCTAGGTTGCCCTGAACGTAGAAATGACCATAACTTTCACACCGGTAGCTATTATACGTTTTATACAATGGAAAAACTGTACTATTTACTTTGTATTTTATGCTTCGGGCGTTGACTTCTAAGGCCCTAGCTATTCGATCTGGTGGAGCAACGCCCTAGAGTGAAGCCTAGGTTGCCCGGAACGTAGAAGTGACCATCACTTTCAAACTGGTTGCAATTAATCCTTTTATACGATGGAAAAGCTGTTGTATTTATATTGTATTTTATGCTTCTGGCGTTGACTTCTTAGGCCCTAACTGTTCGATCTGGTGGAACATCGCCCTAGAGTGAAGCCTAGGTTACCCGGAACGTAGAAATGACCAGTACTTTCACACTGTTTGCAGTTATTCCTGCTATACGATGGAAAAACTGTTGCATCTTTATTGAATTTTATGCTTCTGGCGTTGACTTCTAAGGCCCTAACTATTCTATCTGGAGGACCAACGCCCTAGAGTGAAGCCTAGGCTGCTCGGAATGTAGAAATGACCATAACATTCACACTGGTTGAAATTATTCGTTTTATACGATGGAAAAACTGTTGTATTTATATTGTATTTTATGCTTCTGGCGTTGATTTCTTAGGCCCTAACTATTCAGTCTGGTGGAACAACGCCCTAGCGTGAGGCCTAGGTTGCCCGGAACATAGAAATGACCATCACTTCCATACTGGTAGCAATTATTCGTTTTATACGATGGAAAAACTGTTGTGTTTATATTGTGTTTTATGCTTCTGGCGTTGACTTCTAAGGCACTAACTATTCGATCTGGTGGAGCAACGCCCTAGAGTAAAGCCTAGGTTGCCCGGAACGTAGAAATGACCATCACTTTCAAACTGGTTGCAATTAATCCTTTTGTACGATGGAAAAGCTGTTGTATTTTTATTGCATTTTATGCTTCCGGCGTTGGCTTCTAAGGCCCTAACTATTCAATCTGTTGGAGGAACGCCCTAGGGTGTAGCCTAGTTTGCCCGGAAAGTAGAAATGACCACAACTTTCATACTGGTTGCAATTACTCGTTTTATATGATAGAAAAACTGTTGTATATATATTGTATTTTATGCTTCTGGCGTTCACTGCTTAGGCACTAACTATTCGATCTGGTGGAGCAACGCCATAGAGTGAAGCCAAGGTTGCCCGGAACGTAGAAATGACCATCACTTTCAAACTGGTTGCAATTATTCCGGTTATATGATGGAAAAACTGTTATATTTATATTGTATCTTATGCTTCTGGCGTTGACTTCTTAGGCCCTAACGATTCAATCTGTTGGATCAACGCCCTAGAGTGAAGCCTAGGTTGCTCGGAATGTAGAAATGACCATAACATTCACACTGGTTGCTATTATTCGTTTTATACGGTGGAAAAACTGTTATATTTATATTGTATTTTATGCTTCTGGCATTGCCTTCTTAGGCCCTAACTGTTCGATCTGGTGGAAGATCGCCCTAGAGTGAAGCCTAGGTTACCCGGAACGTAGAAATGACCAGTACTTTCACACTGTTTGCAGTTATTCCTGCTATACGATGGAAAAACTGTTGCATCTTTATAGAATTTTATGCTTCTGGCGTTGACTGCTAAGGCCCTAACGATTCAATCTGTTGGATAAACGCCCTAGAGTGAAGCCTAGGTTGCTCGGAATGTAGAAATGACCATAACATTCACACTGGTTGAAATTATTCGTTTAATACGATAGAAAAGCTGTTGCATCTTCATTGTATTTTATGTTTCTGGCGTTGACTTCTAAGGCCCTAACTATTCGATGTGGTGGAGCAACGCCCTAGAGTGAAGCCTAGGTTGCCCGGAACGTAGAAATGACCATCACATTCAAGCTGGTTGCAATTATTCTTTTTATACGATGGAAAAACTGTTGTATTTTTATTGCATTTTATGCTTCGGCCATTGACTTCTAAGGCCCTAACTATTCAATCTGTTGGAGCAACGCCCTAGGGTGTAGCCTAGGTTGCCCGGAAAGCAGAAATGACCACAACTTTCACACTGGTTGAAATTATTCGTTTTATACGATGGAAAATCTGTTATATTTATATTGTATTTTATGCTTCTGGCGTTGATTTCATAGACCCTAACTATTCAATCTGGTGGAACGACGCCCTAGAGTGAGGCCTAGGTTGCCCGGAACGTAGAAATGACCATCACTTCCTTACTGGAAGCAATTATTCGTTTTATACGACGGAAAAACTGTTGTGTTTATATTGTATTTTATGCTTCTGGCGCTGACTTCTGAGGCCGTAGCTATTGGATGTGGTGGAGCAACGCCCTAGAGTGAAGCAAAGGTTGCCCGGAACGTAGAAATGACCATCACTTTCAAACTGGTTGCAATTATTCCTGTTATAGGATGGAAGAACTGTTGTATTTATATTGTATTTTATGCTGCTGGCGTTCACTTCTTGGGCCCTAACTATTCGACCTGGTGGAGCAACGACCTGGGGTGAAGCCTAGGTTGCCCGGAACGTAGAAATAACCATAACTTTCACACTGGTTGCAATTATTCGTTTTATACGATGGAAAAACTGTTCTATTTATTTTGTATTTAATGCTTCGGGCGTTGGCTTCTAAGGCCCTAACTGTTTGATATGGTGGAGCAACGCCCTACAGTGAAGCCTATGTTGCCCGGAACGTAGAAATGAGCATAACTTTCACACTGGCTGCTATTATTCGTTTTATACGATGGAAAAGCTGTTGTTTTTATATTGTATTTTATGCTTCCGGTGTTGACTTCTTAGACCCTAACTCTTCGATCTGGTGGAGCAACGCCTCAGAGTTGAGTCTAGGACGCCCGAAACGTCGAAATGATCGTTACTTTCGCACTGGTTGCAATTGGTTATGCTATACAATGGAAAAACTGTTGTATTTATACTGTATTTTATACTTCGGGCGTTGACTTCTAAGGCCCTAACTATTCCATCTGGTGGAACAACGACCTAGGGTGAAGCCTAGGTTGCCCGGAACGTAGAAATGACCATAACTTTCACACCGGTAGCAATTATACGTTTTATACAATGGAAAAACTGTACTATTTACTTTGTATTTTATGCTTCGGGCGTTGACTTCTAAGACCCTAGCTATTCGATCTGGTGGAGCAACGCCCTAGAGTGAAGCCTAGGTTGCCCGGAACGTAGAAGTGACCATCACTTTCAAACTGGTTGCAATTAATCCTTTTATACGATGGAAAAGCTGTTGCATTTTTTTGCATTTTATGCGTCGGGCGTTGACTTCTAAGGCCCTAACTATTCAATCTGTTGGAGCGACGCCCTAGGGTGAAGCCTAGGTTGCTCGGAACGTAGAAATGACGTTAACTTTCATACTGGTTGCAATTACTCGTTTTATACGATTGAAAAACTGTTGTATTTGTATTGTATTTTATGCTTCTGGCGTTGACTTCTTATGCCCTAACTATTCCATCTGGTGGAACAACGCCCTATGGTGAAGCCTAGGTTGCCCGGCACGTAGAAATGACCATAACTTTCACAACGGTAGCAATTAATCGTTTCATACGATGGAAAAACTGTTCTATTTATATTGTATCTTATGCTTCTGGCGTTGACTTCTTAGGCCCTAACAATTCGATCTGGTGGAACAACGACCTAGGGTGAAGTCTAGGTTGCCCGGATCATAGAAATGACCATAACTTTCACACCGGTAGCAATTATTCGTTTTATACGATGGTAAAACTGTTCTATTTATTTTGTATTTTATGCTTCGGGTGTTGACTTCTAAGGCCCTAACTATTCAATCTGTTGGATCAACGCCCTGGGGTGAAGCCTAGGTTGCCGGAACGTAGAAATGACCATAACTTTCACACTGGTTGCTATTATTCGTTTTATACGATGGAAAAACTGTTCTATTTATTTTGTATTTTATGCTTCGGGCGTTGACTTCTAAGGAACTAACTGTTTGATCTGGTGGAGCAACGCCCTAGAGTGAAGCCTAAGTTGCCCGGAACGTAGCAATTACCATCACTTTCAAACTGGTTGCAAATATTCCTGTTATATAATGGAAAAACTGTTGTATTTTTATTGCATTTTATGCTTCGGGCATTAACTTCTAAGGCCCCAACTATTTAATCTGTAAGAGCAACGCCCTATGGTGTCGCCCAGGTTGCCCGTAAAGTAGAAATGACCCTAGCTTTCATACTGGTTGCAATTATTCGTTTTGTATGATGGAAAAACTGTTGTATTTATATTGTATTTTTTGCTTCTGGCGTTCACTTCTTATGCCCTAACTAAGCGATCTGGTGGAGTAACGCCCTATGGTGAAGCCTAGGTTGACCGGAACGTAGAAATGACCATCACTTTCAAACTGGTTGCAATTATTCCTGTTATAGGATGGAAGAACTGTTGTATTTATAGTGTATTTTATGCTGCTGGCGTTCACTTCTTCGGCCCTAACTATTCGATCTGGTGGAGCAACGCCCCACAGTGAAGCCTAGGTTGCCCGGAACGTAGAAGTGACCACCACTTTCAAACTGGATGCAATTAATCCTTTTATACGATGGAAAAACTGTTGCATTTTTATTGCATTTTATGCGCCGGGCGTTGACTTCTAAGGCACTAACTATTCGATCTGGTGGAGCAACGCCCTAGAGTGACGCCAAGGTTGCCCGGAACGTAGAAATGACCATCACTTTAAAACTGGTTGCAATTATTCCGGTTATATGGTGGAAAAACTGTTATATTTATATTGTATCTTATGCTTCTGGCGTTGACTTCTAAGGCCCTAACTATTCAATCTGTTGGAGCAACGCCCTAGCGTGAAGCCTAGGTTGCCCGGAACGTAGAGATGACCATAACTTTCACACTGGTTGCTATTATACGTTTTATACAATGGAAAAACTGTTCTATTTATTTTGTATTTTATGCTTCGGGCGTTGACTTCTAAGGCCCTAACTGTTTGATCTGGTGGAGCAACGCCGTAGAGTGAAGCCTAGGTTGCCCGGAACGTAGAAGTGACCATAACTTTCACACTGGTTGCTATTATTCGTTCTATACGATGGAAAAACTGTTATATTTATATTGTATCTTATGCTTCTGGCGTTGACTTCTTAGGCCCTAACAATTCGATCTGGTGGAACAACGCCCTAGAGTGAAGCCTAGGTTGCCCGAAACGTAGAAATGACGTTAACTTTCATACTGGTTGCAATTATTCGTTTTATACGATGGAAAAACAGTTCTATTTATTTTGTATTTTATGCTTCGGCCGTTGACTTCTAAGGCACTAACTATTCGATCTGGTGGTACAACGCCCTAGAGTGAAGCCTAGGTTACCCGGAACGTAGAAATGACCAGTACTTTCACACTGTTTGCAGTTATTCCTGCTATACGATGGAAAAACTGTTGCATCTTTATAGAATTTTATGCTTCTGGCGTTGACTGCTAAGGCCCTAACGATTCAATCTGTTGGATCAACGCCCTAGAGTGAAGCCTAGGTTGCTCGGAATGTAGAAATGACCATAACATTCACACTGGTTGAAATTATTCGTTTAATACGATAGAAAAGCTGTTGCATCTTCATTGTATTTTATGATTCTGGCGCTGACTTCTAAGGCCCTAACTATTCGATCTGGTGGAGCAAAGCCCTAGAGTGAAGCCTAGGTTGCCCGGAACGTAGAAATGACCATCACATTCAAGCTGGTTGCAATTAATCCTTTTATACGATGGAAAGACTGTTGTATTTTTATTGCATTTTATGCTTCGGCCATTGACTTCTAAGGCCCTATCTATTCAATCTGTTGGAGCAACGCCCTAGGGTGTAGCCTAGGTTGCCCGGAAAGTAGAAATGACCACAACTTCCACACTGGTTGAAATTATTCGTTTTATACGATGGAAAAACTGTTATATTTATATTGTATTTTATGCTTCTGGCGTTGATTTCATAGACCCTAACTATTCAATCTGGTGGAACGACGCCCTAGAGTGAGGCCTAGGTTGCCCGGAACGTAGGAATGACCATCACTTCCTTACTGGTAGCAATTATTCGTTTTATACGACGGAAAAACTGTTGTGTTTATATTGTATTTTATGCTTCTGGCGTTGACTTCTAAGGCACTAACTATTCGATCTGGTGGAACAACGTCCTAGGGTGAAGCCTAGGTTACCCGGAACGTAGAAATGACCAGTACTTTCACACTGTTTGCAGTTATTCCTGCTATACGATGGAAAAACTGTTGCATCTTTATTGAATTTTATGCTTCTGGCGTTGACTTCTAAGGCCCTAACTATTCTATCTGGTGGATCAACGCCCTGGAGTGAAGCCTAGGTTACCCGGAACGTAGAGATGTCCAGCACTTTCTCACTGTTTGCAGTTAGTCCTGCTATACGATGGAAAAACTGTTGCACCTTTATTGAATTTAATGCTTCTGGCGTTGACTTCTAAGGCCCTAACTATTCTATCTGGTGGATCAACGCCCTGGAGTGAAGCCTAGGTTGCTCGGAATGTAGAAATGACCATAACATTCACACTGGTTGAAATTATTCGTTTTTTACGATGCAAAAACTGTTATATTTATATTGTATTTTATGCTTCTGGCGTTGATTTCTTAGGCCCTAACTACTCAATCCGGTGGAACAACGCCCTAGAGTGAGGCCTAGGTTGCCCGGAACGTAGAAATGAGCATAACTTTCACACTGGCTGCTATTATTCGTTTTATACGATGGAAAAGCTGTTGTTTTTATATTGTATTTTATGCTTCCGGTGTTGACTTCTTAGACCCTAACTCTTCGATCTGGTGGAGCAACGCCTCAGAGTTGAGTCTAGGACGCCCGAACCGTCGAAATGATCGTTACTTTCGCACTGGTTGCAATTGGTTATGCTATACAATGGAAAAACTGTTGTATTTATACTGTATTTTATACTTCGGGCGTTGACTTCTAAGGCCCTAACTATTCCATCTGGTGGAACAACGACCTAGGGTGAAGCCTAGGTTGCCCTGAACGTAGAAATGACCATAACTTTCACACCGGTAGCTATTATACGTTTTATACAATGGAAAAACTGTACTATTTACTTTGTATTTTATGCTTCGGGCGTTGACTTCTAAGGCCCTATCTATTCGATCTGGTGGAGCAACGCCCTAGAGTGAAGCCTAGGTTGCCCGGAACGTAGAAGTGACCATCACTTTCAAACTGGTTGCAATTAATCCTTTTATACGATGGAAAAGCTGTTGTATTTATATTGTATTTTATGCTTCTGGCGTTGACTTCTTAGGCCCTAACTGTTCGATCTGGTGGAACATCGCCCTAGAGTGAAGCCTAGGTTACCCGGAACGTAGAAATGACCAGTACTTTCACACTGTTTGCAGTTATTCCTGCTATACGATGGAAAAACTGTTGCATCTTTATTGAATTTTATGCTTCTGGCGTTGACTTCTAAGGCCCTAACTATTCTATCTGGTGGACCAACGCCCTAGAGTGAAGCCTAGGCTGCTCGGAATGTAGAAATGACCATAACATTCACACTGGTTGAAATTATTCGTTTTATACGATGGAAAAACTGTTGTATTTATATTGTATTTTATGCTTCTGGCGTTGATTTCTTAGGCCCTAACTATTCAGTCTGGTGGAACAACGCCCTAGCGTGAGGCCTAGGTTGCCCGGAACATAGAAATGACCATCACTTCCATACTGGTAGCAATTATTCGTTTTATACGATGGAAAAACTGTTGTGTTTATATTGTGTTTTGTGCTTCTGGCGTTGACTTCTAAGGCACTAACTATTCGATCTGGTGGAGCAACGCCCTAGAGTAAAGCCTAGGTTGCCCGGAACGTAGAAATGACCATCACTTTCAAACTGGTTGCAATTAATCCTTTTGTACGATGGAAAAGCTGTTGTATTTTTATTGCATTTTATGCTTCCGGCGTTGGCTTCTAAGGCCCTAACTATTCAATCTGTTGGAGGAACGCCCTAGGGTGTAGCCTAGTTTGCCCGGAACGTAGAAATGACCACAACTTTCATACTGGTTGCAATTACTCGTTTTATATGATAGAAAAACTGTTGTATATATATTGTATTTTATGCTTCTGGCGTTCACTTCTTAGGCACTAACTATTCGATCTGGTGGAGCAACGCCATATAGTGAAGCCAAGGTTGCCCGGAACGTAGAAATGACCATCACTTTCAAACTGGTTGCAATTATTCCGGTTATATGATGGAAAAACTGTTATATTTATATTGTATCTTATGCTTCTGGCGTTGACTTCTTAGGCCCTAACGATTCAATCTGTTGGATCAACGCCCTAGAGTGAAGCCTAGGTTGCTCGGAATGTAGAAATGACCATAACATTCACACTGGTTGCTATTATTCGTTTTATACGGTGGAAAAACTGTTATATTTATATTGTATTTTATGCTTCTTGCGTTGCCTTCTTAGGCCCTAACTGTTCGATCTGGTGGAAGATCGCCATAGAGTGAAGCCTAGGTTACCCGGAACGTAGAAATGACCAGTACTTTCACACTGTTTGCAGTTATTCCTGCTATACGATGGAAAAACTGTTGCATCTTTATAGAATTTTATGCTTCTGGCGTTGACTGCTAAGGCCCTAACGATTCAATCTGTTGGATCAACGCCCTAGAGTGAAGCCTAGGTTGCTCGGAATGTAGAAATGACCATAACTTTCACACTGGTTGAAATTATTCGTTTAATACGATAGAAAAGCTGTTGCATCTTCATTGTATTTTATGTTTCTGGCGTTGACTTCTAAGGCCCTAACTATTCGATGTGGTGGAGCAACGCCCTAGAGTGAAGCCTAGGTTGCCCGGAACGTAGAAATGACCATCACATTCAAGCTGGTTGCAATTAATCTTTTTATACGATGGAAAAACTGTTGTATTTATATTGTATTTTATGCTTCTGGCGTTGATTTCTTAGGCCCTAACTATTCAGTCTGGTGGAACAACGCCCTAGTGTGAGGCCTAGGTTGCCCGGAACATAGAAATGACCATCACTTCCATACTGGTAGCAATTATTCGTTTTATACGATGGAAAAACTGTTGTGTTTATATTGTGTTTTATGCTTCTGGCGTTGACTTCTAAGGCACTAACTATTCGATCTGGTGGAGCAACGCCCTAGAGTAAAGCCTAGGTTGCCCGGAACGTAGAAATGACCATCACTTTCAAACTGGTTGCATTAATCCTTTTGTACGATGGAAAAGCTGTTGTATTTTTATTGCATTTTATGCTTCCGACGTTGGCTTCTAAGGCCCTAACTATTCAATCTGTTGGAGGAACGCCCTAGGGTGTAGCCTAGTTTGCCCGGAAAGTAGAAATGACCACAACTTTCATACTGGTTGCAATTACTCGTTTTATATGATAGAAAAACTGTGGTATATATATTGTATTTTATGCTTCTGGCGTTCACTTCTTAGGCACTAACTATTCGATCTGGTGGAGCAACGCCATATAGTGAAGCCAAGGTTGCCCGGAACGTAGAAATGACCATCACTTTCAAACTGGTTGCAATTATTCCGGTTATATGATGGAAAAACTGTTATATTTATATTGTATCTTATGCTTCTGGCGTTGACTTCTTAGGCCCTAACGATTCAATCTGTTGGATCAACGCCCTAGAGTGAAGCCTAGGTTGCTCGGAATGTAGAAATGACCATAACATTCACACTGGTTGCTATTATTCGTTTTATACGGTGGAAAAACTGTTATATTTATATTGTATTTTATGCTTCTGGCGTTGCCTTCTTAGGCCCTAACTGTTCGATCTGGTGGAAGATCGCCATAGAGTGAAGCCTAGGTTACCCGGAACGTAGAAATGACCAGTACTTTCACACTGTTTGCAGTTATTCCTGCTATACGATGGAAAAACTGTTGCATCTTTATAGAATTTTATGCTTCTGGCGTTGACTGCTAAGGCCCTAACGATTCAATCTGTTGGATCAACGCCCTAGAGTGAAGCCTAGGTTGCTAGGAATGTAGAAATGACCATAACATTCACACTGGTTGAAATTATTCGTTTAATACGATAGAAAAGCTGTTGCATCTTCATTGTATTTTATGTTTCTGGCGTTGACTTCTAAGGCCCTAACTATTCGATGTGGTGGAGCAACGCCCTAGAGTGAAGCCTAGGTTGCCCGGAACGTAGAAATGACCATCACATTCAAGCTGGTTGCAATTAATCTTTTTATACGATGGAAAAACTGTTGTATTTTTATTGCATTTTATGCTTCGGCCATTGACTTCTAAGGCCCTAACTATTCAATCTGTTGGAGCAACGCCCTAGGGTGTAGCCTAGGTTGCCCGGAAAGCAGAAATGACCACAACTTTCACACTGGTTGAAATTATTCGTTTTATACGATGGAAAATCTGTTATATTTATATTGTATTTTATGCTTCTGGCGTTGATTTCATAGACCCTAACTATTCAATCTGGTGGAACGACGCCCTAGAGTGAGGCCTAGGTTGCCCGGAACGTAGAAATGACCATCACTTCCTTACTGGAAGCAATTATTCGTTTTATACGACGGAAAAACTGTTGTGTTTATATTGTATTTTATGCTTCTGGCGTTGACTTCTAAGGCACTAACTATTCGATCTGGTGGAGCAACGCCCTAGAGTAAAGCCTAGGTGGCCCGGAACGTAGAAGTGACCATCACTTTCAAACTGGTTGCAATTAATCCTTTTATACGATGGAAAAACTGATGTATTTTTATTGCATTTTATGCTTCCGGCGTTGACTTCTAAGGCCCTAACTATTCAATGTGTTGGAGCAACGCCCTAGGGTGAAGCCTAGGTTGTCCGGAACGAAGAAATGACGTTAACTTTCGTACTGGTTGCAATTACTCGTTTTATACGATTGAAAAACTGTTGTATTTATATCGTATTTTATGCTTCTGGCGTTGCCTTCTTAGGCCCTAACTGTTCGATCTGGTGGAACAACGCCCTAGAGTGAAGCCTAGGTTACCCGGAACGTAGAGATGTCCAGTACTTTCTCACTGTTTGCAGTTAGTCCTGCTATACGATGGAAAAACTGTTGCATCTTTATTGAATTTTATGCTTCTGGCGTTGACTTCTAAGGCCCTAACTATTCTATCAGGTGGATCAACGCCCTAGTGTGAAGCCTAGGTTGCCCGGAACGTAGAAGTGACCATAACTTTCACACTGGTTGCTATTATCCGTTCTATACGATGGAAAAACTGTTATATTTATATTGTATCTTATGCTTCTGGCGTTGACTTCTTAGGCCCTAACAATTCGATCTGGTGGAACAACGCCCTAGAGTGAAGCCTAGGTTGCCCGAAACGTAGAAATGACGTTAACTTTCATACTGGTTGCCTTTATTCTTTTTATACGATGGAAAAACAGTTCTATTTATTTTGTATTTTATGCCTCGGCCGTTGACTTCTAAGGCACTAACTATTCGATCTGGTGGAACAACGCCCTGGAGTGAAGCCTAGGTTGCTCGGAATGTAGAAATGACCATAACATTCACACTGGTTGAAATTATTCGTTTTATACGATGCAAAAACTGTTATATTTATATTGTATTTTATGCTTCTGGCGTTGATTTCTTAGGCCCTAACTACTCAATCTGGTGGAACAACGCCCTAGAGTGAGGCCTAGGTTGCCCGGAACGTAGAAATGACCATCACTTCCATACTGGTAGCAATTATTCGTTTTATACGATGGAAAAACAGTTGTGTTTATACTGTATTTTATGCTTCTGGCGCTGACTTCTGAGGCCGTAGCTATTGGATGTGGTGGAGCAACGCCCTAGAGTGAAGCAAAGGTTGCCCGGAACGTAGAAATGACCATCACTTTCAAACTGGTTGCAATTATTCCTGTTATAGGATGGAAGAACTGTTGTATTTATATTGTATTTTATGCTGCTGGCGTTCACTTCTTGGGCCCTAACTATTCGACCTGGTGGAGCAACGACCTGGGGTGAAGCCTAGGTTGCCCGGAACGTAGAAATAACCATAACTTTCACACTGGTTGCAATTATTCGTTTTATACGATGGAAAAACTGTTCTATTTATTTTGTATTTAATGCTTCGGGCGTTGGCTTCTAAGGCCCTAACTGTTTGATCTGGTGGAGCAACGCCCTACAGTGAAGCCTATGTTGCCCGGAACGTAGAAATGAGCATAACTTTCACACTGGCTGCTATTATTCGTTTTATACGATGGAAAAGCTGTTGTTTTTATATTGTATTTTATGCTTCCGGTGTTGACTTCTTAGAACCTAACTCTTCGATCTGGTGGAGCAACGCCTCAGAGTTGAGTCTAGGACGCCCGAAACGTCGAAATGATCGTTACTTTCGCACTGGTTGCAATTGGTTATGCTATACAATGGAAAAACTGTTGTATTTATACTGTATTTTATACTTCGGGCGTTGACTTCTAAGGCCCTAACTATTCCATCTGGTGGAACAACGACCTAGGGTGAAGCCTAGGTTGCCCGGAACGTAGAAATGACCATAACTTTCACACCGGTAGCAATTATACGTTTTATACAATGGAAAAACTGTACTATTTACTTTGTATTTTATGCTTCGGGCGTTGACTTCTAAGGCCCTAGCTATTCGATCTGGTGGAGCAACGCCCTAGAGTGAAGCCTAGGTTGCCCGGAACGTAGAAGTGACCATCACTTTCAAACTGGTTGCAATTAATCCTTTTATACGATGGAAAAGCTGTTGCATTTTTTTGCATTTTATGCGTCGGGGGTTGACTTCTAAGGCCCTAACTATTCAATCTGTTGGAGCGACGCCCTAGGGTGAAGCCTAGGTTGCTCGGAACGTAGAAATGACGTTAACTTTCATACTGGTTGCAATTACTCGTTTCATACGATTGAAAAACTGTTGTATTTGTATTGTATTTTATGCTTCTGGCGTTGACTTCTTATGCCCTAACTATTCCATCTGGTGGAACAACGCCCTATGGTGAAGCCTAGGTTGCCCGGCACGTAGAAATGACCATAACTTTCACAACGGTAGCAATTAATCGTTTCATACGATGGAAAAACTGTTCTATTTATATTGTATCTTATGCTTCTGGCGTTGACTTCTTAGGCCCTAACAATTCGATCTGGTGGAACAACGACCTAGGGTGAAGTCTAGGTTGCCCGGATCATAGAAATGACCATAACTTTCACACTGGTAGCAATTATTCGTTTTATACGATGGTAAAACTGTTCTATTTATTTTGTATTTTATGCTTCGGGTGTTGACTTCTAAGGCCCTAACTATTCAATCTGTTGGATCAACGCCCTGGGGTGAAGCCTAGGTTGCCGGAACGTAGAAATGACCATATCTCTCACACTGGTTGCTATTATTCGTTTTATACAATGCAAAAACTGTTGTATTTATTTTGTATTTTATGCTTCGGGCGTTGACTTCCAAGGCCCTAACTGTTTTATCTGGTGGAGCAACGCCCTAGAGTGAAGCCTAGGTTGCCCGGAACGTAGAAATGACCATCACTTTCAAGCTGGTTGCAATTAATACTTTTATACGATGGAAAAACTGTTGTATTTTTATTGCATTTTATGGTTCGGCCATTGACTTCTAAGGCCCTAACTATTCAATCTGTTGGAGCAACGCCCTAGGGTGTAGCCTACGTTGCCCGGAAAGTCGAAATGACCACAACTTTCATACTGGTTGCAATTACTCGTTTTATCTGATAGAAAAACTGTTGTATTTATATTGTATTTTATGCTTCTGGCGTTCACTTCTTTGGCCCTAACTATTCGATCTGTTGGAACAACGCCCTGGGGTGAAGCCTAGGTTGCCGGAACGTAGAAATGACCATAACTTTCACACAGGTTGCTATTATTCGTTTTATACGATGGAAAAACTGTTCTATTTATTTTGTATTTTATGCTTCGGGCGTTGACTTCCAAGGCCCTAACTGTTTTATCTGGTGGAGCAACGCCCTAGAGTAGAGCCTATGTTGCCCGGAACGTAGAAGTGAGCATCACTTTCAAACTGGTTGCAATTAATCCTTTTATACGATGGAAAAACTGTTGTATTTTTATTGCATTTTATGCTTCGGGCATTGGCTTCTAAGGCCCTAACTATTCAATCTGTTGGAGCATCGCCCTAGGGTGTAGCCTAGGTTGCCCGGAAAGTAGAAATGACCACAACTTTCATACTGGTTGCAATTACTCGTTTTATATGATAGAAAAACTGCTGCATTTATATTGTATTTTATGCTTCTGGCGTTCACTTCTTAGGCCCTAACTATTCGATCTGGTGGAACAACGCCCTGGGGTGAAGCCTATGTTGCCGGAACGTAGAAATGGCCATAACTTTCACACTGGTTGCTATTATTCGTTTTATACGATGGAAAAACTGTTCTATTTATTTTGTATTTTATGCTTCGGGCGTTGACTTCTAAGGAACTATCTGTTTGATCTGGTGGAGCAACGCCCTAGAGTGAAGCCTAGGTTGCCCGGAACGTAGAAATGACCATAACTTTCACACTGGATGCTATTATTCGTTCTATACGATGGAAAAACTGTTATATTTATATTGTATCTTATGCTGCTGGCGTTGACTTCTTAGGCCCTAACAATTCGATCTGGTGGAACAACGCCCTAGAGTGATGCCTAGGTTGCCTGGAACGTACAAATGACCATCACTTTCACACGGGTTGCAATTATTCCTGTTACAGGATGGAAAGACTGTTGTATTTTTATTGTATTTTATGCTTCAGGCGTTGACTTCTGAGGCCGTAGCTATTCGATGTGGTGGAAGAACGCCATAGAGTGAAGCCTAGGTTGCCCGGAACGTCGAAATGACCATAACCTTCATACTGGTTGCAATTATTCGTTTTATACGTTGGAAAAACTGTTGTATTTATATTGTATTTTATGCTTCTGGCGTTGTCTTCTAAGGCACTAACTATTCGATCTGGTGGAGCAACGCCCTAGAGTCAAACCTAGGTTGTCCGGAACGTAGAAATGACGTTAACTTTCGTACTGGTTGCAATTACTCGTTTTATACGATTGAAAAACTGTTGTATTTATATTGTATTTTATGCTTCTGGCGTTGACTTCTTATGCCCTAACTATTCCATCTGGTGGAACAACGCCCTATGGTAAAGCCTAGGTTGCCCGGAACGTAGAAATGTCCATAACTTTCACACCGGTAGCAATTATTCGTTTTATACGATGGAAAAACTGATTTATTTTTATTGCATTTTATGCTTCCGGCGTTGACTTCTAAGGCCCTAACTATTCAATCTGTTGGAGCGACGCCCTAGGGTGAAGCCTAGGTTGCTCGGAACGTAGAAATGACGTTAACTTTCATACTGGTTGCAATTACTCGTTTTATACGATTGGAAAACTGTTGTATTTGTATTGTATTTTATGCTTCTGGCGTTGACTTCTTATGCCCTAACTATTCCATCTGGTGGAACAACGACCTAGGGTGAAGTCTAGGTTGCCCGGATCATAGAAATGACCATAACTTTCACAAGGTAGCAATTATTCGTTTTATACGATGGTAAAACTGTTCTATTTATTTTGTATTTTATGCTTCGGGTGTTGACTTCTAAGGCCCTAACTATTTAATCTGTTGGATCAACGCCCTGGGGTGAAGCCTAGGTTGCCGGAACGTAGAAATGACCATATCTCTCACACTGGTTGCTATTATTCGTTTTATACAATGCAAAAACTGTTGTATTTATTTTGTATTTTATGCTTCGGGCGTTGACTTCCAAGGCCCTAACTGTTTTATCTGGTGGAGCAACGCCCTAGAGTGAAGCCTAGGTTGCCCGGAACGTAGAAGTGACCATAACTTTCACACTGGTTGCTATTAGTCGTTCTATACGATGGAAAAACTGTTGTATTTATATTGTATTTTATGCTTCTGGCGTTGACTTCTTATGCCCTAACTATTCCATCTGGTGGAACAACGCCCTATGGTAAAGCCTAGGTTGCCCGGAACGTAGAAATGACCATCACTTTCAAGCTGGTTGCAATTAATACTTTTATACGATGGAAAAACTGTTGTATTTTTATTGCATTTTATGGTTCGGCCATTGACTTCTAAGGCCCTAACTATTCAATCTGTTGGAGCAACGCCCTAGGGTGTAGCCTACGTTGCCCGGAAAGTAGAAATGACCACAACTTTCATACTGGTTGCAATTACTCGTCTTATATGATAGAAAAACTGTTGTATTTATATTGTATTTTATGCTTCTGGCGTTCACTTCTTTGGCCCTAACTATTCGATCTGTTGGAACAACGCCCTGGGGTGAAGCCTAGGTTGCCGGAACGTAGAAATGACCATAACTTTCACACTGGTTGCTATTATTCGTTTTATACGATGGAAAAACTGTTCTATTTATTTTGTATTTTATGCTTCGGGCGTTGACTTCCAAGGCCCTAACTGTTTTATCTGGTGGAGCAACGCCCTAGAGTAGAGCCTAGGTTGCCCGGAACGTAGAAGTGAGCATCACTTTCAAACTGGTTGCAATTAATCCTTTTATACGATGGAAAAACTGTTGTATTTTTATTGCATTTTATGCTTCGGGCATTGGCTTCTAAGGCCCTAACTATTCAATCTGTTGGAGCATCGCCCTAGGGTGTAGCCTAGGTTGCCCGGAAAGTAGAAATGACCACAACTTTCATACTGGTTGCAATTACTCGTTTTATATGATAGAAAAACTGCTGCATTTATATTGTATTTTATGCTTCTGGCGTTCACTTCTTAGGCCCTAACTATTCGATCTGGTGGAACAACGCCCTGGGGTGAAGCCTATGTTGCCGGAACGTAGAAATGGCCATAACTTTCACACTGGTTGCTATTATTCGTTTTATACGATGGAAAAACTGTTCTATTTATTTTGTATTTTATGCTTCGGGCGTTGACTTCTAAGGAACTATCTGTTTGATCTGGTGGAGCAACGCCCTAGAGTGAAGCCTAGGTTGCCCGGAACGTAGAAATGTCCATAACTTTCACACCGGTAGCAATTATTCGTTTTATACGATGGAAAAACTGATTTATTTTTATTGCATTTTATGCTTCCGGCGTTGACTTCTAAGGCCCTAACTATTCAATCTGTTGGAGCAATGCCCTAGGGTGAAGCCTAGGTTGTCCGGAACGTAGAAATGACGTTAACTTACGTACTGATTGCAATTACTCGTTTTATACGATTGAAAAACTGTTGTATTTATATTGTATTTTATGCTTCTGGCGTTGACTTCTTATGCCCTAACTATCCCATCTGGTGGAACAACGCCCTATGGTAAAGCCTAGGTTGCCCGGAACATAGAAATGTCCATAACTTTCACACCGGTAGCAATTATTCGTTTTATACGATGGAAAAACTGTTCTGTTTATTTTGTATTTTATGCTTCGGGCGTTGACTTCTACGGCCCTAAATATTCAATCTGTTGAAGCAACGCCCTGCGTGAAGCCTAGGTTGCCCGGAAAGTAGAAATGACCATAATTTTCACACCGGTAGCAATTATTCGTTTTACACGATGGAAAAACTGTTCTATTTATTTTGTATTTTATGCATCGGGCGTTGACTTCTAAGGCCCTAACTACTCAATCTGTTGGAGCAACGCCCTAGGGTGAAGCCTAGGTTGCCCGGAAAGTAGAAATGACGTTAACTTCCACACTGGTTGCTATTATTCGTTCTATACGGAGGAAAAACTGTTATATTTATATTGTATCTTATGCTTCTGGCGTTGATTTCTTAGGCCCTAGCAACTCGATCTGGTGGAACAACGCCCTAGAGTGAAGCCTAGGTTGCCTGGAACGTACAAATGACCATCACTTCCACACGGGTTGCAATTATTCCTGTTATAGGATGGAAAGACTGTTGTATTTTTATTGTATTTTATGCTTCAGGCGTTGACTTCTGAGGCCGTAGCCATTCGATGTGGTGGATCAACGCTCTAGAGTGTAGCCTAGGTTGCTCGGAATGTAGAAATGACCATAACATTCACACTGGTTGAAATTATTCGTTTTATACGATGGAAAAACTGTTATATTTATATTGTATTTTATGCTTCTGGCGTTGATTTCTTAGGCCCTAGCTATTCAATCTGGTGGAACGACGCCCTAGAGTGAGGCCTAGGTTGCCCGGAACGTAGAAATGACCATCACTTCCTTACTGGTAGCAATTATTGGTTTTATACGATGGAAAAACTGTTGTGTATATATTGTATTTTATGCTTCTGGCGTTGACTTCTAAGGCACTAACTATTCGATCTGGTGGAGCAACGCCCTAGAGTAAAGCCTAGGTTGCCCGGAACGTAGAAGTGACCATCACTTTCAAACTGGTTCCAATTAGTCCTTTTATACGATGGAAAAACTGATGTATTTTTATTGCATTTTATGCTTCCGGCGTTGACTTCTAAGGCCCTGACTATTCAATCTGTTGGAGCAACGCCCTAGGGTGAAGCCTAGGTTGTCCGGAACGTAGAAATGACGTTAACTTTCGTACTGGTTGCAAATACTCGTTTTATACGATTGAAAAACTGTTGTATTTATATCGTATTTTATGCTTCTGGCGTTGACTTCTTATGCCCTAACTATTCCATCTGGTGGAACAACGCCCTATGGTAAAGCCTAGGTTGCCCGGAACGTAGAAATGTCCATAACTTTCACACCGGTAGCAATTATTTGTTTTATACGATGGAAAAACTGTTCTATTTATTTTGTATTTTATGCTTCGGGCGTTGACTTCTTAGGCCGTAACTTTTCGATCTGGTGGAGCAACGCCCTGGAGTAAAGCCTAGGTTGCGCGGAACGTAGAATTGGACATCACTTTCAAACTGGTTACAATTATTTCTGTTATATGATGGAAACACTGTTGTATTTTTATTGCATTTTATGCTTCGGGCATTGACTTCTAAGGCCCTAACTATTCGATCTGGTGGAGCACCGCCCTAGAGTGAAGCCTAGGCAGCCCGGAACGTAGAAGTGTCCATAACTTTCGCACTGGTTGCTATTATTCGTTCTATACGATGGAAAAACTGTTATATTTATATTGTATCTTATGCTTCCGGCGTTGACTTCTAAGGCCCTAACTATTCAATCTGTTGGAGCAATGCCCTAGGGTGAAGCCTAGGTTGTCCGGAACGTAGAAATGACGTTAACTTACGTACTGATTGCAATTACTCGTTTTATACGATTGAAAAACTGTTGTATTTATATTGTATTTTATGCTTCTGGCGTTGACTTCTTATGCCCTAACTATCCCATCTGGTGGAACAACGCCCTATGGTAAAGCCTAGGTTGCCCGGAACATAGAAATGTCCATAACTTTCACACCGGTAGCAATTATTCGTTTTATACGATGGAAAAACTGTTCTGTTTATTTTGTATTTTATGCTTCGGGCGTTGACTTCTACGGCCCTAAATATTCAATCTGTTGAAGCAACGCCCTGCGTGAAGCCTAGGTTGCCCGGAAAGTAGAAATGACCATAATTTTCACACCGGTAGCAATTATTCGTTTTACACGATGGAAAAACTGTTCTATTTATTTTGTATTTTATGCATCGGGCGTTGACTTCTAAGGCCCTAACTACTCAATCTGTTGGAGCAACGCCCTAGGGTGAAGCCTAGGTTGCCCGGAAAGTAGAAATGACGTTAACTTCCACACTGGTTGCTATTATTCGTTCTATACGGAGGAAAAACTGTTATATTTATATTGTATCTTATGCTTCTGGCGTTGATTTCTTAGGCCCTAGCAACTCGATCTGGTGGAACAACGCCCTAGAGTGAAGCCTAGGTTGCCTGGAACGTACAAATGACCATCACTTCCACACGGGTTGCAATTATTCCTGTTATAGGATGGAAAGACTGTTGTATTTTTATTGTATTTTATGCTTCAGGCGTTGACTTCTGAGGCCGTAGCCATTCGATGTGGTGGATCAACGCTCTAGAGTGTAGCCTAGGTTGCTCGGAATGTAGAAATGACCATAACATTCGACTGGTTGAAATTATTCGTTTTATACGATGGAAAAACTGTTATATTTATATTGTATTTTATGCTTCTGGCGTTGATTTCTTAGGCCCTAGCTATTCAATCTGGTGGAACGACGCCCTAGAGTGAGGCCTAGGTTGCCCGGAACGTAGAAATGACCATCACTTCCTTACTGGTAGCAATTATTGGTTTTATACGATGGAAAAACTGTTGTGTTTATATTGTATTTTATGCTTCTGGCGTTGACTTCTAAGGCACTAACTATTCGATCTGGTGGAGCAACGCCCTAGAGTAAAGCCTAGGTTGCCCGGAACGTAGAAGTGACCATCACTTTCAAACTGGTTCCAATTAGTCCTTTTATACGATGGAAAAACTGATGTATTTTTATTGCATTTTATGCTTCCGGCGTTGACTTCTAAGGCCCTGACTATTCAATCTGTTGGAGCAACGCCCTAGGGTGAAGCCTAGGTTGTCCGGAACGTAGAAATGACGTTAACTTTCGTACTGGTTGCAAATACTCGTTTTATACGATTGAAAAACTGTTGTATTTATATCGTATTTTATGCTTCTGGCGTTGACTTCTTATGCCCTAACTATTCCATCTGGTGGAACAACGCCCTATGGTAAAGCCTAGGTTGCCCGGAACGTAGAAATGTCCATAACTTTCACACCGGTAGCAATTATTTGTTTTATACGATGGAAAAACTGTTCTATTTATTTTGTATTTTATGCTTCGGGCGTTGACTTCTTAGGCCGTAACTTTTCGATCTGGTGGAGCAACGCCCTGGAGTAAAGCCTAGGTTGCGCGGAACGTAGAATTGGACATCACTTTCAAACTGGTTACAATTATTTCTGTTATATGATGGAAACACTGTTGTATTTTTATTGCATTTTATGCTTCGGGCATTGACTTCTAAGGCCCTAACTATTCGATCTGGTGGAGCACCGCCCTAGAGTGAAGCCTAGGCAGCCCGGAACGTAGAAGTGTCCATAACTTTCGCACTGGTTGCTATTATTCGTTCTATACGATGGAAAAACTGTTATATTTATATTGTATCTTATGCTTCTGGCGTTGACTTCTTAGGCCCTAACAATTCGATCTGGTGGAACAACGCCCTAGAGTGAAGCCTAGGTTGCCTGGAACGTACAAATGACCATCACTTTCACAAGGGTTGCAATTATTCCTGTTATAGGACGGAAAGACTGTTGTATTTTTATTGTATTTTATGCTTCAGGCGTTGACTTCTGAGGCCGTTGCTATTCGATGTAGTGGAAGAACGCCATAGAGTGAAGCCTAGGTTGCCCGGAACGTAGAAATGACCATAACTAACATACTGGTTGCAATTATTCGTTTTATACGTTGGAAAAACTGTTGTATTTATATTGTATGTTATGCTTCTGGCGTTGACTTCTAAGGCACTAACTATTCGATCTGGTGGAGCAACGCCATAGAGTGAAGCCAAGGTTGCCCGGAACGTAGAAATGACCATCACATTCAAACTGGTTGCAATTATTCCGGTTATATGATGGAAAAACTGTTATATTTATATTGTATCTTATGCTTCTGGCGTTGACTTCTTAGGCCCTAACAATTCGATCTGGTGGAACAACGCCATAGAGTGTAGCCTATTTTGCCCTCAACGTAGAAATGACCATTACTATCAGACTGGTTGCAATTATTCGTTTTATATGATGGAAGAACTGTTGTATTTATATTGTATTTTATGCTTCTGGCGTTGCCTTCTTAGGCCCTAACTGTTCGATCTGGTGGAACACCGCCCTAGAGTGAAGCCTAGGTTACCCGGAACGTAGAAATGACCAGTACTTTCACACTGTTTGCAGTTATTCCTGCTATACGATGGAAAAACTGTTGCATCTTTATTGAATTTTATGCTTCTGGCGTTGACTTCTAAGGCCCTAACTATTCTATCTGGTGGATCAACGCCCTGGAGTGAAGCCTAGGTTGCTCGGAATGTAGAAATGACCATAACATTCACACTGGTTCAAATTATTCGTTTTATACGATGCAAAAACTGTTATATTTATATTGTATTTTATGCTTCTGGCGTTGATTTCTTAGGCCCTAACTTCTCAATCTGGTGGAACAACGCCCTAGAGTGAGGCCTAGGTTGCCCGGAACGTAGAAATGACCATCACTTCCATACTGGTAGCAATTATTCGTTTTATACGATGGAACAACAGTTGTGTTTATACTGTATTTTATGCTTCTGGCGCTGACTTCTGAGGCCGTAGCTATTCGATGTGGTGGAGCAACGCCCTAGAGTGAAGCAAAGCTTGCCCGGAACGTAGAAATGACCATCACTTTCAAACTGGTTGCAATTATTCCTGTTATAGGATGGAAGAACTGTTGTATTTATATTGTATTTTATGCTGCTGGCGTTCACTTCTTGGGCCCTAACTATTCGACCTGGTGGAGCAACGACCTGGGGTGAAGCCTAGGTTGCCCGGAACGTAGAAATAACCATAACTTTCACACTGGGTGCAATTATTCGTTTTATACGATGGAAAAACTGTTCTATTTATTTTGTATTTAATGCTTCGGGCGTTGGCTTCTAAGGCCTTAACTGTTTGATCTGGTGGAGCAACGCCGTAGAGTGAAGCCTAGGTTGCCCGGAACGTAGAAGTGACCATAACTTTCACACTGGTTGCTATTATTCGTTCTATACGATGGAAAAACTGTTATATTTATATTGTATCTTATGCTTCTGGCGTTGACTTCTTAGGCCCTAACAATTCGATCTGGTGGAACAACGCCCTAGAGTGAAGCCTAGGTTGCCCGAAACGTAGAAATGACGTTAACTTTCATACTGGTTGCAATTATTCGTTTTATACGATGGAAAAACAGTTCTATTTATTTTGTATTTTATGCTTCGGCCGTTGACTTCTAAGGCACTAACTATTCGATCTGGTGGTACAACTACCTGGGGTGAAGCCTAGGTTACCCGGAACGTAGAAATGACCAGTACTTTCACACTGTTTGCAGTTATTCCTGCTATACGATGGAAAAACTGTTGCATCTTTATAGAATTTTATGCTTCTGGCGTTGACTGCTAAGGCCCTAACGATTCAATCTGTTGGATCAACGCCCTAGAGTGAAGCCTAGGTTGCTGGGAATGTAGAAATGACCATTACATTCACACTGGTTGAAATTATTCGTTTAATACGATAGAAAAGCTGTTGCATCTTCATTGTATTTTATGATTCTGGCGCTGACTTCTAAGGCCCTAACTATTCGATCTGGTGGAGCAAAGCCCTAGAGTGAAGCCTAGGTTGCCCGGAACGTAGAAATGACCATCACATTCAAGCTGGTTGCAATTAATCCTTTTATACGATGGAAAAACTGTTGTATTTTTATTGCATTTTATGCTTCGGCCATTGACTTCTAAGGCCCTAACTATTCAATCTGTTGGAGCAACGCCCTAGGGTGTAGCCTAGGTTGCCCGGAAAGTAGAAATGACCACAACTTCCACACTGGTTGAAATTATTCGTTTTATACGATGGAAAAACTGTTATATTTATATTGTATTTTATGCTTCTGGCGTTGATTTCATAGACCCTAACTATTCAATCTGGTGGAACGACGCCCTAGAGTGAGGCCTAGGTTGCCCGGAACGTAGGAATGACCATCACTTCCTTACTGGTAGCAATTATTCGTTTTATACGACGGAAAAACTGTTGTGTTTATATTGTATTTTATGCTTCTGGCGTTGACTTCTAAGGCACTAACTATTCGATCTGGTGGAACAACGACCTGGGGTGAAGCCTAGGTTACCCGGAACGTAGAAATGACCAGTACTTTCACACTGTTTGCAGTTATTCCTGCTATACGATGGAAAAACTGTTGCATCTTTATTGAATTTTATGCTTCTGGCGTTGACTTCTAAGGCCGTAACTATTCTATCTGGTGGATCAACGCCCTGGAGTGAAGCCTAGGTTACCCGGAACGTAGAGGTGTCCAGTACTTTCTCACTGTTTGCTGTTAGTCCTGCTATACGATGGAAAAACTGTTGCACCTTTATTGAATTTAATGCTTCTGGCGTTGACTTCTAAGGCCCTAACTATTCTATCTGGTGGATCAACGCCCTGGAGTGAAGCCTAGGTTGCTCGGAATGTAGAAATGACCATAACATTCACACTGGTTGAAATTATTCGTTTTTTACGATGCAAAAACTGTTATATTTATATTGTATTTTATGCTTCTGGCGTTGATTTCTTAGGCCCTAGCTACTCAATCCGGTGGAACAACGCCCTAGAGTGAGGCCTAGGTTGCCCGGAACGTAGAAATGAGCATAACTTTCACACTGGCTGCTATTATTCGTTTTATACGATGGAAAAGCTGTTGTTTTTATATTGTATTTTATGCTTCCGGTGTTGACTTCTTAGACCCTAACTCTTCGATCTGGTGGAGCAACGCCTCAGAGTTGAGTCTAGGACGCCCGAACCGTCGAAATGATCGTTACTTTCGCACTGGTTGCAATTGGTTATGCTATACAATGGAAAAACTGTTGTATTTATACTGTATTTTATACTTCGGGCGTTGACTTCTAAGGCCCTAACTATTCCATCTGGTGGAACAACGACCTAGGGTGAAGCCTAGGTTGCCCTGAACGTAGAAATGACCATAACTTTCACACCGGTAGCTATTATACGTTTTATACAATGGAAAAACTGTACTATTTACTTTGTATTTTATGCTTCGGGCGTTGACTTCTAAGGCCCTATCTATTCGATCTGGTGGAGCAACGCCCTAGAGTGAAGCCTAGGTTGCCCGGAACATAGAAATGACCATCACTTCCATACTGGTAGCAATTATTCGTTTTATACGATGGAAAAACTGTTGTGTTTATATTGTGTTTTATGCTTCTGGCGTTGACTTCTAAGGCACTAACTATTCGATCTGGTGGAGCAACGCCCTAGAGTAAAGCCTAGGTTGCCCGGAACGTAGAAATGACCATCACTTTCAAACTGGTTGCAATTAATCCTTTTGTACGATGGAAAAGCTGTTGTATTTTTATTGCATTTTATGCTTCCGGCGTTGGCTTCTAAGGCCCTAACTATTCAATCTGTTGGAGGAACGCCCTAGGGTGTAGCCTAGTTTGCCCGGAAAGTAGAAATGACCACAACTTTCATACTGGTTGCAATTACTCGTTTTATATGATAGAAAAACTGTTGTATATATATTGTATTTTATGCTTCTGGCGTTCACTTCTTAGGCACTAACTATTCGATCTGGTGGAGCAACGCCATATAGTGAAGCCAAGGTTGCCCGGAACGTAGAAATGACCATCACTTTCAAACTGGTTGCAATTATTCCGGTTATATGATGGAAAAACTGTTATATTTATATTGTATCTTATGCTTCTGGCGTTGACTTCTTAGGCCCTAACGATTCAATCTGTTGGATCAACGCCCTAGAGTGAAGCCTAGGTTGCTCGGAATGTAGAAATGACCATAACATTCACACTGGTTGCTATTATTCGTTTTATACGGTGGAAAAACTGTTATATTTATATTGTATTTTATGCTTCTGGCGTTGCCTTCTTAGGCCCTAACTGTTCGATCTGGTGGAAGATCGCCATAGAGTGAAGCCTAGGTTACCCGGAACGTAGAAATGACCAGTACTTTCACACTGTTTGCAGTTATTCCTGCTATACGATGGAAAAACTGTTGCATCTTTATAGAATTTTATGCTTCTGGCGTTGACTGCTAAGGCCCTAACGATTCAATCTGTTGGATCAACGCCCTAGAGTGAAGCCTAGGTTGCTCGGAATGTAGAAATGACCATAACATTCACACTGGTTGAAATTATTCGTTTAATACGATAGAAAAGCTGTTGCATCTTCATTGTATTTTATGTTTCTGGCGTTGACTTCTAAGGCCCTAACTATTCGATGTGGTGGAGCAACGCCCTAGAGTGAAGCCTAGGTTGCCCGGAACGTAGAAATGACCATCACATTCAAGCTGGTTGCAATTAATCTTTTTATACGATGGAAAAACTGTTGTATTTTTATTGCATTTTATGCTTCGGCCATTGACTTCTAAGGCCCGAACTATTCAATCTGTTGGAGCAACGCCCTAGGGTGTAGCCTAGGTTGCCCGGAAAGCAGAAATGACCACAACTTTCACACTGGTTGAAATTATTCGTTTTATACGATGGAAAATCTGTTATATTTATATTGTATTTTATGCTTCTGGCGTTGATTTCATAGACCCTAACTATTCAATCTGGTGGAACGACGCCCTAGAGTGAGGCCTAGGTTGCCCGGAACGTAGAAATGACCATCACTTCCTTACTGGAAGCAATTATTCGTTTTATACGACGGAAAAACTGTTGTGTTTATATTGTATTTTATGCTTCTGGCGTTGACTTCTAAGGCACTAACTATTCGATCTGGTGGAGCAACGCCCTAGAGTAAAGCCTAGGTGGCCCGGAACGTTGAAGTGACCATCACTTTCAAACTGGTTGCAATTAATCCTTTTATACGATGGAAAAACTGATGTATTTTTATTGCATTTTATGCTTCCGGCGTTGACTTCTAAGGCCCTAACTATTCAATCTGTTGGAGCAACGCCCTAGGGTGAAGCCTAGGTTGTCCGGAACGTAGAAATGACGTTAACTTTCGTACTGGTTGCAAATACTCGTTTTATACGATTGAAAAACTGTTGTATTTATATCGTATTTTATGCTTCTGGCGTTGACTTCTTATGCCCTAACTATTCCATCTGGTGGAACAACGCCCTATGGTAAAGCCTAGGTTGCCCGGAACGTAGAAATGTCCATAACTTTCACACCGGTAGCAATTATTTGTTTTATACGATGGAAAAACTGTTCTATTTATTTTGTATTTTATGCTTCGGGCGTTGACTTCTTAGGCCGTAACTTTTCGATCTGGTGGAGCAACGCCCTGGAGTAAAGCCTAGGTTGCGCGGAACGTAGAATTGGACATCACTTTCAAACTGGTTACAATTATTTCTGTTATATGATGGAAACACTGTTGTATTTTTATTGCATTTTATGCTTCGGGCATTGACTTCTAAGGCCCTAACTATTCGATCTGGTGGAGCACCGCCCTAGAGTGAAGCCTAGGCAGCCCGGAACGTAGAAGTGTCCATAACTTTCGCACTGGTTGCTATTATTCGTTCTATACGATGGAAAAACTGTTATATTTATATTGTATCTTATGCTTCTGGCGTTGACTTCTTAGGCCCTAACAATTCGATCTGGTGGAACAACGCCCTAGAGTGAAGCCTAGGTTGCCTGGAACGTACAAATGACCATCACTTTCACAAGGGTTGCAATTATTCCTGTTATAGGACGGAAAGACTGTTGTATTTTTATTGTATTTTATGCTTCAGGCGTTGACTTCTGAGGCCGTTGCTATTCGATGTAGTGGAAGAACGCCATAGAGTGAAGCCTAGGTTGCCCGGAACGTAGAAATGACCATAACTAACATACTGGTTGCAATTATTCGTTTTATACGTTGGAAAAACTGTTGTATTTATATTGTATGTTATGCTTCTGGCGTTGACTTCTAAGGCACTAACTATTCGATCTGGTGGAGCAACGCCATAGAGTGAAGCCAAGGTTGCCCGGAACGTAGAAATGACCATCACATTCAAACTGGTTGCAATTATTCCGGTTATATGATGGAAAAACTGTTATATTTATATTGTATCTTATGCTTCTGGCGTTGACTTCTTAGGCCCTAACAATTCGATCTGGTGGAACAACGCCATAGAGTGTAGCCTATTTTGCCCTCAACGTAGAAATGACCATTACTATCAGACTGGTTGCAATTATTCGTTTTATATGATGGAAGAACTGTTGTATTTATATTGTATTTTATGCTTCTGGCGTTGCCTTCTTAGGCCCTAACTGTTCGATCTGGTGGAACACCGCCCTAGAGTGAAGCCTAGGTTACCCGGAACGTAGAAATGACCAGTACTTTCACACTGTTTGCAGTTATTCCTGCTATACGATGGAAAAACTGTTGCATCTTTATTGAATTTTATGCTTCTGGCGTTGACTTCTAAGGCCCTAACTATTCTATCTGGTGGATCAACGCCCTGGAGTGAAGCCTAGGTTGCTCGGAATGTAGAAATGACCATAACATTCACACTGGTTCAAATTATTCGTTTTATACGATGCAAAAACTGTTATATTTATATTGTATTTTATGCTTCTGGCGTTGATTTCTTAGGCCCTAACTTCTCAATCTGGTGGAACAACGCCCTAGAGTGAGGCCTAGGTTGCCCGGAACGTAGAAATGACCATCACTTCCATACTGGTAGCAATTATTCGTTTTATACGATGGAACAACAGTTGTGTTTATACTGTATTTTATGCTTCTGGCGCTGACTTCTGAGGCCGTAGCTATTCGATGTGGTGGAGCAACGCCCTAGAGTGAAGCAAAGCTTGCCCGGAACGTAGAAATGACCATCACTTTCAAACTGGTTGCAATTATTCCTGTTATAGGATGGAAGAACTGTTGTATTTATATTGTATTTTATGCTGCTGGCGTTCACTTCTTGGGCCCTAACTATTCGACCTGGTGGAGCAACGACCTGGGGTGAAGCCTAGGTTGCCCGGAACGTAGAAATAACCATAACTTTCACACTGGGTGCAATTATTCGTTTTATACGATGGAAAAACTGTTCTATTTATTTTGTATTTAATGCTTCGGGCGTTGGCTTCTAAGGCCTTAACTGTTTGATCTGGTGGAGCAACGCCGTAGAGTGAAGCCTAGGTTGCCCGGAACGTAGAAGTGACCATAACTTTCACACTGGTTGCTATTATTCGTTCTATACGATGGAAAAACTGTTATATTTATATTGTATCTTATGCTTCTGGCGTTGACTTCTTAGGCCCTAACAATTCGATCTGGTGGAACAACGCCCTAGAGTGAAGCCTAGGTTGCCCGAAACGTAGAAATGACGTTAACTTTCATACTGGTTGCAATTATTCGTTTTATACGATGGAAAAACAGTTCTATTTATTTTGTATTTTATGCTTCGGCCGTTGACTTCTAAGGCACTAACTATTCGATCTGGTGGTACAACTACCTGGGGTGAAGCCTAGGTTACCCGGAACGTAGAAATGACCAGTACTTTCACACTGTTTGCAGTTATTCCTGCTATACGATGGAAAAACTGTTGCATCTTTATAGAATTTTATGCTTCTGGCGTTGACTGCTAAGGCCCTAACGATTCAATCTGTTGGATCAACGCCCTAGAGTGAAGCCTAGGTTGCTGGGAATGTAGAAATGACCATTACATTCACACTGGTTGAAATTATTCGTTTAATACGATAGAAAAGCTGTTGCATCTTCATTGTATTTTATGATTCTGGCGCTGACTTCTAAGGCCCTAACTATTCGATCTGGTGGAGCAAAGCCCTAGAGTGAAGCCTAGGTTGCCCGGAACGTAGAAATGACCATCACATTCAAGCTGGTTGCAATTAATCCTTTTATACGATGGAAAAACTGTTGTATTTTTATTGCATTTTATGCTTCGGCCATTGACTTCTAAGGCCCTAACTATTCAATCTGTTGGAGCAACGCCCTAGGGTGTAGCCTAGGTTGCCCGGAAAGTAGAAATGACCACAACTTCCACACTGGTTGAAATTATTCGTTTTATACGATGGAAAAACTGTTATATTTATATTGTATTTTATGCTTCTGGCGTTGATTTCATAGACCCTAACTATTCAATCTGGTGGAACGACGCCCTAGAGTGAGGCCTAGGTTGCCCGGAACGTAGGAATGACCATCACTTCCTTACTGGTAGCAATTATTCGTTTTATACGACGGAAAAACTGTTGTGTTTATATTGTATTTTATGCTTCTGGCGTTGACTTCTAAGGCACTAACTATTCGATCTGGTGGAACAACGACCTGGGGTGAAGCCTAGGTTACCCGGAACGTAGAAATGACCAGTACTTTCACACTGTTTGCAGTTATTCCTGCTATACGATGGAAAAACTGTTGCATCTTTATTGAATTTTATGCTTCTGGCGTTGACTTCTAAGGCCGTAACTATTCTATCTGGTGGATCAACGCCCTGGAGTGAAGCCTAGGTTACCCGGAACGTAGAGGTGTCCAGTACTTTCTCACTGTTTGCTGTTAGTCCTGCTATACGATGGAAAAACTGTTGCACCTTTATTGAATTTAATGCTTCTGGCGTTGACTTCTAAGGCCCTAACTATTCTATCTGGTGGATCAACGCCCTGGAGTGAAGCCTAGGTTGCTCGGAATGTAGAAATGACCATAACATTCACACTGGTTGAAATTATTCGTTTTTTACGATGCAAAAACTGTTATATTTATATTGTATTTTATGCTTCTGGCGTTGATTTCTTAGGCCCTAGCTACTCAATCCGGTGGAACAACGCCCTAGAGTGAGGCCTAGGTTGCCCGGAACGTAGAAATGAGCATAACTTTCACACTGGCTGCTATTATTCGTTTTATACGATGGAAAAGCTGTTGTTTTTATATTGTATTTTATGCTTCCGGTGTTGACTTCTTAGACCCTAACTCTTCGATCTGGTGGAGCAACGCCTCAGAGTTGAGTCTAGGACGCCCGAACCGTCGAAATGATCGTTACTTTCGCACTGGTTGCAATTGGTTATGCTATACAATGGAAAAACTGTTGTATTTATACTGTATTTTATACTTCGGGCGTTGACTTCTAAGGCCCTAACTATTCCATCTGGTGGAACAACGACCTAGGGTGAAGCCTAGGTTGCCCTGAACGTAGAAATGACCATAACTTTCACACCGGTAGCTATTATACGTTTTATACAATGGAAAAACTGTACTATTTACTTTGTATTTTATGCTTCGGGCGTTGACTTCTAAGGCCCTATCTATTCGATCTGGTGGAGCAACGCCCTAGAGTGAAGCCTAGGTTGCCCGGAACATAGAAATGACCATCACTTCCATACTGGTAGCAATTATTCGTTTTATACGATGGAAAAACTGTTGTGTTTATATTGTGTTTTATGCTTCTGGCGTTGACTTCTAAGGCACTAACTATTCGATCTGGTGGAGCAACGCCCTAGAGTAAAGCCTAGGTTGCCCGGAACGTAGAAATGACCATCACTTTCAAACTGGTTGCAATTAATCCTTTTGTACGATGGAAAAGCTGTTGTATTTTTATTGCATTTTATGCTTCCGGCGTTGGCTTCTAAGGCCCTAACTATTCAATCTGTTGGAGGAACGCCCTAGGGTGTAGCCTAGTTTGCCCGGAAAGTAGAAATGACCACAACTTTCATACTGGTTGCAATTACTCGTTTTATATGATAGAAAAACTGTTGTATATATATTGTATTTTATGCTTCTGGCGTTCACTTCTTAGGCACTAACTATTCGATCTGGTGGAGCAACGCCATATAGTGAAGCCAAGGTTGCCCGGAACGTAGAAATGACCATCACTTTCAAACTGGTTGCAATTATTCCGGTTATATGATGGAAAAACTGTTATATTTATATTGTATCTTATGCTTCTGGCGTTGACTTCTTAGGCCCTAACGATTCAATCTGTTGGATCAACGCCCTAGAGTGAAGCCTAGGTTGCTCGGAATGTAGAAATGACCATAACATTCACACTGGTTGCTATTATTCGTTTTATACGGTGGAAAAACTGTTATATTTATATTGTATTTTATGCTTCTGGCGTTGCCTTCTTAGGCCCTAACTGTTCGATCTGGTGGAAGATCGCCATAGAGTGAAGCCTAGGTTACCCGGAACGTAGAAATGACCAGTACTTTCACACTGTTTGCAGTTATTCCTGCTATACGATGGAAAAACTGTTGCATCTTTATAGAATTTTATGCTTCTGGCGTTGACTGCTAAGGCCCTAACGATTCAATCTGTTGGATCAACGCCCTAGAGTGAAGCCTAGGTTGCTCGGAATGTAGAAATGACCATAACATTCACACTGGTTGAAATTATTCGTTTAATACGATAGAAAAGCTGTTGCATCTTCATTGTATTTTATGTTTCTGGCGTTGACTTCTAAGGCCCTAACTATTCGATGTGGTGGAGCAACGCCCTAGAGTGAAGCCTAGGTTGCCCGGAACGTAGAAATGACCATCACATTCAAGCTGGTTGCAATTAATCTTTTTATACGATGGAAAAACTGTTGTATTTTTATTGCATTTTATGCTTCGGCCATTGACTTCTAAGGCCCGAACTATTCAATCTGTTGGAGCAACGCCCTAGGGTGTAGCCTAGGTTGCCCGGAAAGCAGAAATGACCACAACTTTCACACTGGTTGAAATTATTCGTTTTATACGATGGAAAATCTGTTATATTTATATTGTATTTTATGCTTCTGGCGTTGATTTCATAGACCCTAACTATTCAATCTGGTGGAACGACGCCCTAGAGTGAGGCCTAGGTTGCCCGGAACGTAGAAATGACCATCACTTCCTTACTGGAAGCAATTATTCGTTTTATACGACGGAAAAACTGTTGTGTTTATATTGTATTTTATGCTTCTGGCGTTGACTTCTAAGGCACTAACTATTCGATCTGGTGGAGCAACGCCCTAGAGTAAAGCCTAGGTGGCCCGGAACGTTGAAGTGACCATCACTTTCAAACTGGTTGCAATTAATCCTTTTATACGATGGAAAAACTGATGTATTTTTATTGCATTTTATGCTTCCGGCGTTGACTTCTAAGGCCCTAACTATTCAATCTGTTGGAGCAACGCCCTAGGGTGAAGCCTAGGTTGTCCGGAACGTAGAAATGACGTTAACTTTCGTACTGGTTGCAATTACTCGTTTTATACGATTGAAAAACTGTTGTATTTATATCGTATTTTATGCTTCTGGCGTTGCCTTCTTAGGCCCTAACTGTTCGATCTGGTGGAACAACGCCCTAGAGTGAAGCCTAGGTTACCCGGAACGTAGAGATGTCCAGTACTTTCTCACTGTTTGCAGTTAGTCCTGCTATACGATGGAAAAACTGTTGCATCTTTATTGAATTTTATGCTTCTGGCGTTGACTTCTAAGGCCCTAACTATTCTATCAGGTGGATCAACGCCCTAGTGTGAAGCCTAGGTTGCCCGGAACGTAGAAGTGACCATAACTTTCACACTGGTTGCTATTATCCGTTCTATACGATGGAAAAACTGTTATATTTATATTGTATCTTATGCTTCTGGCGTTGACTTCTTAGGCCCTAACAATTCGATCTGGTAGAACAACGCCCTAGAGTGAAGCCTAGGTTGCCCGAAACGTAGAAATGACGTTAACTTTCATACTGGTTGCCTTTATTCTTTTTATACGATGGAAAAACAGTTCTATTTATTTTGTATTTTATGCCTCGGCCGTTGACTTCTAAGGCACTAACTATTCGATCTGGTGGAACAACGCCCTGGAGTGAAGCCTAGGTTGCTCGGAATGTAGAAATGACCATAACATTCACACTGGTTGAAATTATTCGTTTTATACGATGCAAAAACTGTTATATTTATATTGTATTTTATGCTTCTGGCGTTGATTTCTTAGGCCCTAACTACTCAATCTGGTGGAACAACGCCCTAGAGTGAGGCCTAGGTTGCCCGGAACGTAGAAATGACCATCACTTCCATACTGGTAGCAATTATTCGTTTTATACGATGGAAAAACAGTTGTGTTTATACTGTATTTTATGCTTCTGGCGCTGACTTCTGAGGCCGTAGCTATTGGATGTGGTGGAGCAACGCCCTAGAGTGAAGCAAAGGTTGCCCGGAACGTAGAAATGACCATCACTTTCAAACTGGTTGCAATTATTCCTGTTATAGGATGGAAGAACTGTTGTATTTATATTGTATTTTATGCTGCTGGCGTTCACTTCTTGGGCCCTAACTATTCGACCTGGTGGAGCAACGACCTGGGGTGAAGCCTAGGTTGCCCGGAACGTAGAAATAACCATAACTTTCACACTGGTTGCAATTATTCGTTTTATACGATGGAAAAACTGTTCTATTTATTTTGTATTTAATGCTTCGGGCGTTGGCTTCTAAGGCCCTAACTGTTTGATCTGGTGGAGCAACGCCCTACAGTGAAGCCTATGTTGCCCGGAACGTAGAAATGAGCATAACTTTCACACTGGCTGCTATTATTCGTTTTATACGATGGAAAAGCTGTTGTTTTTATATTGTATTTTATGCTTCCGGTGTTGACTTCTTAGACCCTAACTCTTCGATCTGGTGGAGCAACGCCTCAGAGTTGAGTCTAGGACGCCCGAAACGTCGAAATGATCGTTACTTTCGCACTGGTTGCAATTGGTTATGCTATACAATGGAAAAACTGTTGTATTTATACTGTATTTTATACTTCGGGCGTTGACTTCTAAGGCCCTAACTATTCCATCTGGTGGAACAACGACCTAGGGTGAAGCCTAGGTTGCCCGGAACGTAGAAATGACCATAACTTTCACACCGGTAGCAATTATACGTTTTATACAATGGAAAAACTGTACTATTTACTTTGTATTTTATGCTTCGGGCGTTGACTTCTAAGGCCCTAGCTATTCGATCTGGTGGAGCAACGCCCTAGAGTGAAGCCTAGGTTGCCCGGAACGTAGAAGTGACCATCACTTTCAAACTGGTTGCAATTAATCCTTTTATACGATGGAAAAGCTGTTGCATTTTTTTGCATTTTATGCGTCGGGCGTTGACTTCTAAGGCCCTAACTATTCAATCTGTTGGAGCGACGCCCTAGGGTGAAGCCTAGGTTGCTCGGAACGTAGAAATGACGTTAACGTTCATACTGGTTGCAATTACTCGTTTTATACGATTGAAAAACTGTTGTATTTGTATTGTATTTTATGCTTCTGGCGTTGACTTCTTATGCCCTAACTATTCCATCTGGTGGAACAACGCCCTATGGTGAAGCCTAGGTTGCCCGGCACGTAGAAATGACCATAACTTTCACAACGGTAGCAATTAATCGTTTCATACGATGGAAAAACTGTTCTATTTATATTGTATCTTATGCTTCTGGCGTTGACTTCTTAGGCCCTAACAATTCGATCTGGTGGAACAACGACCTAGGGTGAAGTCTAGGTTGCCCGGATCATAGAAATGACCATAACTTTCACACCGGTAGCAATTATTCGTTTTATACGATGGTAAAACTGTTCTATTTATTTTGTATTTTATGCTTCGGGTGTTGACTTCTAAGGCCCTAACTATTCAATCTGTTGGATCAACGCCCTGGGGTGAAGCCTAGGTTGCCGGAACGTAGAAATGACCATAACTTTCACACTGGTTGCTATTATTCGTTTTATACGATGGAAAAACTGTTCTATTTATTTTGTATTTTATGCTTCGGGCGTTGACTTCTAAGGAACTAACTGTTTGATCTGGTGGAGCAACGCCCTAGAGTGAAGCCTAAGTTGCCCGGAACGTAGCAATTACCATCACTTTCAAACTGGTTGCAAATATTCCTGTTATATAATGGAAAAACTGTTGTATTTTTATTGCATTTTATGCTTCGGGCATTAACTTCTAAGGCCCCAACTATTTAATCTGTAAGAGCAACGCCCTATGGTGTCGCCCAGGTTGCCCGTAAAGTAGAAATGACCCTAGCTTTCATACTGGTTGCAATTATTCGTTTTGTATGATGGAAAAACTGTTGTATTTATATTGTATTTTTTGCTTCTGGCGTTCACTTCTTAGGCCCTAACTATTCGATCTGGTGGAGTAACGCCCTATGGTGAAGCCTAGGTTGACCGGAACGTAGAAATGACCATAATTTTCACACCGGTAGCAATTATTCGTTTTACACGATGGAAAAACTGTTCTATTTATTTTGTATTTTATGCTTCGGGCGTTGACTTCCAAGGCCCTAACTGTTTTATCTGGTGGAGCAACGCCCTAGAGTAGAGCCTAGGTTGCCCGGAACGTAGAAGTGAGCATCACTTTCAAACTGGTTGCAATTAATCCTTTTATACGATGGAAAAACTGTTGTATTTTTATTGCATTTTATGCTTCGGGCATTGGCTTCTAAGGCCCTAACTATTCAATCTGTTGGAGCATCGCCCAAGGGTGTAGCCTAGGTTGCCCGGAAAGTAGAAATGACCACAACTTTCATACTGGTTGCAATTACTCGTTTTATATGATAGAAAAACTGCTGCATTTATATTGTATTTTATGCTTCTGGCGTTCACTTCTTAGGCCCTAACTATTCGATCTGGTGGAACAACGCCCTGGGGTGAAGCCTATGTTGCCGGAACGTAGAAATGGCCATAACTTTCACACTGGTTGCTATTATTCGTTTTATACGATGGAAAAACTGTTCTATTTATTTTGTATTTTATGCTTCGGGCGTTGACTTCTAAGGAACTATCTGTTTGATCTGGTGGAGCAACGCCCTAGAGTGAAGCCTAGGTTGCCCGGAACGTAGAAATGACCATAACTTTCACACTGGATGCTATTATTCGTTCTATACGATGGAAAAACTGTTATATTTATATTGTATCTTATGCTGCTGGCGTTGACTTCTTAGGCCCTAACAATTCGATCTGGTGGAACAACGCCCTAGAGTGATGCCTAGGTTGCCTGGAACGTACAAATGACCATCACTTTCACACGGGTTGCAATTATTCCTGTTACAGGATGGAAAGACTGTTGTATTTTTATTGTATTTTATGCTTCAGGCGTTGACTTCTGAGGCCGTAGCTATTCGATGTGGTGGAAGAACGCCATAGAGTGAAGCCTAGGTTGCCCGGAAAGTCGAAATGACCATAACCTTCATACTGGTTGCAATTATTCGTTTTATACGTTGGAAAAACTGTTGTATTTATATTGTATTTTATGCTTCTGGCGTTGTCTTCTAAGGCACTAACTATTCGATCTGGTGGAGCAACGCCCTAGAGTCAAACCTAGGTTGTCCGGAACGTAGAAATGACGTTAACTTTCGTACTGGTTGCAATTACTCGTTTTATACGATTGAAAAACTGTTGTATTTATATTGTATTTTATGCTTCTGGCGTTGACTTCTTATGCCCTAACTATTCCATCTGGTGGAACAACGCCCTATGGTAAAGCCTAGGTTGCCCGGAACGTAGAAATGTCCATAACTTTCACACCGGTAGCAATTATTCGTTTTATACGATGGAAAAACTGATTTATTTTTATTGCATTTTATGCTTCCGGCGTTGACTTCTAAGGCCCTAACTATTCAATCTGTTGGAGCAATGCCCTAGGGTGAAGCCTAGGTTGTCCGGAACGTAGAAATGACGTTAACTTACGTACTGATTGCAATTACTCGTTTTATACGATTGAAAAACTGTTGTATTTATATTGTATTTTATGCTTCTGGCGTTGACTTCTTATGCCCTAACTATCCCATCTGGTGGAACAACGCCCTATGGTAAAGCCTAGGTTGCCCGGAACATAGAAATGTCCATAACTTTCACACCGGTAGCAATTATTCGTTTTATACGATGGAAAAACTGTTCTGTTTATTTTGTATTTTATGCTTCGGGCGTTGACTTCTACGGCCCTAAATATTCAATCTGTTGAAGCAACGCCCTGCGTGAAGCCTAGGTTGCCCGGAAAGTAGAAATGACCATAATTTTCACACCGGTAGCAATTATTCGTTTTACACGATGGAAAAACTGTTCTATTTATTTTGTATTTTATGCATCGGGCGTTGACTTCTAAGGCCCTAACTACTCAATCTGTTGGAGCAACGCCCTAGGGTGAAGCCTAGGTTGCCCGGAAAGTAGAAATGACGTTAACTTCCACACTGGTTGCTATTATTCGTTCTATACGGAGGAAAAACTGTTATATTTATATTGTATCTTATGCTTCTGGCGTTGATTTCTTAGGCCCTAGCAACTCGATCTGGTGGAACAACGCCCTAGAGTGAAGCCTAGGTTGCCTGGAACGTACAAATGACCATCACTTCCACACGGGTTGCAATTATTCCTGTTATAGGATGGAAAGACTGTTGTATTTTTATTGTATTTTATGCTTCAGGCGTTGACTTCTGAGGCCGTAGCCATTCGATGTGGTGGATCAACGCTCTAGAGTGTAGCCTAGGTTGCTCGGAATGTAGAAATGACCATAACATTCACACTGGTTGAAATTATTCGTTTTATACGATGGAAAAACTGTTATATTTATATTGTATTTTATGCTTCTGGCGTTGATTTCTTAGGCCCTAGCTATTCAATCTGGTGGAACGACGCCCTAGAGTGAGGCCTAGGTTGCCCGGAACGTAGAAATGACCATCACTTCCTTACTGGTAGCAATTATTGGTTTTATACGATGGAAAAACTGTTGTGTTTATATTGTATTTTATGCTTCTGGCGTTGACTTCTAAGGCACTAACTATTCGATCTGGTGGAGCAACGCCCTAGAGTAAAGCCTAGGTTGCCCGGAACGTAGAAGTGACCATCACTTTCAAACTGGTTCCAATTAGTCCTTTTATACGATGGAAAAACTGATGTATTTTTATTGCATTTTATGCTTCCGGCGTTGACTTCTAAGGCCCTGACTATTCAATCTGTTGGAGCAACGCCCTAGGGTGAAGCCTAGGTTGTCCGGAACGTAGAAATGACGTTAACTTTCGTACTGGTTGCAAATACTCGTTTTATACGATTGAAAAACTGTTGTATTTATATCGTATTTTATGCTTCTGGCGTTGACTTCTTATGCCCTAACTATTCCATCTGGTGGAACAACGCCCTATGGTAAAGCCTAGGTTGCCCGGAACGTAGAAATGTCCATAACTTTCACACCGGTAGCAATTATTTGTTTTATACGATGGAAAAACTGTTCTATTTATTTTGTATTTTATGCTTCGGGCGTTGACTTCTTAGGCCGTAACTTTTCGATCTGGTGGAGCAACGCCCTGGAGTAAAGCCTAGGTTGCGCGGAACGTAGAATTGGACATCACTTTCAAACTGGTTACAATTATTTCTGTTATATGATGGAAACACTGTTGTATTTTTATTGCATTTTATGCTTCGGGCATTGACTTCTAAGGCCCTAACTATTCGATCTGGTGGAGCAACGCCCTAGAGTGAAGCCTAGGCAGCCCGGAACGTAGAAGTGTCCATAACTTTCGCACTGGTTGCTATTATTCGTTCTATACGATGGAAAAACTGTTATATTTATATTGTATCTTATGCTTCTGGCGTTGACTTCTTAGGCCCTAACAATTCGATCTGGTGGAACAACGCCCTAGAGACAAGCCTAGGTTGCCTGGAACGTACAAATGACCATCACTTTCACAAGGGTTGCAATTATTCCTGTTATAGGACGGAAAGACTGTTGTATTTTTATTGTATTTTATGCTTCAGGCGTTGACTTCTGAGGCCGTTGCTATTCGATGTAGTGGAAGAACGCCATAGAGTGAAGCCTAGGTTGCCCGGAACGTAGAAATGACCATAACTAACATACTGGTTGCAATTATTCGTTTTATACGTTGGAAAAACTGTTGTATTTATATTGTATGTTATGCTTCTGGCGTTGACTTCTAAGGCACTAACTATTCGATCTGGTGGAGCAACGCCATAGAGTGAAGCCAAGGTTGCCTGGAACGTAGAAATGACCATCACATTCAAACTGGTTGCAATTATTCCGGTTATATGATGGAAAAACTGTTATATTTATATTGTATCTTATGCTTCTGGCGTTGACTTCTTAGGCCCTAACAATTCGATCTGGTGGAACAACGCCATAGAGTGTAGCCTATTTTGCCCGGAACGTAGAAATGACCATTACTATCAGACTGGTTGCAATTATTCGTTTTATATGATGGAAGAACTGTTGTATTTATATTGTATTTTATGCTTCTGGCGTTGCCTTCTTAGGCCCTAACTGTTCGATCTGGTGGAACACCGCCCTAGAGTGAAGCCTAGGTTACCCGGAACGTAGAAATGACCAGTACTTTCACACTGTTTGCAGTTATTCCTGCTATACGATGGAAAAACTGTTGCATCTTTATTGAATTTTATGCTTCTGGCGTTGACTTCTAAGGCCCTAACTATTCTACCTGGTGGATCAACGCCCTGGAGTGAAGCCTAGGTTGCTCGGAATGTAGAAATGACCATAACATTCACACTGGTTGAAATTATTCGTTTTATACGATGCAAAAACTGTTATATTTATATTGTATTTTATGCTTCTGGCGTTGATTTCTTAGGCCCTAACTTCTCAATCTGGTGGAACAACGCCCTAGAGTGAGGCCTAGGTTGCCCGGAACGTAGAAATGACCATCACTTCCATACTGGTAGCAATTATTCGTTTTATACGATGGAACAACAGTTGTGTTTATACTGTATTTTATGCTTCTGGCGCTGACTTCTGAGGCCGTAGCTATTCGATGTGGTGGAGTAACGCCCTAGAGTGAAGCAAAGCTTGCCCGGAACGTAGAAATGACCATCACTTTCAAACTGGTTGCAATTATTCCTGTTATAGGATGGAAGAACTGTTGTATTTATATTGTATTTTATGCTGCTGGCGTTCACTTCTTGGGCCCTAACTATTCGACCTGGTGGAGCAACGACCTGGGGTGAAGCCTAGGTTGCCCGGAACGTAGAAATAACCATAACTTTCACACTGGTTGCAATTATTCGTTTTATACGATGGAAAAACTGTTCTATTTATTTTGTATTTAATGCTTCGGGCGTTGGCTTCTAAGGCCCTAACTGTTTGATCTGGTGGAGCAACGCCCTACAGTGAAGCCTAGGTTGCCCGGAACGTAGAAATGAGCATAACTTTCACACTGGCTGCTATTATTCGTTTTATACGATGGAAAAGCTGTTGTTTTTATATTGTATTTTATGCTTCCGGTGTTGACTTCTTAGACCCTAACTCTTCGATCTGGTGGAGCAACGCCTCAGAGTTGAGTCTAGGACGCCCGAAACGTCGAAATGATCGTTACTTTCGCACTGGTTGCAATTGGTTATGCTATACAATGGAAAAACTGTTGTATTTATACTGTATTTTATACTTCGGGCGTTGACTTCTAAGGCCCTAACTATTCCATCTGGTGGAACAACGACCTAGGGTGAAGCCTAGGTTGCCCGGATCGTAGAAATGACCATAACTTTCACACCGGTAGCAATTATACGTTTTATACAATGGAAAAACTGTACTATTTACTTTGTATTTTATGCTTCGGGCGTTGACTTCTAAGGCACTTGCTATTCGATCTGGTGGAGCAACGCCCTAGAGTGAAGCCTAGGTTGCCCGGAACGTAGAAGTGACCATCACTTTCAAACTGGTTGCAATTAATCCTTTTATACGATGGAAAAACTGTTGCATTTTTTTGCATTTTATGCGTCGGGCGTTGACTTCTAAGGCCCTAACTATTCAATCTGTTGGAGCGACGCCCTAGGGTGAAGCCTAGGTTGCCCGGAACGTAGAAATGACCATAACTTTCACACTGGTTGCTATTATTCGATTTATACGATGGAAAAACAGTTGTGTTTATACTGTATTTTATGCTTCTAGCGCTGACTTCTGAGGCCGTAGCTATTGGATGTGGTGGAGCAACGCCCTAGAGTGAAGCAAAGGTTGCCCGGAACGTAGAAATGACCATCACTTTCAAACTGGTTGCAATTATTCCTGTTATAGGATGGAAGAACTGTTGCATTTATATTGTATTTTATGCTGCTGGCGTTCACTTCTTGGGCCCTAACTATTCGACCTGGTGGAGCAACGACCTGGGGTGAAGCCTAGGTTGCCCGGAACGTAGAAATAACCATAACTTTCTCACTGGTTGCAATTATTCGTTTTATACGATGGAAAAACTGTTCTATTTATTTTGTATTTAATGCTTCGGGCGTTGGCTTCTAAGGCCCTAACTGTTTGATCTGGTGGAGCAACGCCCTACAGTGAAGCCTATGTTGCGCGGAACGTAGAAATGAGCATAACTTTCACACTGGCTGCTATTATTCGTTTTATACGATGGAAAAGCTGTTGTTTTTATATTGTATTTTATGCTTCCGGTGTTGACTTCTTAGACCCTAACTCTTCGATCTGGTGGAGCAACGCCTCAGAGTTGAGTCTAGGACGCCCGAAACGTCGAAATGATCGTTACTTTCGCACTGGTTGCAATTGGTTATGCTATACAATGGAAAAACTGTTGTATTTATACTGTATTTTATACTTCGGGCGTTGACTTCTAAGGCCCTAACTATTCCATCTGGTGGAACAACGACCTAGGGTGAAGCCTAGGTTGCCCGGAACGTAGAAATGACCATAACTTTCACACCGGTAGCAATTATACGTTTTATACAATGGAAAAACTGTACTATTTACTTTGTATTTTATGCTTCGGGCGTTGACTTCTAAGGCCCTAGCTATTCGATCTGGTGGAGCAACGCCCTAGAGTGAAGCCTAGGTTGCCCGGAACGTAGAAGTGACCATCACTTTCAAACTGGTTGCAATTAATCCTTTTATACGATGGAAAAGCTGTTGCATTTTTTTGCATTTTATGCGTCGGGGGTTGACTTCTAAGGCCCTAACTATTCAATCTGTTGGAGCGACGCCCTAGGGTGAAGCCTAGGTTGCTCGGAACGTAGAAATGACGTTAACTTTCATACTGGTTGCAATTACTCGTTTTATACGATTGAAAAACTGTTGTATTTGTATTGTATTTTATGCTTCTGGCGTTGACTTCTTATGCCCTAACTATTCCATCTGGTGGAACAACGCCCTATGGTGAAGCCTAGGTTGCCCGGCACGTAGAAATGACCATAACTTTCACAACGGTAGCAATTAATCGTTTCATACGATGGAAAAACTGTTCTATTTATATTGTATCTTATGCTTCTGGCGTTGACTTCTTAGGCCCTAACAATTCGATCTGGTGGAACAACGACCTAGGGTGAAGTCTAGGTTGCCCGGATCATAGAAATGACCATAACTTTCACACCGGTAGCAATTATTCGTTTTATACGATGGTAAAACTGTTCTATTTATTTTGTATTTTATGCTTCGGGTGTTGACTTCTAAGGCCCTAACTATTCAATCTGTTGGATCAACGCCCTGGGGTGAAGCCTAGGTTGCCGGAACGTAGAAATGACCATATCTCTCACACTGGTTGCTATTATTCGTTTTATACAATGCAAAAACTGTTGTATTTATTTTGTATTTTATGCTTCGGGCGTTGATTTCCAAGGCCCTAACTGTTTTATCTGGTGGAGCAACGCCCTAGAGTGAAGCCTAGGTTGCCCGGAACGTAGAAGTGACCATAACTTTCACACTGGTTGCTATTAGTCGTTCTATACGATGGAAAAACTGTTGTATTTATATTGTATTTTATGCCTCTGGCGTTGACTTCTTATGCCCTAACTATTCCATCTGGTGGAACAACGCCCTATGGTAAAGCCTAGGTTGCCCGGAACGTAGAAATGACCATCACTTTCAAGCTGGTTGCAATTAATACTTTTATACGATGGAAAAACTGTTGCATTTTTATTGCATTTTATGGTTCGGCCATTGACTTCTAAGGCCCTAACTATTCAATCTGTTGGAGCAACGCCCTAGGGTGTAGCCTACGTTGCCCGGAAAGTCGAAATGACCACAACTTTCATACGGGTTGCAATTACTCGTTTTATATGATAGAAAAACTGTTGTATTTATATTGTATTTTATGCTTCTGGCGTTCACTTCTTTGGCCCTAACTATTCGATCTGTTGGAACAACGCCCTGGGGTGAAGCCTAGGTTGCCGGAACGTAGAAATGACCATAACTTTCACACTGGTTGCTATTATTCGTTTTATACGATGGAAAAACTGTTCTATTTATTTTGTATTTTATGCTTCGGGCGTTGACTTCCAAGGCCCTAACTGTTTTATCTGGTGGAGCAACGCCCTAGAGTAGAGCCTAGGTTGCCCGGAACGTAGAAGTGAGCATCACTTTCAAACTGGTTGCAATTAATCCTTTTATACGATGGAAAAACTGTTGTATTTTTATTGCATTTTATGCTTCGGGCATTGGCTTCTAAGGCCCTAACTATTCAATCTGTTGGAGCATCGCCCTAGGGTGTAGCCTAGGTTGCCCGGAAAGTAGAAATGACCACAACTTTCATACTGGTTGCAATTACTCGTTTTATATGATAGAAAAACTGCTGCATTTATATTGTATTTTATGCTTCTGGCGTTCACTTCTTAGGCCCTAACTACTCGATCTGGTGGAACAACGCCCTGGGGTGAAGCCTATGTTGCCGGAACGTAGAAATGACCATAACTTTCACACCGGTAGCAATTATACGTTTTATACAATGGAAAAACTGTACTATTTACTTTGTATTTTATGCTTCGGGCGTTGACTTCTAAGGCCCTAGCTATTCGATCTGGTGGAGCAACGCCCTAGAGTGAAGCCTAGGTTGCCCGGAACGTAGAAGTGACCATCACTTTCAAACTGGTTGCAATTAATCCTTTTATACGATGGAAAAGCTGTTGCATTTTTTTGCATTTTATGCGTCGGGGGTTGACTTCTAAGGCCCTAACTATTCAATCTGTTGGAGCGACGCCCTAGGGTGAAGCCTAGGTTGCTCGGAACGTAGAAATGACGTTAACTTTCATACTGGTTGCAATTACTCGTTTTATACGATTGAAAAACTGTTGTATTTGTATTGTATTTTATGCTTCTGGCGTTGACTTCTTATGCCCTAACTATTCCATCTGGTGGAACAACGCCCTATGGTGAAGCCTAGGTTGCCCGGCACGTAGAAATGACCATAACTTTCACAACGGTAGCAATTAATCGTTTCATACGATGGAAAAACTGTTCTATTTATATTGTATCTTATGCTTCTGGCGTTGACTTCTTAGGCCCTAACAATTCGATCTGGTGGAACAACGACCTAGGGTGAAGTCTAGGTTGCCCGGATCATAGAAATGACCATAACTTTCACACCGGTAGCAATTATTCGTTTTATACGATGGTAAAACTGTTCTATTTATTTTGTATTTTATGCTTCGGGTGTTGACTTCTAAGGCCCTAACTATTCAATCTGTTGGATCAACGCCCTGGGGTGAAGCCTAGGTTGCCGGAACGTAGAAATGACCATATCTCTCACACTGGTTGCTATTATTCGTTTTATACAATGCAAAAACTGTTGTATTTATTTTGTATTTTATGCTTCGGGCGTTGACTTCCAAGGCCCTAACTGTTTTATCTGGTGGAGCAACGCCCTAGAGTGAAGCCTAGGTTGCCCGGAACGTAGAAGTGACCATAACTTTCACACTGGTTGCTATTAGTCGTTCTATACGATGGAAAAACTGTTACATTTATATTGTATCTTATGCTTCTGGCGTTGACTTCTTAGGCCCTAACAATTCGATCTGGTGGAACAACGCCCTAGAGTGAAGCCTAGGTTGCCTGGAACGTACAAATGACCATCACTTTCACAAGGGTTGCAATTATTCCTGTTATAGGACGGAAAGACTGTTGTATTTTTATTGTATTTTATGCTTCAGGCGTTGACTTCTGAGGCCGTTGCTATTCGATGTAGTGGAAGAACGCCATAGAGTGAAGCCTAGGTTGCCCGGAACGTAGAAATGACCATAACTAACATACTGGTTGCAATTATTCGGTTTATACGTTGGAAAAACTGTTGTATTTATATTGTATGTTATGCTTCTGGCGTTGACTTCTAAGGCACTAACTATTCGATCTGGTGGAGCAACGCCATAGAGTGAAGCCAAGGTTGCCCGGAACGTAGAAATGACCATCACATTCAAACTGGTTGCAATTATTCCGGTTATATGATGGAAAAACTGTTATATTTATATTGTATCTTATGCTTCTGGCGTTGACTTCTTAGGCCCTAACAATTCGATCTGGTGGAACAACGCCATAGAGTGTAGCCTATTTTGCCCGGAACGTAGAAATGACCATTACTATCAGACTGGTTGCAATTATTCGTTTTATATGATGGAAGAACTGTTGTATTTATATTGTATTTTATGCTTCTGGCGTTGCCTTCTTAGGCCCTAACTGTTCGATCTGGTGGAACACCGCCCTAGAGTGAAGCCTAGGTTACCCGGAACGTAGAAATGACCAGTACTTTCACACTGTTTGCAGTTATTCCTGCTATACGATGGAAAAACTGTTGCATCTTTATAGAATTTTATGCTTCTGGCGTTGACTGCTAAGGCCCTAACGATTCAATCTGTTGGATCAACGCCCTAGAGTGAAGCCTAGGTTGCTCGGAATGTAGAAATGACCATAACATTCACACTGGTTGAAATTATTCGTTTAATACGATAGAAAAGCTGTTGCATCTTCATTGTATTTTATGTTTCTGGCGTTGACTTCTAAGGCCCTAACGATTCGATCTGGTAGAGCAACGCCCTAGAGTAAAGCCTAGGTTGCCCGGAACGTAGAAGTGACCATCACTTTCAAACTGGTTGCAATTATTCGTTTTATACGATGGAAAAACTGTTGTGTTTATATTGTATTTTATGCTTCTGGCGTTGACTTCTAAGGCACTAACTATTCGATCTGATGGAGCAACGCCCTAGAGTAAAGCCTAGGTTGCCCGGAACGTAGAAGTGACCATCACTTTCAAACTGGTTGCAATTAATCCTTTTATACGATGGAAAAACTGATGTATTTTTATTGCATTTTATGCTTCCGGCGTTGACTTCTAAGGCCCTAGCTATTCAATCTGTTGGAGCAACGCCCTAGGGTGAAGCCTAGGTTGTCCGGAACGTAGAAATGACGTTAACTTTCGTACTGGTTGCAATTACTCGTTCTATACGATTGAAAAACTGTTGTATTTATATCGTATTTTATGCTTCTGGCGTTGCCTTCTTAGGCCCTAACTGTTCGATCTGGTGGAACAACGCCCTAGAGTGAAGCCTAGGTTACCCGGAACGTTAGAGATGTCCAGTACTTTCTCACTGTTTGCAGTTAGTCCTGCTATACGATGGAAAAACTGTTGCATCTTTATTGAATTTTATGCTTCTGGCGTTGACTTCTAAGGCCCTAACTATTCTATCAGGTGGATCAACGCCCTGGAGTGAAGCCTAGGTTGCTCGGAATGTAGAAATGACCATAACATTCACACTGGTTGAAATTATTCGTTTTATACGATGCAAAAACTGTTAGATTTATATTGTATTTTATGCTTCTGGCGTTGATTTCTTAGGCCCTAACTTCTCAATCTGGTGGAACAACGCCCTAGAGTGAGGCCTAGGTTGCCCGGAACGTAGAAATGACCATCACTTCCATACTGGTAGCAATTATTCGTTTTATACGATGGAACAACAGTTGTGTTTATACTGTATTTTATGCTTCTGGCGCTGACTTCTGAGGCCGTAGCTATTCGATGTGGTGGAGCAACGCCCTAGAGTGAAGCAAAGCTTGCCCGGAACGTAGAAATGACTATCACTTTCAAACTGGTTGCAATTATTCCTGTTATAGGATTGAAGAACTGTTGTATTTATATTGTATTTTATGCTGCTGGCGTTCACTTCTTGGGCCCTAACTATTCGACCTGGTGGAGCAACGACCTGGGGTGAAGCCTAGGTTGCCCGGAACGTAGAAATAACCATAACTTTCACACTGGTTGCAATTATTCGTTTTATACGATGGAAAAACTGTTCTATTTATTTTGTATTTAATGCTTCGGGCGTTGGCTTCTAAGGCCCTAACTGTTTGATCTGGTGGAGCAACGCCCTACAGTGAAGCCTAGGTTGCCCGGAACGTAGAAATGAGCATAACTTTCACACTGGCTGCTATTATTCGTTTTATACGATGGAAAAGCTGTTGTTTTTATATTGTATTTTATGCTTCCGGTGTTGACTTCTTAGACCCTAACTCTTCGATCTGGTGGAGCAACGCCTCAGAGTTGAGTCTAGGACGCCCGAAACGTCGAAATGATCGTTACTTTCGCACTGGTTGCAATTGGTTATGCTATACAATGGAAAAACTGTTGTATTTATACTGTATTTTATACTTCGGGCGTTGACTTCTAAGGCCCTAACTATTCCATCTGGTGGAACAACGACCTAGGGTGAAGCCTAGGTTGCCCGGATCGTAGAAATGACCATAACTTTCACACCGGTAGCAATTATACGTTTTATACAATGGAAAAACTGTTCTATTTATTTTGTATTTTATTCTTCGGGCGTTGACTTCTAAGGCCCTCACTGTTTGATCTGGTGGAGCAACGACCTAGAGTGAAGCCTAGGTTGCCTGGAACGTAGAAGTGACCATAACTTTCACACTGGTTGCTATTATTCGTTCTATACGATGGAAAAACTGTTATATTTATATTGTATCTTATGCTTCTGGCGTTGACTTCTTAGGCCATAACAATTCGATCTGGTGGAACAACGCCCTAGAGTGAAGCCTAGGTTGCCTGGAACGTACAAATGACCATCACTTCCACACGGGTTGCAATTATTCCTGTTATAGGATGGAAAGACTATTGTATTCTTATTGTATTTTATGCTTCAGGCGTTGACTTCTGAGGCCGTAGCTATTCGATGTGGTGGAAGAACGCCATAGAGTGAAGCCTAGGTTGCCCGGAACGTAGAAATGACCATAACTTTCACACTGGTTGCTATTATTCGTTTTATACGGTGGAAAAACTGTTATATTTATATTGTATTTTATGCTTCTGGCGTTGCCTTCTTAGGCCCTAACTATTCGTTCTGGTGGAACAACGACCTAGAGTGAAGCCTAGGTTACCCGGAACGTAGAAATGACCAGTACTTTCACACTGTTTGCAGTTACTCCTGCTATACGATGTAAAAACTGTTGCATCTTTATTGAATTTTATGCTTCTGGCGTTGACTTCTAAGGCCCTAACAATTCGATCTGGTGGAACAACGCCCTAGAGTGAAGCCTAGGTTGCCTGGAACGTACAAATGACCATCACTTTCACAAGGGTTGCAATTATTCCTGTTATAGGACGGAAAGACTGTTGTACTTTTATTGTATTTTATGCTTCAGGCGTTCACTTCTTAGGCCCTAACTATTCGATCTGGTGGAACAACGACCTGGGGTGAAGCCTAGGTTGCTCGGAATGTAGAAATGACCATAATTTTCACACCGGCAGCAATTATTCGTTTTACACGATGGAAAAACAGTTCTATTTATTTTGTATTTTATGCATCGAGCGTTGACGTCTAAGGCCCTAACTGTTCCATCTGGTGGAACAACGCCCTATGGTAAAGCCTAGGTTGCCCGGAAAGTAGAAATGACGTTAACTTTCACACTGGTTGCAATTAATACTTTTATACGATGGAAAAACTGTTGCATTTTTATTGCATTTTATGCTTCGGCCATTGACTTCTAAGGCCCTAACTATTCAATCTGTTGGAGCCACGCCCTAGGGTGTAGCCCAGGTTGCCCGGAAAGTAGAAATGACCACAACTTTCATACTGGTTGCTATTATTCGTTTTATACGATGGAAAAGCTGTTCTATTTATTTTGTATTTTATGCTTCTGGCGTTGACTTCTAAGGCACTAACTATTCGATCTGGTGGAGCAACGCCCTAGAGTGAAGCCAAGGTTGCCCGGAACGTAGAAATGACCATCACTTTCAAACTGGTTGCAATTATTCCGGTTATATGATGGAAAAACTGTTATATTTAAATTGTATCTTATGCTTCTGGCGTTGACTTCTAAGGCCCTAACTATTCAATCTGTTGGAGCAACGCCCTAGCGTGAAGCCTAGGTTGCTCGGAATGTAGAAATGACCATAACATTCACACTGGTTGAAATTATTCGTTTAATACGATAGAAAAGCTGATGCATCTTCATTGTATTTTATGATTCTGGCGTTGACTTTTAAGGTCCTAACTATTCGATCTGGTGGAGCAACGCCCTAGAGTGAAGCCTAGGTTGCCCGGAACGTAGAAATGACCATCACTTTCAAGCTGGTTGCAATTAATCCTTTTATACGATGGAAAAACTGTTGTATTTTTATTGCATTTTATGCTTCTGGCGTTGACTTCTAATGCACTAACTATTCGATTTGGCGGAGCAACGCCCTAGAGTGAAGCCGAGGTTTCCCGGCACGTAGAAATGACCATCACTTTCAAACTGGTTGCAATTATTCCTGTTATAAGATGGAAAGACTGTTGTATTTTTATTGCATTTTATGCTTCGGGCATTGACTTCTATGGCCCTAACTATTCAATCTGCTGGAGCAACGCCCTATGGTGTAGGCTAGGTTGCCCGGAAAGTAGAAATGACCATAACCTTCATACTGGTTGCAATTATTCGGTTGATACGATGGAAAAACTGTTCTATTTATTTTGTATTTTATGCTTCGGGCGTTAACTTCTAAGGAACTAACTGTTTGATCTGGTGGAGCAACGCCCTAGAGTGAAGCCTAGGTTGCCCGGAACGTAGAAATGACCATAACTTTCACACTGGATGCTATTATTCGTTCTATACGATGGAAAAACTGTTATATATATATTGTATCTTATGCTTCTGGCGTTGACTTCTTAGGCCCTAACAATTCGATCTGGTGGAACAACGCCCTAGAGTGAAGCCTAGGTTGCCTGGAACGTACAAATGTCCATCACTTTCACACGGGTTGCAATTACTCCTGTTATAGGATGGAAAGACTGTTGTATTTTTATTGAATTTTATGCTTCAGGCGTTGACTTCTGAGGCCGTAGCTATTCGATGTGGTAGAAGAACGCCATAGAGTGAAGCCTAGGTTGCCCGGAACGTAGAAATGACCATAACTTTCACACCGGTAGCAATTATTCGTTTTATACGATGGAAAATCTGTTCTATTTATTTTGTATTTTATGCTTCGGGCGTTGACTTCTAAGGCCCTAAATATTCAATCTGTTGAAGCAACGCCCTAGAGTGAAGCCTAAGTTGCCCGGAACGTAGCAATTACCATCACTTTCAAACTGGTTGCAAATATTCCTGTTATATGATGGAGAAACTGTTGTATTTTTATAGCATTTTATGCTTCGGGCATTGACTTGTAAGGCCCTAACTATTCAATCTGTAGGAGCAACGCCCTAGGGTGTAGCCTAGGTTGCCCGTGAAGTAGAAATGACCATAGCTTTCATACTGGTTGCAATTATTCGTTTTATATGATGGAAAAACTGTTGTATTTATTTTGTATTTTATGCTTCGGCCGTCGACTACTAAGGCACTAACTATTCGATCTGTTGAAGCAACGCCCTAGGGTGAAGTCTAGGTTGCCCGGAACGTAGGAATGACCATAACTTTCACACTGGTTGCTATTATTCGTTTTATACGATGGAAAAACTGTTATATTTATATCGTATTGTATGCTTCTGGCGCTGACTTCTTAGGCCCTGACTATTCGATCTGGTGGAACAACGCCGTAGAGTGAAGCCTAGGTAGCCCGGAACGTAGAAATGCTCATAACTTTCACACAGGTTGCAATTATCCGTTTTCTACGATGGAAAAGCTGTTGTTTTTATATTGTATTTTATGCTTCCGGTGTTGACTTCTTAGACCCTAACTCTTCGATCTGGTGGAGCAACGCCTCAGAGTTAAGTCTAGGATGCCCGAAACGTCGAAATGATCGTTACTTTCGCACTGGTTGCAATTGGTCATGCTATACAATGGAAAAACTGTTGTATTTATACTGTATTTTATGCTTCTGGCGTTGACTTCTAAGGCAGTAGCTATTCGACGTGGTGCAGCAACGCCCTAGGGTGAAGCCTAGGTTGCCCGGAACGTAGAAATGACCATAACTTTCACACCGGTAGAAATTATACGTTTTATACAATGGAAAAACTGTTCTATTTATTTTGTATTATATGCTTCGGGCGTTGACTTCTAAGGACCTACCTATTTGATCTGGTGGAGCAACGCCCTAGAGTAAAGCCTAGGATGCCCGGAACGTAGAAGTGACCATCACTTTCAAACTGGTTGCAATTAATCCTTTTATACGATGGAAAAACTGATGTATTTTTATTGCATTTTATGCTTCCGGCGTTGACTTCTAAGGCCCTAACTATTCAATCTGTTGGAGCAACGCCCTAGGGTGAAGCCTAGGTTGCCCGGAACATAGAAATGACGTTAACTTTCGTACTGGTTGCAATTACTCGTTTTATACGATTGAAAAACTGTTGTATTTATATTGTATTTTATGCTTCTGGCATTGACTTCTTATGCCCTAACTATTCCATCCGGTGGAACAGCGCCATATGGTGAAGCCCAGGTTGCCCGGAACGTAGAAATGACCACAACCTTCACATCGGTAGCAATTATTCGTTTTTTACGATGGAAAAACTGTTATATTTATATTGTATTTTATGCTTCTGGCGCTGACTTCTTAGGCCCTGACTATTCGATCTGGTGGAACAACGCCGTAGAGTGAAGCCTAGGTAGCCCGGAACGTAGAAATGCTCATAACTTTCACACAGGTTGCAATTATCCGTTTTCTACGATGGAAAAGCTGTTGTTTTTATATTGTATTTTATGCTTCCGGTGTTGACTTCTTAGACCCTAACTCTTCGATATGGTGGAGCAACGCCTCAGAGTTAAGTCTAGGATGCCCGAAACGTCGAAATGATCGTTACTTTCGCACTGGTTGCAATTGGTCATGCTATACAATGGAAAAACTGTTGTATTTATACTGTATTTTGTGCTTCTGGCGTTGACTTCTAAGGCAGTAGCTATTCGACGTGGTGCAGCAACGCCCTAGGGTGAAGCCTAGGTTGCCCGGAACGTAGAAATGACCATAACTTTCACACCGGTAGAAATTATACGTTTTATACAATGGAAAAACTGTTCTATTTATTTTGTATTATATGCTTCGGGCGTTGACTTCTAAGGACCTACCTATTTGATCTGGTGGAGCAACGCTCTAGAGTAAAGCCTAGGATGCCCGGAACGTAGAAGTGACCATCACTTTCAAACTGGTTGCAATTAATCCTTTTATACGATGGAAAAACTGATGTATTTTTATTGCATTTTATGCTTCCGGCGTTGACTTCTAAGGCGCTAACTATTCAATCTGTTGGAGCAACGCCCTAGGGTGAAGCCTAGGTTGCCCGGAACATAGAAATGACGTTAACTTTCGTACTGGTTGCAATTACTCGTTTTATACGATTGAAAAACTGTTGTATTTATATTGTATTTTATGCTTCTGGCATTGACTTCTTATGCCCTAACTATTCCATCCGGTGGAACAGCGCCATATGCTGAAGCCCAGGTTGCCCGGAACGTAGAAATGACCACAACCTTCACATCGGTAGCAATTATTCGATTTTTACGATGGAAAAACTGTTATATTTATATTGTATTTTATGCTTCTGGCGCTGACTTCTTAGGCCCTAACTATTCGATCTGGTGGAACAACGCCGTAGAGTGAAGCCTAGGTTGCCCGGAACGCAGAAATGCCCATAACTTTCACACTGGTTGCTATTATTCGTTTTATGCGATGGAAAAGCTGTTGTATTTATACCGTATTTTATGCTTCTGGCGTTGACTTCTTATGCCCTGACTATTCCATCTGGTGGAACAACGCCCTAGGGTGAAGCCTAGGTTGCCCGGAACGTAAAAATGACCATCACTTTCAAACTGGTTGCAATTAATCCTTTTATACGATGGAAAAACTGTTGCATTTTTATTGCATTCTATGTGTCGGGCGTTGACTTCTAAGGCCCTAACTATTCAATCTGTTGGAGCGACGCCCTAGGGTGAAGCCTAGGTTGCCCGGAACTTAGAAATGACCATAACTTTCACACTCATTGCTATTATTCGTTTTATAACATGGAAAAACTGTTATATTTATATTGTATTCTATGCTTCTGGCGGTGCCTTCTTAGGCACTAACTATTCGATCTGTTGGAACAACGCCCTAGAGTGAAGCCTACGTTGCCTGGAACGTAGAAATGACCATCACTTTCACACTGGTTGCAATTATTCCTGATATACGATGGAAAAACTCTTGTATATTTATTGTATTTTATGCTTCGGGCGTAGACTTCTATGGCCCTACCTATTCGATCTGGTGGAGCAACACCCTACAGTGAAGCCTAGGTTGCCCGGAAAGTAGAAATGACCATAACTTTCATACTGGTTGCAATTATTCCTTTTATACGATGGAAAAACTGTTGTATTTATACTGTATTTTATGCTTCTGGCGTTGACTTCTAACGCCCTAGTTATTCGATCTGGTGGAGCAACGCCCTAGAGTGATGCCTAGGTTGCCCGGAACGTAGAAATGACCATCACTTTCAAACTGGTTGCAATTAATCCTTTTATACGATGGAAAATCTGTTGTATTTTTATTGCATTTTATGCTTCCGGCGTTGACTTCTAAGGCCCTAACTATTCAATCTGTTGGAGGAACGCCCTAGGGTGAAGCCTAGGTTGCCCGGAAAGTAGAAATGACGTTATCTTTCATACTGGTTGCAATTATTCGTTTTATACGATGGAAAAACTGTTGTATTTATATGGTATTTTATGCTTCTGGCGTTGATTTCTAAGGCACTAACTATTCGACCTGGTGGAGCAACGCCCCAGAGTGAAGCCTAAGTTGCCCGGAACGCAGCAATTACCATCACTTTCAAACTGGTTGCAAATATTCCTGTTATATGATGGAGAAACTGTTGTATTTTTATAGCATTTTATGCTTCGGGCATTGACTTGTAAGGCCCTAACTATTCAATCTGTAGGAGCAACGCCCTAGGGTGTAGCCTAGGTTGCCCGTGAAGTAGAAATGACCATAGCTTTCATACTGGTTGCAATTATTCGTTTTATATGATGGAAAAACTGTTGTATTTATATTGTATTTTATGCTTCTGTCGTTGACGTCTAAGGCCGCAGCTATTAGATGTGGTGGAGCAACGCACTAGACTGACGCCTAGGTTGCCCGGAACGTAGAAATGACCATTACTTTCGCAATGTTTGCAATTATACATTTTATAAGATGGAAAAACCGTTGTACTTATATCGTATTTTATGCTTCTGGCGTTGACTTCTTAGGCCCTAACTATTCCATCTGGTGGAACAACGCCCTAGGGTGATGCCTAGGTTGCGCGGAACGTAGAAATGGAAATAACTTTCACACCGGTAGCAATTATTCGTTTTATACGATGGAAAAACAGTTCTATTTATTTTGTATTTTATGCTTCGGCCGTCGACTACTAAGGCACTAACTATTCGATCTGTTGAAGCAACGCCCTAGGGTGAAGCCTAGGTTGCCCGGAACGTAGGAATGACCATAACTTTCACACTGGTTGCTATTATTCGTTTTATGCGATGGAAAATCTGTTGTATTTATACAGTATTTTATGCTTCTGGCGTTGACTTCTTATGCCCTAACTATTCCATCTGGTGGAACAACGCCCTAGGGTGAAGTCTAGGTTGACCGGAACGTAGAAATGACCATCACTTTCAAACTGGTTGAAATTAATCCTTTTATACGATGGAAAAACTGTTATATTTATATTGTATTTTATGCTTCTGGAGTTGCTTTCTTAGGCCCTAACTGTTCGATCTGGTGGAACAACGCCCTAGAGTGATGCCTAGGTTACCCGTAACGTAGAAATGACCAGTACTTTCACACTGTTATCAGTTACTCCTGTTATACGATGGAAAAGTTGTTGCACCTTTATTGAATTTTATGCTTCTGGCGTTGACTTCAAAGGCCCTAACTATTCTATCTGGTGGATCAACGCCCTAGAGTGAAGCCTAGGTTGCTCGGAATGTAAAAATGACCATAACATTCACAGTGGTTGAAATTATTCGTTTTATACGATGGAAAAGCTGTTGCATCTTTATTGTATTTTATGCTTCTGGCGTTGACTTCTAAGGCCCTAACGATTCGATCTGGTGGAGCAACGCCCTAGAGTGAAGCCTAGGTTGCCCGGAACGTATAAATGACCATCCCTTTCAAACTGGTTGCAATTAATCCTTTTATACGACGGAAAAACTGTTGTATTTTTATTGCATTTTATGCTTCCGGCGTAGACTTCTAAGGCCCTAACTATTCAATCTGTTGGAGCAACGCCCTAGGGTGAAGCCTAGGTTGCCCGGAAAGTAGAAATGACCACAACTTTCATACTTGTTGCATTTACACGTTTTATATGATGGAAAAACTGTTGTATTTATTTTGTATTTTATGCTTCGGCCGTTGACTTCTAAGGCACTAACTATTCGATCTGGTGGAACAACGCCCTGGGGTGAAGCCTAGGTTGGCCGGAACGTAGAAATGACCATAGCTTATACACTGGTAGCAATTATTCGTTTTATACAATGGAAAATCTGTTCTGTTTATTTTGTATTTTATGCTTCGGGCGTTGACTTCTAAGGCCCTAACTGTTTGATCTGGCGGAGCAACGCCCTAGAGTGAAGCCTAGGTTGCCTGGAACGTACAAATGACCATCACTTTCACACGGGTTGCAATTATTCCTGTTATAGGATGGAAAGACTGTTGTATTTTTAATGTATTTTATGCTTCAGGCGTTGACTTCTGAGGCCGTAGCTATTCGATGTGGTGGAAGAACGCCATAGAGTGAAGCCTAGGTTGCCCGGGACGTAGAAATGACCATAAGTCTCATACTGGTAGCAATTATTTGTTTTATACGATGGAAAAACTGTTGTATTTATATTGTATTTTATGCTTCTGGCGTTGACTTCTTAGGCCCTAACTATTCGATCTGGTGGAGCAATGCCACAGAGTTAAGCCTAGGATGCCCGAAACGCCGAGATGGTCATTACTTTAACGCTTGTTGAAATTATTCCTGTTATACGATGAAAAGGCTGTTGTATTTGCATTGTATTTTATGCTTCAGGCGTAGGCTTCTAAGGCCGTAGCTATTCGATATGGTGGAGCACCGCCCTAGAGTGAAGCCTAGGATGCTCGGAACGTAGAGATGACCATTACTTTCGCAATGTTTGCAATTATTCGTTTTATACGATGAAAAAACTGTTGTATTTATATGGTATTTTATGCTTCTGGCGTTGACTTCTAATGCACTAACTATTCGATCTGGCGGAGCAACGCCCTAGAGTGAAGCCGAGGTTTCCCGGAACGTAGAAATGACCATCACTTTCAAACTGGTTGCAATTATTCCTGTTATATGATGGAAAAACTGTTGTATTTTTATTGCTTTTTATGCTTCGGGTGTTGACTTCTAAGGCCCTAGCTATTCTATCTGTTGGAGCAACGCCCTAGGGTGAAGCCTAGGTTGCCCGGAAAGTAGAAATGACGTTAACTTTCATACTGGTTGCAATTATTCGTTTTATACGATGGAAAAACTGTTGTATTTATACAGTATTTTATGCTTCTGGCGTTGACTTCTTATGCACTAACTATTCGATCTGGTGGAACAACGCCCTAGGGTGAAGCCTAGGTTGCCCGGAACGTAGAAAGGACCATCACTTTCAAACTGGTTGAAATTAATACTTCTATACGATGGAAAAACTGTTATACTTATATTGTATTTAATGCTTCTGGAGTTGCCTTCTTAGGCCCTAACTGTTCGATCTGGTGGAACAACGCCCTAGAGTGAAGCCTAGGTTACCCGGAACGTAGAAATGACCAGTACTTTCACACTGTTTTCAGTTACTCCTGTTATACGATGGAAAAGCTGTTGCACCTTTATTGAATTTTATGCTTCTGGCGTTGACTTCTAAGGACCTAACTATTCTATCTGGTGGATCAACGCCCTAGAGTGAAGCCTAGGTTGCTCGGAATGTAAAAATGACCATAACATTCACACTGGTTGAAATTATTCGTTTTATACGATGGAAAAGCTGTTGCAGCTTTATTGTATTTTATGCTTCTGGCGTTGACTTCTAAGGCCCTACCTATTCGATCTGGTGGAGCAACGCCCTAGAGTGAAGCCTAGGTTGCCCGGAACGTAGAAATGACCACAACTTTCATACTGGTTGCAATTACACGTTTTATATGATGGAAAAACTGTTGTATTTATTTTGTATTTTATGCTTCGGCCGTTGACTTCTAAGGCACTAACTATTCGATCTGGTGGAACAACGCCCTAGAGTGAAGCCTGGGTTGGCCGGAACGTAGAAATGACCATATCTTTAACACTGGTAGCAATTATTCGTTTTATACAATGGAAAAACTGTTCTGTTTACTTTGTATTTTATGCTTCGGGCGTTGACTTCTAAGGCCCTAACTGTTTGGTCTGGAGGAGCAACGCCCTAGAGTGAAGCCTAGGTTACCCGGAACGTAGAAATGACCATAACTTTCACACTGGATGCTATTATTCGTTCTATACGATGGAAAAACTGTTATATTTATTATGTATCTTATGCTTCTGGCGTTGACTTCTTAGGCCCTAACAATTCGATCTGGCGGAACAACGCCCTAGAGTGAAGCCTAGGTTGCCTGAAACGTACAAATGACCATCACTTTCACACGGGTTGCAATTATTCCTGTTATAGGATGGAAAGACTGTTGTATTTTTAATGTATTTTGTGCTTCAGGCGTTGACTTCTGAGGCCGTAGCTATTCGATGTGGTGGAAGAACGCCATAGAGCGAAGCCTAGGTTGCCCGGAACGTAGAAATGACCATAAGTTTCATACTGGTTGCAATTATTTGTTTTATACGATGGAAAAACTGTTGTATTTATATTGTATTTTATGCTTCTGGCGTTGACTTCTTAGGCCCTAACTATTCGATCTGGTTGAGCAATGCCTCAGAGTTAAGCCTAGGATTCCCGAAACGCCGAGATGATCATTACTTTAACGCTTGTTGAAATTATTCCTGTTATACGATGAAAAGGCTGTTGAATTTGTATTGTATTTTATGCTTCAGGCGTAGGCTTCGAAGGCCGTAGCTATTCGATATGGTGGAGCACCGCCCTAGCGTGAAGCCTAGGATGCTCGGAACGTAGAGATGACCATTACTTTCGCAATGTTTGCAATTATTCGTTTTATACGATGGAAAAACTGTTGTATTTATATTGTATTTTATGCTTCTGGCGTTGACTTCTAATGCACTAACTATTCGATCTGGCGGAGCAACGCCCTAGAGTGAAGCCGAGGTTTCCCGGAATGTAGAAATGACCATCACTTTCAAACTGGTTGCAATTATTCCTGTTATATGATGGAAAAACTGTTGTATTTTTATTGCATTCTATGCGTCGGGCGTTGACTTCTTATGCCCTAACTATTCCATCTGGTGGAACAACGCCCTATCGTGAAGCCTAGGTTGCCCGGAACGTAGAACTGACCATAACTTTCACACCGGTAGCAATTATTCGTTTTATACGATGGAAAAGCTGTTCTATTTATTTTGTATTTTATGCTTCCGGTGTTGACTTCTAAGGCCCTAACTATTCAGTCTGTTGGAGCAACGCCCTAGGGTGAAGCCTAGGTTGCCCGGAAAGTAGAAATGACGTTAACTCTCATACTGGTTGCAATTATTCGTTTTAAACGATAGAAAAACTGTTGTATTTATACAGTATTTTATGCTTCTGGCGTTGACTTCTTATGCCCTAGCTATTCCATCTGGTGGAACAACGAACTAGGGTGAAGCCTAGGTTGCCCGGAACGTAGAAATGACCATCACTTTCAAACTGTTTTCAGTTACTCCTGTTATACGATGGAAAAGCTGTTGCACCTTTATTGAGTTTTATGCTTCTGGCGTTGACTTCTAAGGCCCTAACTATTCTATCTGGTGGATCAACGCCCTAGAGTGAAGCCTAGGTTGCTCGGAATGTAAAAATGACCATAACATTCACACTGGTTGAAATTATTCGTTTTATACGATGGAAAAGCTGTTGCATCTTTATTGTATTTTATGCTTCTGGCGTTGACTTCTAAGGCCCTAACTATTCGATCTGGTGGAGCAACGCCCTAGAGTGAAGACTAGGTTGCCCGGAACGTAGAAATGAGCATCACTTTCAAACTGGTTGCAATTAATCCTTTTATACGACGGAAAAACTGTTGTATTTTTATTGCATTTTATGCTGCCGGCGTAGACTTCTAAGGCCCTAAATATTCAATCTGTTGGAGCAACGCCCTAGGGTGAAGCCTAGGTTGCCCGGAAAGTAGAAATGACCACAACTTTCATACTGGTTGCAATTATTCGTTTTATATGATGGAAAAACTGTTGTATTTATATTGTATTTTATGCTTCTGTCGTTGACGTCTGAGGCCGTAGCTATTAGATGTGGTGGAGCAACGCACTAGAGTGACGCCTAGGTTGCCCGGAACGTAGAAATGTCCATTACTTTCGCAATGTTTGCGATTATACATTTTATAAGATGGAAAAACCGTTGTACTTATATCGTATTTTATGCTTCTGGCGTTGACTTCTTAGGCCCTAACTATTCCATCTGGTGGATCAACGCCCTAGGGTGAAGCCTAGGTTGCCCGGAACGTAGAAATGGAAATAACTTTCACACTGGTTGCTATTATTCGTTTTATACGATGGAAAAACTGTTATATTTATATTGTATTTTATGCTTCTGGCGCTGACTTCTTAGGCCCTGACTACTCGATCTGGTTGTACAACGCCGTAGAGTGAAGCCTAGGTAGCCCGGAACGTAGAAATGCCCATAACTTTCACACTGGTTGCTATTATTCGTTTTATGCGATGGAAAATCTGTTGTATTTATACAGTATTTTATGCTTCTGGCGTTGACTTCTTATGCCCTAACTATTCCATCTGGTGGAACAACGCCCTAGGGTGAAGCCTAGGTTGACCGGAACGTAGAAATGACCATCACTTTCAAACTGGTTGAAATTAATCCTTTTATACGATGGAAAAACTGTTATATTTATATTGTATTTTATGCTTCTGGAGTTGCCTTCTTAGGCCCTAACTGTTCGATCTGGTGGAACAACGCCCTAGAGTGATGCCTAGGTTACCCGTAACGTAGAAATGACCAGTACTTTCACACTGTTATCAGTTACTCCTGTTATACGATGGAAAAGTTGTTGCACCTTTATTGAATTTTATGCTTCTGGCGTTGACTTCTAAGGCCCTAACTATTCTATCTGGTGAATCAACGCCCTAGAGTGAAGCCTAGGTTGCTCGGAATGTAAAAATGACCATAACATTCACAGTGGTTGAAATTATTCGTTTTATACGATGGAAAAGCTGTTGCATCTTTATTGTATTTTATGCTTCAGGCGTTGACTTCTGAGGCCGTAGCTATTCGATGTGGTGGAAGAACGCCATAGAGTGAAGCCTAGGTTGCCCGGGACGTAGAAATGACCATAAGTCTCATACTGGTAGCAATTATTTGTTTTATACGATGGAAAAACTGTTGTATTTATATTGTATTTTATGCTTCTGGCGTTGACTTCTTAGGCCCTAACTATTCGATCTGGTGGAGCAATGCCACAGAGTTAGGGCCTAGGATGCCCGAAACGCCGAGATGGTCATTACTTTAACGCTTGTTGAAATTATTCCTGTTATACGATGAAAAGGCTGTTGTATTTGCATTGTATTTTATGCTTCAGGCGTAGGCTTCTAAGGCCGTAGCTATTCGATATGGTGGAGCACCGCCCTAGAGTGAAGCCTAGGATGCTCGGAACGTAGAGATGACCATTACTTTCGCAATGTTTGCAATTATTCGTTTTATACGATGAAAAAACTGTTGTATTTATATGGTATTTTATGCTTCTGGCGTTGACTTCTAATGCACTAACTATTCGATCTGGCGGAGCAACGCCCTAGAGTGAAGCCGAGGTTTCCCGGAACGTAGAAATGACCATCACTTTCAAACTGGTTGCAATTATTCCTGTTATATGATGGAAAAACTGTTGTATTTTTATTGCTTTTTATGCTTCGGGTGTTGACTTCTAAGGCCCTAGCTATTCTATCTGTTGGAGCAACGCCCTAGGGTGAAGCCTAGGTTGCCCGGAAAGTAGAAATGACGTTAACTTTCATACTGGTTGCAATTATTCGTTTTATACGATGGAAAAACTGTTGTATTTATACAGTATTTTATGCTTCTGGCGTTGACTTCTTATGCACTAACTATTCGATCTGGTGGAACAACGCCCTAGGGTGAAGCCTAGGTTGCCCGGAACGTAGAAAGGACCATCACTTTCAAACTGGTTGAAATTAATACTTCTATACGATGGAAAAACTGTTATACTTATATTGTATTTAATGCTTCTGGAGTTGCCTTCTTAGGCCCTAACTGTTCGATCTGGTGGAACAACGCCCTAGAGTGAAGCCTAGGTTACCCGGAACGTAGAAATGACCAGTACTTTCACACTGTTTTCAGTTACTCCTGTTATACGATGGAAAAGCTGTTGCACCTTTATTGAATTTTATGCTTCTGGCGTTGACTTCTAAGGACCTAACTATTCTATCTGGTGGATCAACGCCCTAGAGTGAAGCCTAGGTTGCTCGGAATGTAAAAATGACCATAACATTCACACTGGTTGAAATTATTCGTTTTATACGATGGAAAAGCTGTTGCAGCTTTATTGTATTTTATGCTTCTGGCGTTGACTTCTAAGGCCCTACCTATTCGATCTGGTGGAGCAACGCCCTAGAGTGAAGCCTAGGTTGCCCGGAACGTAGAAATGACCACAACTTTCATACTGGTTGCAATTACACGTTTTATATGATGGAAAAACTGTTGTATTTATTTTGTATTTTATGCTTCGGCCGTTGACTTCTAAGGCACTAACTATTCGATCTGGTGGAACAACGCCCTAGAGTGAAGCCTGGGTTGGCCGGAACGTAGAAATGACCATATCTTTAACACTGGTAGCAATTATTCGTTTTATACAATGGAAAAACTGTTCTGTTTATTTTGTATTTTATGCTTCGGGCGTTGACTTCTAAGGCCCTAACTGTTTGGTCTGGAGGAGCAACGCCCTAGAGTGAAGCCTAGGTTACCCGGAACGTAGAAATGACCATAACTTTCACACTGGATGCTATTATTCGTTCTATACGATGGAAAAACTGTTATATTTATTATGTATCTTATGCTTCTGGCGTTGACTTCTTAGGCCCTAACAATTCGATCTGGCGGAACAACGCCCTAGAGTGAAGCCTAGGTTGCCTGAAACGTACAAATGACCATCACTTTCACACGGGTTGCAATTATTCCTGTTATAGGATGGAAAGACTGTTGTATTTTTAATGTATTTTGTGCTTCAGGCGTTGACTTCTGAGGCCGTAGCTATTCGATGTGGTGGAAGAACGCCATAGAGCGAAGCCTAGGTTGCCCGGAACGTAGAAATGACCATAAGTTTCATACTGGTTGCAATTATTTGTTTTATACGATGGAAAAACTGTTGTATTTATATTGTATTTTATGCTTCTGGCGTTGACTTCTTAGGCCCTAACTATTCGATCTGGTTGAGCAATGCCTCAGAGTTAAGCCTAGGATTCCCGAAACGCCGAGATGATCATTACTTTAACGCTTGTTGAAATTATTCCTGTTATACGATGAAAAGGCTGTTGAATTTGTATTGTATTTTATGCTTCAGGCGTAGGCTTCGAAGGCCGTAGCTATTCGATATGGTGGAGCACCGCCCTAGCGTGAAGCCTAGGATGCTCGGAACGTAGAGATGACCATTACTTTCGCAATGTTTGCAATTATTCGTTTTATACGATGGAAAAACTGTTGTATTTATATTGTATTTTATGCTTCTGGCGTTGACTTCTAATGCACTAACTATTCGATCTGGCGGAGCAACGCCCTAGAGTGAAGCCGAGGTTTCCCGGAATGTAGAAATGACCATCACTTTCAAACTGGTTGCAATTATTCCTGTTATATGATGGAAAAACTGTTGTATTTTTATTGCATTCTATGCGTCGGGCGTTGACTTCTTATGCCCTAACTATTCCATCTGGTGGAACAACGCCCTATCGTGAAGCCTAGGTTGCCCGGAACGTAGAACTGACCATAACTTTCACACCGGTAGCAATTATTCGTTTTATACGATGGAAAAGCTGTTCTATTTATTTTGTATTTTATGCTTCCGGTGTTGACTTCTAAGGCCCTAACTATTCAGTCTGTTGGAGCAACGCCCTAGGGTGAAGCCTAGGTTGCCCGGAAAGTAGAAATGACGTTAACTCTCATACTGGTTGCAATTATTCGTTTTAAACGATAGAAAAACTGTTGTATTTATACAGTATTTTATGCTTCTGGCGTTGACTTCTTATGCCCTAGCTATTCCATCTGGTGGAACAACGAACTAGGGTGAAGCCTAGGTTGCCCGGAACGTAGAAATGACCATCACTTTCAAACTGTTTTCAGTTACTCCTGTTATACGATGGAAAAGCTGTTGCACCTTTATTGAGTTTTATGCTTCTGGCGTTGACTTCTAAGGCCCTAACTATTCTATCTGGTGGATCAACGCCCTAGAGTGAAGCCTAGGTTGCTCGGAATGTAAAAATGACCATAACATTCACACTGGTTGAAATTATTCGTTTTATACGATGGAAAAGCTGTTGCATCTTTATTGTATTTTATGCTTCTGGCGTTGACTTCTAAGGCCCTAACTATTCGATCTGGTGGAGCAACGCCCTAGAGTGAAGACTAGGTTGCCCGGAACGTAGAAATGACCATCACTTTCAAACTGGTTGCAATTAATCCTTTTATACGACGGAAAAACTGTTGTATTTTTATTGCATTTTATGCTGCCGGCGTAGACTTCTAAGGCCCTAAATATTCAATCTGTTGGAGCAACGCCCTAGGGTGAAGCCTAGGTTGCCCGGAAAGTAGAAATGACCACAACTTTCATACTGGTTGCAATTATTCGTTTTATATGATGGAAAAACTGTTGTATTTATATTGTATTTTATGCTTCTGTCGTTGACGTCTGAGGCCGTAGCTATTAGATGTGGTGGAGCAACGCACTAGAGTGACGCCTAGGTTGCCCGGAACGTAGAAATGTCCATTACTTTCGCAATGTTTGCGATTATACATTTTATAAGATGGAAAAACCGTTGTACTTATATCGTATTTTATGCTTCTGGCGTTGACTTCTTAGGCCCTAACTATTCCATCTGGTGGATCAACGCCCTAGGGTGAAGCCTAGGTTGCCCGGAACGTAGAAATGGAAATAACTTTCACACTGGTTGCTATTATTCGTTTTATACGATGGAAAAACTGTTATATTTATATTGTATTTTATGCTTCTGGCGCTGACTTCTTAGGCCCTGACTACTCGATCTGGTGGTACAACGCCGTAGAGTGAAGCCTAGGTAGCCCGGAACGTAGAAATGCCCATAACTTTCACACTGGTTGCTATTATTCGTTTTATGCGATGGAAAATCTGTTGTATTTATACAGTATTTTATGCTTCTGGCGTTGACTTCTTATGCCCTAACTATTCCATCTGGTGGAACAACGCCCTAGGGTGAAGCCTAGGTTGACCGGAACGTAGAAATGACCATCACTTTCAAACTGGTTGAAATTAATCCTTTTATACGATGGAAAAACTGTTATATTTATATTGTATTTTATGCTTCTGGAGTTGCCTTCTTAGGCCCTAACTGTTCGATCTGGTGGAACAACGCCCTAGAGTGATGCCTAGGTTACCCGTAACGTAGAAATGACCAGTACTTTCACACTGTTATCAGTTACTCCTGTTATACGATGGAAAAGTTGTTGCACCTTTATTGAATTTTATGCTTCTGGCGTTGACTTCTAAGGCCCTAACTATTCTATCTGGTGAATCAACGCCCTAGAGTGAAGCCTAGGTTGCTCGGAATGTAAAAATGACCATAACATTCACAGTGGTTGAAATTATTCGTTTTATACGATGGAAAAGCTGTTGCATCTTTATTGTATTTTATGCTTCTGGCGTTGACTTCTAAGGCCCTAACGATTCCATCTGGTGGAGCAACGCCCTAGAGTGAAGCCTAGGTTGCCCGGAACGTATAAATGACCATCGCTTTCAAACTGGTTGCAATTAATCCTTTTATACGACGGAAAAACTGTTGTATTTTTATTGCATTTTATGCTTCCGGCGTAGACTTCTAAGGCCCTAACTATTCAATCTGTTGGAGCAACGCCCTAGGGTGAAGCCTAGGTTGCCCGGAAAGTAGAAATGACCACAACTTTCATACTTGTTGCATTTACACGTTTTATATGATGGAAAAACTGTTGTATTTATTTTGTATTTTATGCTTCGGCCGTTGACTTCTAAGGCACTAACTATTCGATCTGGTGGAACAACGCCCTGGGGTGAAGCCTAGGTTGGCCGGAACGTAGAAATGACCATAACTTATACACTGGTAGCAATTATTCGTTTTATACAATGGAAAAACTGTTCTGTTTATTTTGTATTTTATGCTTCGGGCGTTGACTTCTAAGGCCCTAACTGTTTGATCTGGCGGAGCAACGCCCTAGAGTGAAGCCTAGGTTGCCCGGAACGTAGAAATGACCATAACTTTCACACTGGATGCTATTATTCGTTCTATACGATGGAAAAACTGTTATATTTATTGTGTATCTTATGCTTCTGGCGTTGACTTCTTAGGCCCTAACAATTCGATCTGGTGGAACAACGCCCTAGAGTGAAGCCTAGGTTGCCTGGAACGTACAAATGACCATCACTTTCACACGGGTTGCAATTATTCCTGTTATAGGATGGAAAGACTGTTGTATTTTTAATGTATTTTATGCTTCAGGCGTTGACTTCTGAGGCCGTAGCTATTCGATGTGGTGGAAGAACGCCATAGAGTGAAGCCTAGGTTGCCCGGGACGTAGAAATGACCATAAGTCTCATACTGGTTGCAATTATTTGTTTTATACGATGGAAAAACTGTTGTATTTATATTGTATTTTATGCTTCTGGCGTTGACTTCTTAGGCCCTAACTATTCGATCTGGTGGAGCAATGCCACAGAGTTAAGCCTAGGATGACCGAAACGCCGAGATGATCATTACTTTAACGCTTGTTGAAATTATTCCTGTTATACGATGAAAAGGCTGTTGTATTTGTATTGTATTTTATGCTTCAGGTTTAGGCTTCTAAGGCCGTAGCTATTCGATATGGTGGAGCACCGCCCTAGAGTGAAGCCTAGGATGCTCGGAACGTAGAGATGACCATTACTTTCCCAATGTTTGCAATTATTCGTTTTATTCGATGAAAAAACTGTTGTATTTATATTGTATTTTATGCTTCTGGCGTTGACTTCTAATGCACTAACTATTCGATCTGGCGGAGCAACGCCCCAGAGTGAAGCCGAGGTTTCCCGGAACGTAGAAATGACCATCACTTTCAAACTGGTTGCAATTATTCCTGTTATATGATGGAAAAACTGTTGTATTTTTATTGCTTTTTATGCTTCGGGTGTTGACTTCTAAGGCCCTAACTATTCTATCTGTTGGAGCAACGCCCTAGGGTGAAGCCTAGGTTGCCCGGAAAGTAGAAATGACGTTAACTTTCATACTGGTTGCAATTATTCGTTTTATACGATGGAAAAACTGTTGTATTTATACAGTATTTTATGCTTCTGGCGTTGACTTCTTATGCACTAACTATTCCATCTGGTGGTACAACGCCCTACGGTGAAGCCTAGGTTGCCCGGAACGTAGAAAGGACCATCACTTTCAAACTGGTTGAAATTAATACTTCTATACGATGGAAAAACTGTTATATTTATATTGTATTTAATGCTTCTGGAGTTGCCTTCTTAGGCCCTAACTGTTCGATCTGGTGGAACAACGCCCTAGAGTGAAGCCTAGGTTACCCGGAACGTAGAAATGACCAGTACTTTCACACTGTTTTCAGTTACTCCTGTTATACGATGGAAAAGTTGTTGCACCTTTATTGAATTTTATGCTTCTGTCGTTGACTTCTAACGACCTAACTATTCTATCTGGTGGATCAACGCCCTAGAGTGAAGCCTAGGTTGCTCGGAATGTAAAAATGACCATAACATTCACACTGGTTGAAATTATTCGTTTTATACGATGGAAAAGCTGTTGCAGCTTTATTGTATTTTATGCTTCTGGCGTTGACTTCTAAGGCCCTACCTATTCGATCTGGTGGAGCAACGCCCTAGAGTGAAGCCTAGGTAGCCCGGAACGTAGAAATGCCCATAACTTTCACACTGGTTGCTATTATTCGTTTTATGCGATGGAAAATCTGTTGTATTTATACAGTATTTTATGCTTCTGGCGTTGACTTCTTATGCCCTAACTATTCCATCTGGTGGAACAACGCCCTAGGGTGAAGCTTAGGTTGACCGGAACGTAGAAATGACCATCACTTTCAAACTGGTTGAAATTAATCCTTTTATACGATGGAAAAACTGTTATATTTATATTGTATTTTATGCTTCTGGAGTTGCCTTCTTAGGCCCTAACTGTTCGATCTGGTGGAACAACGCCCTAGAGTGATGCCTAGGTTACCCGTAACGTAGAAATGACCAGTACTTTCACACTGTTATCAGTTACTCCTGTTATACGATGGAAAAGTTGTTGCACCTTTATTGAATTTTATGCTTCTGGCGTTGACTTCTAAGGCCCTAACTATTCTATCTGGTGAATCAACGCCCTAGAGTGAAGCCTAGGTTGCTCGGAATGTAAAAATGACCATAACATTCACAGTGGTTGAAATTATTCGTTTTATACGATGGAAAAGCTGTTGCATCTTTATTGTATTTTATGCTTCTGGCGTTGACTTCTAAGGCCCTAACGATTCCATCTGGTGGAGCAACGCCCTAGAGTGAAGCCTAGGTTGCCCGGAACGTATAAATGACCATCGCTTTCAAACTGGTTGCAATTAATCCTTTTATACGACGGAAAAACTGTTGTATTTTTATTGCATTTTATGCTTCCGGCGTAGACTTCTAAGGCCCTAACTATTCAATCTGTTGGAGCAACGCCCTAGGGTGAAGCCTAGGTTGCCCGGAAAGTAGAAATGACCACAACTTTCATACTTGTTGCATTTACACGTTTTATATGATGGAAAAACTGTTGTATTTATTTTGTATTTTATGCTTCGGCCGTTGACTTCTAAGGCACTAACTATTCGATCTGGTGGAACAACGCCCTGGGGTGAAGCCTAGGTTGGCCGGAACGTAGAAATGACCATAACTTATACACTGGTAGCAATTATTCGTTTTATACAATGGAAAAACTGTTCTGTTTATTTTGTATTTTATGCTTCGGGCGTTGACTTCTAAGGCCCTAACTGTTTGATCTGGCGGAGCAACGCCCTAGAGTGAAGCCTAGGTTGCCCGGAACGTAGAAATGACCATAACTTTCACACTGGATGCTATTATTCGTTCTATACGATGGAAAAACTGTTATATTTATTGTGTATCTTATGCTTCTGGCGTTGACTTCTTAGGCCCTAACAATTCGATCTGGTGGAACAACGCCCTAGAGTGAAGCCTAGGTTGCCTGGAACGTACAAATGACCATCACTTTCACACGGGTTGCAATTATTCCTGTTATAGGATGGAAAGACTGTTGTATTTTTAATGTATTTTATGCTTCAGGCGTTGACTTCTGAGGCCGTAGCTATTCGATGTGGTGGAAGAACGCCATAGAGTGAAGCCTAGGTTGCCCGGGACGTAGAAATGACCATAAGTCTCATACTGGTTGCAATTATTTGTTTTATACGATGGAAAAACTGTTGTATTTATATTGTATTTTATGCTTCTGGCGTTGACTTCTTAGGCCCTAACTATTCGATCTGGTGGAGCAATGCCACAGAGTTAAGCCTAGGATGACCGAAACGCCGAGATGATCATTACTTTAACGCTTGTTGAAATTATTCCTGTTATACGATGAAAAGGCTGTTGTATTTGTATTGTATTTTATGCTTCAGGTTTAGGCTTCTAAGGCCGTAGCTATTCGATATGGTGGAGCACCGCCCTAGAGTGAAGCCTAGGATGCTCGGAACGTAGAGATGACCATTACTTTCCCAATGTTTGCAATTATTCGTTTTATTCGATGAAAAAACTGTTGTATTTATATTGTATTTTATGCTTCTGGCGTTGACTTCTAATGCACTAACTATTCGATCTGGCGGAGCAACGCCCCAGAGTGAAGCCGAGGTTTCCCGGAACGTAGAAATGACCATCACTTTCAAACTGGTTGCAATTATTCCTGTTATATGATGGAAAAACTGTTGTATTTTTATTGCTTTTTATGCTTCGGGTGTTGACTTCTAAGGCCCTAACTATTCTATCTGTTGGAGCAACGCCCTAGGGTGAAGCCTAGGTTGCCCGGAAAGTAGAAATGACGTTAACTTTCATACTGGTTGCAATTATTCGTTTTATACGATGGAAAAACTGTTGTATTTATACAGTATTTTATGCTTCTGGCGTTGACTTCTTATGCACTAACTATTCCATCTGGTGGTACAACGCCCTACGGTGAAGCCTAGGTTGCCCGGAACGTAGAAAGGACCATCACTTTCAAACTGGTTGAAATTAATACTTCTATACGATGGAAAAACTGTTATATTTATATTGTATTTAATGCTTCTGGAGTTGCCTTCTTAGGCCCTAACTGTTCGATCTGGTGGAACAACGCCCTAGAGTGAAGCCTAGGTTACCCGGAACGTAGAAATGACCAGTACTTTCACACTGTTTTCAGTTACTCCTGTTATACGATGGAAAAGTTGTTGCACCTTTATTGAATTTTATGCTTCTGTCGTTGACTTCTAACGACCTAACTATTCTATCTGGTGGATCAACGCCCTAGAGTGAAGCCTAGGTTGCTCGGAATGTAAAAATGACCATAACATTCACACTGGTTGAAATTATTCGTTTTATACGATGGAAAAGCTGTTGCAGCTTTATTGTATTTTATGCTTCTGGCGTTGACTTCTAAGGCCCTACCTATTCGATCTGGTGGAGCAACGCCCTAGAGTGAAGCCTAGGTTGCCCGGAACGTAGAAATGACCACAACTTTCATACTGGTTGCAATTACACGTTTTATATGATGGAAAAACTGTTGTATTTATTTTGTATTTTATGCTTCGGCCGTTGACTTCTAAGGCACTAACTATTCGATCTGGTGGAACAACGCCCTAGGGTGAAGCCTGGGTTGGCCGGAACGTAGAAATGACCATAACTTTTACACTGGTAGCAATTATTCGTTTTATACAATGGAAAAACTGTTCTGTTTATTTTGTATTTTATGCTTCGGGCGTTGACTTCTAAGGCCCTAACTGTTTGGTCTGGAGGAGCAACGCCCTAGAGTGAAGCCTAGGTTGCCCGGAACGGAGAAATGACCATAACTTTCACACTGGATGCTATTATTCGTTCTATACGATGGAAAAACTGTTATATTTATTATGTATCTCATGCTTCTGGCGTTGACTTCTTAGGCCCTAACAATTCGATCTGGCGGAACAACGCCCTAGAGTGAAGCCTAGGTTGCCTGGAACGTACAAATGACCATCACTTTCACACGGGTTGCAATTATTCCTGTTATAGGATGGAAAGACTGTTGTATTTTTAATGTATTTTATGCTTCAGGCGTTGACTTCTGAGGCCGTAGCTATTCGATGTGGTGGAAGAACGCCATAGAGTGAAGCCTAGGTTGCCCGGAACGTAGAAATGACCATAAGTTTCATACTGGTTGCAATTATTTGTTTTATACGATGGAAAGCTGTTGTATTTATACTGTATTTTATGCTTCTGGCGTTGACTTCTTAGGCCCTAACTATTCGATCTGGTTGAGCAATGCCTCAGAGTTAAGCCTAGGATTCCCGAAACGCCGAGATGATCATTACTTTAACACTTGTTGAAATTATTCCTGTTATACGATGAAAAGGCTGTTGAATTTGTATTGTATTTTATGCTTCAGGCGTAGGCTTCGAAGGCCGTAGCTATTCGATATGGTGGAGCACCGCCCTAGAGTGAAGCCTAGGATGCTCGGAACGTAGAGATGACCATTACTTTCGCAATGTTTGCAATTATTCGTTTTATACGATGGAAAAACTGTTGTATTTATATTGTATTTTATGCTTCCGGCGTTGACTTCTAATGCACTAACTATTCGATCTGGCGGAGCAACGCCCTAGAGTGAAGCCGAGGTGTCCCGGAATGTAGAAATGACCATCACTTTCAAACTGGTTGCAATTATTCCTGTTATATGATGGAAAAACTGTTGTATTTTTATTGCTTTTTATGCTTCGGGCATTGACTTCTAAGGCCCTAACTATTCAATCTGTTGGAGCAACGCCCTAGGGTGTAGCCTAGGTAGCCCGGAAAGTAGAAATGACCATAACTTTCATACTGGTTGCAATTATTCGTTTTATATGATGGAAAAACTGTTGTATTTATATTGTATTTTATGCTGCTGGCATTCACTTCTTAGGCCCTAACTATTCTATCTGGTCGAACAACGCCCTGTGGTGAAGCTTAGGTTGCCCGGAACGTAGAAATGCCCATAACGTTCACACTGGTTGCTATTATTCGTTTTATGCGATGGAAAAGCTGTTGTATTTATACCGTATTTTATGCTTCTGGCGTTGACTTCTTATGCCCTAACTATTCCATCTGGTGGAACCACGCCCTAGGGTGAAGAATGGGTTGCCCGGAACGTAGAAATGACCATCACTTTCAAACTGGTTGCAATTAATCCTTTTATACGATGGAAAAACTGTTGCATTTTTATTGCATTCTATGCGTCGGGCGTTGACTTCTTATGCCCTAACTATTCCATCTGGTGGAACAACGCCCTATGGTGAAGCCTAGGTTGCCCGGAACGTAGAACTGACCATAACTTTCACAACGGTAGCAATTATTCGTTTTATACGATGGAAAAGCTGTTCTATTTATTTTGTATTTTATGCTTCGGGTGTTGACTTCTAAGGCCCTAACTATTCAATCTGTTGGCGCAACGCCCTAGGGTGAAGCCTAGGTTGCCCGGAAAGTAGAAATGACGTTAACTCTCATACTGGTTGCAATTATTCGTTTTAAACGATAGAAAAACTGTTGTATTTATACAGTATTTTATGCTTCTGGCGTTGACTTCTTCTGCCCTAGCTATTCCATCTGGTGGAACAACGCCCTAGGGTGAAGCCTAGGTTGCCCGGAACGTAGAAATGACCATCACTTTCAAACTGTTTTCAGTTACTCCTGTTATACGATGGAAAAGCTGTTGCACCTTTATTGAATTTTATGCTTCTGGCGTTGACTTCTAAGGCCCTAACTATTCTATCTGGTGGATCAACGCCCTAGAGTGAAGCCTAGGTTGCTCGGAATGTAAAAATGACCATAACATTCACACTGGTTGAAATTATTCGTTTTATACGATGGAAAAGCTGTTGCATCTTTATTGTATTTTATGCTTCTGGCGTTGACTTCTAAGGCCCTAACTATTCGATCTGGTGGAGCAACGCCCTAGAGTGAAGCCTAGGTTGCGCGGAACATAGAATTGGACATCACTTTCAAACTGGTTGCAATTATTCCTGTTATATGATGGAAACACTGTTGTATTTTTATTGCATTTTATGCTTCGGGCGTTGACTTCTAAGGCCCTAGCTATTCGATCTGGTGGAGCACCGCCCTAGAGTGAAGCCTAGGTTGCCCGGAACGTAGAAATGACCATCACTTTCAAACTGGTTGCAATTATTCCTGTTATATGATGGAAAAACTGTTGTATATATATTGTATTTTATGCTCCGGGCGTTGACTGCTAAGGCCCTAACGATTCAATCTGTTGGATCAACGCCCTAGAGTGAAGCCTAGGTTGCTCGGAATGTAGAAATGACCATAACATTCACACTGGTTGAAATTATTCGTTTAATACGATAGAAAAGCTGTTGCATCTTCATTGTATTTTATGATTCTGGCGTTGACTTCTAAGGCCCTAACTATTCGATCTGGTGGAGCAACGCCCTAGAGTGAAGCCTAGGTTGCCCGGAACGTAGAAATGACCATCACTTTCAAGCTGGTTGCAATTAATCCTTTTATACGATGGAAAAACTGTTGTATTTTTATTGCATTTTATGCTTCGGCCATTGACTTCTAAGGCCCTAACTATTCAATCTGTTGGAGGAACGCCCTAGGGTGTAGCCTAGGTTGCCCGGAAAGTAGAAATGACCACAACTTTCATACTGGTTTCAATTACTCGTTCTATATGATAGAAAAACTGTTGTATTTATATTGTATTTTATGCTTCTGCCGTTCACTTCTTAGGCCCTAACTATTCGATCTGGTGGAACAACGCCCTGGGGTGAAGCCTAGGTTGCCGGAGCGTAGAAATGACCATAACTCTCACACTGGTTGCTATTATTCGTTTTATACGGTGGAAAAACTGTTCTATTTATTTTGTATTTTATGCTTCGGGCGTTGACTTCTAAGGCCCTCACTGTTTGATCTGGTGGAGCAACGCCCTAGAGTGAAGCCTAGGTTGCCCGGAACGTAGAAGTGACCATAACTTTCACACTGGTTGCTATTATTCGTTCTATACGATGGAAAAACTGTTATATTTATATTGTATCTTATGCTTCTGGCGTTGACTTCTTAGGCCCTAACAATTCGATCTGGTGGAACAACGCCCTAGAGTGAAGCCTAGGTTGCCTGGAACGTACAAATGACCATCACTTTCACAAGGGTTGCAATTATTCCTGTTATAGGACGGAAAGACTGTTGTATTTTTATTGTATTTTATGCTTCAGGCGTTGACTTCTGTGGCCGTAGCTAATCGATGTGGTGGAAGAACGCCATAGAGTGAAGCCTAGGTTGCCCGGAACGTAGAAATGACCATAACTTTCATACTGTTTGCAATTATTCGTTTTATATGATGGAAAAACTGTTGTATTTATATTGTATGTTATGCTTCTGGCGTTGACTTCTAAGGCACTAACTATTCGATCTGGTGGAGCAACGCCCTAGAGTGAAGCCAAGGTTGCCCGGAACGTAGAAATGACCATCACTTTCAAACTGGTTGCAATTATTCCGGTTATATGATGGAAAAACTGTTGTATTTATATTGTATCTTATGCTTCTGGCGTTGACTTCTAAGGCCCTAACTATTCAATCTGTTGGAGCAACGCCCTAGCGTGAAGCCTAGGTTGCCCGGAACGTAGAAATGACCATAACTTTCACACTGGTTGCTATTATTCGTTTTATACAATGGAAAAACTGTTCTATTTATTTTGTATTTTATGCTTCGGGCGTTGACTTCTAAGGCCCTCACTGTTTGATCTGGTGGAGCAACGCCCTAGAGTGAAGCCTAGGTTGCCTGGAACGTAGAAGTGACCATAACTTTCTCACTGGTTGCTATTATTCGTTCTATACGATGGAAAAACTGTTATATTTATATTGTATCTTATGCTTCTGGCGTTGACTTCTTAGGCCATAACAATTCGATCTGGTGGAACAACGCCCTAGAGTGAAGCCTAGGTTGCCTGGAACGTACAAATGACCATCACTTCCACACGGGTTGCAATTATTCCTGTTATAGGATGGAAAGACTATTGTATTCTTATTGTATTTTATGCTTCAGGCGTTGACTTCTGAGGCCGTAGCTATTCGATGTGGTGGAAGAACGCCATAGAGTGAAGCCTAGGTTGCCCGGAACGTAGAAATGACCATAACTTTCACACTGGTTGCTATTATTCGTTTTATACGGTGGAAAAACTGTTATATTTATATTGTATTTTATGCTTCTGGCGTTGCCTTCTTAGGCCCTAACTATTCGTTCTGGTGGAACAACGACCTAGAGTGAAGCCTAGGTTACCCGGAACGTAGAAATGACCAGTACTTTCACACTGTTTGCAGTTATTCCTGCTATACGATGGAAAAACTGTTGCATCTTTATTGAATTTTATGCTTCTGGCGTTGACTTCTAAGGCCCTAACTATTCTATCTGGTGGACCAACGCCCTAGAGTGAAGCCTAGGTTGCCCGGAACTTAGAAATGACCATCACTTCCATACTGGTAGCAATTATTCGTTTTATACGATGGAAAAACTGTTGTGTTTATATTGTATTTTATGCTTCTGGCGTTGACTTCTAAGGCCCTAACTATTCTATCTGGTGGATCAACGCCCTAGAGTGTAGCCTAGGTTGCTCGGAATGTAGAAATGACCATAATTTTCACACCGGCAGCAATTATTCGTTTTACACGATGGAAAAACAGTTCTATCTATTTTGTATTTTATGCATCGAGCGTTGACGTCTAAGGCCCTAACTATTCCATCTGGTGGAACAACGCCCTATGGTAAAGCCTAGGTTGCCCGGAAAGTAGAAATGACGTTAACTTTCACACTGGTTGCAATTAATACTTTTATACGATGGAAAAACTGTTGCATTTTTATTGCATTTTATGCTTCGGCCATTGACTTCTAAGGCCCTAACTATTCAATCTGTTGGAGCAACGCCCTAGGGTGTAGCCCAGTTTGCCCGGAAAGTAGAAATGACCACAACTTTCATACTGGTTGCAATTACTCGTTTTATATGATAGAAAAACTGTTGTATTTATATTGTATTTTATGCTTCTGGCGTTCACTTCTTAGGCCCTAACTATTCGATCTGGTGGAACAACGCCCTGGGGTGAAGCCTAGGTTGCCCGGAACGTATAAATGACCATAACTTTCATACTGGTTGCAATTATTCGTTTTATATGATGGAAAAACTGTTGTATTTATATTGTATGTTATGCTTCTGGCGTTGACTTCTAAGGCACTAACTATTCGATCTGGTGGAGCAACGCCCTAGAGTAAAGCCTAGGTTGCCCGGAACGTAGAAATGACCATCACTTTCAAACTGGTTGCAATTAATCCTTTTGTACGATGGAAAAGCTGTTGTATTTTTATTGCATTTTATGCTTCCGCCGTTGACTTCTAAGGCCCTAACTATTCAATCTGTTGGAGCAACGCCCTAGGGTGAAACCTAGGTTGCCCGGAACGTAGAAATGACCATAACTTTCACACTGGTTGCTATTATTCATTTTATACAATGGAAAAACTGTTCTATTTATTTTGTATTTTATGCTTCGGGCGTTGACTTCTAAGGCCCTAACTGTTTGATCTGGTGGAGCAACGCCCTGGAGTGAAGCCTAGGTTGCCCGGAACGTAGAAGTGACCATAACTTTCACACTGAATGCTATTATTCGTTCTATACGATGGAAAAACTGTTATATTTATATTGTATCTTATGCTTCTGGCGTTGACTTCTTAGGCCGTAACAATTCGATCTTGTGGAACAACGCCCTAGAGTGAAGCCTAGGTTGCCTGGAACGTACAAATGACCATCACTTCAACACGGGTTGCAATTATTCCTGTTATAGGATGGAAAGGCTATTGTATTCTTATTGTATTTTATGCTGCTGCCGTTCACTTCTTAGGCCCTAACTATTCGATCTGGTGGAACAACGACCTGGGGTGAAGCCTAGGTTACCCGGAACGTAGAAATGACCAGTACTTTCACACTGTTTGCAATTATTCCTGCTATACGATGGAAAAACTGTTGCATCTTTATTGAATTTTATGCTTCTGGCGTTGACTTCTAAGGCCCTAACTATTCTATCTGGTGGATTAACGCCCTAGAGTGTAGCCTAGGTTGCTCGGAATGTAGAAATGACCATAATTTTCACACCGGCAGCAATTATTCGTTTTACACGATGGAAAAACAGTTCTATCTATTTTGTATTTTATGCATCGAGCGTTGACGTCTAAGGCCCTAACTATTCCATCTGGTGGAACAACGCCCTATGGTAAAGCCTAGGTTGCCCGGAAAGTAGAAATGACGTTAACTTTCACACTGGTTGCAATTAATACTTTTATACGATGGAAAAACTGTTGCATTTTTATTGCATTTTATGCTTCGGCCATTGACTTCTAAGGCCCTAACTATTCAATCTGTTGGAGCTTCGCCCTAGGGTGTCGCCCAGTTTGCCCGGAAAGTAGAAATGACCACAACTTTCATACTGGTTGCAATTACTCGTTTTATATGATAGAAAAACTGTTGTATTTATATTGTATTTTATGCTTCTGGCGTTCACTTCTTAGGCCCTAACTATTCGATCTGGTGGAACAACGCCCTGGGGTGAAGCCTAGGTTGCCCGGAACGTATAAATGACCATAACTTTCATACTGGTTGCAATTATTCGTTTTATATGATGGAAAAACTGTTGTATTTATATTGTATGTTATGCTTCTGGCGTTGACTTCTAAGGCACTAACTATTCGATCTGGTGGAGCAACGCCCTAGAGTGAAGCCAAGGTTGCCCAGAACGTAGAAATGACCATCACTTTCAAACTGGTTGCAATTATTCCGGTTATATGATGGAAAAACTGTTATATTTATATTGTATCTTATGCTTCTGGCGTTGACTTCTAAGGCCCTAACTATTCAATCTGTTGGAGCAACGCCCTAGCGTGAAGCCTAGGTTGCCCGGATCGTAGAAATGACCATAACTTTCACACTGGTTGCTATTATTCGTTTTATACAATGGAAAAACTGTTCTATTTATTTTGTATTTTATGCATCGGGCGTTGACTTCTAAGGCCCTCACTGTTTGATCTGGTGGAGCAACGCCCTGGAGTGAAGCCTAGGTTGCCCGGAACGTAGAAGTGACCATAACTTTCACACTGGTTGCAATTATTCGTTTTATACGATGGAAAAGCTGTTGTATTTATTTTGTATTTTATGCTTCGGGCGTTGACTTCCAGGGAACTAACTGTTTGATCTGGTGGAGCAACGCCCTAGAGTGAAGCCTAGGTTGCCCGGAACGTAGAAATGACCATAACTTTCACACTGAATGCTATTATTCGTTCTATACGATGGAAAAACTGTTATATTTATATTGTATCTTATGCTTCTGGCGTTGACTTCTTAGGCCGTAACAATTCGATCTTGTGGAACAACGCCCTAGAGTGAAGCCTAGGTTGCCTGGAACGTACAAATGACCATCACTTCAACACGGGTTGCAATTATTCCTGTTATAGGATGGAAAGGCTATTGTATTCTTATTGTATTTTATGCTGCTGGCGTTCACTTCTTAGGCCCTAACTATTCGATCTGGTGGAACAACGGCCTGGGGTGAAGCCTAGGTTACCCGGAACGTAGAAATGACCAGTACTTTCACACTGTTTGCAATTATTCCTGCTATACGATGGAAAAACTGTTGCATCTTTATTGAATTTTATGCTTCTGTCGTTGACTTCTAAGGCCCTAACTATTCTATCTGGTGGATCAACGCCCTAGAGTGTAGCCTAGGTTGCTCGGAATGTAGAAATGACCATAATTTTCACACCGGCAGCAATTATTCGTTTTACACGATGGAAAAACAGTTCTATTTATTTTGTATTTTATGCATCGAGCGTTGACGTCTAAGGCCCTAACTGTTCCATCTGGTGGAACAACGCCCTATGGTAAAGCCTAGGTTGCCCGGAAAGTAGAAATGACGTTAACTTTCACACTGGTTGCAATTAATACTTTTATACGATGGAAAAACTGTTGCATTTTTATTGCATTTTATGCTTCGGCCATTGACTTCTAAGGCCCTAACTATTCAATCTGTTGGAGCCACGCCCTAGGGTGTAGCCCAGGTTGCCCGGAAAGTAGAAATGACCACAACTTTCATACTGGTTGCAATTACTCGTTTTATATGATAGAAAAACTGTTGTATTTATATTGTATTTTATGCTTCTGGCGTTCACTTCTTAGGCCCTAACTATTCGATCTGGTGGAACAACGCCCTGGGGTGAAGCCTAGGTTGCCGGAACGTAGAAATGACCATAACTTTCACACTGGTTGCTATTATTCGTTTTATACGATGGAAAAGCTGTTCTATTTATTTTGTATTTTATGCTTCTGGCGTTGACTTCTAAGGCACTAACTATTCGATTTGGCGGAGCAACGCCCTAGAGTGAAGCCGAGGTTTCCCGGCACGTAGAAATGACCATCACTTTCAAACTGGTTGCAATTATTCCTGTTATAAGATGGAAAGACTGTTGTATTTTTATTGCATTTTATGCTTCGGGCATTGACTTCTATGGCCCTAACTATTCAATCTGCTGGAGCAACGCCCTATGGTGTAGGCTAGTTTGCCCGGAAAGTAGAAATGACCATAACCTTCATACTGGTTGCAATTATTCGGTTGATACGATGGAAAAACTGTTCTATTTATTTTGTATTTTATGCTTCGGGCGTTAACTTCTAAGGAACTAACTGTTTGATCTGGTGGAGCAACGCCCTAGAGTGAAGCCTAGGTTGCCCGGAACGTAGAAATGACCATAACTTTCACACTGGATGCTATTATTCGTTCTATACGATGGAAAAACTGTTATATATATATTGTATCTTATGCTTCTGGCGTTGACTTCTTAGGCCCTAACAATTCGATCTGGTGCAACAACGCCCTAGAGTGAAGCCTAGGTTGCCTGGAACGTACAAATGTCCATCACTTTCACACGGGTTGCAATTACTCCTGTTATAGGATGGAAAGACTGTTGTATTTTTATTGAATTTTATGCTTCAGGCGTTGACTTCTGAGGCCGTAGCTATTCGATGTGGTAGAAGAACGCCATAGAGTGAAGCCTAGGTTGCCCGGAACGTAGAAATGACCATAACTTTCATACTGGTTGCAATTATTCGTTTTATATGATGGAAGAACTGTTGTATTTATATTGTATTTTATGCTGTTGGCGTTCACTTCTTAGGCCCTAACTATTCGATCTGGGGAACAACGACCTGGGGTGAAGCCTAGGTTGCCCGGAACGTAGAAATGACCATAACTTTCACACTGGTTGCTATTATTCGTTTTATACGATGGAAAAACTGTTATATTTATATTGTATTTTATGCTTCTGGCGTTGCCTTCTTATGCCCTAACTGTTCGATCTGGTGGAACAACGCCCTAGAGTGAAGCCTAGGTTACCCGGAACGTAGAAATGACCAGTACTTTCACACTGTTTGCAATTATTCCTGCTATACGATGGAAAAACTGTTGCATCTTTATTGTATTTTATGCTTCCGGCGTTGACTTCTAAGGCCCTAACTATTAAATCTGTTGGAGCAACGCCCTAGGGTGAAGCCTAGGTTGTCCGGAACGTAGAAATGACGTTAACTTTCGTACTGGTTGCAATTACTCGTTTTATACGATTGAAAAACTGTTGTATTTATATTGTATTTTATGCTTCTGGCGTTGACTTCTTATGCCCTAACTATTCCATCTGGTGGAACAACGCCCTATGGTAATGCCTAGGTTGCCCGGAACGTAGAAATGACCATAACTTTCACACCGGTAGCAATTATTCGTTTTATACGATGGAAAATCTGTTCTATTTATTTTGTATTTTATGCTTCGGGCGTTGACTTCTAAGGCCCTAAATATTCAATCTGTTGAAGCAACGCCCTAGAGTGAAGCCTAAGTTGCCCGGAACGTAGCAATTACCATCACTTTCAAACTGGTTGCAAATATTCCTGTTATATGATGGAGAAACTGTTGTATTTTTATAGCATTTTATGCTTCGGGCATTGACTTGTAAGGCCCTAACTATTCAATCTGTAGGAGCAACGCCCTAGGGTGTAGCCTAGGTTGCCCGTGAAGTAGAAATGACCATAGCTTTCATACTGGTTGCAATTATTCGTTTTATATGATGGAAAAACTGTTGTATTTATTTTGTATTTTATGCTTCGGCCGTCGACTACTAAGGCACTAACTATTCGATCTGTTGAAGCAACGCCCTAGGGTGAAGTCTAGGTTGCCCGGAACGTAGGAATGACCATAACTTTCACACTGGTTGCTATTATTCGTTTTATACGATGGAAAAACTGTTATATTTATATCGTATTGTATGCTTCTGGCGCTGACTTCTTAGGCCCTGACTATTCGATCTGGTGGAACAACGCCGTAGAGTGAAGCCTAGGTAGCCCGGAACGTAGAAATGCTCATAACTTTCACACAGGTTGCAATTATCCGTTTTCTACGATGGAAAAGCTGTTGTTTTTATATTGTATTTTATGCTTCCGGTGTTGACTTCTTAGACCCTAACTCTTCGATCTGGTGGAGCAACGCCTCAGAGTTAAGTCTAGGATGCCCGAAACGTCGAAATGATCGTTACTTTCGCACTGGTTGCAATTGGTCATGCTATACAATGGAAAAACTGTTGTATTTATACTGTATTTTATGCTTCTGGCGTTGACTTCTAAGGCAGTAGCTATTCGACGTGGTGCAGCAACGCCCTAGGGTGAAGCCTAGGTTGCCCGGAACGTAGAAATGACCATAACTTTCACACCGGTAGAAATTATACGTTTTATACAATGGAAAAACTGTTCTATTTATTTTGTATTATATGCTTCGGGCGTTGACTTCTAAGGACCTACCTATTTGATCTGGTGGAGCAACGCCCTAGAGTAAAGCCTAGGATGCCCGGAACGTAGAAGTGACCATCACTTTCAAACTGGTTGCAATTAATCCTTTTATACGATGGAAAAACTGATGTATTTTTATTGCATTTTATGCTTCCGGCGTTGACTTCTAAGGCCCTAACTATTCAATCTGTTGGAGCAACGCCCTAGGGTGAAGCCTAGGTTGCCCGGAACATAGAAATGACGTTAACTTTCGTACTGGTTGCAATTACTCGTTTTATACGATTGAAAAACTGTTGTATTTATATTGTATTTTATGCTTCTGGCATTGACTTCTTATGCCCTAACTATTCCATCCGGTGGAACAGCGCCATATGGTGAAGCCCAGGTTGCCCGGAACGTAGAAATGACCACAACCTTCACATCGGTAGCAATTATTCGTTTTTTACGATGGAAAAACTGTTATATTTATATTGTATTTTATGCTTCTGGCGCTGACTTCTTAGGCCCTGACTATTCGATCTGGTGGAACAACGCCGTAGAGTGAAGCCTAGGTAGCACGGAACGTAGAAATGCTCATAACTTTCACACAGGTTGCAATTATCCGTTTTCTACGATGGAAAAGCTGTTGTTTTTATATTGTATTTTATGCTTCCGGTGTTGACTTCTTAGACCCTAACTCTTCGATATGGTGGAGCAACGCCTCAGAGTTAAGTCTAGGATGCCCGAAACGTCGAAATGATCGTTACTTTCGCACTGGTTGCAATTGGTCATGCTATACAATGGAAAAACTGTTGTATTTATACTGTATTTTATGCTTCTGGCGCTGACTTCTTATGCCCTGACTATTCCATCTGGTGGAACAACGCCCTAGGGTGAAGCCTAGGTTGCCCGGAACGTAGAAATGACCATCACTTTCAAACTGGTTGCAATTAATCCTTTTATACGATGGAAAAACTGTTGCATTTTTATTGCATTCTATGTGTCGGGCGTTGACTTCTAAGGCCCTAACTATTCAATCTGTTGGAGCGACGCCCTAGGGTGAAGCCTAGGTTGCCCGGAACTTAGAAATGACCATAACTTTCACACTCATTGCTATTATTCGTTTTATAACATGGAAAAACTGTTATATTTATATTGTATTCTATGCTTCTGGCGGTACCTTCTTAGGCACTAACTATTCGATCTGTTGGAACAACGCCCTAGAGTGAAGCCTACGTTGCCTGGAACGTAGAAATGACCATCACTTTCACACTGGTTGCAATTATTCCTGATATACGATGGAAAAACTCTTGTATATTTATTGTATTTTATGCTTCGGGCGTAGACTTCTATGGCCCTACCTATTCGATCTGGTGGAGCAACACCCTACAGTGAAGCCTAGGTTGCCCGGAAAGTAGAAATGACCATAACTTTCATACTGGTTGCAATTATTCCTTTTATACGATGGAAAAACTGTTGTATTTATACTGTATTTTATGCTTCTGGCGTTGACTTCTAAGGCCCTAGTTATTCGATCTGGTGGAGCAACGCCCTAGAGTGATGCCTAGGTTGCCCGGAACGTAGAAATGACCATCACTTTCAAACTGGTTGCAATTAATCCTTTTATACGATGGAAAATCTGTTGTATTTTTATTGCATTTTATGCTTCCGGCGTTGACTTCTAAGGCCCTAACTATTCAATCTGTTGGAGGAACGCCCTAGGGTGAAGCCTAGGTTGCCCGGAAAGTAGAAATGACGTTATCTTTCATACTGGTTGCAATTATTCGTTTTATGCGATGGAAAAACTGTTGTATTTATATGGTATTTTATGCTTCTGGCGTTGATTTCTAAGGCACTAACTATTCGACCTGGTGGAGCAACGCCCTAGAGTGAAGCCTAAGTTGCCCGGAACGCAGCAATTACCATCACTTTCAAACTGGTTGCAAATATTCCTGTTATATGATGGAGAAACTGTTGTATTTTTATAGCATTTTATGCTTCGGGCATTGACTTGTAAGGCCCTAACTATTCAATCTGTAGGAGCAACGCCCTAGGGTGTAGCCTAGGTTGCCCGTGAAGTAGAAATGACCATAGCTTTCATACTGGTTGCAATTATTCGTTTTATATGATGGAAAAACTGTTGTATTTATATTGTATTTTATGCTTCTGTCGTTGACGTCTAAGGCCGCAGCTATTAGATGTGGTGGAGCAACGCACTAGACTGACGCCTAGGTTGCCCGGAACGTAGAAATGACCATTACTTTCGCAATGTTTGCAATTATACATTTTATAAGATGGAAAAACCGTTGTACTTATATCGTATTTTATGCTTCTGGCGTTGACTTCTTATGCCCTAACTATTCCATCTGGTGGAACAACGCCCTAGGGTGATGCCTAGGTTGCGCGGAACGTAGAAATGGAAATAACTTTCACACCGGTAGCAATTATTCGTTTTATACGATGGAAAAACAGTTCTATTTATTTTGTATTTTATGCTTCGGCCGTCGACTACTAAGGCACTAACTATTCGATCTGTTGAAGCAACGCCCTAGGGTGAAGCCTAGGTTGCCCGGAACGTAGGAATGACCATAACTTTCACACTGGTTGCTATTATTCGTTTTATGCGATGGAAAATCTGTTGTATTTATACAGTATTTTATGCTTCTGGCGTTGACTTCTTATGCCCTAACTATTCCATCTGGTGGAACAACGCCCTAGGGTGAAGCCTAGGTTGACCGGAACGTAGAAATGACCATCACTTTCAAACTGGTTGAAATTAATCCTTTTATACGATGGAAAAACTGTTATATTTATATTGTATTTTATGCTTCTGGAGTTGCTTTCTTAGGCCCTAACTGTTCGATCTGGTGGAACAACGCCCTAGAGTGATGCCTAGGTTACCCGTAACGTAGAAATGACCAGTACTTTCACACTGTTATCAGTTACTCCTGTTATACGATGGAAAAGTTGTTGCACCTTTATTGAATTTTATGCTTCTGGCGTTGACTTCAAAGGCCCTAACTATTCTATCTGGTGGATCAACGCCCTAGAGTGAAGCCTAGGTTGCTCGGAATGTAAAAATGACCATAACATACACAGTGGTTGAAATTATTCGTTTTATACGATGGAAAAGCTGTTGCATCTTTATTGTATTTTATGCTTCTGGCGTTGACTTCTAAGGCCCTAACGATTCGATCTGGTGGAGCAACGCCCTAGAGTGAAGCCTAGGTTGCCCGGAACGTATAAATGACCATCACTTTCAAACTGGTTGCAATTAATCCTTTTATACGACGGAAAAACTGTTGTATTTTTATTGCATTTTATGCTTCCGGCGTAGACTTCTAAGGCCCTAACTATTCAATCTGTTGGAGCAACGCCCTAGGGTGAAGCCTAGGTTGCCCGGAAAGTAGAAATGACCACAACTTTCATACTTGTTGCATTTACACGTTTTATATGATGGAAAAACTGTTGTATTTATTTTGTATTTTATGCTTCGGCCGTTGACTTCTAAGGCACTAACTATTCGATCTGGTGGAACAACGCCCTGGGGTGAAGCCTAGGTTGGCCGGAACGTAGAAATAACCATAGCTTATACACTGGTAGCAATTATTCGTTTTATACAATGGAAAATCTGTTCTGTTTATTTTGTATTTTATGCTTCGGGCGTTGACTTCTAAGGCCCTAACTGTTTGATCTGGCGGAGCAACGCCCTAGAGTGAAGCCTAGGTTGCCCGGAACGTAGAAATGACCATAACTTTCACACTGGATGCTATTATTCGTTCTATACGATGGAAAAACTGTTATATTTATTGTGTATCTTATGCTTCTGGCGTTGACTTCTTAGGCCATAACAATTCGATCTGGTGGAACAACGCCCTAGAGTGAATCCTAGGTTGCCTGGAACGTACAAATGACCATCACTTTCACACGGGTTGCAATTATTCCTGTTATAGGATGGAAAGACGGTTGTATTTTTAATGTATTTTATGCTTCAGGCGTTGACTTCTGAGGCCGTAGCTATTCGATGTGGTGGAAGAACGCCATAGAGTGAAGCCTAGGTTGCCCGGGACGTAGAAATGACCATAAGTCTCATACTGGTTGCAATTATTTGTTTTATACGATGGAAAAACTGTTGTATTTATATTGTATTTTATGCTTCTGGCGTTGACTTCTTAGGCCCTAACTATTCGATCTGGTGGAGCAATGCCACAGAGTTAAGCCTAGGATGCCCGAAACGCCGAGATGGTCATTACTTTAACGCTTGTTGAAATTATTCCTGTTATACGATGAAAAGGCTGTTGTATTTGCATTGTATTTTATGCTTCAGGCGTAGGCTTCTAAGGCCGTAGCTATTCGATATGGTGGAGCACCGCCCTAGAGTGAAGCCTAGGATGCTCGGAACGTAGAGATGACCATTACTTTCGCAATGTTTGCAATTATTCGTTTTATACGATGAAAAAACTGTTGTATTTATATGGTATTTTATGCTTCTGGCGTTGACTTCTAATGCACTAACTATTCGATCTGGCGGAGCAACGCCCTAGAGTGAAGCCGAGGTTTCCCGGAACGTAGAAATGACCATCACTTTCAAACTGGTTGCAATTATTCCTGTTATATGATGGAAAAACTGTTGTATTTTTATTGCTTTTTATGCTTCGGGTGTTGACTTCTAAGGCCCTAGCTATTCTATCTGTTGGAGCAACGCCCTAGGGTGAAGCCTAGGTTGCCCGGAAAGTAGAAATGACGTTAACTTTCATACTGGTTGCAATTATTCGTTTTATACGATGGAAAAACTGTTCTGTTTATTTTGTATTTTATGCTTCGGGCGTTGACTTCTAAGGCCCTAACTGTTTGGTCTGGAGGAGCAACGCCCTAGAGTGAAGCCTAGGTTACCCGGAACGTAGAAATGACCATAACTTTCACACTGGATGCTATTATTCGTTCTATACGATGGAAAAACTGTTATATTTATTATGTATCTTATGCTTCTGGCGTTGACTTCTTAGGCCCTAACAATTCGATCTGGCGGAACAACGCCCTAGAGTGAAGCCTAGGTTGCCTGAAACGTACAAATGACCATCACTTTCACACGGGTTGCAATTATTCCTGTTATAGGATGGAAAGACTGTTGTATTTTTAATGTATTTTGTGCTTCAGGCGTTGACTTCTGAGGCCGTAGCTATTCGATGTGGTGGAAGAACGCCATAGAGCGAAGCCTAGGTTGCCCGGAACGTAGAAATGACCATAAGTTTCATACTGGTTGCAATTATTTGTTTTATACGATGGAAAAACTGTTGTATTTATATTGTATTTTATGCTTCTGGCGTTGACTTCTTAGGCCCTAACTATTCGATCTGGTTGAGCAATGCCTCAGAGTTAAGCCTAGGATTCCCGAAACGCCGAGATGATCATTACTTTAACGCTTGTTGAAATTATTCCTGTTATACGATGAAAAGGCTGTTGAATTTGTATTGTATTTTATGCTTCAGGCGTAGGCTTCGAAGGCCGTAGCTATTCGATATGGTGGAGCACCGCCCTAGCGTGAAGCCTAGGATGCTCGGAACGTAGAGATGACCATTACTTTCGCAATGTTTGCAATTATTCGTTTTATACGATGGAAAAACAGTTGTATTTATATTGTATTTTATGCTTCTGGCGTTGACTTCTAATGCACTAACTATTCGATCTGGCGGAGCAACGCCCTAGAGTGAAGCCGAGGTTTCCCGGAATGTAGAAATGACCATCACTTTCAAACTGGTTGCAATTATTCCTGTTATATGATGGAAAAACTGTTGTATTTTTATTGCATTCTATGCGTCGGGCGTTGACTTCTTATGCCCTAACTATTCCATCTGGTGGAACAACGCCCTATCGTGAAGCCTAGGTTGCCCGGAACGTAGAACTGACCATAACTTTCACACCGGTAGCAATTATTCGTTTTATACGATGGAAAAGCTGTTCTATTTATTTTGTATTTTATGCTTCCGGTGTTGACTTCTAAGGCCCTAACTATTCAGTCTGTTGGAGCAACGCCCTAGGGTGAAGCCTAGGTTGCCCGGAAAGTAGAAATGACGTTAACTCTCATACTGGTTGCAATTATTCGTTTTAAACGATAGAAAAACTGTTGTATTTATACAGTATTTTATGCTTCTGGCGTTGACTTCTTATGCCCTAGCTATTCCATCTGGTGGAACAACGCCCTAGGGTGAAGCCTAGGTTGCCCGGAACGTAGAAATGACCATCACTTTCAAACTGTTTTCAGTTACTCCTGTTATACGATGGAAAAGCTGTTGCACCTTTATTGAATTTTATGCTTCTGGCGTTGACTTCTAAGGCCCTAACTATTCTATCTGGTGGATCAACGCCCTAGAGTGAAGCCTAGGTTGCTCGGAATGTAAAAATGACCATAACATTCACACTGGTTGAAATTATTCGTTTTATACGATGGAAAAGCTGTTGCATCTTTATTGTATTTTATGCTTCTGGCGTTGACTTCTAAGGCCCTAACTATTCGATCTGGTGGAGCAACGCCCTAGAGTGAAGACTAGGTTGCCCGGAACGTAGAAATGACCATCACTTTCAAACTGGTTGCAATTAATCCTTTTATACGACGGAAAAACTGTTGTATTTTTATTGCATTTTATGCTGCCGGCGTAGACTTCTAAGGCCCTAAATATTCAATCTGTTGGAGCAACGCCCTAGGGTGAAGCCTAGGTTGCCCGGAAAGTAGAAATGACCACAACTTTCATACTGGTTGCAATTATTCGTTTTATATGATGGAAAAACTGTTGTATTTATATTGTATTTTATGCTTCTGTCGTTGACGTCTGAGGCCGTAGCTATTAGATGTGGTGGAGCAACGCACTAGAGTGACGCCTAGGTTGCCCGGAACGTAGAAATGTCCATTACTTTCGCAATGTTTGCGATTATACATTTTATAAGATGGAAAAACCGTTGTACTTATATCGTATTTTATGCTTCTGGCGTTGACTTCTTAGGCCCTAACTATTCCATCTGGTGGATCAACGCCCTAGGGTGAAGCCTAGGTTGCCCGGAACGTAGAAATGGAAATAACTTTCACACTGGTTGCTATTATTCGTTTTATACGATGGAAAAACTGTTATATTTATATTGTATTTTATGCTTCCGGCGCTGACTTCTTAGGCCCTGACTACTCGATCTGGTGGTACAACGCCGTAGAGTGAAGCCTAGGTAGCCCGGAACGTAGAAATGCCCATAACTTTCACACTGGTTGCTATTATTTGTTTTATGCGATGGAAAATCTGTTGTATTTATACAGTATTTTATGCTTCTGGCGTTGACTTCTTATGCCCTAACTATTCCATCTGGTGGAACAACGCCCTAGGGTGAAGCCTAGGTTGACCGGAACGTAGAAATGACCATCACTTTCAAACTGGTTGAAATTAATCCTTTTATACGATGGAAAAACTGTTATATTTATATTGTATTTTATGCTTCTGGAGTTGCCTTCTTAGGCCCTAACTGTTCGATCTGGTGGAACAACGCCCTAGAGTGATGCCTAGGTTACCCGTAACGTAGAAATGACCAGTACTTTCACACTGTTATCAGTTACTCCTGTTATACGATGGAAAAGTTGTTGCACCTTTATTGAATTTTATGCTTCTGGCGTTGACTTCTAAGGCCCTAACTATTCTATCTGGTGAATCAACGCCCTAGAGTGAAGCCTAGGTTGCTCGGAATGTAAAAATGACCATAACATTCACAGTGGTTGAAATTATTCGTTTTATACGATGGAAAAGCTGTTGCATCTTTATTGTATTTTATGCTTCTGGCGTTGACTTCTAAGGCCCTAACGATTCCATCTGGTGGAGCAACGCCCTAGAGTGAAGGCTAGGTTTCCCGGAACGTATAAATGACCATCGCTTTCAAACTGGTTGCAATTAATCCTTTTATACGACGGAAAAACTGTTGTATTTTTATTGCATTTTATGCTTCCGGCGTAGACTTCTAAGGCCCTAACTATTCAATCTGTTGGAGCAACGCCCTAGGGTGAAGCCTAGGTTGCCCGGAAAGTAGAAATGACCACAACTTTCATACTTGTTGCATTTACACGTTTTATATGATGGAAAAACTGTTGTATTTATTTTGTATTTTATGCTTCGGCCGTTGACTTCTAAGGCACTAACTATTCGATCTGGTGGAACAACGCCCTGGGGTGAAGCCTAGGTTGGCCGGAACGTAGAAATGACCATAACTTATACACTGGTAGCAATTATTCGTTTTATACAATGGAAAAACTGTTCTGTTTATTTTGTATTTTATGCTTCGGGCGTTGACTTCTAAGGCCCTAACTGTTTGATCTGGCGGAGCAACGCCCTAGAGTGAAGCCTAGGTTGCCCGGAACGTAGAAATGACCATAACTTTCACACTGGATGCTATTATTCGTTCTATACGATGGAAAAACTGTTATATTTATTGTGTATCTTATGCTTCTGGCGTTGACTTCTTAGGCCCTAACAATTCGATCTGGTGGAACAACGCCCTAGAGTGAAGCCTAGGTTGCCTGGAACGTACAAATGACCATCACTTTCACACGGGTTGCAATTATTCCTGTTATAGGATGGAAAGACTGTTGTATTTTTAATGTATTTTATGCTTCAGGCGTTGACTTCTGAGGCCGTAGCTATTCGATGTGGTGGAAGAACGCCATAGAGTGAAGCCTAGGTTGCCCGGGACGTAGAAATGACCATAAGTCTCATACTGGTTGCAATTATTTGTTTTATACGATGGAAAAACTGTTGTATTTATATTGTATTTTATGCTTCTGGCGTTGACTTCTTAGGCCCTAACTATTCGATCTGGTGGAGCAATGCCACAGAGTTAAGCCTAGGATGACCGAAACGCCGAGATGATCATTACTTTAACGCTTGTTGAAATTATTCCTGTTATACGATGAAAAGGCTGTTGTATTTGTATTGTATTTTATGCTTCAGGTTTAGGCTTCTAAGGCCGTAGCTATTCGATATGGTGGAGCACCGCCCTAGAGTGAAGCCTAGGATGCTCGGAACGTAGAGATGACCATTACTTTCCCAATGTTTGCAATTATTCGTTTTATTCGATGAAAAAACTGTTGTATTTATATTGTATTTTATGCTTCTGGCGTTGACTTCTAATGCACTAACTATTCGATCTGGCGGAGCAACGCCCCAGAGTGAAGCCGAGGTTTCCCGGAACGTAGAAATGACCATCACTTTCAAACTGGTTGCAATTATTCCTGTTATATGATGGAAAAACTGTTGTATTTTTATTGCTTTTTATGCTTCGGGTGTTGACTTCTAAGGCCCTAACTATTCTATCTGTTGGAGCAACGCCCTAGGGTGAAGCCTAGGTTGCCCGGAAAGTAGAAATGACGTTAACTTTCATACTGGTTGCAATTATTCGTTTTATACGATGGAAAAACTGTTGTATTTATACAGTATTTTATGCTTCTGGCGTTGACTTCTTATGCACTAACTATTCCATCTGGTGGTACAACGCCCTACGGTGAAGCCTAGGTTGCCCGGAACGTAGAAAGGACCATCACTTTCAAACTGGTTGAAATTAATACTTCTATACGATGGAAAAACTGTTATATTTATATTGTATTTAATGCTTCTGGAGTTGCCTTCTTAGGCCCTAACTGTTCGATCTGGTGGAACAACGCCCTAGAGTGAAGCCTAGGTTACCCGGAACGTAGAAATGACCAGTACTTTCACACTGTTTTCAGTTACTCCTGTTATACGATGGAAAAGCTGTTGCACCTTTATTGAATTTTATGCTTCTGTCGTTGACTTCTAACGACCTAACTATTCTATCTGGTGGATCAACGCCCTAGAGTGAAGCCTAGGTTGCTCGGAATGTAAAAATGACCATAACATTCACACTGGTTGAAATTATTCGTTTTATACGATGGAAAAGCTGTTGCAGCTTTATTGTATTTTATGCTTCTGGCGTTGACTTCTAAGGCCCTACCTATTCGATCTGGTGGAGCAACGCCCTAGAGTGAAGCCTAGGTTGCCCGGAACGTAGAAATGACCACAACTTTCATACTGGTTGCAATTACACGTTTTATATGATGGAAAAACTGTTGTATTTATTTTGTATTTTATGCTTCGGCCGTTGACTTCTAAGGCACTAGCTATTCGATCTGGTGGAACAACGCCCTAGGGTGAAGCCTGGGTTGGCCGGAACGTAGAAATGACCATAACTTTTACACTGGTAGCAATTATTCGTTTTATACAATGGAAAAACTGTTCTGTTTATTTTGTATTTTATGCTTCGGGCGTTGACTTCTAAGGCCCTAACTGTTTGGTCTGGAGGAGCAACGCCCTAGAGTGAAGCCTAGGTTGCCCGGAACGTAGAAATGACCATAAGTTTCATACTGGTTGCAATTATTTGTTTTATACGATGGAAAGCTGTTGTATTTATACTGTATTTTATGCTTCTGGCGTTGACTTCTTAGGCCCTAACTATTCGATCTGGTTGAGCAATGCCTCAGAGTTAAGCCTAGGATTCCCGAAACGCCGAGATGATCATTACTTTAACACTTGTTGAAATTATTCCTGTTATACGATGAAAAGGCTGTTGAATTTGTATTGTATTTTATGCTTCAGGCGTAGGCTTCGAAGGCCGTAGCTATTCGATATGGTGGAGCACCGCCCTAGAGTGAAGCCTAGGATGCTCGGAACGTAGAGATGACCATTACTTTCGCAATGTTTGCAATTATTCGTTTTATACGATGGAAAAACTGTTGTATTTATATTGTATTTTATGCTTCCGGCGTTGACTTCTAATGCACTAACTATTCGATCTGGCGGAGCAACGCCCTAGAGTGAAGCCGAGGTTTCCCGGAATGTAGAAATGACCATCACTTTCAAACTGGTTGCAATTATTCCTGTTATATGATGGAAAAACTGTTGTATTTTTATTGCTTTTTATGCTTCGGGCATTGACTTCTAAGGCCCTAACTATTCAATCTGTTGGAGCAACGCCCTAGGGTGTAGCCTAGGTAGCCCGGAAAGTAGAAATGACCATAACTTTCATACTGGTTGCAATTATTCGTTTTATATGATGGAAAAACTGTTGTATTTATATTGTATTTTATGCTGCTGGCATTCACTTCTTAGGCCCTAACTATTCTATCTGGTCGAACAACGCCCTGTGGTGAAGCTTAGGTTGCCCGGAACGTAGAAATGCCCATAACGTTCACACTGGTTGCTATTATTCGTTTTATGCGATGGAAAAGCTGTTGTATTTATACCGTATTTTATGCTTCTGGCGTTGACTTCTTATGCCCTAACTATTCCATCTGGTGGAACCACGCCCTAGGGTGAAGAATGGGTTGCCCGGAACGTAGAAATGACCATCACTTTCAAACTGGTTGCAATTAATCCTTTTATACGATGGAAAAACTGTTGCATTTTTATTGCATTCTATGCGTCGGGCGTTGACTTCTTATGCCCTAACTATTCCATCTGGTGGAACAACGCCCTATGGTGAAGCCTAGGTTGCCCGGAACGTAGAACTGACCATAACTTTCACAACGGTAGCAATTATTCGTTTTATACGATGGAAAAGCTGTTCTATTTATTTTGTATTTTATGCTTCGGGTGTTGACTTCTAAGGCCCTAACTATTCAATCTGTTGGCGCAACGCCCTAGGGTGAGGCCTAGGTTGCCCGGAAAGTAGAAATGACGTTAACTCTCATACTGGTTGCAATTATTCGTTTTAAACGATAGAAAAACTGTTGTATTTATACAGTATTTTATGCTTCTGGCGTTGACTTCTTCTGCCCTAGCTATTCCATCTGGTGGAACAACGCCCTAGGGTGAAGCCTAGGTTGCCCGGAACGTAGAAATGACCATCACTTTCAAACTGTTTTCAGTTACTCCTGTTATACGATGGAAAAGCTGTTGCACCTTTATTGAATTTTATGCTTCTGGCGTTGACTTCTAAGGCCCTAACTATTCTATCTGGTGGATCAACGCCCTAGAGTGAAGCCTAGGTTGCTCGGAATGTAAAAATGACCATAACATTCACACTGGTTGAAATTATTCGTTTTATACGATGGAAAAGCTGTTGCATCTTTATTGTATTTTATGCTTCTGGCGTTGACTTCTAAGGCCCTAACTATTCGATCTGGTGGAGCAACGCCCTAGAGTGAAGCCTAGGTTGCCCGGAACGTAGAAATGAATATCACTTTCAAACTGGTTGCAATTAATCCTTTTATACGACGGAAAAACTGTTGTATTTTTATTGCATTTTATGCTGCCGGCGTAGACTTCTAAGGCCCTAATTATTCAATCTGTTGGAGCAACGCCCTAGGGTGAAGCCTAGGTTGCCCGGAAAGTAGAAATGACCACAACTTTCATACTGGTTGCAATTACACGTTTTATATGATGGAAAAACTGTTGTATTTATTTTGTATTTTATGCTTCGGCCGTTGACTTCTAAGGCACTAACTATTCGATCTGGTGGAACAACGCCCTAGGGTGAAGCCTAGGTTGGCCGGAACGTAGAAATGACCATAACTTATACACTGGTAGCAATTATTCGTTTTATACAATGGAACAACTGTTCTGTTTATTTTGTATTTTATGCTTCGGGCGTTAACTTCTAAGGCCCTAACTGTTTGATCTGGCGGAGCAACGCCCTAGAGTGAAGCCGAGGATGCTCGGAACGTAGAGATGACCATTACTTTCGCAATGTTTGCAATTATTCGTTTTATGCGATGGAAAAGCTGTTGTATTTATACCGTATTTTATGCTTCTGGCGTTGACTTCTTATGCCCTAACTATTCCATCTGGTGGAACCACGCCCTAGGGTGAAGCCTAGGTTGACCGGAACGTAGAAATGACCATCACTTTCAAATTGGTTGCAATTAATCCTTTTATACGATGGAAAAACTGTTGCATTTTTATTGCATCCTATGCGTCGGGCGTTGACTTCTAAGGCCCTATCTATTCAATCTGTTGGAGCGACGCCCTAGGGTGAAGCCTAGGTTGCCCGGAACTTTGAAATGACCATAACTTTCACACTCATTGCTATTATTCGTTTTATACGATGGAAAAGCTGTTATATTTATGTTGTATTTTATGCTTCTGGCGGTGCCTTCTTAGGCCCTAAGTGTTCGATCTGGTGGAACAACGCCCTAGAGTGAAGCCTACGTTGCCCGGAACGTAGAAATGACCATCACTTTCACACTGGTTGCAATTATTCCTGATATACGATGGAAAAACTCTTGTATATTTATTGTATTTTATGCTTCGGGCGTAGACTTCTTAGGCCCTAACCATTCGATCTGGTGGAACCACGCCCTAGGGTGAAGCCTAGGTTGCCCAGAACGTAGAAATGACCATAACCTTTACACTGGTAACAATTATTCGTTTTATACAATGGAAAAACTGTTCTGTTTATTTTGTATTTTATGCTTCGGGCGTTGACTTCTAAGGCCATACCTATTCGATCTGGTGGGGCAACACCCTACAGTGAAGCCAAGGTTGCCCGGAACGTAGATATGACCATAACCTTCACACAGGTTGCAATTATTCGATTTCTACGATGGAAAAGCTGTTGTTTTTATATTGTATTTTATGCTTCCGGTGTTGACTTCTTAGACCCTAACTCTTCGATCTGGTGGAACAACGCCTCAGAGTTAAGTCTAGGATGCCCGAAACGTCGAAATGATCGTTACTTTCGCACTGGTTGCAATTGGTCATGCTATACAATGGAAAAACTGTTGTATTTATACTGTATTTTATGCTTCTGGCGTTGACTTCTAAGGCCGTAGCTATTCGACGTGGTGCAGCAACGCCGTAGGGTGAAGCCTAGGTTGCCCGGAACGTAGAAATGACCATAACTTTCACACCGGTAGAAATTATACGTTTTATACAATGGAAAAACTGTTCTATTTATTTTGTATTTTATGCTTCGGACGTTGACTTCGAAGGACCTAGCTATTTGATCTGGTGGAGCAACGCCCTAGAGTAAAGCCTAGGATGCCCGGAACGTAGAAGTGACCATCACTTTCAAACTGGTTGCAATTAATCCTTTTATACGATGGAAAAGCTGATGTATTTTTATTGCATTTTATGCTTCCGGCGTTGACTTCTAAGGCCCTAACTATTCAATCTGTTGGAGCAACGCCCTAGGGTGAAGCCTAGGTTGCCCGGAACATAGAAATGACGTTAACTTTCGTACTGGTTGCAATTACTCGTTTTATACGATTGAAAAGCTGTTGTATTTATACCGTATTTTATGCTTCTGGCGTTGACTTCTTATGCCCTGACTATTCCATCTGGTGGAACAACGCCCTAGGGTGAAGCCTAGGTTGCCCGGAACGTAGGAATGACCATAACTTTCACACTGGTTGCTATTATTCGTTTTATACGATGGAAAAACTGTTATATTTATATTGTATTTTATGCTTCTGGCGCTGACTTCTTAGGCCCTAACTATTCGATCTGGTGGAACAACGCCGTAGAGTGAAGCCTAGGTTGCCCGGAACGCAGAAATGCCCATAACTTTCACACTGGTTGCTATTATTCGTTTTATGCGATGGAAAAGCTGTTGTATTTTTACCGTATTTTATGCTTCTGGCGTTGACTTCTAAGGCCCTAGTTATTCGATCTGGTGGAGCAACGCCCTAGAGTGATGCCTAGGTTGCCCGGAACGTAGAAATGACCATCACTTTCAAACTGGTTGCAATTAATCCTTTTATACGATGGAAAATCTGTTGTATTTTTATTGCATTTTATGCCTCCGGCGTTGACTTCTAAGGCCCTAACTATTCAATCTGTTGGAGCAACGCCCTAGGGTGAAGCCTAGGTTGCCCGGAAAGTAGAAATGACGTTATCTTTCATACTGGTTGCAATTATTCGTTTTATACGATGGAAAAACTGTTGTATTTATATGGTATTTTATGCTTCTGGCGTTGACTTCTAAGGCACTAACTATTCGACCTGGTGGAGCAACGCCCTAGAGTGAAGCCTAAGTTGCCCGGAACGCATCAATTACCATCACTTTCAAACTGGTTGCAAATATTCCTGTTATATGATGGAGAAACTGTTGTATTTTTATAGCATTTTATGCTTCGGGCATTGACTTCTAAGGCCCTAACTATTCAATCTGTAGGAGCAACGCCCTAGGGTGTAGCCTAGGTTGCCCGTGAAGTAGAAATGACCATAGCTTTCATACTGGTTGCAATTATTCGTTTTATATGATGGAAAAACTGTTGTATTTATATTGTATTTTATGCTTCTGTCGTTGACGTCTAAGGCCGCAGCTATTAGATGTGGTGGAGCAACGCACTAGACTGACGCCTAGGTTGCCCGGAACGTAGAAATGACCATTACTTTCGCAATGTCTGCAATTATACATTTTATAAGATGGAAAAACCGTTGTACTTATATCGTATTTTATGCTTCTGGCGTTGACTTCTTAGGCCCTAACTATTCCATCTGGTGGAACAACGCCCTAGGGTGATGCCTAGGTTGCCCGGAACGTAGAAATGGAAATAACTTTCACACCGGTAGCAATTATTCGTTTTATACGATGGAAAAACAGTTCTATTTATTTTGTATTTTATGCTTCGGCCGTCGACTTCTAAGGCACTATCTATTCGATCTGTTGAAGCAACGCCCTAGGGTGAAGCCTAGGTTGCCCGGAACGTAGGAATGACCATAACTTTCACACTGGTTGCTATTATTCGTTTTCTACGATGGAAAAACTGTTATATTTATATCGTATTTTATGCTTCTGGCGCTGACTTCTTAGGTCCTAACTATTCGATCTGGTGGAACAACGCCGTAGAGTGAAGCCTAGGTTGCCCGGAACGTAGAAATGCCCATAACTTTCATACTGGTTGCAATTATTCGTTTTATACGATGGAAAAACTGTTGTATTTATATTGTATTTTATGCTTCTGGCGTTGACTTCTAAGGCCCTAGTTATTTGATCTGGTGGAGCAACGCCCTAGAGTGATGCCTAGGTTGCCCGGAACGTTGAAATGACCATCACTTTCAAACTGGTTGCAATTAATCCTTTTATACGATGGAAAAACAGTTCTATTTATTTTGTATTTTATGCTTCGGCCGTTGACTTCTAAGGCACTAACTATTCGATCTGTTGGAGCAACGCCCTAGGGTGAAGCCTAGGTTGCCCGGAACGTAGGAATGACCATAACTTTCACACTGGTTGCTATTATTCGTTTTATACGATGGAAAAACTGTTATATTTATATTGTATTTTATGCTTCGGGCGTTGACTTCTAAGGCCCTAGCTATTCGATCTGGTAGAGCAACGCCCTAGAGTGAAGCCTAGGTTGCCCGGAACGTAGAAGTGACCATCACTTTCAAAATGGTTGCAAATATTCCTGTTATATGATGGAAAAACTGTTGTATTTTTATTGCATTTTATGCTTCGGGCATTGACTTCTAAGGCCCTAACTATTCAATCTGTAGGAGCAACGCCCTAGGGTGTAGCCTAGGTTGCCCGTAAAGTAGAAATGACCATAGCTTTCATACTGGTTGCAATTATTCGTTTTATATGATGGAAAAACTGTTGTATTTATATTGTATTTTATGCTTCTGTCGTTTGACGTCTAAGGCCGCAGCTATTAGATGTGGTGGAGCAACGCACTAGAGTGACGCCTAGGTTGCCCGGAACGTAGAAATGACCATTACTTTCGCAATGTTTGCAATTATACATTTTATAAGATGGAAAAACCGTTGTACTTATATCGTATTTTATGCTTCTGGCGTTGACTTCTTAGGCCCTAACTATTCCATCAGGTGGAACAACGCCCTAGGGTGATGCCTAGGTTGCCCGGAACGTAGAAATGGAAATAACTTTCACACCGGTAGCAATTATTCGTTTTATACGATGGAAAAACAGTTCTATTTATTTTGTATTTTATGCTTCGGCCGTCGACTTCTAAGGCACTATCTATTCGATCTGTTGAAGCAACGCCCTAGGGTGAAGCCTAGGTTGCCCGGAACGTAGGAATGACCATAACTTTCACACTGGTTGCTATTATTCGTTTTCTACGATGGAAAAACTGTTATATTTATATCGTATTTTATGCTTCTGGCGCTGACTTCTTAGGTCCTAACTATTCGATCTGGTGGAACAACGCCGTAGAGTGAAGCCTAGGTTGCCCGGAACGTAGAAATGCCCATAACTTTCATACTGGTTGCAATTATTCGTTTTATACGATGGAAAAACTGTTGTATTTATATTGTATTTTATGCTTCTGGCGTTGACTTCTAAGGCCCTAGTTATTCGATCTGGTGGAGCAACGCCCTAGAGTGATGCCTAGGTTGCCCGGAACGTTGAAATGACCATCACTTTCAAACTGGTTGCAATTAATCCTTTTATACGATGGAAAAACAGTTCTATTTATTTTGTATTTTATGCTTCGGCCGTTGACTTCTAAGGCACTAACTATTCGATCTGTTGGAGCGACGCCCTAGGGTGAAGCCTAGGTTGCCCGGAACGTAGGAATGACCATAACTTTCACACTGGTTGCTATTATTCGTTTTATACGATGGAAAAACTGTTGTATTTATATTGTATTTTATGCTTCTGGCGTTGACTTCTTATGCCCTAACTCTTCGATCTGGTGGAGCAACGCCTCAGAGTTAAGTCTAGGATGCCCGAAACGTCGAAATGATCGTTACTTTATCACTGGTTGCAATTTGTCATGCTATACAATGGAAAAACTGTTGTATTTATACTGTATTTTATGCTTCTGGCGTTGACTTCTAAGGCAGTAGCTATTCGACGTGGTGCAGCAACGCCCTAGGGTGAAGCCTAGGTTGCCCGGAACGTAGAAATGACCATAACTTTCACACCGGTAGAAATTATACGTTTTATACAATGGAAAAACTGTTCTATTTATTTTGTATTTTATGCTTCGGGCGTTGAGTTCTAAGGACCTTCCTATTTGATCTGGTGGAGCAACGCCCTAGAGTAAAGCCTAGGATGCCCGGAACGTAGAAGTGACCATCACTTTCAAACTGGTTGCAATTAATCCTTTTATACGATGGAAAAACTGATGTATTTTTATTGCATTTTATGCTTCCGGCGTTGACTTCTAACGCCCTAACTATTCAATCTGTCGGAGCAACGCCCTAGGGTGAAGCCTAGGTTGCCCGGAACATAGAAATGACGTTAACTTTCGTACTGGTTGCAATTACTCGTTTTATACGATTGAAAAACTGTTGTATTTATATTGTATTTTATGCTTCTGGCGTTGACTTCTTATGCCCTAACTATTCCATCCGGTGGAACAGCGCCATATGGTGAAGCCTAGGTTGCCCGGAACGTAGAAATGACCACAACTTTCAGATCGGTAGCAATTATTCGTTTTATACGATGGAAAAACTGTTATATTTATATTGTATTTTATGCTTCTGGCGCTGACTTCTTAGGCCCTAACTATTCGATCTGGTGGAACAACGCCGTAGACTGAAGCCTAGGTTGCCCGGAACGCAGAAATGCCCATAACTTTCACACTGGTTGCTATTATTCGTTTTATGCGATGGAAAAGCTGTTGTATTTATACCGTATTTTATGCTTCTGGCGTTGACTTCTTATGCCCTGACTATTCCATCTGGTGGAACAACGCCCTAGGGTGAAGCCTAGGTTGCCCGGAACGTAGAAATGACCATCACTTTCAAACTGGTTGCAATTAATCCATTTATACGATGGAAAAACTGTTGCATTTTTATTGCATTCTATGTGTCGGCCGTTGACTTCTAAGGCCCTAACTATTCAATCTGTTGGAGCGACGCCCTAGGGTGAAGCCTAGGTTGCCCGGAACTTAGAAATGACCATAACTTTCACACTCATTGCTATTATTCGTTTTATAACATGGAAAAACTGTTATATTTATATTGTATTCTATGCTTCTGGCGGTGCCTTCTTAGGCACTAACTATTCGATCTGTTGGAACAACGCCCTAGAGTGAAGCCTACGTTGCCTGGAACGTAGAAATGACCATCACTTTCACACTGGTTGCAATTATTCCTGATATACGATGGAAAAACCCTTGTATATTTATTGTATTTTATGCTTCGGGCGTAGACTTCTATGGCCCTACCTATTCGATCTGGTGGAGCAACACCCTACAGTAAAGCCTAGGTTGCCCGGAAAGTAGAAATGACCATAACTTTCATACTGGATGCAATTATTCCTTTTATACGATGGAAAAACTGTTGCATTTATACTGTATTTTATGCTTCTGGCGTTGACTTCTAAGGCCCTAGTTATTCGATCTGGTGGAGCAACGCCCTAGAGTGATGCCTAGGTTGCCCGGAACGTAGAAATGACCATCACTTTCAAACTGGTTGCAATTAATCCTTTTATACGATGGAAAATCTGTTGTATTTTTATTGCATTTTATGCTTCCGGCGTTGACTTCTAAGGCCCTAACTATTCAATCTGTTGGAGCAACGCCCTAGGGTGAAGCCTAGGTTGCCCGGAAAGTAGAAATGACGTTATCTTTCATACTGGTTGCAATTATTCGTTTTATACGATGGAAAAACTGTTGTATTTATATGGTATTTTATGCTTCTGGCGTTGACTTCTAAGGCACTAACTATTCGACCTGGTGGAGCAACGCCCTAGAGTGAAGCCTAAGTTGCCAGGAACACAGCAATTACCATCACTTTCAAACTGGTTGCAAATATTCCTGTTATATGATGGAGAAACTGTTGTATTTTTATAGCATTTTATGCTTCGGGCATTGACTTCTAAGGCCCTAACTATTCAATCTGTAGGAGCAACGCCCTAGGGTGTAGCCTAGGTTGCCCGTGAAGTAGAAATGACCATAGCTTTCATACTGGTTGCAATTAGTCGTTTTATATGATGGAAAAACTGTTGTATTTATATTGTATTTTATGCTTCTGTCTTTGACGTCTAAGGCCGCAGCTATTAGATGTGGTGGAGCAACGCACTAGACTGACGCCTAGGTTGCCCGGAACGTAGAAATGACCATTACTTTCGCAATGTTTGCAATTATACATTTTATAAGATGGAAAAACCGTTGTACTTATATCGTATTTTATGCTTCTGGCGTTGACTTCTTAGGCCCTAACTATTCCATCTGGTGGAACAACGCCCTAGGGTGATGCCTAGGTTGCGCGGAACGTAGAAATGGAAATAACTTTCACACCGGTAGCAATTATTCGTTTTATACGATGGAAAAACAGTTCTATTTATTTTGTATTTTATGCTTCGGCCGTCGACTACTAAGGCACTAACTATTCGATCTGTTGAAGCAACGCCCTAGGGTGAAGCCTAGGTTTCCCGGAACGTAGGAATGACCATAACTTTCACACTGGTTGCTATTATTCGTTTTATACGATGGAAAAACTGTTATATTTATATCGTATTTTATGCTTCTGGCGCTGACTTCTTAGGCCCTGACTATTCGATCTGGTGGAACAACGCCGTAGAGTGAAGCCTAGGTAGCCCGGAACGTAGAAATGCCCATAACTTTCACACTGGTTGCTATTATTCGTTTTATGCGATGGAAAATCTGTTGTATTTATACAGTATTTTATGCTTCTGGCGTTGACTTCTTATGCCCTAACTATTCCATCTGGTGGAACAACGCCCTAGGGTGAAGCCTAGGTTGACCGGAACGTAGAAATGACCATCACTTTCAAACTGGTTGAAATTAATCCTTTTATACGATGGAAAAACTGTTATATTTATATTGTATTTTATGCTTCTGGAGTTGCCTTCTTAGGCCCTAACTGTTCGATCTGGTGGAAGAACGCCCTAGAGTGATGCCTAGGTTACCCGTAACGTAGAAATGACCAGTACTTTCACACTGTTATCAGTTACTCCTGTTATACGATGGAAAAGTTGTTGCACCTTTATTGAATTTTATGCTTCTGGCGTTGACTTCTAAGGCCCTAACTATTCTATCTGGTGGATCAACGCCCTAGAGTGAAGCCTAGGTTGCTCGGAATGTAAAAATGACCATAACATTCACAGTGGTTGAAATTATTCGTTTTATACGATGGAAAAGCTGTTGCATCTTTATTGTATTTTATGCTTCTGGCGTTGACTTCTAAGGCCCTAACGATTCGATCTGGTGGAGCAACGCCCTAGAGTGAAGCCTAGGTTGCCCGGAACGTATAAATGACCATCACTTTCAAACTGGTTGCAATTAATCCTTTTATACGACGGAAAAACTGTTGTATTTTTATTGCATTTTATGCTTCCGGCGTAGACTTCTAAGGCCCTAACTATTCGATCTGTTGGAGCAACGCCCTAGGGTGAAGCCTAGGTTGCCCGGAACGTAGGAATGACCATAACTTTCACACTGGTTGCTATTATTCGTTTTATACGATGGAAAAACTGTTATATTTATATTGTATTTTATGCTTCGGGCGTTGACTTCTAAGGCCCTAGCTATTCGATCTGGTAGAGCAACGCCCTAGAGTGAAGCCTAGGTTGCCCGGAACGTAGAAGTGACCATCACTTTCAAAATGGTTGCAAATATTCCTGTTATATGATGGAAAAACTGTTGTATTTTTATTGCATTTTATGCTTCGGGCATTGACTTCTAAGGCCCTAACTATTCCATCTGGTCGAACAACGCCCTATGGTGATGCCTAGGTTGCCCGGAACGTAGAAATGGAAATAACTTTCACACCGGTAGCAATTATTCGTTTTATACGATGGAAAAACAGTTCTATTTATTTTGTATTTTATGCTTCGGCCGTTGACTTCTAAGGCACTAACTACTCGATCTGTTGGAGCAACGCCCTAGGGTGAAGCCTAGGTTGCCCGGAACGTAGGAATGACCATAACTTTCACACAGGTTGCAATTATCCGTTTTCTACGATGGAAAAGCTGTTGTTTTTATATTGTATTTTATGCTTCCGGTGTTGACTTCTTAGACCCTAACTCTTCGATCTGGTGGAGCAACGCCTCAGAGTTAAGTCTAGGATGCCCGAAACGTCGAAATGATCGTTACTTTCGCACTGGTTGCAATTTGTCATGCTATACAATGGAAAAACTGTTGTATTTATACTGTATTTTATGCTTCTGGCGTTGACTTCTAAGGCAGTAGCTATTCGACGTGGTGCAGCAACGCCCTAGGGTGAAGCCTAGGTTGCCCGGAACGTAGAAATGACCATAACTTTCACACCGGTAGAAATTATACGTTTTATACAATGGAAAAACTGTTCTATTTATTTTGTATTTTATGCTTCGGGCGTTGAGTTCTAAGGACCTACCTATTTGATCTGGTGGAGCAACGCCCTAGAGTAAAGCCTAGGATGCCCGGAACGTAGAAGTGACCATCACTTTCAAACTGGTTGCAATTAATCCTTTTATACGATGGAAAAACTGATGTATTTTTATTGCATTTTATGCTTCCGGCGTTGACTTCTAAGGCCCTAACTATTCAATCTGTCGGAGCAACGCCCTAGGGTGAAGCCTAGGTTGCCCGGAACATAGAAATGACGTTAACTTTCGTACTGGTTGCAATTACTCGTTTTATACGATTGAAAAACTGTTGTATTTATATTGTATTTTATGCTTCTGGCGTTGACTTCTTATGCCCTAACTATTCCATCCGGTGGAACAGCGCCATATGGTGAAGCCTAGGTTGCCCGGAACGTAGAAATGACCACAACTTTCAGATCGGTAGCAATTATTCGTTTTATACGATGGAAAAACTGTTATATTTATATTGTATTTTATGCTTCTGGCGCTGACTTCTTAGGCCCTAACTATTCGATCTGGTGGAACAACGCCGTAGACTGAAGCCTAGGTTGCCCGGAACGCAGAAATGCCCATAACTTTCACACTGGTTGCTATTATTCGTTTTATGCGATGGAAAAGCTGTTGTATTTATACCGTATTTTATGCTTCTGGCGTTGACTTCTTATGCCCTGACTATTCCATCTGGTGGAACAACGCCCTAGGGTGAAGCCTAGGTTGCCCGGAACGTAGAAATGACCATCACTTTCAAACTGGTTGCAATTAATCCATTTATACGATGGAAAAACTGTTGCATTTTTATTGCATTCTATGTGTCGGGCGTTGACTTCTAAGGCCCTAACTATTCAATCTGTTGGAGCGACGCCCTAGGGTGAAGCCTAGGTTGCCCGGAACTTAGAAATGACCATAACTTTCACACTCACTGCTATTATTCGTTTTATAACATGGAAAAACTGTTATATTTATATTGTACTCTATGCTTCTGGCGGTGCCTTCTTAGGCACTAACTATTCGATCTGTTGGAACAACGCCCTAGAGTGAAGCCTACGTTGCCTGGAACGTAGAAATGACCATCACTTTCACACTGGTTGCAATTATTCCTGATATACGATGGAAAAACTCTTGTATATTTATTGTATTTTATGCTTCGGGCGTAGACTTCTATGGCCCTACCTATTCGATCTGGTGGAGCAACACCCTACAGTGAAGCCTAGGTTGCCCGGAAAGTAGAAATGACCATAACTTTCATACTGGATGCAATTATTCCTTTTATACGATGGAAAAACTGTTGCATTTATACTGTATTTTATGCTTCTGGCGTTGACTTCTAAGGCCCTAGTTATTCGATCTGGTGGAGCAACGCCCTAGAGTGATGCCTAGGTTGCCCGGAACGTAGAAATGACCATCACTTTCAAACTGGTTGCAATTAATCCTTTTATACGATGGAAAATCTGTTGTATTTTTATTGCATTTTATGCTTCCGGCGTTGACTTCTAAGGCCCTAACTATTCAATCTGTTGGAGCAACGCCCTAGGGTGAAGCCTAGGTTGCCCGGAAAGTAGAAATGACGTTATCTTTCATACTGGTTGCAATTATTCGTTTTATACGATGGAAAAACTGTTGTATTTATATGGTATTTTATGCTTCTGGCGTTGACTTCTAAGGCACTAACTATTCGACCTGGTGGAGCAACGCCCTAGAGTGAAGCCTAAGTTGCCAGGAACACAGCAATTACCATCACTTTCAAACTGGTTGCAAATATTCCTGTTATATGATGGAGAAACTGTTGTATTTTTATAGCATTTTATGCTTCGGGCATTGACTTCTAAGGCCCTAACTATTCAATCTGTAGGAGCAACGCCCTAGGGTGTAGCCTAGGTTGCCCGTGAAGTAGAAATGACCATAGCTTTCATACTGGTTGCAATTAGTCGTTTTATATGATGGAAAAACTGTTGTATTTATATTGTATTTTATGCTTCTGTCTTTGACGTCTAAGGCCGCAGCTATTAGATGTGGTGGAGCAACGCACTAGACTGACGCCTAGGTTGCCCGGAACGTAGAAATGACCATTACTTTCGCAATGTTTGCAATTATACATTTTATAAGATGGAAAAACCGTTGTACTTATATCGTATTTTATGCTTCTGGCGTTGACTTCTTAGGCCCTAACTATTCCATCTGGTGGAACAACGCCCTAGGGTGATGCATAGGTTGCGCGGAACGTAGAAATGGAAATAACTTTCACACCGGTAGCAATTATTCGTTTTATACGATGGAAAAACAGTTCTATTTATTTTGTATTTTATGCTTCGGCCGTCGACTACTAAGGCACTAACTATTCGATCTGTTGAAGCAACGCCCTAGGGTGAAGCCTAGGTTTCCCGGAACGTAGGAATGACCATAACTTTCACACTGGTTGCTATTATTCGTTTTATACGATGGAAAAACTGTTATATTTATATCGTATTTTATGCTTCTGGCGCTGACTTCTTAGGCCCTGACTATTCGATCTGGTGGAACAACGCCGTAGAGTGAAGCCTAGGTAGCCCGGAACGTAGAAATGCCCATAACTTTCACACTGGTTGCTATTATTCGTTTTATGCGATGGAAAATCTGTTGTATTTATACAGTATTTTAAGCTTCTGGCGTTGACTTCTTATGCCCTAACTATTCCATCTGGTGGAACAACGCCCTAGGGTGAAGCCTAGGTTGACCGGAACGTAGAAATGACCATCACTTTCAAACTGGTTGAAATTAATCCTTTTATACGATGGAAAAACTGTTATATTTATATTGTATTTTATGCTTCTGGAGTTGCCTTCTTAGGCCCTAACTGTTCGATCTGGTGGAAGAACGCCCTAGAGTGATGCCTAGGTTACCCGTAACGTAGAAATGACCAGTACTTTCACACTGTTATCAGTTACTCCTGTTATACGATGGAAAAGTTGTTGCACCTTTATTGAATTTTATGCTTCTGGCGTTGACTTCTAAGGCCCTAACTATTCTATCTGGTGGATCAACGCCCTAGAGTGAAGCCTAGGTTGCTCGGAATGTAAAAATGACCATAACATTCACAGTGGTTGAAATTATTCGTTTTATACGATGGAAAAGCTGTTGCATCTTTATTGTATTTTATGCTTCTGGCGTTGACTTCTAAGGCCCTAACGATTCGATCTGGTGGAGCAACGCCCTACAGTGAAGCCTAGGTTGCCCGGAACGTATAAATGACCATCACTTTCAAACTGGTTGCAATTAATCCTTTTATACGACGGAAAAACTGTTGTATTTTTATTGCATTTTATGCTTCCGGCGTAGACTTCTAAGGCCCTAACTATTCGATCTGTTGGAGCAACGCCCTAGGGTGAAGCCTAGGTTGCCCGGAACGTAGGAATGACCATAACTTTCACACTGGTTGCTATTATTCGTTTTATACGATGGAAAAACTGTTATATTTATATTGTATTTTATGCTTCGGGCGTTGACTTCTAAGGCCCTAGCTATTCGATCTGGTAGAGCAACGCCCTAGAGTGAAGCCTAGGTTGCCCGGAACGTAGAAGTGACCATCACTTTCAAAATGGTTGCAAATATTCCTGTTATATGATGGAAAAACTGTTGTATTTTTATTGCATTTTATGCTTCGGGCATTGACTTCTAAGGCCCTAACTATTCCATCTGGTCGAACAACGCCCTATGGTGATGCCTAGGTTGCCCGGAACGTAGAAATGGAAATAACTTTCACACCGGTAGCAATTATTCGTTTTATACGATGGAAAAACAGTTCTATTTATTTTGTATTTTATGCTTCGGCCGTTGACTTCTAAGGCACTAACTACTCGATCTGTTGGAGCAACGCCCTAGGGTGAAGCCTAGGTTGCCCGGAACGTAGGAATGACCATAACTTTCACACAGGTTGCAATTATCCGTTTTCTACGATGGAAAAGCTGTTGTTTTTATATTGTATTTTATGCTTCCGGTGTTGACTTCTTAGACCCTAACTCTTCGATCTGGTGGAGCAACGCCTCAGAGTTAAGTCTAGGATGCCCGAAACGTCGAAATGATCGTTACTTTCGCACTGGTTGCAATTTGTCATGCTATACAATGGAAAAACTGTTGTATTTATACTGTATTTTATGCTTCTGGCGTTGACTTCTATGGCAGTAGCTATTCGACGTGGTGCAGCAACGCCCTAGGGTGAAGCCTAGGTTGCCCGGAACGTAGAAATGACCATAACTTTCACACCGGTAGAAATTATACGTTTTATACAATGGAAAAACTGTTCTATTTATTTTGTATTTTATGCTTCGGGCGTTGAGTTCTAAGGACCTACCTATTTGATCTGGTGGAGCAACGCCCTAGAGTAAAGCCTAGGATGCCCGGAACGTAGAAGTGACCATCACTTTCAAACTGGTTGCAATTAATCCTTTTATACGATGGAAAAACTGATGTATTTTTATTGCATTTTATGCTTCCGGCGTTGACTTCTAAGGCCCTAACTATTCAATCTGTCGGAGCAACGCCCTAGGGTGAAGCCTAGGTTGCCCGGAACATAGAAATGACGTTAACTTTCGTACTGGTTGCAATTACTCGTTTTATACGATTGAAAAACTGTTGTATTTATATTGTATTTTATGCTTCTGGCGTTGACTTCTTATGCCCTAACTATTCCATCCGGTGGAACAGCGCCATATGGTGAAGCCTAGGTTGCCCGGAACGTAGAAATGACCACAACTTTCAGATCGGTAGCAATTATTCGTTTTATACGATGGAAAAACTGTTATATTTATATTGTATTTTATGCTTCTGGCGCTGACTTCTTAGGCCCTAACTATTCGATCTGGTGGAACAACGCCGTAGACTGAAGCCTAGGTTGCCCGGAACGCAGAAATGCCCATAACTTTCACACTGGTTGCTATTATTCGTTTTATGCGATGGAAAAGCTGTTGTATTTATACCGTATTTTATGCTTCTGGCGTTGACTTCTTATGCCCTGACTATTCCATCTGGTGGAACAACGCCCTAGGGTGAAGCCTAGGTTGCCCGGAACGTAGAAATGACCATCACTTTCAAACTGGTTGCAATTAATCCATTTATACGATGGAAAAACTGTTGCATTTTTATTGCATTCTATGTGTCGGGCGTTGACTTCTAAGGCCCTAACTATTCAATCTGTTGGAGCGACGCCCTAGGGTGAAGCCTAGGTTGCCCGGAACTTAGAAATGACCATAACTTTCACACTCACTGCTATTATTCGTTTTATAACATGGAAAAACTGTTATATTTATATTGTATTCTATGCTTCTGGCGGTGCCTTCTTAGGCACTAACTATTCGATCTGTTGGAACAACGCCCTAGAGTGAAGCCTACGTTGCCTGGAACGTAGAAATGACCATCACTTTCACACTGGTTGCAATTATTCCTGATATACGATGGAAAAACTCTTGTATATTTATTGTATTTTATGCTTCGGGCGTAGACTTCTATGGCCCTACCTATTCGATCTGGTGGAGCAACACCCTACAGTGAAGCCTAGGTTGCCCGGAAAGTAGAAATGACCATAACTTTCATACTGGATGCAATTATTCCTTTTATACGATGGAAAAACTGTTGCATTTATACTGTATTTTATGCTTCTGGCGTTGACTTCTAAGGCCCTAGTTATTCGATCTGGTGGAGCAACGCCCTATGGTGATGCCTAGGTTGCCCGGAACGTAGAAATGGAAATAACTTTCACACCGGTAGCAATTATTCGTTTTATACGATGGAAAAACAGTTCTATTTATTTTGTATTTTATGCTTCGGCCGTTGACTTCTAAGGCACTAACTACTCGATCTGGTAGAGCAACGCCCTAGAGTGAAGCCTAGGTTGCCCGGAACGTAGAAGTGACCATCACTTTCAAAATGGTTGCAAATATTCCTGTTATATGATGGAAAAACTGTTGTATTTTTATTGCATTTTATGCTTCGGGCATTGACTTCTAAGGCCCTAACTATTCAATCTGTAGGAGCAACGCCCTAGGGTGTAGCCTAGGTTGCCCGTAAAGTAGAAATGACCATAGCTTTCATACTGGTTGCAATTATTCGTTTTATATGATGGAAAAACTGTTGTATTTATATTGTATTTTATGCTTCTGTCGTTTGACGTCTAAGGCCGCAGCTATTAGATGTGGTGGAGCAACGCACTAGAGTGACGCCTAGGTTGCCCGGAACGTAGAAATGACCATTACTTTCGCAATGTTTGCAATTATACATTTTATAAGATGGAAAAACCGTTGTACTTATATCGTATTTTATGCTTCTGGCGTTGACTTCTTAGGCCCTAACTATTCCATCAGGTGGAACAACGCCCTAGGGTGATGCCTAGGTTGCCCGGAACGTAGAAATGGAAATAACTTTCACACCGGTAGCAATTATTCGTTTTATACGATGGAAAAACAGTTCTATTTATTTTGTATTTTATGCTTCGGCCGTCGACTTCTAAGGCACTATCTATTCGATCTGTTGAAGCAACGCCCTAGGGTGAAGCCTAGGTTGCCCGGAACGTAGGAATGACCATAACTTTCACACTGGTTGCTATTATTCGTTTTCTACGATGGAAAAACTGTTATATTTATATCGTATTTTATGCTTCTGGCGCTGACTTCTTAGGTCCTAACTATTCGATCTGGTGGAACAACGCCGTAGAGTGAAGCCTAGGTTGCCCGGAACGTAGAAATGCCCATAACTTTCATACTGGTTGCAATTATTCGTTTTATACGATGGAAAAACTGTTGTATTTATATTGTATTTTATGCTTCTGGCGTTGACTTCTAAGGCCCTAGTTATTCGATCTGGTGGAGCAACGCCCTAGAGTGATGCCTAGGTTGCCCGGAACGTTGAAATGACCATCACTTTCAAACTGGTTGCAATTAATCCTTTTATACGATGGAAAAACAGTTCTATTTATTTTGTATTTTATGCTTCGGCCGTTGACTTCTAAGGCACTAACTATTCGATCTGTTGGAGCGACGCCCTAGGGTGAAGCCTAGGTTGCCCGGAACGTAGGAATGACCATAACTTTCACACTGGTTGCTATTATTCGTTTTATACGATGGAAAAACTGTTATATTTATATTGTATTTTATGCTTCGGGCGTTGACTTCTAAGGCCCTAGCTATTCGATCTGGTAGAGCAACGCCCTAGAGTGAAGCCTAGGTTGCCCGGAACGTAGAAGTGACCATCACTTTCAAAATGGTTGCAAATATTCCTGTTATATGATGGAAAAACTGTTGTATTTTTATTGCATTTTATGCTTCGGGCATTGACTTCTAAGGCCCTAACTATTCAATCTGTAGGAGCAACGCCCTAGGGTGTAGCCTAGGTTGCCCGTAAAGTAGAAATGACCATAGCTTTCATACTGGTTGCAATTATTCGTTTTATATGATGGAAAAACTGTTGTATTTATATTGTATTTTATGCTTCTGTCGTTTGACGTCTAAGGCCGCAGCTATTAGATGTGGTGGAGCAACGCACTAGAGTGACGCCTAGGTTGCCCGGAACGTAGAAATGACCATTACTTTCGCAATGTTTGCAATTATACATTTTATAAGGTGGAAAAACCGTTGTACTTATATCGTATTTTATGCTTCTGGCATTGACTTCGTAGGCCCTAACTATTCCATCTGGTCGAACAACGCCCTATGGTGATGCCTAGGTTGCCCGGAACGTAGAAATGGAAATAACTTTCACACCGGTAGCAATTATTCGTTTTATACGATGGAAAAACAGTTCTATTTATTTTGTATTTTATGCTTCGGCCGTTGACTTCTAAGGCACTAACTACTCGATCTGTTGGAGCAACGCCCTAGGGTGAAGCCTAGGTTGCCCGGAACGTAGGAATGACCATAACTTTCACACAGGTTGCAATTATCCGTTTTCTACGATGGAAAAGCTGTTGTTTTTATATTGTATTTTATGCTTCCGGTGTTGACTTCTTAGACCCTAACTCTTCGATCTGGTGGAGCAACGCCTCAGAGTTAAGTCTAGGATGCCCGAAACGTCGAAATGATCGTTACTTTATCACTGGTTGCAATTTGTCATGCTATACAATGGAAAAACTGTTGTATTTATACTGTATTTTATGCTTCTGGCGTTGACTTCTAAGGCAGTAGCTATTCGACGTGGTGCAGCAACGCCCTAGGGTGAAGCCTAGGTTGCCCGGAACGTAGAAATGACCATAACTTTCACACCGGTAGAAATTATACGTTTTATACAATGGAAAAACTGTTCTATTTATTTTGTATTTTATGCTTCGGGCGTTGAGTTCTAAGGACCTTCCTATTTGATCTGGTGGAGCAACGCCCTAGAGTAAAGCCTAGGATGCCCGGAACGTAGAAGTGACCATCACTTTCAAACTGGTTGCAATTAATCCTTTTATACGATGGAAAAACTGATGTATTTTTATTGCATTTTATGCTTCCGGCGTTGACTTCTAACGCCCTAACTATTCAATCTGTCGGAGCAACGCCCTAGGGTGAAGCCTAGGTTGCCCGGAACATAGAAATGACGTTAACTTTCGTACTGGTTGCAATTACTCGTTTTATACGATTGAAAAACTGTTGTATTTATATTGTATTTTATGCTTCTGGCGTTGACTTCTTATGCCCTAACTATTCCATCCGGTGGAACAGCGCCATATGGTGAAGCCTAGGTTGCCCGGAACGTAGAAATGACCACAACTTTCAGATCGGTAGCAATTATTCGTTTTATACGATGGAAAAACTGTTATATTTATATTGTATTTTATGCTTCTGGCGCTGACTTCTTAGGCCCTAACTATTCGATCTGGTGGAACAACGCCGTAGACTGAAGCCTAGGTTGCCCGGAACGCAGAAATGCCCATAACTTTCACACTGGTTGCTATTATTCGTTTTATGCGATGGAAAAGCTGTTGTATTTATACCGTATTTTATGCTTCTGGCGTTGACTTCTTATGCCCTGACTATTCCATCTGGTGGAACAACGCCCTAGGGTGAAGCCTAGGTTGCCCGGAACGTAGAAATGACCATCACTTTCAAACTGGTTGCAATTAATCCATTTATACGATGGAAAAACTGTTGCATTTTTATTGCATTCTATGTGTCGGGCGTTGACTTCTAAGGCCCTAACTATTCAATCTGTTGGAGCGACGCCCTAGGGTGAAGCCTAGGTTGCCCGGAACTTAGAAATGACCATAACTTTCACACTCATTGCTATTATTCGTTTTATAACATGGAAAAACTGTTATATTTATATTGTATTCTATGCTTCTGGCGGTGCCTTCTTAGGCACTAACTATTCGATCTGTTGGAACAACGCCCTAGAGTGAAGCCTACGTTGCCTGGAACGTAGAAATGACCATCACTTTCACACTGGTTGCAATTATTCCTGATATACGATGGAAAAACCCTTGTATATTTATTGTATTTTATGCTTCGGGCGTAGACTTCTATGGCCCTACCTATTCGATCTGGTGGAGCAACACCCTACAGTAAAGCCTAGGTTGCCCGGAAAGTAGAAATGACCATAACTTTCATACTGGATGCAATTATTCCTTTTATACGATGGAAAAACTGTTGCATTTATACTGTATTTTATGCTTCTGGCGTTGACTTCTAAGGCCCTAGTTATTCGATCTGGTGGAGCAACGCCCTAGAGTGATGCCTAGGTTGCCCGGAACGTAGAAATGACCATCACTTTCAAACTGGTTGCAATTAATCCTTTTATACGATGGAAAATCTGTTGTATTTTTATTGCATTTTATGCTTCCGGCGTTGACTTCTAAGGCCCTAACTATTCAATCTGTTGGAGCAACGCCCTAGGGTGAAGCCTAGGTTGCCCGGAAAGTAGAAATGACGTTATCTTTCATACTGGTTGCAATTATTCGTTTTATACGATGGAAAAACTGTTGTATTTATATGGTATTTTATGCTTCTGGCGTTGACTTCTAAGGCACTAACTATTCGACCTGGTGGAGCAACGCCCTAGAGTGAAGCCTAAGTTGCCAGGAACACAGCAATTACCATCACTTTCAAACTGGTTGCAAATATTCCTGTTATATGATGGAGAAACTGTTGTATTTTTATAGCATTTTATGCTTCGGGCATTGACTTCTAAGGCCCTAACTATTCAATCTGTAGGAGCAACGCCCTAGGGTGTAGCCTAGGTTGCCCGTGAAGTAGAAATGACCATAGCTTTCATACTGGTTGCAATTAGTCGTTTTATATGATGGAAAAACTGTTGTATTTATATTGTATTTTATGCTTCTGTCTTTGACGTCTAAGGCCGCAGCTATTAGATGTGGTGGAGCAACGCACTAGACTGACGCCTAGGTTGCCCGGAACGTAGAAATGACCATTACTTTCGCAATGTTTGCAATTATACATTTTATAAGATGGAAAAACCGTTGTACTTATATCGTATTTTATGCTTCTGGCGTTGACTTCTTAGGCCCTAACTATTCCATCTGGTGGAACAACGACCTAGGGTGATGCCTAGGTTGCGCGGAACGTAGAAATGGAAATAACTTTCACACCGGTAGCAATTATTCGTTTTATACGATGGAAAAACAGTTCTATTTATTTTGTATTTTATGCTTCGGCCGTCGACTACTAAGGCACTAACTATTCGATCTGTTGAAGCAACGCCCTAGGGTGAAGCCTAGGTTTCCCGGAACGTAGGAATGACCATAACTTTCACACTGGTTGCTATTATTCGTTTTATACGATGGAAAAACTGTTATATTTATATCGTATTTTATGCTTCTGGCGCTGACTTCTTAGGCCCTGACTATTCGATCTGGTGGAACAACGCCGTAGAGTGAAGCCTAGGTAGCCCGGAACGTAGAAATGCCCATAACTTTCACACTGGTTGCTATTATTCGTTTTATGCGATGGAAAATCTGTTGTATTTATACAGTATTTTATGCTTCTGGCGTTGACTTCTTATGCCCTAACTATTCCATCTGGTGGAACAACGCCCTAGGGTGAAGCCTAGGTTGACCGGAACGTAGAAATGACCATCACTTTCAAACTGGTTGAAATTAATCCTTTTATACGATGGAAAAACTGTTATATTTATATTGTATTTTATGCTTCTGGAGTTGCCTTCTTAGGCCCTAACTGTTCGATCTGGTGGAAGAACGCCCTAGAGTGATGCCTAGGTTACCCGTAACGTAGAAATGACCAGTACTTTCACACTGTTATCAGTTACTCCTGTTATACGATGGAAAAGTTGTTGCACCTTTATTGAATTTTATGCTTCTGGCGTTGACTTCTAAGGCCCTAACTATTCTATCTGGTGGATCAACGCCCTAGAGTGAAGCCTAGGTTGCTCGGAATGTAAAAATGACCATAACATTCACAGTGGTTGAAATTATTCGTTTTATACGATGGAAAAGCTGTTGCATCTTTATTGTATTTTATGCTTCTGGCGTTGACTTCTAAGGCCCTAACGATTCGATCTGGTGGAGCAACGCCCTAGAGTGAAGCCTAGGTTGCCCGGAACGTATAAATGACCATCACTTTCAAACTGGTTGCAATTAATCCTTTTATACGACGGAAAAACTGTTGTATTTTTATTGCATTTTATGCTTCCGGCGTAGACTTCTAAGGCCCTAACTATTCGATCTGTTGGAGCAACGCCCTAGGGTGAAGCCTAGGTTGCCCGGAACGTAGGAATGACCATAACTTTCACACTGGTTGCTATTATTCGTTTTATACGATGGAAAAACTGTTATATTTATATTGTATTTTATGCTTCGGGCGTTGACTTCTAAGGCCCTAGCTATTCGATCTGGTAGAGCAACGCCCTAGAGTGAAGCCTAGGTTGCCCGGAACGTAGAAGTGACCATCACTTTCAAAATGGTTGCAAATATTCCTGTTATATGATGGAAAAACTGTTGTATTTTTATTGCATTTTATGCTTCGGGCATTGACTTCTAAGGCCCTAACTATTCCATCTGGTCGAACAACGCCCTATGGTGATGCCTAGGTTGCCCGGAACGTAGAAATGGAAATAACTTTCACACCGGTAGCAATTATTCGTTTTATACGATGGAAAAACAGTTCTATTTATTTTGTATTTTATGCTTCGGCCGTTGACTTCTAAGGCACTAACTACTCGATCTGTTGGAGCAACGCCCTAGGGTGAAGCCTAGGTTGCCCGGAACGTAGGAATGACCATAACTTTCACACAGGTTGCAATTATCCGTTTTCTACGATGGAAAAGCTGTTGTTTTTATATTGTATTTTATGCTTCCGGTGTTGACTTCTTAGACCCTAACTCTTCGATCTGGTGGAGCAACGCCTCAGAGTTAAGTCTAGGATGCCCGAAACGTCGAAATGATCGTTACTTTCGCACTGGTTGCAATTTGTCATGCTATACAATGGAAAAACTGTTGTATTTATACTGTATTTTATGCTTCTGGCGTTGACTTCTAAGGCAGTAGCTATTCGACGTGGTGCAGCAACGCCCTAGGGTGAAGCCTAGGTTGCCCGGAACGTAGAAATGACCATAACTTTCACACCGGTAGAAATTATACGTTTTATACAATGGAAAAACTGTTCTATTTATTTTGTATTTTATGCTTCGGGCGTTGAGTTCTAAGGACCTACCTATTTGATCTGGTGGAGCAACGCCCTAGAGTAAAGCCTAGGATGCCCGGAACGTAGAAGTGACCATCACTTTCAAACTGGTTGCAATTAATCCTTTTATACGATGGAAAAACTGATGTATTTTTATTGCATTTTATGCTTCCGGCGTTGACTTCTAAGGCCCTAACTATTCAATCTGTCGGAGCAACGCCCTAGGGTGAAGCCTAGGTTGCCCGGAACATAGAAATGACGTTAACTTTCGTACTGGTTGCAATTACTCGTTTTATACGATTGAAAAACTGTTGTATTTATATTGTATTTTATGCTTCTGGCGTTGACTTCTTATGCCCTAACTATTCCATCCGGTGGAACAGCGCCATATGGTGAAGCCTAGGTTGCCCGGAACGTAGAAATGACCACAACTTTCAGATCGGTAGCAATTATTCGTTTTATACGATGGAAAAACTGTTATATTTATATTGTATTTTATGCTTCTGGCGCTGACTTCTTAGGCCCTAACTATTCGATCTGGTGGAACAACGCCGTAGACTGAAGCCTAGGTTGCCCGGAACGCAGAAATGCCCATAACTTTCACACTGGTTGCTATTATTCGTTTTATGCGATGGAAAAGCTGTTGTATTTATACCGTATTTTATGCTTCTGGCGTTGACTTCTTATGCCCTGACTATTCCATCTGGTGGAACAACGCCCTAGGGTGAAGCCTAGGTTGCCCGGAACGTAGAAATGACCATCACTTTCAAACTGGTTGCAATTAATCCATTTATACGATGGAAAAACTGTTGCATTTTTATTGCATTCTATGTGTCGGGCGTTGACTTCTAAGGCCCTAACTATTCAATCTGTTGGAGCGACGCCCTAGGGTGAAGCCTAGGTTGCCCGGAACTTAGAAATGACCATAACTTTCACACTCACTGCTATTATTCGTTTTATAACATGGAAAAACTGTTATATTTATATTGTATTCTATGCTTCTGGCGGTGCCTTCTTAGGCACTAACTATTCGATCTGTTGGAACAACGCCCTAGAGTGAAGCCTACGTTGCCTGGAACGTAGAAATGACCATCACTTTCACACTGGTTGCAATTATTCCTGATATACGATGGAAAAACTCTTGTATATTTATTGTATTTTATGCTTCGGGCGTAGACTTCTATGGCCCTACCTATTCGATCTGGTGGAGCAACACCCTACAGTGAAGCCTAGGTTGCCCGGAAAGTAGAAATGACCATAACTTTCATACTGGATGCAATTATTCCTTTTATACGATGGAAAAACTGTTGCATTTATACTGTATTTTATGCTTCTGGCGTTGACTTCTAAGGCCCTAGTTATTCGATCTGGTGGAGCAACGCCCTAGAGTGATGCCTAGGTTGCCCGGAACGTAGAAATGACCATCACTTTCAAACTGGTTGCAATTAATCCTTTTATACGATGGAAAATCTGTTGTATTTTTATTGCATTTTATGCTTCCGGCGTTGACTTCTAAGGCCCTAGCTATTCGATCTGGTAGAGCAACGCCCTAGAGTGAAGCCTAGGTTGCCCGGAACGTAGAAGTGACCATCACTTTCAAAATGGTTGCAAATATTCCTGTTATATGATGGAAAAACTGTTGTATTTTTATTGCATTTTATGCTTCGGGCATTGACTTCTAAGGCCCTAACTATTCCATCTGGTCGAACAACGCCCTATGGTGATGCCTAGGTTGCCCGGAACGTAGAAATGGAAATAACTTTCACACCGGTAGCAATTATTCGTTTTATACGATGGAAAAACAGTTCTATTTATTTTGTATTTTATGCTTCGGCCGTTGACTTCTAAGGCACTAACTACTCGATCTGTTGGAGCAACGCCCTAGGGTGAAGCCTAGGTTGCCCGGAACGTAGGAATGACCATAACTTTCACACAGGTTGCAATTATCCGTTTTCTACGATGGAAAAGCTGTTGTTTTTATATTGTATTTTATGCTTCCGGTGTTGACTTCTTAGACCCTAACTCTTCGATCTGGTGGAGCAACGCCTCAGAGTTAAGTCTAGGATGCCCGAAACGTCGAAATGATCGTTACTTTCGCACTGGTTGCAATTTGTCATGCTATACAATGGAAAAACTGTTGTATTTATACTGTATTTTATGCTTCTGGCGTTGACTTCTAAGGCAGTAGCTATTCGACGTGGTGCAGCAACGCCCTAGGGTGAAGCCTAGGTTGCCCGGAACGTAGAAATGACCATAACTTTCACACCGGTAGAAATTATACGTTTTATACAATGGAAAAACTGTTCTATTTATTTTGTATTTTATGCTTCGGGCGTTGAGTTCTAAGGACCTACCTATTTGATCTGGTGGAGCAACGCCCTAGAGTAAAGCCTAGGATGCCCGGAACGTAGAAGTGACCATCACTTTCAAACTGGTTGCAATTAATCCTTTTATACGATGGAAAAACTGATGTATTTTTATTGCATTTTATGCTTCCGGCGTTGACTTCTAAGGCCCTAACTATTCAATCTGTCGGAGCAACGCCCTAGGGTGAAGCCTAGGTTGCCCGGAACATAGAAATGACGTTAACTTTCGTACTGGTTGCAATTACTCGTTTTATACGATTGAAAAACTGTTGTATTTATATTGTATTTTATGCTTCTGGCGTTGACTTCTTATGCCCTAACTATTCCATCCGGTGGAACAGCGCCATATGGTGAAGCCTAGGTTGCCCGGAACGTAGAAATGACCACAACTTTCAGATCGGTAGCAATTATTCGTTTTATACGATGGAAAAACTGTTATATTTATATTGTATTTTATGCTTCTGGCGCTGACTTCTTAGGCCCTAACTATTCGATCTGGTGGAACAACGCCGTAGACTGAAGCCTAGGTTGCCCGGAACGCAGAAATGCCCATAACTTTCACACTGGTTGCTATTATTCGTTTTATGCGATGGAAAAGCTGTTGTATTTATACCGTATTTTATGCTTCTGGCGTTGACTTCTTATGCCCTGACTATTCCATCTGGTGGAACAACGCCCTAGGGTGAAGCCTAGGTTGCCCGGAACGTAGAAATGACCATCACTTTCAAACTGGTTGCAATTAATCCATTTATACGATGGAAAAACTGTTGCATTTTTATTGCATTCTATGTGTCGGGCGTTGACTTCTAAGGCCCTAACTATTCAATCTGTTGGAGCGACGCCCTAGGGTGAAGCCTAGGTTGCCCGGAACTTAGAAATGACCATAACTTTCACACTCACTGCTATTATTCGTTTTATAACATGGAAAAACTGTTATATTTATATTGTATTCTATGCTTCTGGCGGTGCCTTCTTAGGCACTAACTATTCGATCTGTTGGAACAACGCCCTAGAGTGAAGCCTACGTTGCCTGGAACGTAGAAATGACCATCACTTTCACACTGGTTGCAATTATTCCTGATATACGATGGAAAAACTCTTGTATATTTATTGTATTTTATGCTTCGGGCGTAGACTTCTATGGCCCTACCTATTCGATCTGGTGGAGCAACACCCTACAGTGAAGCCTAGGTTGCCCGGAAAGTAGAAATGACCATAACTTTCATACTGGATGCAATTATTCCTTTTATACGATGGAAAAACTGTTGCATTTATACTGTATTTTATGCTTCTGGCGTTGACTTCTAAGGCCCTAGTTATTCGATCTGGTGGAGCAACGCCCTAGAGTGATGCCTAGGTTGCCCGGAACGTAGAAATGACCATCACTTTCAAACTGGTTGCAATTAATCCTTTTATACGATGGAAAATCTGTTGTATTTTTATTGCATTTTATGCTTCCGGCGTTGACTTCTAAGGCCCTAACTATTCAATCTGTTGGAGCAACGCCCTAGGGTGAAGCCTAGGTTGCCCGGAAAGTAGAAATGACGTTATCTTTCATACTGGTTGCAATTATTCGTTTTATACGATGGAAAAACTGTTGTATTTATATGGTATTTTATGCTTCTGGCGTTGACTTCTAAGGCACTAACTATTCGACCTGGTGGAGCAACGCCCTAGAGTGAAGCCTAAGTTGCCAGGAACACAGCAATTACCATCACTTTCAAACTGGTTGCAAATATTCCTGTTATATGATGGAGAAACTGTTGTATTTTTATAGCATTTTATGCTTCGGGCATTGACTTCTAAGGCCCTAACTATTCAATCTGTAGGAGCAACGCCCTAGGGTGTAGCCTAGGTTGCCCGTGAAGTAGAAATGACCATAGCTTTCATACTGGTTGCAATTAGTCGTTTTATATGATGGAAAAACTGTTGTATTTATATTGTATTTTATGCTTCTGTCTTTGACGTCTAAGGCCGCAGCTATTAGATGTGGTGGAGCAACGCACTAGACTGACGCCTAGGTTGCCCGGAACGTAGAAATGACCATTACTTTCGCAATGTTTGCAATTATACATTTTATAAGATGGAAAAACCGTTGTACTTATATCGTATTTTATGCTTCTGGCGTTGACTTCTTAGGCCCTAACTATTCCATCTGGTGGAACAACGCCCTAGGGTGATGCATAGGTTGCGCGGAACGTAGAAATGGAAATAACTTTCACACCGGTAGCAATTATTCGTTTTATACGATGGAAAAACAGTTCTATTTATTTTGTATTTTATGCTTCGGCCGTCGACTACTAAGGCACTAACTATTCGATCTGTTGAAGCAACGCCCTAGGGTGAAGCCTAGGTTTCCCGGAACGTAGGAATGACCATAACTTTCACACTGGTTGCTATTATTCGTTTTATACGATGGAAAAACTGTTATATTTATATCGTATTTTATGCTTCTGGCGCTGACTTCTTAGGCCCTGACTATTCGATCTGGTGGAACAACGCCGTAGAGTGAAGCCTAGGTAGCCCGGAACGTAGAAATGCCCATAACTTTCACACTGGTTGCTATTATTCGTTTTATGCGATGGAAAATCTGTTGTATTTATACAGTATTTTAAGCTTCTGGCGTTGACTTCTTATGCCCTAACTATTCCATCTGGTGGAACAACGCCCTAGGGTGAAGCCTAGGTTGACCGGAACGTAGAAATGACCATCACTTTCAAACTGGTTGAAATTAATCCTTTTATACGATGGAAAAACTGTTATATTTATATTGTATTTTATGCTTCTGGAGTTGCCTTCTTAGGCCCTAACTGTTCGATCTGGTGGAAGAACGCCCTAGAGTGATGCCTAGGTTACCCGTAACGTAGAAATGACCAGTACTTTCACACTGTTATCAGTTACTCCTGTTATACGATGGAAAAGTTGTTGCACCTTTATTGAATTTTATGCTTCTGGCGTTGACTTCTAAGGCCCTAACTATTCTATCTGGTGGATCAACGCCCTAGAGTGAAGCCTAGGTTGCTCGGAATGTAAAAATGACCATAACATTCACAGTGGTTGAAATTATTCGTTTTATACGATGGAAAAGCTGTTGCATCTTTATTGTATTTTATGCTTCTGGCGTTGACTTCTAAGGCCCTAACGATTCGATCTGGTGGAGCAACGCCCTAGAGTGAAGCCTAGGTTGCCCGGAACGTATAAATGACCATCACTTTCAAACTGGTTGCAATTAATCCTTTTATACGACGGAAAAACTGTTGTATTTTTATTGCATTTTATGCTTCCGGCGTAGACTTCTAAGGCCCTAACTATTCGATCTGTTGGAGCAACGCCCTAGGGTGAAGCCTAGGTTGCCCGGAACGTAGGAATGACCATAACTTTCACACTGGTTGCTATTATTCGTTTTATACGATGGAAAAACTGTTATATTTATATTGTATTTTATGCTTCGGGCGTTGACTTCTAAGGCCCTAGCTATTCGATCTGGTAGAGCAACGCCCTAGAGTGAAGCCTAGGTTGCCCGGAACGTAGAAGTGACCATCACTTTCAAAATGGTTGCAAATATTCCTGTTATATGATGGAAAAACTGTTGTATTTTTATTGCATTTTATGCTTCGGGCATTGACTTCTAAGGCCCTAACTATTCCATCTGGTCGAACAACGCCCTATGGTGATGCCTAGGTTGCCCGGAACGTAGAAATGGAAATAACTTTCACACCGGTAGCAATTATTCGTTTTATACGATGGAAAAACAGTTCTATTTATTTTGTATTTTATGCTTCGGCCGTTGACTTCTAAGGCACTAACTACTCGATCTGTTGGAGCAACGCCCTAGGGTGAAGCCTAGGTTGCCCGGAACGTAGGAATGACCATAACTTTCACACAGGTTGCAATTATCCGTTTTCTACGATGGAAAAGCTGTTGTTTTTATATTGTATTTTATGCTTCCGGTGTTGACTTCTTAGACCCTAACTCTTCGATCTGGTGGAGCAACGCCTCAGAGTTAAGTCTAGGATGCCCGAAACGTCGAAATGATCGTTACTTTCGCACTGGTTGCAATTTGTCATGCTATACAATGGAAAAACTGTTGTATTTATACTGTATTTTATGCTTCTGGCGTTGACTTCTAAGGCAGTAGCTATTCGACGTGGTGCAGCAACGCCCTAGGGTGAAGCCTAGGTTGCCCGGAACGTAGAAATGACCATAACTTTCACACCGGTAGAAATTATACGTTTTATACAATGGAAAAACTGTTCTATTTATTTTGTATTTTATGCTTCGGGCGTTGAGTTCTAAGGACCTACCTATTTGATCTGGTGGAGCAACGCCCTAGAGTAAAGCCTAGGATGCCCGGAACGTAGAAGTGACCATCACTTTCAAACTGGTTGCAATTAATCCTTTTATACGATGGAAAAACTGATGTATTTTTATTGCATTTTATGCTTCCGGCGTTGACTTCTAAGGCCCTAACTATTCAATCTGTCGGAGCAACGCCCTAGGGTGAAGCCTAGGTTGCCCGGAACATAGAAATGACGTTAACTTTCGTACTGGTTGCAATTACTCGTTTTATACGATTGAAAAACTGTTGTATTTATATTGTATTTTATGCTTCTGGCGTTGACTTCTTATGCCCTAACTATTCCATCCGGTGGAACAGCGCCATATGGTGAAGCCTAGGTTGCCCGGAACGTAGAAATGACCACAACTTTCAGATCGGTAGCAATTATTCGTTTTATACGATGGAAAAACTGTTATATTTATATTGTATTTTATGCTTCTGGCGCTGACTTCTTAGGCCCTACCTATTCGATCTGGTGGAACAACGCCGTAGACTGAAGCCTAGGTTGCCCGGAACGCAGAAATGCCCATAACTTTCACACTGGTTGCTATTATTCGTTTTATGCGATGGAAAAGCTGTTGTATTTATACCGTATTTTATGCTTCTGGCGTTGACTTCTTATGCCCTGACTATTCCATCTGGTGGAACAACGCCCTAGGGTGAAGCCTAGGTTGCCCGGAACGTAGAAATGACCATCACTTTCAAACTGGTTGCAATTAATCCATTTATACGATGGAAAAACTGTTGCATTTTTATTGCATTCTATGTGTCGGGCGTTGACTTCTAAGGCCCTAACTATTCAATCTGTTGGAGCGACGCCCTAGGGTGAAGCCTAGGTTGCCCGGAACTTAGAAATGACCATAACTTTCACACTCACTGCTATTATTCGTTTTATAACATGGAAAAACTGTTATATTTATATTGTATTCTATGCTTCTGGCGGTGCCTTCTTAGGCACTAACTATTCGATCTGTTGGAACAACGCCCTAGAGTGAAGCCTACGTTGCCTGGAACGTAGAAATGACCATCACTTTCACACTGGTTGCAATTATTCCTGATATACGATGGAAAAACTCTTGTATATTTATTGTATTTTATGCTTCGGGCGTAGACTTCTATGGCCCTACCTATTCGATCTGGTGGAGCAACACCCTACAGTGAAGCCTAGGTTGCCCGGAAAGTAGAAATGACCATAACTTTCATACTGGATGCAATTATTCCTTTTATACGATGGAAAAACTGTTGCATTTATACTGTATTTTATGCTTCTGGCGTTGACTTCTAAGGCCCTAGTTATTCGATCTGGTGGAGCAACGCCCTATGGTGATGCCTAGGTTGCCCGGAACGTAGAAATGGAAATAACTTTCACACCGGTAGCAATTATTCGTTTTATACGATGGAAAAACAGTTCTATTTATTTTGTATTTTATGCTTCGGCCGTTGACTTCTAAGGCACTAACTACTCGATCTGTTGGAGCAACGCCCTAGGGTGAAGCCTAGGTTGCCCGGAACGTAGGAATGACCATAACTTTCACACAGGTTGCAATTATCCGTTTTCTACGATGGAAAAGCTGTTGTTTTTATATTGTATTTTATGCTTCCGGTGTTGACTTCTTAGACCCTAACTCTTCGATCTGGTGGAGCAACGCCTCAGAGTTAAGTCTAGGATGCCCGAAACGTCGAAATGATCGTTACTTTCGCACTGGTTGCAATTTGTCATGCTATACAATGGAAAAACTGTTGTATTTATACTGTATTTTATGCTTCTGGCGTTGACTTCTAAGGCAGTAGCTATTCGACGTGGTGCAGCAACGCCCTAGGGTGAAGCCTAGGTTGCCCGGAACGTAGAAATGACCATAACTTTCACACCGGTAGAAATTATACGTTTTATACAATGGAAAAACTGTTCTATTTATTTTGTATTTTATGCTTCGGGCGTTGAGTTCTAAGGACCTACCTATTTGATCTGGTGGAGCAACGCCCTAGAGTAAAGCCTAGGATGCCCGGAACGTAGAAGTGACCATCACTTTCAAACTGGTTGCAATTAATCCTTTTATACGATGGAAAAACTGATGTATTTTTATTGCATTTTATGCTTCCGGCGTTGACTTCTAAGGCCCTAACTATTCAATCTGTCGGAGCAACGCCCTAGGGTGAAGCCTAGGTTGCCCGGAACATAGAAATGACGTTAACTTTCGTACTGGTTGCAATTACTCGTTTTATACGATTGAAAAACTGTTGTATTTATATTGTATTTTATGCTTCTGGCGTTGACTTCTTATGCCCTAACTATTCCATCCGGTGGAACAGCGCCATATGGTGAAGCCTAGGTTGCCCGGAACGTAGAAATGACCACAACTTTCAGATCGGTAGCAATTATTCGTTTTATACGATGGAAAAACTGTTATATTTATATTGTATTTTATGCTTCTGGCGCTGACTTCTTAGGCCCTAACTATTCGATCTGGTGGAACAACGCCGTAGACTGAAGCCTAGGTTGCCCGGAACGCAGAAATGCCCATAACTTTCACACTGGTTGCTATTATTCGTTTTATGCGATGGAAAAGCTGTTGTATTTATACCGTATTTTATGCTTCTGGCGTTGACTTCTTATGCCCTGACTATTCCATCTGGTGGAACAACGCCCTAGGGTGAAGCCTACGTTGCCTGGAACGTAGAAATGACCATCACTTTCACACTGGTTGCAATTATTCCTGATATACGATGGAAAAACTCTTGTATATTTATTGTATTTTATGCTTCGGGCGTAGACTTCTATGGCCCTACCTATTCGATCTGGTGGAGCAACACCCTACAGTGAAGCCTAGGTTGCCCGGAAAGTAGAAATGACCATAACTTTCATACTGGATGCAATTATTCCTTTTATACGATGGAAAAACTGTTGCATTTATACTGTATTTTATGCTTCTGGCGTTGACTTCTAAGGCCCTAGTTATTCGATCGTGTGGAGCAACGCCCTAGAGTGATGCCTAGGTTGCCCGGAACGTAGAAATGACCATCACTTTCAA